>NC_058368.1:192499508-193247842 GCF_018350175.1 Felis catus | reverse complement strand
GGTCCTCCCCAGTGCCCCTAAACCACACATCCTAGGTCTCCCACCACTGCCCTAGGAGAAGGGACTAGACACAAAGATTCTTCCATTAAAACTCTTGCTTTGGGTCCACAAGCCAGGAGCACCTCGGGGGACAGCAGGATCCATTTTCTTTTGACACACAAGACCTCAGCTCTCCAATGCATATTCCACACAGATATTCTGCTCACAGTGAAGGCCTCCTACAGGGATGCCCACTTTATCCCAGACTAATGCCTATGTTTTGGAAAATTCCCCCCACTATAGAAGAGGCCTCAGCTTCAGCTAGCTGGGTTCCCCTCCAAGACCCATACCATCTCCTTGAGTTCTCTGCTGCAGTTTTGTTTCAAGTCAGGATGTTCTGTGGTGCATTGTACAGCAGCCAGTCCCTGAGCACACACTGCTGACAAGAGCCGCCCCCACAACCCTTACTTTCACAGCATTTGCCTTGCCAATTATTAGTACAATGGGCTGATTCTCATCCTGTGTTGCTCTTGGGGAAAATATGCAGGCTGGGGAACTGGCCTAGATTGGAAATGGAAACAGCAGAAGTTGCCAATTAACGTGAGTTCCTTTTTTGCATCCCCTAAAGAAGTTAGTCTCTAGGGAGAATTTATAAGAGGCTCAATGATCTCAGGCCCTCTAGGAACTCCTCAGATGCCCCAAATCTCTTGGGGTTGGGGTGAGTGTCAAAGGTCACTTCATCTAACTATCTAGTGCTCGAATCCCTTAGATGACCCCATCAGTTTTTTCCTGAATGCATCTATGTTTGGCGTACTCACCACCATCCATGGCAAAACATTCCACATTTGGACAGCTCTACTGAATCAAAAGATCTTCCTTAGTTGAATCAAATCCACCTCCCCGTAGCTTCCTCACTTTGGTCCTAGCTAGTAAGTGAGCCTAGCCAACTACTGAGTCTCTATTCCTAGGAAATAATCAACCACTCGGGAAAATAGCTCATGGGCTAAAAATCCAAGTTCTGGAAAAGCACAAATGAAAGACTATTATAGCAGGAAGGCTAATAGGTAGGAAATGGGTTGGACTTCTCTCTAGACCCTGAAAGGCAAGTCAGGTCACACATTCAGCATGTGAAACAATTGAAGGCAGCCCCTAAAAGTCCAAATGTACAGACATCAGAAAATGTGTGGCATTCCTATGGAATGGAAAGAAGAGCAGGAGCTGGAGGCTTTGCTTTGTAGGAGTTCACACTCTTAACAGGAAGATAAGAAGCAGTTGGAGAAACCTGAAGGCTTGGTCCAGACTTAGCAGGCCTTGGATGATGGGCACCACCAGTCTCTATGGGAGGGAATGGTCCTATGGCCAAAGGCTTTGGCTTCTCCTTGGAACTTTCTACTTAAGCCATTTAAAAAAAGCTTCATTCCCTCCTGCTCAGGCCTGGCTCAAACCTCTTCATGAAGACTTAAGCCAGCCCCATATTCTTGGATGGGATGTTGGCTCAGAAACACAGAGGGAGTCTGGGACAGTCCCCCATTATGTGGGAAGAGCAAGAAAAAATGTGAAAATTAAAACCTCTCCCTTCCACATGAGGGAGGCGACAATTCAAGACAACAGGTTAAGGGGGATGGATGAAGGGGGGGTGCTCATCACCATGACAACAAGCCCAACAATTCTGAAAGATGGATTTTTTTGGGGTTTTCTTTTCACCTGTCATTCTTCTCAGTGCTGTCACTCTCTTCCCTCCCTCCTGGCAGAAGACAAGTTGTGACTTTTTCACTCCCACCAACAAGCTGCCTGGCTTTTGGGAGTACAGCTGCTATGGGATGGGAGGAGAATGGAGTCCCCCAGAAGGGTGCTCAAAAGACTCAGGTTCTAGCTTTTCTCTCTCCCTGGTCATATCTGGGAAGCTTGTAGCTTTCCCAGGAAACATGAACACAGCTGTTCGTACATAAGTCCATGAAGAAACACATCCTCTTGTATGGAGGAATCAGAGCTCTGGTCTGATTAAAAGTGGATTTTTAACCCTGCTCCTGGATATCCCATCATATTCCCAGAGTGAGTCAAAGAGAGTCATTAAAGGCAACTGAACAGAAGACCGCGGCCTCGGGCCTCCTTTGAAAGAACTAAAGTTGGTGTGATCAAAAAGCAAATGGTACACATAAGGGAGATCATAAAACCTTGCCTAAATGTAAACTCCCCAACTTTGCGAGCTAAGAAAATAGCAACACCAGCCTTTCATTCCACACCCTATCAAATTATGCCAGATTAGACAGTCGTGCTACATCTAAGTTTGCTTCCTAATACAGGTAGGGAAAGGTCCCGGGTGCCCCCTTGATTCCAGAAGTCTTTCCCTCACCCCCTGTGTTGACATAAGAAGGGGATGAGTGGCACTGTCTGTCCTGCAAGAGGTGGAACTCCCCATACCATGTGGCTACCCTCTCTGTTTGTATGGGATGTGTCCTCCAACACACATTGCGGTCTCTGTAGGCCAGAGACCTCCTTCAGAAGTGAAAGATGCTCTCCACCTCCAGACATAGTCAAGTGCTCAGCCACTGAATGTTTCTTCTTCTGCCATTACATACAATATGCCCTTTATCCCTACTTTCATATGAAGATCTCATCCTTCTTCCTTCCCAGGTATACCAGAAATAGACACCCCACCCTCTATGGCCAAGGAGGTAGATGCCCTCTTAGGGTTTCTTGAAGAGAGTGACAAAAAAAAAAAAAAAAAAAAAAGATGCCCACTACTCCCTTATCCTTGAAGACAATTGTCAACCAAGGTGAACTTGAAAAGACCATGAGGAAGAAAACACAAAGTGTTGGTGACCAAGGAGGCAAGGTGCACTTCAGCTATTGAAAGGCTGATTAGCATGTGAAGCCAACAGGACTTCTTTCTTTCCTCCCAGCTTCCTGCGCACCACCTTCCCCCAGGCCTGTTCCTCATCCACTCCCTCTGAGCATCACTGTCAACCACTCTTTTTTAAGGTGTGAACTGATGACACATTAACATGCCTCCCCACCTTACCCCTAGCCCCGTCTATACAGAAAAGTTGGTTTGGTTTTTAAAAAAAAAAAAATTTCCCCCCACACAGATGAGTTTTATAGGAACTTCTACTGACCATAAATCCTGGTCTCTGAAACAGAATTACAGACCTCCTGAATGACAAACAGGGAGACATTTTGAGTGTTCTGAAAAACCACACCAAGTGGGGATTTACTTGTCTAGCCAACTCTTGAACCAAGCATTTTGGGCATATCCCTTATCAGGCCATTATACCAGAGCAGGAGAAATTCTACCTCTTGGAAGAATCATTTCCACTGCTTCCACAGCCAGAATATGCCTTGCCAAGTGTAACCCATATTCAAGAGCCATCTGCTTTAGCAATACAGGAAGCCACCAAAGGGGTGTGCTTTAGATAATCCTACAGCTCTGCTAGCTAGTGCTGCTTCTGGGGAGGGAAGGCATGCTCCTATTTGCCAGCTGCAGTCCCCAAGCTCAGCCCTGCTGAATCCTGTACAATGCACCAAGTGGAACTAGGGCAGAGCCCACTGACTTAGTCCATAGCAAACTCCTTTCCACACGTCCAGATCTTAATAGGCAGATGTCCAAGGAGTCCCTAGGGCAAGACAGTTCACCTTTTGTTTGGCTTGCCTCCATCCCCACCTGAAAAAGAATACATACAGAGACATAAAAGCTATATCCTATCCATTGTTACCAACTAACCAACCATGGTGTGTACCTGTGCCAGCTGAAGTGTGCATTTCATTTTAATTCAATGAGAAACTTGTTGTACATGAGCAAACAATATAAACGAAGATGTTAGAGCCACCATGACATCTAAGAATGAGTATTCTTTGAAGATTTAAAGACGTTCACTTGCCTGTGTCAAAATTTTGACTGAGCACTTTCAGCCTCTCTCTGAGCTATAACTCTCACCCTGACCACCAGTTTCCTTTGGTCTCCAAAGGAAACTGGTCCCCAGTTTCCTCAGTCCGACAGTTTGAACCTGACTGGAGGTGACAGAATTCAGGGACAGTCTCACCAGACTGATGGCCTTTCTCAGGCCCCACAAAGTGAGCTCTGTCTACCCACTACTGGACATGGGTACTTATCCCCCAGCCCTGGGAATTAGTCTGTTCCATGACTTTGTTCATCCAGAACCAGTGTAAGATCTTTTACTGTAGGCACCAGAGATTTCTAAATTCAGCTACCTGAGTCTGCCTACGATGTCTTTTAGCAAGCACCTCCAACAGAAAAATGACACCAATTAAACATAATTACTAGGATTTAATAGAGCCATTTTTCTATCCAAGTGCCTTTTTACTATTCTAAGACCCCCCCCCCCCAACTGTTTTCTTTTTTCCCTAGATTGAGACTCAGATCAGTAAGTTAAAAGTACACATTGATTGGTCTTTATTATGTGTGCAATAACTCTCTTATTAAATTGAAATTAAACATACATCTAGGGAAAAGTTCACTTTAAGTGCCAACTCAGAAAAACACTCAGAGACATAAACAATAAGCAAGGCCGATGCTTTGCACAACAGAGAGGTGGGGGACAGGAACTGAACTAGAAAGGGAGGCACACATTCTCTGAAAGAATAGGGTAAGCTCAAGGATGCAGATTTTGGTAGAAGCTGCCTGAATTTCTTGTGGTGCCTCTTGCCCCAGAACAGGCATTGTGGAGGGAGGGAAACGTAATTATAAATTAAATATAATCAGGGATGCTTTGGGATATTGTCACACACACACACACACACACACACACACACACACACACACACCTTTTTCCTAGGAATATTTAGCACTCTATCAATGAATAAAAAGCCTCTCCGACTATTTTGAATGTTAAAAAGGGTGATGGGGTTGAGTGTATGTGTGTAAAAATGCTGTTGCTTGGATGGTCTCTAGCCTTTTGGCTCACTTTACTCTTCCCCCTGCCCCCTTCCCTCCTCCCCTTCCTAGGACAAGACAAGTGCTCTGAGCCTCAGCAATGTGGCAGGCGTGTTCTACATCCTGATTGGAGGACTTGGACTAGCCATGCTGGTTGCCTTAATCGAGTTCTGCTACAAATCCCGTAGCGAATCCAAGCGGATGAAGGTGGCATCGTCTTCCCAGGCCTTTTTCCTACCCTATTTTGTGATACAGCTGGGTTTCCTGGGAGTGTCTGTGCTAGAAAGGGTGGAGAGTGAAACAAGGTTGAAGTTAGCTCTGGGCAGGGGCCCAGAAAGCTCCGATGGGAAAGGTGATGGGAAAGGAGACAGCTATGAGAAAGGAAGGGAGATGGGATGTGTCAGGGTCAACATAAGGCCTGGGAAACAACTGTACCAGCCAGAGATGGGGTGGTGAGATTAAAAGTTAGGAGTTTAAGTGGACAGTCAACACAATGTGAGGCAAGAGTAGTTGCTGCAAAAGTAGATTCTCTCTGAGTTTTCATTAACAGAAGTGTAGCTCTCAAAATACAGGAGAGGGTGTCTACCCTCTGTAAGATAGATAATCTTGCCATGCTTGGTGAGTTAGGTCTTTTCTTAGTTACTCTACTGTGAGATGGACTTTGGCAAAGAGAATCATGCACAGAAGAGCAGCAAGTTAGCTAGATGACCCTATTTGCTGAAGGCAAATAGCCGGAAAAGAGAATTGTGGAGGATATGAGAGCTGTCTATAAAAACGTGAAGACTTTACAGGTGGGAAAAAAAATAGACGAGTTCTGTGGGGTCCCAAAGTGTACAATACGAACTAATTACTAAAAGCTATGGAGAACAGAGGTTAACACAGTGAGATCTAATGTTCTTTCAGAGCTACTGGGAAAGGAAATGGACTATCCCAATAAGTAGCAAGCCTCCCATCACTGGAGGTATACAAGTAGAGGCCAAGGAACTCTGGGGGAGGATATAGGTTCAAATACTCAAAGGGAGTTTGGATTAAATAACCTTCAAGACCCCTCACATTTCATGATTTAGCTTCAATAAGAAAATATTTATGCAAGTGTTAATTATGTAGGCAACACCATGAGCAAGATATCATAATGAGACACAGAGATTGGAGATACAATCTGTGACCTTCAACAACAAAAAATTGCACAGCAAAATTACTCAGTGAAGCAACTTATAGATAGGAAGGCCTATAGGAATACAGAGGAGGCATAAATTAGAGAAGGCTTCCAGGAAGAGGCAAAAATTAAGAGGAAGGACAAGTGGGACTCAGACCAACAAAAGTGGAGGGAAATGCAGTCACTGAGCAATGTACCCTAGGCTGTTACATTGGTTTGACCAGACTAAGAAGATTCATTGGTAGGATTTGCTCTCCTAGAATGTGCCCTGAGAAGCCTATATAACCTCAGTATATACCCACTGTTGAATCACGACCATAGCCTCTTGCCTAGCCACTCTCAGCCTTGGGGCAACAGCCCTACACATATCTCCAGGGTCGCTCTTGGAGAAGACATTGCTGGACATTTGCTTCCCCTGTTTGGAAACTCTGTATTCAGTTCTGTACACAGAGAGTGGGAGTTGGAGGAGGAGGGCCTTCTGTCCTGGCATTCAGACCTTCTGTCCTGGCATTCAGCATTTCCACATCATGGTTCCAGCCTACTTTCCCCTCCCAAGCAATCTGCTCTTACATACTCCGTACTCTAGCCACCCACCTTGTGCTTCCCACCCATGTGCCTTAATGCAGACTAATCTCTCTCCCCATCTTCTGCCCATAGGACCCATTTAAAAGGCAATGTAACCAAGATACAATAACAAGGAACAATTAAGGGATGGTAGTATGATGGTATTTAGCCAGCGGACCTAGGAACACCTCTTTCCTACCCTTAACCAGCTCACCCACACCAGGTCTTCTCAGAAAGGACAAAGCAGAGCCAAAGCATGGGCCTCAGACCTTAAACCCAGGGTAGACCTCCAAAGAGTTTGACAAGCACAATAAGGTCTCCTAGAACCTAAACAAAGATTTCTTTGCCTATTCCACCCAAACATAAGCCCAAAAATTCTCCAAAGTGAGGAAAGCCCACTCTGGAGGCAGAGGAGAACAGAAAAAAAGCTAGGTGAACTACAACCTTTATAACACCCCAAAACCTTCCATGTGAGCTATGACCCAAACCAAGGGTTCAAGATTGGCCTGCTACATATCGCAGGATCTCCTTCTCACTGGTCCCCGAGAGCACAGTGCAGTGTGGTGGCCTAAAGCACAGGCTCTAGAGACTGTCTGAGCATAGATTCTGCCTGCTCTATTTGCCAACTGTGTCATCTGGGACAAGCTCCAGTAGCTCTCTGATCCTCATTTTCTATAGAATGGGGCTAGTGGTAGGACATATCTCATAAAATTATTGTGAGCATTGTGTGATAAATGGACATAAAGGGATTGTCAAAATTCCTGGGTCATAATAAGCTCTCAATAAATAACAATACTCACACTGATAACTACTATATATAATAATAATTATTTTTCCCATTAGTGATCAGCTACAGTCTTTTTAAGACTTTCCTTTTACTGCCCCTACTTACGCGTCCTAGGTTTTTTGAGCTATATAGATTGTGAGTTCTTTAAGGTAAGAAGTATGTCTAATTTCTCTTTGGACATTCCACACACATAGGATAATTATCAGTAAAATTATGTAGAATTGTCCACAGAAGAGAAAAACTCTTGAAGGATGAAGTGATGCATGGGGGAGAGCTGCTATTTGGGTAAACAAATACGACCATCAAAACCACCCAGGCTGGAAGCACAAACATCATCGTCCAAGGTGGTTCTGGCCCCATCTGTTTGTGTTCATAAAATCACATGAGAGCAGGCATCCATCAAGCAGGAACTGCTTGGACCTCTGACCCTTCCCATGGGATTACCATGTCCCAATAATCATGGTCAGTGCCAGGTAACGGTACCAGGGTGGTTAAAGACTGGGATCCTCTTAAAACTAGACAGTTGGCTTTCACCACTGAAATCACAACATTCAGGTTAAGACAAGAATCCTTAGAAGAGGCCACTGAGTCATGCCATAACTTGCTGGGGGACATTTGCACCCTTTCCTTTACAAAGATGTCAAATTTCTCAGAAGCCAACATTAGGATCTCTTAGACTCATTCATCAGGATCTTTCACCACAATATTTTATAATTAATTCCATTGTTCGACACAACTTCTGCCCAACTCATCAAGGTTCCTAATAGATATTTTAATCTTCCAACTGCAGAGAAGATACTTTTACTGTCTTTCTTAATCAACCCAGCCCTTCAGTTCTGAAGCCCCACCAACTTCTCTCTTATCCAAAGGAGAAAAGTAGAACACTATCAACCTGCCTCTCAGATGAGTTCACAACTTGATAGTTTTCTTTATTATTCTGTAATTAGCCTTCCCCAGAGGCAGTTAGCTCTTTACAGACATGTTAACAGTATCACAGGCCATTGGTGAGAAACTTCCTTCCTGTTCCTTTCCTTGATCACTGTGTTTGGCCAACTTTTAAGATCTTGAGCCCCTAAACATAGTTGAGAGCCAACCCCCAATTTCTCAACCATGGTCAAAGAGCCTTTCCCCACTGTGCAAAGAAGAGATAAGAAGAAAAGGAAGGGGGTAGAGAAGGGAAGAAGAAGAAAAGAAGGGAAGATGACATCTTTTTAGTAACTTCCATGTTCAAAGTACTTTATATACATTTTCATTAACCCTGTAATGTGTTGTGCTTACAATTCTTCAGATGAAGAAATAGGGATTCAAAGAAGCTTAAGTAGTTTGTCCTAGTAAGGTCACACAAGCTAGGAGCTGGAAAAACAGGAATTAGACTTCCCAATGCAGGAAAAGATCATTCTGAGTACCTACCATGTGTGTCCTCAAGTGGCAGCCACAGTACATAGACAAATAAGATGCAGCCCTATCCTTAGGTTTTCCTGAGGTAGTTGTTGAGGCCATCCATGATTAGTAATCTGTTGCTTGTGTGTTGTCGAACCCCTTTCCTTTTTGATATGTCATAGGAACAAGACACACAATAGGTGTCACAGGATAGTGGGAAATCATCCTGGAGGCATTCCTTCCACAAAGACATACTGAGCACCACTGTATGAGGCATTGCTCAGCACTGGGGACATACTCAGGAACAAAACAGACATAGCTTCTGTTCTCAAGAAGCTACAAGTATGATGGGAAGACAGAAAGTAAATAGATACTTACATGTTCAGTGAGTGTTTGAAGAAAAATGCTGGACTGTCAAGTCCTGTTGAGGGAATGAGGGCTGGGACAGATCAGAGAGGTTCCCCTGAGAAACTGGTATCTAGCAGACTTGAAGTATGGAAGGAATTAAACAAGGGAAAGGCATTGCCTGCAAAGGATGCACATGTGTGAGACACCCAAAGATTAGAACTTATGCCCAGAAATAGGAAGAAGTCCACACTCACCAGAGCATAAGAAGACTTCAGGAAGAAGAGAACACATGAGAGGTGGGGACTCAGAAAGGGACTTCTGACAACCACACCATTTGAGTAAGATTTAAGTGGTCATATAGTTGCAAAGATACATAACCTAAGACACGCTCCAGATTGAAGTCTCAGATCCCCTTTCCTCTGCCTGGAGAAACAGACCAAAACTGAGTCCTTCACTGACATTAAAGACAACCAGGGTCTGTATTATTGCCCATATTTCTCCCTGTGGAAAACAATTGTATGTGGCAATACTGACATGAACTGTATTTAAGCCACAGCAGCTGAAGCTTTACATGTTTGCCTAGAATTATCAAGCAGCTGAGAGACTTGGTAACACAGGGGTGTGTCCTCCACAGCAGGCAGTCACTCCGGCTCTTAGCACACATGCTAGTAGGAGGTCATCACTGAGGTTTGAGCTTTTATTAGGATGTTCTAGGATGTGCAGAGTCTGGGAAGACTTTTCTTAGAAAAGCAAGTAGCTGGTGAGTTTGGATGTAAACACTGTTAGAGAAATGAGTCTCTCAAGAGTTAACCTGGGGGTGCTGGAGGTTGGACTTTTAACTCACTTTTCTCCCTGGGTATCAGCTTCAAAAACAACTGTAAGGATGAACTTTAAGAATGGCTGGTATGTCAAGGATGGACGAGGGAGAACTTCATTTCCTAGAGGCAAGGGGAAGAAGGACATCAGCTTATGATAGCCTAGCTACAGAGGGTACAATTAGAAGGTCATCCACTTTGACACTAGGTGACAGGTAACTACAACCTTAAGTCAGTTGGTCCGAAGTCCTCACTTTCTCTATAAAGTGAAGGATATAAACTAGATGTGTGTATTTCTTTTTTTTTTTAATTTTTTTTCAACGTTTATTTATTTTTGGGACAGAGAGAGACAGAGCATGAACGGGGGAGGGGCAGAGAGAGAGGGAGACACAGAATCGGAAACAGGCTCCAGGCTCTGAGCCATCAGCCCAGAGCCTGACGCGGGGCTCGAACTCCCGGACCGCGAGATCGTGACCTGGCTGAAGTCGGACGCTTAACCGACTGCGCCACCCAGGCGCCCCAAGATGTGTGTATTTCAACCTTGCTTGCACATTAGAATCACCTGAGGAGTTTTTAAAAGCCCAGATGTCCAGGCCATGCATCACACCTAGTAAGTCAACATCTTTGAGGGTATATCTGAGGCATCAGTGCTTTTCCCCCCAAAACTCCCCAGATAACTCCATTGTGCAGTCAAATTTGAGAACTAATGATCTAGTCATTTGTAGTATTGCTTTCCACTCCAAAGTTTTGACTCCATTCATCTGTTCTCCTGAGATCCCATAAGTGTCTTAGAAAAGAAGCCGGTAAGCAGGTAGCACTCACTGTCAATAGGATTATGGAGTTATTGACCTTGGAGAAGCCCTTAACTTCCAAGAAAACCATTTCTGAGTGGTGTGAACATGGAGGGTTTTAGCTACATGCCTAGCTAAGTTATCTCAGACTTTGGTAGGCACCAATACTTACTATGCCACCAATCTTCTCCTTTAAGATAAATTCATCAAGTATCACCAACTTCAATAGAATATTATGGGAATATGTGAGACTTTTTTAGAAACAAAGCCCAGGATTATCTGTGTGAAATTTAAACTTTATTTTTTAATTAAAGGGATGTGGTAGAGAAAAATCATAAAAGATAAACATCCCAAGTTAATCCATAGAATGTTTCCTCATTCCCATATACACAAATAAGCATAAGTGAGAATAAGTAACCATTAATTCCTTGGGTTTTCTTTTCACATTTCACCCATAGAGCATCACAGTAGTTTTTATTTGGCCTTCACTTAGAAGAATGCAATCCAGGGCACATTTCCTCTTGAGTGGAGGACAATCAAGGCAGAATATAAATAAATCAAGTCCGGAGGCTTGAGGAGGAGGCAGAACCAGTGTGGGTAGAGCATCCTTTAGGGCAAATCTGTCTGAATCAGGGATTTTAAAAAGAAAGAACTCTTAAAAAAACACTGTCAGAATTGCTAGTAATAATACTTTCAGCATAGTATAGTACAAAGAATAAAAATTAGGTCAAACTGCTGTTTATGTCTATCTGGCCACCAGAGAGTGACTGACTTCTCTGATCACTAGGATCATGGAAATATGCAGAGAAGAAAATTCATAAACTTGTTGAGAAGGGCTCTAGGTGGTTGGATTTTGTGGGTTTTTTTTAGACAAATTTAAGGATATCTATTCAGCATCTAACTACATGCTGGGCACTATGGGAGACAGCTATAGACTGGGGGAAAAATGAACCCTGCCCTCCTCCAGACAGCTCTCTTAAAGAAGAGAAAACCCACATACCTGAAGCAGAACCATTACAAAAGCATGTGTAATGTAGGAGTACTAGGCTGAAGGGGGCAAACACTTGATGGTACAGTCTAGGATGGCTTCAAGAAGGAGGTGAGAACAGAATTGAAGGATTGGTACAATTGGTCTCAGACACCTCTCAACTCATAGACAATTCTCCTATATATGATTCCCAAGAAATGAACCCCCACCTCAAAAATTCTATGAGTATCTCTTAATAGGAAATTAAAAGTGACAAGAAGAGAGACAGGTTTGGATTTCATGTCATGAAGCTTCTTTCTCCAAAGGATCTCAGAACAGAACCCTTCTTCTTATCTAATAATATGTGGTTCTAATTCCAGGTTGTGGTCTTGAACATTCTACCTCACTCATCTGACCCTTAGGGGATCACTGGAGTCCTTTTCATATCTAGAAGTCTAATATTTTGGAAATCACAAGCTTAATAGCAATGAACTGATGTGTCAGTCTAGAAGTCAGGTTATATGTGCTGTTGGGAAGCAGCTGACCTTCAGATAATGATCTTTGGAACGCATTCTCATTTTCTTTAGCACATGCTTCTTTCCAATTACATTTTTACTATTATTCAAACAAGTCCTATATTCCCATAACACATACTACTAGAGGCAGGAAAGAATTTTTCCTAAATCAAATCAGAGGTAGTTTTAAATTTTAACTCAGCAGTAACATACTTTTTTTTTTTGTAACATTTCAAATCATTTTGCACGCAGTAGCACCATTCTTGCTAACAAAAGTCTGCAGGTGCATAGATTATCACATTTTACAAACATGGAGATTTTAAAGGTTTAGAGAGGTAAGGAGATATGCACAAGGTCATACAACTAGTTGATGTCAGAACCAGAACTAAAATCCCAAGTTTCCCAAACCCCTTTCTAGAGCTTTTCCACTTGATCATGTTGCTACATTTATTACCATTAATACTACCATGGAATACTTCTATCTTTAGAAATCACAGAATATAAAAACTAGAAAGGATCTTAGTGACCACCCAGTCTAACACACCTCATTACAAAGAGAGAACAGGAGGTCCAGAGATGAGATCAGACTTGTCCAGAGCCACACAGCTGTTTTGTGAGTTCATGGGAAGCCAAGGTTAGCATTCCAGATAAGGAAAGGGGTTGGGTGGGGAGGAGAAGTGGAGTGAGATTTTAAGTCCAGCTTTGACTCATTCTCCTTACCAGTCACTGCCAAGGACCTGGGGAAGAACCCCCGGTCCTCCTGAAAAGGGTTTCTGTTTGATCCCACAGCAATCTATCAATGAAGCCATACGGACATCGACACTCCCGCGAAACAGTGGGGCAGGAACCAGCGGTGGCGGCAGTGGAGAAAACGGCCGGGTGGTCAGCCATGACTTCCCCAAGTCCATGCAGTCGATTCCCTGCATGAGCCACAGTTCAGGGATGCCCTTGGGAGCCACAGGATTGTAACTGGAGCAGATGGAGACCCCTTGGGGAGCAAGCTCAAGCTCCCCCAATTCCATACCAAGCCCTTCAGTGCCAAAAACAGTAAAAATGAAACGCAACCGCCACCAACCACCATGACCACAAGGATCAGATGATTCACCAGATTTTCCTGAAGAATTGAAAAATCATTTTGCCGTCCCTTTTCCTTTTTTGATGTTCTTTCACCCTTTTCCGTTTGCTAAGTGAGGATGATAAATAACACTGCACCGCAATAAGGGGAGAATAACCCTGTTGAACAGAGCCTGTGTCTCTGAAAATGGAGTCATAGGAACATTAATGAGGAAACTGTACTGTTTTCTTTTAATTCATTTGTTAATGTGTCTTAGTGTGTGCAAGATTTTCTTTCTTACTAATATCCATGGTTTGAAGGTTCTGTTAGGCCCCTTCCTCCTCCTGGCTTCTTATTCCCAACTCCCTACCCATGTCTCTTCAGTTTTCAGATTGGAGATTAAAGATTCGCTCCACTTTACAAGCAAGCAAAAGGAAAAAGGCAACCTTCAAACTAATTCACTATGGGAGCTCTCTAAGTTACCCTCCATTTCTCAACCCCAAGACATGGATGAGGATGAATGTTGTTGGAGAAGTGGACTGCCTTCCCCAGGAAGGGCACCTCCTAGACACTGATGTAGCTGAGAACATGTGCAAAAAGCAATTCAGACCAAGGGTGGTGGAGAGGACAAAGGCAGGTGTGCAGTCAGAGGAGGACTCACAAAGTTATTGCTGGAGTCTCAGAGAGAGCTTCCTTTAATGCGTAACAGCCATCCCATAGACCTTAGGTGGTTTCTTCACAGAGTCAACCTCAGCACTGAGCAGTATGTCTTTCTGCTATGCTCAAGCCCAAAGGCACTCTGGTGGCTGAATTGGCCTCCTGAACCAAGTACAGCCTTGGGAATAACTGACAGCCTGGGAGATATTGCCCATGATTGTCACTTTTCATTTGCTTGACATCTGAGCAGGAACCCCACTGTGGAGTAGACTCTCTTTGGAGCCTCTGATATGGGGGAAAATGCTATGCAAACTGAATGCAAAAAAAAAAAAAAAAAAGGATGGAAGAATTTTGGAAGAGGAAGCATCGTTGAAGCCCACAAGCAACAGAACCTTCCATGGTGTGCGCTGTCCTAGGATTAAGAGACCAAGTCAGCTTAGAGTTTTGCTGACCTGGAGAACTTGGATTTTTATGTCCATATAAAAATGTTGTTTTAGCATGTGGCCACTTTAGAAAGTAAAATACCCAAGGCTGAATTACTTTAAGGAAAACAAGGAGATGAATTAAGTTGAAAATGACATTGGGGACCTTAAGATCACTGACCCCAACTTCTAACCCAAGAAGACTGACCTTCCCCCTGGCTGAGACAGAATGAGGATGTATTATTCCAATGACCAGACTCAATATGCCCATGATTGTGACTATAAAGCTGAACTAAAGCAAGTTTAGAGAAGTGACAGGGTACATAGAGAGAGGCTCAGGCTGACTGCAACTTTAGTTGGAAAGGGGGTTCCTGGTACATAGCTTTCTTGGAGATCCCAACTCTCATTCTTGGTGCAATTGGCTTCCAGCTGTCCAGCAGCCACTCTCCTAGGTGCATGATTCAGTGTGTGCCATGTGTCTTTAGCTTTTATTGATAACCATGTTCTGGCTTATTTCCTTACCCCCTACTTCTCTCCAGTCTTCTCTGCTAGGGGTTATCATTAGCAACTGACAAACTAAAGGTTTGGGAGCCTACCAACAAGTAGGTGCAGCATGATTGGCTTCATCTGTGGATTCTCTCAGTGGACACCCACCATCTCTATGTCTCCCCCATTCTCCTAGTCTCAGCCGTAGCAAAGAACCATCCCCAAATCAAACTCTATGCCCTTTCAACTCAAGTGTTGTTCAGTCTTTTCACATGTCAATGTGGGCATGGTACGTGAAGCAGGACCCTCAAGATGGATTTTTTACTTCTCACTACTGCCAGCTGATGTCCTCCCCATCCCCTGTCCTCCTACCAGATTTTTGTCAGCCCTTAGCCTACCACTGCAGAATATGATATGACCTGTCATTAGGGAGTGCATTTCAGAGGAGTTAGAAATATCCCTCTTACTATCAACATGCTTCAAAGACCTTTTCCTTTGGTAAGATGCCTCTCCAGCCACCGAGCTCACCACTAACATGATCTGATAGGGAGAGATCATCTAAGCTAACAATGAGAATATATGCTGTGTGGGGGTCCAAGACTCCACAGAAGATGCTTTTTATCAATAGAGGGGTGACGGGGGAAAACAAAAGCAAGAAAAAAGTTAACTTGTATTATGTATTTTTACTACACTTTTCTTAAAAATAGAGTACTGGGAAAACTCTGAAAGAGATTGACATTTTTCTCAACAGGAATCCATACTTAACAGTTCTGGCTTTCATTAAATTTTGCTCTTTGGTACCTGGGCCTTTTATTTAACATCTATATTTGTTTTAATTCTCTTGACAGATGTGTGAAAGGATTTTTGCTTGATCAAACACTAAATATTTTTTTGGTTCCTGTTTTTCTTTCAAGTAGCCAGGGTTTGTTTTTTTTTTTTTCTTTTGGTATTTGCATAAAATGAAAGTATCACCAAGAATTAAATCACTGTGGATCCATTATCTACTTTTCATATTTGTCCATTCCATTTTTGTGCCATTTCTGAAGCCAAAGCTCTAAAGGTTATGTTATTTCCTTATTGCTGAACATTTTTAATGGTAACCACCATTCCTGATTCACAAACAGCTCTCAAATGAGTCATTTCAGCTAAACTAGTTCACCGTGAGTTATTCATTCAAACCGGATAACCAAAACAAAAAGCAAAAACAAAACAAAACAAAGCAAAAAACCCGAGTAATATTGGTTTTCAAGGGCCACAGTTCCAACTGCATAGGGAGCAGGGCTTGACATACAGTGGTCACAGTACCTCCAGAGAACTGGATGGTTCACAGGGTATATCTTCCAGACACCCCCAGTCTTCTCTGGGGAGTGTCTAGGTGGAGTCTAGGTGTATCTGTGATGTGCGGAGTCACAACCAAAACCAGTTTAGACCATGCTTAAACATAGATCATCCTGGTCCCACACCACATGATCCTCTCATTCTTTGCTGCAAGTTTTTCTTTCACTCCAGCAAGATGGGCTTTCTCTAAAGAATCTGACATTTATTGACATTTAGATACCGATGATTAAGAACAACTTCAAATGTTTTCTTTCCCAAGGAATTTGGCATATTAACAGGGGTCAGAGATCTCAAACAAATTAACAAAGTTCTAATTGTGGCATTCAGACAGTAACCACCATCTCTATGGTAAAGGGTTGAAGGAAGGCAAAGAAACCAGTGGACTCGTGTTCTTTTGATTGAAGCTCCAATCATTATTTCAACACCTACAGTCACCTCCAGCATGTAGGGTGCCTCTGAATGAAGAAACACTTTAACAGTATTTCTGTGGAGAAACACTGACAGGTGGAGAAAATTAATCTCTGTCACCTTTCTTTCAAATAGCTGGGATAATGATCATAATGGCTATAAGAGCACATGTCACCATGTACTGAGCATATGCTATGTTAAGCACACTTCATACTTTCTATATTACTATAATGGCCCTCTCAGGTAGGGCCTTCTGAAAGAGGAACTCAGACTTTAAAAGATTACATAACTTGCTCACGCTCCTATAAGTGACAGAACCAGGATTTGAACTGGGTCTGCCTGAATCCAAAGCCTTTACATTACGTATCTCACTGGTAACCAGGTCATGATGCATGATGGTCAGGAAAATAGCAGGCAAGCAGTTCTCTACCTTTTTATAAAGCCAAAATAACTTTTTTTAAAAAAAGAACGCTTTACAGCTATACCTGCTACACCTTTGGGAAAGCCAACCTGTCTTTCTGAGTTAGTAGAAATCACTACTCCAGACCGGACTGCAAAAATGGAGAAGAAGAGAAAGAGTTACTTATCGTCCCTTTAAAATAGATCCAGGCTAGGGAGCAGCAAGCACATTGGAAAGGGGACTGAAAAGCAGGTCCCCTGCAAAATAGTTGATTCAGCCTGAAGAAGGATCTTCAGGGCCATCCTGGGGAAATGGTGCTAGCTTTTTGTACTAGCTTTTTGTATGACTAAGACCAGGATCCATTCTGGGAGTTACAGGACAATGGACTTAGTCTCAGCTACAGAAAGGAGTTCCTAATGGTCAGAGTATCCTCAGAGTATATTGGACTGCCCCTGGAGTCAAGGAGATGCCACAGGTGTGAAAGTTGACATACATATCCACTGATTTCCCTTACTTTATCTTGCATCTTTTATAGCCCTATTCAGGTTATTTGTTCAATAACACCCTAATATAGACTTCAGAGAGAGTCAGCAACACCCTACAGAAATGAGCATGAATATCTTTCAATGAAATCTCAAAACTCAACTTATCCTAATTAAGAAACAAAATGGCAAGTTCTTTCCTCACCAAATGCTAATGTTCTTTCAAGGAAAGAATGTCTAGGCAATACATTCCTATCTCACTTTACAGCTAAGAAAACTGAGTTCTTGCATAAGAAGCCATCTTCCTTTTTACCAAATACAATGGCATTTTCCCCTTGGGACTATGGAGACTTGACTGCCATCAGGTAGTCTGTGTTCTGGTGTTAGTCTGGCCACTGACAACCTTACTTCAGTGCTTTGTAATTTTCAAAAAGCTTTTATTGCTTGAAGTTTCCAGATCACATCATGAGTATAGAAGCAAATTGGTACAGTGGAAAGACCTAGATCAGGATTCACAACACCTGGCTTCTCTTCCTTCTTCCTTTACAATCTTGGACAAGAATATTGTTAACTTCTCTGAGCCTCATCTTTCTCATCAAAAATCTAGGATATCTGGTGTCAAAATAAGCAGTGATACTGGATGCTAATTGCACACTGGAATCACCTATTGAACTTTACACAAAATCACTAGTGCCCAAGATACATCTCCAAATATGGTTTATCTGAGCTCAGGCATATTTGTCAGTGTATTGGTGTTGTCTGGTTTTCTTTTAAACTTTTAAGTGATTACAATATGCAGCCCGGATTGAGAACCACTGCAGTTGTGTCAGCTTGGGAGTCAGAGAAAACGCTCATAGAAACTTATCTGAAAATTACCAAGAACTATATTAGGGTCATTTCTGTCAGTGGTCAGACTAACACCAGAATGCAAGTTACCAGATGGAGTCAAATCTCCCTGGTCCCAAGAGAAAATACCATTAGATTCACCTGATAAAAGAGGAAGAAAAGATACTGTTCCCAAGGACATGCGGTCTGAACACTCCTTTCCTCCCTAGGCATGTCTATAATGACATAACATTCTCCTGGGAGAAGAGAGAGACACAGGACATTAGAGATAAGATACAATTATCAAAGATATCTCCTCAGGAAAGGGCATGGTGGGAGTGGGAAATAACTTTGTGAAATGAATCAGCTTTCAACACAGCCAGTTATTTTCCAAATGGGAAAACTACTTGGCTGTTTCCATTACAAACACCAAATCCCACCACTTGCATTTTTAACATAGTCCACTGGAAAGAAGTGCCTACTGACATAATCTTCCATGGGCACTCTGAGTCCTACTAAGACAAGCCTAACTTCTCTGTACCACACTTGCCATTTTCATAGCCCTACAAGGAAGGAGGGAACCAGCATTGGCTAAGCACTAACTGCATACCGGGTAAGAAGCTAGGACATATCTCTCCTTTAGTCCTCAAAACAATCCTGCGAGGTGGGGATTTATCACCCCCACTTTGCATAAGAGGAAATGGAAACTCAGATTCAGAACCCAAGGTCATGCAGCCAGTCAATGACTTGACCTAGATTCCAATCCCATTCTGTCTCTCTAAAGCCACCACCTTTTCACTTTACCTGACTGCCTCCTAAGATTTCACCACACTAACGAAACGCATTGGAGATTGAAAAAAATATGAAGCCGATTGCCTACATTGCTGCCAATTTGTGGTGTGACCCTGGGCAACACATTTCCTACTCTGGGCCTCAGTGACCTCATTTGTGAAGTGGGAGAAGTGGGATTCATCTAATTGGTCTCTAAGATCCCTCTTAGTTGTAGCCTTATGTCACTGATTCTCAACCAAAGCAGATTTTGTGCCTCCCGGACAGTTGGCAATGTCTGGAGATATTTTTTGTTGCCACAACTATGGGCAGAGGTGCTGACGGCATTTAGTGGGTAAAAACCCAGGGACGCCACTAAATTTCTACAACACACAGTGCAACTTCCCACAACAAAGAATTATCCGGCCCAAAATGTCAATAGTGCCGAGGTTGAGAAACCCCATCTTATGTAATTACAGCATTGCAATACCCAGTTGAGCATGGACGATGGCAGAATAAGGCTGGAGAGTAAAAGTGCAGGGATCCTAAATCAGGTGAACCATCAGAGAAGATGAACAGTTACAGGATTTTGTCAAGGAATAAACCAGGTTTAGGGAAGTAAGCTAAAGTCAGAAGTGTTTGGCCCACAGCATAAATCTATGGAGCCCAAAGAAGCCATGGCTGGGGATTCAATCAGGCAGCCAGAGCCAACAGCTGTGGCTCAGGAGGCAGTAGGGGCTCTGCCTGCAGACGAGCTTATGCTCTACCCAGTCTCCTTTTGCAGGTGGCTCTGCAGCTAGAATCAGCTGAGAGGTGTCCAGGTGATCCCTACCACACCCACCCCACACCCAGAAAAAAACTGGATAAGCTTCATTTCTAATCCCAGAATATACACTTTTTCTTCTCATCAACATACATAATGAGCACCCATGTCCACAGGTAGATGTCATGGGGAATAAGGAGTCAAATAAATGATAGTCCTGTCTCATGAAGTGTCAATAATAGGAAGAAAAAATAAAGCTCAGAAACACCATTAAGTATAACACAAGGTTAAAGTAGATGGAAAAAGTTGAAGTGCCTGGATCCAGGCTTCCACATGCTGCTCGCCACCTTGTGTCCAGCCTTTAAAAAGGGGACTCTGAATAGATGCTATTCACTTTCTCCCTGATCACAATTTTCCAGCCACCCAGCTTCTGTCCTTTCTCAAACATGCATGGCATCCCCAGCATGCCATGCTTAGCTCCATCTCAAGGCTCTTGTGCCTGTTGGTTCCTCCACTTGAAACCCTTTTCACTTGCAAGGCTAGCTCCTTACCCATGTCTTGGCTAAAAATGTCGTCTCCCCCAGAACATCCTTCCCTCTCCACCCTATGCAGACTAGCCCTGATGTCATTCAGTCTCACATTACTCATCACCACCTAATCATATCTTGTCTACTTGCTTACTGTCTGCCTCTTCCCATCTAAAATACACTCACAAGACCAGGGACCCTGTTGCCGCAGCACAATGCCAGGTACATAATAGAACCTCAATCAGTATCTGTTGAATGACCCGAGGAATGAGAGAGGTAGAAGTGAATTGCCTTTTAGTGCCCAAAGGAGGCAGAGCTCTGGGGAAATAAGGGTAGGAGGTGATGACATTCTTGTGTTGCCTGGGTAGGCATTACACAGTCAGAGACAGAAAAGGCATTCAAAGAAGGAGGTGCAGAATGAGTCAGAGCGTCAGGGCAGGAAGAGGCAGGGTCCGTTTGGGAAAAGGGCAAGTACAATGCAGCTTGTGCCGCATGTCCAGGCAAGCAATGACAGAGAAGGCTGGACTGGGTGAGAGGAGTGTTTATTTAATACATCATGAAATAGGGAGTTGAAGTTTTGGGGGCTGAGGAAGAAATCCATTCTGGTATCAGGTACTGAGTTTAGCAAGAAGCATGTATTTTGGGCACCTACTCTGTGCCAGGCACTGTGCTAGGTGTGCTCGATACCTACCAAATATAATCACCATGGCAGTTAGCCTGTGGGGCCAAATTACCACCCCACTTTCATTCCTGAGCAAACCGAGGCTCAGAGGTAGAAGTGGAACTTTAGACACCTAGATTTTGTGTAATTCCTACAACACAGGAATTCCCATTACAGATTATAGGAAGCCATCTGTCCACATGACAATTAAAAAAAAAAAAAAAGCCCCAGTAGGAGACAGACCTGCCACCTGTGGATGGCACTTGCCTGACCAGGGAAAAAGGTAATACTTTCAGGGCACTAATGGGTGTTGTACCACCAAAGACATTGTGATGCAAGGGATTTTTGATCCAGTCTACAGCCAATAAAAGGAACCAAGATGGGTTTATAAATCAAGTCGGGAGCACAAAATGAGGAAAGACAGATGCTTTGCAACATATTCACCATTCCAGCCCCATTCCAGCCGTAGTAAAACATTTTCATCAATTCCTGAGGAGTGGAGGTATTTTGGGCCCATGGGAAATGTTGATAATAGTATCTTATATGTATCACATGGCAGGGACTCCTTGGATCTAAGATTCTAAATAAGTGTGTGTCTACATTTGGACTATTGCCACAGTAAGGCCGCTACTACCGACAAAGAAGACAGCCCACAAAATCAGTCCCTAAACACCACATTACAGGAACTATGTGGTACAATCATTAATGGTGATCAGCATTACCACTACCATTTGTTTGACATCTGCTCTGTGCCAGGCATTTTACGTACATTGTCTGATTTCATGCTTACATATCCTTGGGGAGAGATAGTTGCATTTCCTATGGATAAATGTTTTACCTAAATGGAAGAGAGAAAAGTTCAAATGGTGGTAGGGGCCTTAGAAATCATCTAATTATTATTTTATCCAACTATATTCCATAAATAAGTGACCTTGAGGCCCTAGAAAATTATTGACTTTCCCAGAGTGGTGTAAGTTCCTAGTTAAACCAAGACTGGCTAGAAGCTAGCTCTCCTGGCTCCAAGTCCTGGGTACTTTGCATGTAGAGAGAGATCTTCTCACATGCATACAACCCTAAAGCTCACTGTCTGGCTTTTCATCTGGCTCTGTAGAGCTCGTTAAGTGTACCTGGATAAACTGGACCATGATCTGGGAAAGCTTTTTTTTGGATTGAGGAAAATTGTTGAAAATTCTTACGAGGACTAGTCTCAGATCTAAAGTGGGCAAATGCCTGGAGGGTGGGACTTCAGAATAGTGATAAAATTGTCCCCCAACTAAAAAAAAAAATTTTTTTTATGTTTACTGTGTCCCAAAATTTCTTATCCGGGACAAAACCTTTTTTATTGCACAAACTTAAGTTTCTTTAGAAATGTTCTTGGTAAGCAAAAACAACTGGCAGAGGCAAACTGGGTTAAAATGCTTGTTACCAGGTGTTTTCCTAATACTAGCTTTTGATAGGAATAGTAAAGAGGTACTTGGGATAAGGACACAAGGAGGTAAGCAAAGAATTCAGAATGCAAAATTCAAGGCTGCTGAAGGAAAATACCACAATTTTACAATTAGGAGGCCCTTGCTTTAATGTGCATACCTGAAAAGTAATCACCCAAAGACAAAAGAAATTGGTTATTCAGCAGAGAAGCCTGCGGTTGGACGTATGTGGAGTTTGAAGTGGAAGATTAAGCAATTAGCTAAATAATTCTGGGAGGAAAACAATGCTTTAAAAAATGTTTATCTAAATCTGTTAGAAGGAAAATTGTTCATCATCCTTTTCTTCATCTTGCCATGAAACCATGATCAGAAAAAAAAATTGTTTTGATATTTCTTTCAATAAAAACGTGTTGTGACTTAGAGGGCCTGTCTTTAGACACGAACTCATTTAGAGAGGAAAAGGCAAAAAGCAGCTGTTAATTTCATTTGATTGAGTAATCAGTTTAATGAACTGCTTAGAAACCATTTAGCAATGATATAAAAACTAACTTCTCAGCTATTGGAAAGCCATTAGGAAGAATCCATTGCTGTACGGATAATAGACATCTCTGGGCTCTAACAGTTGGCATCCCTTCCTTTGGGGAGCTGGTCCCACTCCCATGGAATCACGTGGTGTTGGCTGTGCTGCCTACCTCGGTAGCCTGTCCTTCTACACACCTCTGGCCCAGGCCAGAATAGTCCTGTTCTGCCCTGGCCACAGTGATTAGGCTAGACATGATCTTGTGACCCAAATCTGGCCAATTCAAACCCTTTCCCGAGACTTTTTAAATCTGTAGTTCAAGTGAGAAGAAGGCCTTTGCATTTTGAATCCAAGCTAAAATTATCCAAATTATCTTCGGACTCATGTAGATAAAGATTTTTTGCAGTAGGAGAGAACGAAGCCAACTGACCCGAGCCAAGATGCATGATGTAGGAAAAGAGTCCTGATGTCATCTGAGGGCCTGGACCCAGTTCCAAAGGCCAGACTTTAGCCGGTTACCCAGGGATGAGAGTTAATCACTTGCCTCATCTGCCTAAGCTACTTTGGGTTAGATTTCCATCTCTAACAACCGAAGGAATCCTGATTCATCAGTCACTGACCAGCTAGAAACTGTATAATAAGTACTTAAGAAAAAGTCAGTAATTGAGCTCTAATCAGTGGTTTCTATTCTGGCAACTGGTTTCAAACTGGTCTGACTAAATTCAAATGTTTCCTGTCCAAACCCATTTGCAAGTGCTGAGGCACCAGGGTCACCATCCTGACTCCTGTCAGCCTCCATTTTCTCCTCTGCTATCAGGGAAAAGAATGTTTTCCTATGGACCCGTCTTCTGAGGGATGCTGAGACTGTTAACTCATAAATACCTGAAAATTCTCTGAAAAAGATTTAGTGTTAAAGAAGCAATAAGTAGGGCTTCAAAAAGGGTTTCTTTCTGTACATAAAATTTTATTTCCTTCATCCTTTGAAAAGGAGGATATTATCAAAGGATCTATACCTCCCTCTCTCCTGTTCCCTTCCTCCCTTCTCCTCCTTCCTCATCCCTCCTCCCATCTCCGTCTCTCTGTCTCTCCTACACTCACACACACACACACACACACACACACACACACACACACAGAACCATTGCAGGGAGAGAAGGAGAGCTTTGTTGTTTCATGTGTATTTCTCTTCTGCAGCAGAGATTGAACACCTACAGTTAGCCATCAACTTTGCATTAAATGCAGTGCCTTTGATGGAAAGAAAAACATGAAATGCATAAATCCCATCAGGACTTGAGGTAGACTGCATAGATAAATGAGAATACATAAAGAGAAAAATGGTAGAGGCAAACCACACTGATACATAGGCCAGCAAGGTCAAGCAGCAGTTTAGTACTTTTAGAGAGTCCCTGAAAAATCTATTCCCACCCCATTGGCTCATAGACAAAATTCCACTCACTGTATGTGATGCTTTTGCTTAGAGTCATGGTTGCTCTAAAATAATAATCTTTCACAATGCCACAGAATCCTGTAGCCACAAATCTCTTTCATAACTACTGCCTGTCTTGATACATAGCAATGTCCTGAATGGTGGACAGAGTAGGTATCATTATTTTTCCATTTTATAAATTAAAACTGAGACTTAGGAAGATCAAGAGACTTGCCTAAGGTCACATAAGCAAAAGGTGGTGAACTAGGACTGAAATATGAGCTTCTTGACTCATGATCTCTGCACTCTATCTCTTGAGAATGCCAGACAGTTGCTGGTCATGTGATACCCTTTATGTGGAGGAAAAAAGTAAAAGCCTGTACCAGCTAACTTGAGGATGTAATCAGCCAAGGGATGGCCCTACAAATACAAAAGTAGAGAAGAAGGAAACTAATCATTGTTTTGCAGGCAGAGCCACACTAAATGGTGGTCTGACAGGACAGATGTTTTTGTTGCCATCACTAGAAATTTAAGGAGATGCAGAAAATTCTGCTCACCAGAGTGCCTCAAGGAGAACCTCCAGATAATTGCAATGAAAGCTTTCTAGGTGTTAACCAAGAGCTTTTTACATTCTTCTTTGGCACACACAGATAGAGATAGCGCTGCTGTTATCCCTAATAGCCTGTACTCTGTGTTCTACATGGTGATAAAAAAAATAATTAAAGAATATCAATCAGAAGGGTGTCAGATTATTCAACTTCTGGGGCACCAGGAGGTCTCAGTCAGGTACATATACCTTTCAATGAAGCCAGTTCCTGTACCTGATGGCAAAACATATGCGCGCTCACTCTCTCTCTGTCTCTCTGTCTCTCTTAATGCCTATAAAAATGGTCTGAAAGGCAGGCATTATCTTTGCTTTCACCTGTGCCTCTTAGAAAGGTTAAACCACTTGCCCTCCGTCACAGAACTGCCAATTGGTGGAGACAGTCTTGCAGTTCAGAATTGTCTGCCTCCAAAATCCCCTGTATCCAAGCCTGGAAAGAAGATTAATGTGGAATCCTCATTAAGGACCCAGAATCATACTTGTAAACTAGCCTCTGATCTGTTTATAAGAGATGTGCATTGACAATGAAAATCAGTTACTTGTCATCCTCTCTTTTCTCCCAGGCCCACTAAAGAAAGGGTTGTTGCAGGGCCAGTTGAAGAAATATTTTCTACACATATGACCTCATTCTAGCTTCACAGTAACCCTGTAAGGGGCATGGGGCAGGCACTCATATCCCCATTTTACAGATGAGGAAACAGAGGCTCACAAGGATTCATGGGCTGTCCAAGCCCAACCCAGAATGTTTAACCACAGCCCCAGAAACCTCCCTCACCCACTATCTCACCAAGCCTAACATGTGTTCAGTACTCAATAAATTAATGAATTAATAATGGATGACTGGAATCAAGGATTATATCTCAGGCAAAGTGTGCTTCTGTATTCTCTACGTGCAGCTCTGCCTGTCTCCTTGCCACAGAAAACCAAGGCTCATTACATGGTCAAATCTGCAGAAGCTCTTCCTCCTGCGGACCCCTAAGACAGGTGTCACCACTGCCATTTTCTTTTAACTTGGTAGTGCCCACCCTCACGGAATGTGATCAGCCTGCCTGCAGGTGTGATTGCCTTTGCTCTTTTCTCCTCTGTCCCACCACGTGCTCCTTTCGCGCTGGATGACATTCTTCCAGAGCCCACGCTTCTCATGGCCCCTGCCTCCCACTTCAGCATAATGAGACATCCCTGCCCACCCCTGTCCCAGTCCAGTACAGCAGGAGCAACGGTGGCAAGAAGCATATGTGGAATTCAAGTCAGAAGACTGCAGACAGAGCAGACTCACTGCCCCAACCTCACAGAAGTGACATTCCCACTCCTCTAATCTCATTATGAAGGTGTAGTCTTGCCTGTGCCAGGGAGAGAAAGGTGAAGAGAGATCACAGATGTCCAGTATTCGGGATTATCATTTTCTGCCTGTTGAGTTAATCATCTGTGACTTCACAGAATCCTGGGTTCTCACAATTAAGACAACTAGAGGGCTGGGCACCAACCCATGCCTCTTACTTACATACTTCCAGGAACATGGATACTGATGACCTCCCCTGGGTAGCTATGTCTGCCTGCTCTGACTTTCAAATTGTAATACATGTTTCTGGGCACTGGTTCTTGGCTTCCCTTCCTAAGTGTCCCCCCTCTTCCCAGAGAGCTGAAAGTAATTCTCACCTCGTCCTCTCCTATACATCTCAAGATAAACATCTCCACAGTCTCAATAATACATCATATGATATGGTTTCCTCACTTTCCAGGAACACGTCAAGGATCAACTAAGGCTATGTGTATATGTATATGTATATGTATATGTATATGTATATGTATATGTATATGTATATGTATACGTATATGTGTATGTGTGCATTTTGTAAATCGCAATGTGCTACACTAGTTGTAAAGGAGTGTTAGTATTACTATGACTTCCAAAGTTTGTGTCCTCCTCTGCATTCTGTGATGCCCAACTCATCACTTTAGCCCCAAAATGTAGCCCCAGTTAGTTCAATATCACCAACTACTACAACATCAAGATGAAGAAAAAAAAAATAGAAGCTCATATTTAATTAGCACAATGTTAAACATTTTGCATTATTATGCATTTAACCCTTAGAAGAACCTGTGCTATAGACAGACTGTGATTGTTGTATTATAAATGAGGAAACTGAGGCCAAGAGAAAATATAATTTTCTATCTTGGTCAAGCTACTTAAAGGGCAGAGTCAAAACTGGAGTCCAAGTCTGTGGGACTCCAGAGCCTAACCATCTAACCATGAGGCTAGAGGGCTTCCGAAGTTTTCCAGTATCAGAGGCCATGGTTCTGTTCTTTACATTCATCAAGAGTTGAGCACTTTGAGAAAGGGTCCTGTCCTCAAGTAGAAAGTGGTCTGGCACAATGCTATGAAGCTTGAAATCAACCACAGGAGAAAGTCTGGAAAACCTCCAAAAGCATGGAGGTTAAAGAACACCCTACTAAAGAATGAGTGGGTCAACCAGGCAATTAGAGAAGAAATTAAAAAATACATGGAAACAAACGAAAATGAAAATACAACAATCCAGACGCTTTGGGATGCAGTGAAGGCAGTCCTGAGAGGAAAATACATCGCCATCCAGGCCTATCTCAAGAAACAAGAAAATCTCAAATACAAAATCTAACAGCACACCCAAAGGAACTAGAGGCAGAACAGCAAAGGCAGCCTAAACTCAGCAGAAGAAGAGAAATAATAAAGATCAGAGCAGAAATAAACAATATAGAATCTAAAAAAACTGTAGAGCAGATCAAAGAAACCAAGAGTTGGTTTTTTGAAAAAATAACAAAATTGATAAACCTCTAGCCAGGCTTCTCAAAAAGAAAAGGGAGATGACCCAAATAGATAAAATCATGAATGAAAATGGAATTATTACAACCAATCCCTCAGAGATACAAACAATTATCAGGGAATACTATGAAAAATTATATGCCAACAAATTGGACAACCTGGAAGAAATGGACAAATTCCTAAACACCCACACTCTTCCAAAACTCAATCAGGAGGAAATAGAAAGCTTGAACAGACCCATAACCAGCGAAGAAATTGAATCGGTTATCAAAAATCTCCCAACAAATAAGAGTCCAGGACCAGATGGCTTCCCAGGGGAGTTCTACCAGACGTTTAAAGCAGAGATAATACCTATCCTTCTCAAGCTATTCCAAGAAATAGAAAGGGAAGGAAAACTTCCAGACTCATTCTATGAAGCCAGTATTACTTTGATTCCTAAACCAGACAGAGACCCAGGAAAAAAAGAGAACTACAGGCCAATATCCCTGATGAATATGGATGCAAATTCTCAATAAGATACTAGCAAATCGAATTCAACACCATATAAAAAGAATTATTCACCATGATCAAGTGGGATTCATTCCTGGGATGCAGGGCTTGTTCAACATTCGCAAATCAATCAACGTGATACATCACATTAATAAAAGAAAAGATAAGAACCGTATGATCCTGTCAATCGATGCAGAAAAGGCCTTTGACAAAATCCAGTACCCTTTCTTAATAAAAACCCTTGAGAAAGTCGGGATAGAAGGAACATACTTAAAGATCATAAAAGCCATTTATGAAAAGCCCACAGCTAACATCATCCTCAATGGGGAAAAACTGAGAGCTTTTTCCCTGAGATCAGGAACACGATACGGATGCCCACTCTCACCGCTGTTGTTTAACATAGTGCTAGAAGTTCTAGCATCAGCAATCAGACAACAAAAGGAAATCAAAGGCATCAAAATTGGCAAAGATAAAGTCAAGCTTTCGCTCTTTGCAGATGACATGACATTATACATGGAAAATCCGATAGACTCCACCAAAAGTCTGCTAGAACTGATACATGAATTCAGCAAAGTTGCAGGATACAAAATCAATGTACAGAAATCAGTTGCATTCTTATACACTAACAATGAAGCAACAGAAAGACAAATAAAGAAACTGATCCCATTCACAATTGCACCAAGAAGCATAAAATACCTGGGAATAAATCTAACCAAAGATGTAAAAGATCTGTATGCTGAAAACTATAGAAAGCTTATGAAGGTAGTTGAAGAAGATATAAAGAAATGGAAAGACATTCCCTGCTCATGGATTGGAAGAATAAATATTTTCAAAATGTCAATACTACCCAAAGCTATCTACACATTCAATGCAATCCCAATCAAAATTGCACCAGCATTCTTCTCAAAACTAGAACAAGCAATCCTAAAATTCATATGGAACCACAAAAGGCCCCGAATAGCCAAAGGAATTTTGAAGAAGAAGACCAAAGCAGGAGGCATCACAATCCCAGACTTTAGCCTCTACTACAAAGCTGTCATCATCAAGACAGCATGGTATTGGCACAAAAACAGACACACAGACCAATGGAATAGAATAGAAACCCCAGAACTAGACCCACAAACGTATGGCCAGCTCATCTTTGACAAAGCAGGAAAGAACATCCAATGGAAAAAAGACAGTCTCTTTAACAAATGGTGCTGGGAGAACTGGACAGCAACATGCAGAAGGTTGAAACTAGACCACTTTCTCACACCATTCATAAAAATAAATTCAAAATGGATAAAGGACCTGAATGTGAGACAGAAAACCATCAAAACCCTAGAGGAGAAAGCAGGAAGAAACCTCTCTGACCTCAGCTGTAGCAATCTCTTACTCAACACATCCCCAAAGGCAAGGGAATTAAAAGCAAAAATGAATTACTGGGACCTTATGAGATAAAAAGCTTCTGCACAGCAAAGGAAACAACCAACAAAACTAAAAGGCAACCAATGGAATGGGAAAAGATATTTGCAAATGACATATCAGACAAAGGGCTAGTATCCAAAATCTATAAAGAACTCACCAAACTCCACACCCGAAAAACAAATAACCCAGTGAAGAAATGGGCAGAAAACATGAAAAGACACTTCTCTAAAGAAGATATCCGGATGGCCAACAGGCACATGAAAAGATGTTCAATGTCGCTCCTTATCAGGGAAATACAAATCAAAATCACACTCAGGTATCACCTCACGCCAGTCAGAGTGGCCAAAATGAACAAATCAGGAGACTATAGATGCTGGAGAGGATGTGGAGAAACGGGAACCCTCTTGCACTGTTGGTGGGAATGCAAATTGGTGCAGCCGCTCTGGAAAGCAGTGTGGAGGTTCCTCAGAAAATTAAAAATAGACCTACCATATGACCCAGCAATAGCACTGCTAGGAATTTACCCAAGGGATACAGGAGTACTGATGCATAGGGGCACTTATACCCCAATGTTCATAGCAGCACTCTCAACAATAGGCAAATTGTGGAAAGAGCCTAAATGTCCATCAACTGATGAATGGATAAAGAAATTGTGGTTTATATACACAATGGAATACTACATGGCAATGAGAAAGAATGAAATATGGCCTTTTGTAGCAACGTGGATGGAACTGGAGAGTGTGATGCTAAGTGAAATAAGCCATACAGAGAAAGTCAGATACCATATGGTTTCACTCTTATGTGGATCTTGAGAAACTTAACAGAAGACCATGGGGGAAGGGAAGGAAAAAAAAAAAAAAAAAGAGGTTAGAGTGGGAGAGAGCCAAAGCATAAGAGACTGTTAAAAACTGAGAACAAACTGAGGGTTGATGGGGGGTGGGAGGGAGGGGAGGGTGGGTGATGGGTATTGAGGAGGGCACCTTTTGGGATGAGCACTGGGTGTTGTATGGAAACCAATTTGACAATAAATTTCATATACTGAAAAAAAAAAGTGGTCTGGGAAGTGGGCAGGGGAAATCAGGTGGTTGTGGGGTATCTCTGTCATTGTCATTCTCAGTGGCTAAAGCTCAGCCAGGACATGGAGTGCTGAGGAAGCCTCATGTCTGCACGTGGCTTGGATATTTTCTTGCAGAAGTAGGAATTGGTCATCAGTAAAGGTATGAAGGACTCTGCTGAGTCCTAGCTCTTCTCTAAGGCCATTGAAGGAGTCAATTCTGAGGAGGAAGGGTCCACAAGATCGCAAAATCACAAAACACAACCTCCAGAAGGGGTCTTCATGTCTGGGATGAGCTAAAAGACGGCAGGACAGTAGCTAAGAGCGGTGGTACTGTGTCTTGTGTTCAAATCCTAACAGTTGGCTAATACTGGGCAGTCAGTTAAACTGCCTGAGACTCTGTCTTCTCATCTGTAAAATGGGGACAACAATGTCTGCTACAAAGGGTTAACTAAATGACCTTAAAGCATGTAAAGCACTTAGCACAATGCTGGGCCCACTCTAGACCTCATATATGACAAATGTTAGTTATGATGACAAAGTGGCAGTTAAGCAGCTTCAGTGTGGCTTTTTGCTTCAAAAAACCATTTTCATTTTGACTTAGGGAGGAAGAAATGTTTCCCCAAACTTCGTCATTTTACTTTTCCTCAATTGGCTCTCATGCAAAAACAAATAAAACATAAATAAAAGCGTTATTTAATTCTTGTCCAAGTTCCTATTTCGCAAATAAAGAACGGAGTCCCACAGAAGGAATAAGACTTATCCAACGTCACAGAGTGAGAGGGTGGCAGGGAGTCTAGAACTCCTATAGCCTTCCCTGTACACCTTCCCTGGCATTTGTTTCCAAGGCCAAAGATCCTCAAGGAAGATGAAGACAAATGGAGAAGAAAGGAAGGTGGGAAATCTGCCACCCTGTGACAATCAAGGCAGTTTGAACTGATTGCACAGGCTGGTTCTGCACACGACAGAGTGCCCCCATAGAGGCCACCAGGTATATGGATATTGGGGTTGGCGGTGCTGAAACCATTCTCTCTCCTCCTGAGCCACTCAGACTGGCATCAAGGAAATTAGCATCAAGTCTCCAAGTGGTGCAAATAATCTGTGCTTAGAAACAAAACCCAGAATGAGTGATTTTTTGCTAAAGCCAGGACCAAAATGCAGACCTCCTAAATATCCCAACCAAGGATTTACCAATCTAGACTGCTACTCTGTTTTTGTATTTTTAAAGCATTAATTTTTAAGAGCAGTTTTAGGTTCACAGCAAAAATGAACACAAGGTACAGAGATTCCCCACCTGCCCTACCCATGCAGAGACTTCTCCACTGTCAACACCTCCCTGGCAGAGTGGTACATTTGTTACAATCGATGAATGTATCAAAGTCCATAGTTTACATTAGGGTTCCCTGTTGGTGTTGTGTAGTCTAAGAGTTTGGACAAATGCAGAACGGCATGTATCCATCATTATAATGTCATACAGAATAATTTCTCTGCCCTAAAACTCCTTTGTTCTCTGCCTGTTCATCCCTTCCCCCACCACCCCTGGCAGCCACTGACCTTTTTACTGTCTCCACAGTTGTGCCTTTGCCAGAATCTCATAGTGTTGGGATCAGTCAGCACGCAGCATCTTCAGATAGGCTTTGACTGCTCTGGTTTTTATTGCTGTGTAACAAACTGCTCCAAAATTTAGTATCATAAAACAACCAGATTGTGTGGGTCAGGACTTTGAACAGGGCACAGCAGAGACAGCTCTTCTCTGCTCCATGATGTCTGAGACTTCGGGTAGGAAGACTCAAAGGTTAAGCATGACTCACAGAGTGGGGACTGAAATCATATGGAGATTCCTTGGACCTCATATCTGGCCCCTGCCCTGGGATGGCTTGAAGACTAGGTCTGCCACTTAGGGAACTCTCCTGTAGCAGAGTAACTCCCAGTAGTCACAGAGGATCAGGCTCCAAGCATGAGTACTGTGAATAAGGCATTTCCCTTCATAGCTTTCCCTTGGAACCCACGTGGCATCACTCCTGCCAGACTCTATCAGTCAAAGCAGTCACTGGTGTGCTCCAAGTCAAGCAGAGGGGACATGAATGCCACAAAGAATTTTCAGGCATTTTTTTTTTCTAATGGCACAGTTACCTTGTGTGATGTGTCTCACACCCTAAAAATGCCAGTAAGCTCCTTAAAGTCAAGGCCATACCTTATATCTCACTTCTCCTCAATTCTAAGAACAGAGCAGAGATTCTAGGCCTAAATGAAATGAACATTTCCATCTGCGCCCCCACCCTTGGCTATGGCTCCCTGGCAGGGCTCTGTTCAGGGTGGGCACTTAGTTCTAGAACATCCTTCCTCCCCCCTCCCCTGTTTTTGCCCCACTCTCCTCACCTACTTCATTGCTACGGCTTGTCAGTTCTACCTCAAAATAAATAAGAAGTCCTTCCCTTTCTCCCCATCCACACTGATGACAGCCTTATCAGAACACATCAGTCTCCCACAAAATATCTTCCACAGACATCCACTGTTCTTCAAGTAAAATCTAAGTTTCAGACTCAGAGGATCATTAGTCTGCAGGACCTGGCCTATGCCTACCCCTCCAACCCAGCCGTCTCACCCCCCACCTTGCCCTCTGTGCTCCTCTTGCCTCACCAGCATCCAAAGCACTAAGCCCTTCCCACCTCCAGACCTTTGAACTTGCCCCTCCTCCCAGAATGCGCTTCCTGCAGCTTTGTGCCCACCTGCTCATTCTCATCTTCCTGGTGGGCAGCAGCTCAATGTCTCCTCCTGAGAAAGGCTCCTCTGGGCATCCTCTCTCCATGTACCTTGGTCCTTTCATGCCAGTTATCCAAACCTGAGATGACTGTGTTTTATCTTCTTGTATTCTGTCTTGTTTCTCGCAAGTGCAGGGGTCTCTGCACTCTTTTTCACCGCTCTGCCCCATGCACCTGGAATCCTCTCTGGCCCACAGTAGGTATTCAGTAAGTATCTGAAATGATGAGCTGGATGAGGTGCTGCATAGCTTCTGAGAGCAGAACACATTGAGCCTCTAACTTTATTTACTCTTAAAAAACAAATTACAGCAGTCCCCTACCTCGTTGATGATCTGCTGATCGACACAGTCTGCACTTTATAAGATAGAATAGAAAGAATTGGAGAATATTAGTGCTGTGGTGGGGCCCTTAGAGATCACTTCATTTCTCATTTTGTAAATAAGAAAACTGGAACCCAGAGAGGCCACAGGATTTTACCCAAGACCATATCCATTCCTTCATAAAACAATATTTCTTGGTGTTTAATTTCTTTAATTAAAGAAGCAATTGTCCATTGGAAAAAAACAAAAACTACACTGAAATCTGTCTCATAAAGATTGGAGCTCCCCTATTCCCACTCCCTTCTCTAGGAGAGACCACTATTTCTACTTTGGAGAGAATCCTTCCAGGCCTTTTCACATATGCTCACAAATAAATATATGTGCATATTAATGCATCTCTATAGCTGTGCCATAACATTTGACTATCTTGAAAATTAGCATAGACTTAGAAATGCATTTCTTACAATGCATTTCTTAAAACAGAACCAACCACAGAGGTTTTAAAGAAAGGGATTCAATCCTATGCTACCCAGTGACGGAAGGAAACCCACAGGGCAGTGGACCTGCTGACAAAGCTCTGGGGGACTGGCCACATGGCAGCCAGGGAACAAACACTTTGATTTCTTTAACTGTTTAGGACCTGCTGATTTGGGTGGTAAGTGAAATTCTAAACTTTCCTGGTGATGCGATGCTGACTGATCTATAGGAATCTATTCAACAGCTGAATAACCTCATGCCTTTGTCTGTAGAAGTCAAAACCAGAAGAAGGAAAACATCTCAAAAAGAAAGTGGTGGAGGGGTGCCAGAGAAAAGGAAGGGAGAAGAGTTTCCTGGTTAAGAATGCGAGAGCCACAGGGCGCCTGGGTGGCTCAGTCAGTTAAGCATTCAACCCTTGATTTCAGCTCAGGTCTTGATCTCACAGTTGTGAGTTCAATCCTGAGTTCAAGTCCTGGGTTGGGCTCCATAGGGTGTGGAGTCTACTTAGAAGAAGAAGAAGAAGAAGAAGAAGAAGAAGAAGAAGAAGAAGAAGAAGAAAAAGGAGGAGGAGGAGGAGAAAGGGAAGGAGGAGGAAGAGGAGGAGGAAGAGGAGGAGGAAGAGGAGGAGGAAGAGGAGGAGGAGGAGGAGGAGGAGGAGGAGGAGGAGGAGAAGGAGAAGGAGAAGAAGAAGAAGAAGAAGAAGAAGAAGAAGAAGAAAGAATGGGAGAGCTAGATTCAGATAAGAAAGGCTCAAACTTTGAAACCTCACTGAGCCTCAGTTTACCCATCTGTAAAGTGAAGATAACACCAGTACTAGTGGCACAGTACCTGATACACATGTACCCCCATGTACCCCCCAAACGTGGGAGTTATCTGTAGAGTGAACAGGTGGTAATGACCGGGCTAGATGCCTTCTCTGTTACTTTCTATTGATCAGGTAAGGCAAATTAAACCCAGGCATGAGTCATATATATCCAAGATCTTTAAAAGAAATTAGAAACGTTTATGGGACCTGAAAGTATGGTGGGAGGGCCCCCACAGCAGAGTGGCTCCCAGTAGCCATGGAGGTTCAGGCTCCAAGCATGAGTAGCATGGCATCAGAGTTGAGTCAGGGCCAGGACAAGCCCACGCCATGCACAAGATGAATTTATGGCAGACAGAACAGCACAGAGGGTGAGGAGGAGCTACACTTGGTGGAAAGAAGAATGAGTGTGTTTCACAGAAGGATGCAGGGCCATACATGGAGTAAACATGAAAGCACAAGCTGATGTAGGAGGCCCAGTCTTAAATCCAAAAAATTCCCACTTTAGGCTACAGTCCCTGTACTTCTCCCCAGGAAAAACCCTCCCAGCACTCATGCAACTTGAGAGGTTTCTTTGCAACCAATGTGTCCTCCCAAGTGAGCTTCCTTGTTCATCCCTATATGCCCCGGGTGCTGAGCAAAATGTCTAGCTCATTCATATCAGCGCTAATGGTTTTCAAATGAAAGAGATTTCCTTTCATATTAATTCATTCATTCCTTCATTCATTCACTCATATATTCGCTTCTCCAGTGAATAAACAATCAAATTTCTCAAGTACCTAATGTGTACCAGGTGGGGCTATAGCTGTGACAAAGACGCAAAGATCTATACTGGTGTGGAACATACATTCTGATAACGAATAAAACACTAATAAGTAAGCCATTAGTAAACAAAATATTGTAGTCATTGCTCTGAGAGATAATCAGGGAGGCATGAGAGACTGAGTGGAGGGGAATAAGGAGGATCTGTAGTAGGATGGGCAAGGGATCCTCTCTAAGATAATGTCTAAGCAGATCGCTGACCAATTTGAGGGAGCTAGCCATGGTGTCAGAAGGCAAAGGGGAGCCAACATCCTGAGGCTGGAGTGATTTGGAGGGACTGAGGATCAGAACAGAAGTCTAGAGCATGGTAAGTAAAGTGGATATGAGATCAGAGACGGAATGCCTGAAAGAAACAGGGGGTGCAGTAGATCATTTTGAAGACAGTATGGTGGTAAGGGACTAACAAGAAATCCTTTTAGTAGATTTCCATTGGCTGTTTCAATTTCCTATGCACATATCAGGACAGGGTTGAAATTTTACACATAAACCCACCAGGACAGTCAGAGTCCATTCTCATGAGTCAGTGCACACACCGTACCAGTTGCTAAGTATTTCGAATATTATCCTTGCATCAGAGCCAACTATGTAATAAGTACAGAATTATACATCAGGTGCAGGGGAGGAAGAAGAGAAACATTATAAACATCCCTTATCTCCTGCAGTTCACAATCAAGTTAGTAATAGAGACATATGAATAATTCAATTATGACACATCAAAGCCTTTCTTGTATTAGCAATAGAAATAAAGTGCTTTAAAATCAAGGGGAAGGAAGCAGGAGGAATTGGGAAAGGAATTTGGCAGAGGTGACACCTCTGACACCAGACGATGGGATGCAATAGCACAGAGCAGGAGAGTGAGACAGGGAGTGGGGGCTGGGGGAAGCCTGAGTGGGGAAACCAGGACTGTGCATCAGGGTGCATGCCAGAGCCCTGAGGGGGCTGGCATTGAGGTGTGGTGGCAGGGGCAAAGAAGGGAGCATGAGGGACAAACAAGGCTGGAAATACTAGTGTTCATAGATCATGAGCACTGCAAAGGTCTGCCCCAGCTTCCACGTTCTTCCGTCTGCAAGGGCGTACATTCGGGAAGGGACCCAGCACTGGGGATGAATACTGACTGGTCCTCACCTCTTTCCAGCTGTTTGAGCTGGGAAAATATTTCCATCTGAGTCACAGTTTTCCCCACCAGTAAAAGTGACAAAATACTACACTTCACGGGGCAGTGGAAGAGGAGGGGAGATAAGGAACACAAATGCCCAGCACGCAGGAACATGCTGCGTGCTACAGCATCATGGTGGTAGTATAACACATACAGCTTTCAGGGGTGTTTACTGGAATTAAAGCCAAATGACAGGAGGATGCCATTTTGTTGACACAAATTAAAGTGATTAGCATTACAAGGCATCTTTACCCCCCAAACTAACAGTTTCCCAAACCTTAAGGTCCATGATTCATTCACACCTGATGGCAGGAGGAGGGGGGGGCAAGGTGAAGAAGAGCCTCTAGACCCGGGACAGCTCATCCCCATTTGATGCTAATTGCATGTGAATGCTTGAGTTAAAAAGACACCATTAAAAGTACATTAAGTTTAATTATGCTGGCAGCATCAGGCTGGGAGAGGCCCAGCTTTAATGCAGAATGCATAATTAGATAAAAACCTAATCCATTAGATTCTTATTTGTTAAGAAAATGTGTTTCATCTGTAAGTGTCACTGCAATGAGTGGCTAGGAACCCAGCTCCCTGGTGAGGGCATTTCTGCCACCCCCAAGGCCTTCAGTGGTATATATGCCATGGGAGACCCACACAGCCATGCTGCTGACTTCCACAAGCCAACCGTGAAGAGGGCAAGCTCCAGGATTCCAGGGGACAGGGCCCAGCTGCCTTCTGTTTTTGTAAGGTATGATAAGAGTCCTGGGATAGAAGCTCTTTGGGATGTATTATTATGTCAGCCATTCCCTCGCTGTGGGATATCTGGACAAGTTATTTAACCTCGGAGGACCTTGGCTTCCTCAGCTATTAAAGAAAGTGAATGAAGATGTGGTGAAAAGGGAACCCTTGTGTGCTTTGGTAGCATTGTAAACTGATAGAGCCACTAATGCAAAATAGTATGGAGTTTCCTCAAAACATTAAAAATACAAATATCATATGATCCAGCAACCCCACTTCTGGGTTATATCCAAAAGAAATGAAGTCATTATATCAAACAGAAATCTGTACTACCATGTTCATTGCATCAATATTCACACTAGCCAAGATATAGAAACAACCTAAGTATCCATCGATGGATGAATGGATAAAGAAAATTCTACTGTGTGTGTGTTTGTGGGTGTACACAATGGAATCTTATTCAGCCTTTGAAAAGAAGGAAATCTTGTCATTTGCAACAAGTAGAAGGTACTATGCTAATTGAAATAAGCCAGACAGAGGAAGAAAAGTGCTTCATGGCATCACTTATATGTGGAATGTAAAATAAATAAGAATAATAATAAAGCTCATAGAAACAGAGAGTAGAAAGTAGTTACCTGAGGGTGGGAGAAATAGAGGCATGTCGGTAAAAGAGTACAAACTTTCAGTTATATGATGATTAAGTCTGAGGATCTAATGTAAAACATGGTAACTATAGTTGATAACACTGTATTATAGGATGAAAAATTGCCAAGAGTAGAACTTAAGTGTTCTCACTTCGATAAACAAACACACAAATAAAGGTAAAGATGTGAGGTGATGGGGGCACCTGGGTGGCTCAGGGAGTTAAGCGTCCAACTCTTAATTTTGGTTCAGGTCATTATCTCATGGTTTGTGAGTTCAAGCCCCACATGAGGCTCTGTGCTGACAGCATAGAGCTTGCTTGGGATTCTCTCTCCCTCTCTTTCTGCCCCTCCCTGGCTCACGCGTGAGCAAGGGCACACACTTGCTCACTCCCTCTTTCACCCTCTCTCAAAATAAATAAATAACATTTGAAAAAAAACAAAAACAAAAACGATGTGAGGTGATGGAGGTAGAACTCAGTGGGGGTGGAGACTCTTTCACAATGTATGCGTACATCAAATCTCATTGTATACTTTAAATATTTTACAGTTTTGTCAATTATACTCCAAATAAAGCTGAGAAATAAAATGAAGTTAACTGTAATTGTCTCACAGGGTTGATATGAGCATTAAAGGAGACAATCCCAGTACAGTAGTTAGGATGGTGCCTTGAATGTACTATGTTCCCGGTAAGTGGTATTTGCTACTGAAACCATCATCATTGCCATCGCTAACCTCATCAATACCATTATTATTCTAGCACCACTGTGTGAATGAATGATTTTCCTCTCTGAGTCTCTCTCTGCTTTTACAGAATAAGATGATCATCCCTAAATATCTCCAAGGTTTTTGTTTTGGTTTTCTGTTTTCTTTTTGTTGTTGTTGTTTGTTTTTGTTGGAAGTGTGTCCTTAACTTTGATCGGATTCTCAATAGGATCACACAGCTGTTAAGAACAACCACACATCTTGTGTTTTGAGGTCACAGACCCCTTGAGAATCTGATGCAGGAATATGAATCCCATTCCAGGAAAAATGCACACACACACACACTTCACAATTCAGTTTGAAGAAGATCATGGGATCTGCCTGAAATCTACTGCCTGTCTCCCTACATGTCCACAAACCCTGGGGTAAGAAGCTGTGCTCTAAACTTCCCTTTTAGCAACCTCCTTCTGCGAACCTTGCCCTCATGGGGCCTCCACGGTCAGCCTGTGAAATGGGAATACCCAAACCTGCTGAGCACACAGGGCTGCACCCACAGGCCTGCAGTCAATCCAGATTCAAATTCCAACCATCTCCCACAAGTTGTGTATTCTCTGGCAAGCTACCTCAACCTCTCCTCCTTCTGATTGTTGGCAGGATTAAATGATATCATGAACAAAAAGGACCAACTCTAGCATCTAGTAAGATGTCAGGAAATTTTGGCCACATTATTACTATTTTTAAAAACCTTGGAGGACATCTCATCCAACTACCCTCCCCCATTTTATAGTTGGTAAATCTGAGAGTCAAAGAAACATCCAGAGAACAAAGATCAGCGCCAGTCACAATGAAAGGACCTTCAAAAAATTACCTAAAAAAGGAGGCATCTGGACATGTGGAAATTTAAACAAGCACACACACAGAGAACAGGAGAGGTGGAGAACAGAGGACCCCAGGTCCCAGGGCAAAGAGACGGCAACACTTGCCAATATCAGTCATGTTGCTCAAAGACCATAAAAAGCATTCCAGAGATTAAAAAGCATTGCCTGCGAGCATGGTATGTGCTGACGCCCACATCCAAGTAGGACTGGCCGTGGGAAGCGGTTGGCCGCCTGGGCTTGATCACAGCTGTCTCCCTGGGTGGCTACCTCTCATCCTAGCCCTTCATAGCAATTGGTCCTCATCCCAAAAGTTCTGTGGGGCTAAGTGCATTTTCCATGCTAAAGCCCAGCAGGTGAAGGGACTGAACCGCCTCAAGGTACTATTACAAAGTCACAGCATCAGATGCTTTTTTAAAAATGCCTTTCAAGCAGCCACCTATGAGGGGAATGTCAAGGGCCCCAGGAATCCCCCGATGAAGAAAACCAGACTGGTACCCTCTGGGGTTTCCAGTCCCTCACCTCAAGAGTCCAATCAAGAGGATACGAAAGGAAGGCAGGTCAGCACAGAAAAAGCCTCAGGGCTCGGTGCCCTCAGGTCAGTATAGCAGTGTTCCCCATCCTGGGCTTGGAGCCAGGTGACCTAAGTTTGAATCCAAATTCCTCCACTTGTGCAAGTTATAGAACCATTTTAAATCTCAAACGACTCATCTGTGAAGCGAGGATCATAACAGAACCTGCTTCCTACACTGATCTGCTCTTGAAGTACAGGACCTGGCACAACAATTACTGTAACTGTTTAATTCTTTTAAATAAAATTAAAAACCTGTATCCAGGCAGCCTTAGATTCCCCCAAGTTCCCCCAAGAAAACCAGAATATCATATTCTGATGATTACAGACCTCTGTTCAAAGAAACTAGAATCCTTAACCCCTAAGCCTCTGTCCACTTAGTCTGGCTTCCATAATTATGTGATGTATTTTTTTTTTCCTTTTTGGAAGCCTGGCTTGAGGAGATGTTCTCACCTATCCCAGATAGATAAAATGTCATGATCCTTATTATGCAGGGTCTATAATCTAAGGTCTTAGTATGTATCATTACCTATAGGTACATTTTCAAGGAGAATTGATTAGGAGTTCTTGCTAAAGAGGGTTCATGAAGAAATAAGCTTAAAAAGGGCTGGGTGAGACAAGTTGTTTTTCCCTACAGATCTTATAAGGGCCTTTAAAACGTTCTTGTGCATTTATATATGCAGGGGTATATCCTTCCTCACTGGCTGTTTTTTCCTATTGTCTTTGAGGAAAACTCCTTCTCTACCTACCCTATTAGTGTTGATAGCCCTGGTTATGATTCCTCTTTCATCTATGTACTCTCTTCCTGGGTTATCTCAAACAATCCTATGACTTGAAGTGCCACTACAAGATGACAACATTAAAACTCTACCTCCAGCTCTGAGCTGTAGCTCCCAATTTGATATCAACCACTGCAAAGCAGGACTCATGACTCTACCCCTCCACTACCAGCCACTTTCTCCCTAGTCTTTCCCATCTCATTAAGTGGTATTACCATCTACTCAGATGTTCAAGCCATTAACCTGGGAGCCTACTGCTTTTTCCCTTGAACACCTACATCCAATTTGCTTGCAAATTTTTCATATTTTCCCCTCCAAAATATATCCCAATTATGTCATTTCAACCTCCTTGCCACCATCGAGTCCACACCATCCTCTCCTCCCTAAACCACTACGATTGTCTTCCCAGGCCTTCCAGAGCCCACTTTTGCTCCCCTCCATCCATTATCTACACAGCACCAGAGTGATGAGATGAAAATGTGATTCAAACTTCTGTTAAAACTTTCAATACCTCCCCAGTACCCTCAAGATAAGGTCCAAATACCTTAAAATTCCAAACAAGACCCTTGCTAAGCTGGGTCCTGCTCACCTCCCAATGTCCTCCTTTACCAGACCCATCTTAGTTCTTTAAACTTCATCCATACTGAATAATCTTTGGGTCCCCCAGATGAATTCCACTCACCCTCTTCTTCATCTACCTAGAATGCTTCCCTCTTCCTTCCTATCATCTGACTCCACGGATCCTTAATCAGCACATCACTTCCTACAGCATATTTTCTGTGATACACACACCCTATCCCAAATGGATGGGGTGCCCTGCTACTGTGATCCCACAGACCTTGGTATTTTCCTAATCAAAGTTCTTATCATACCAGGCTATAGTTATCTGGTCCCTCCTCTTCCTTTCCCACCACATTTTTGCAGGACAGGGACTATATTGCTTTCATACTTGTAATCACATTGCCAAGAACAATACATGGCAGAGGTTGGATAACCCTTAGGTGTCACAAGGAATTATGGGCAGGAAGAAGATAAAGAAAAATTATTTAGGTAGGAGACACAATAGAAACAGAGGTTAGCATGCAGACGTGAGCATCAAGTGCAGGTGATGATAACACTTTGGGTTGACAACATGTTGCCTATATAAAATGAGGCCAGATACCAGAGGACCATGGATACCAGATGCAGGACCAATAACACCACTATACATAGTCCAACACATACTATAACAAGATGGGATCAAAGGAAGTCTTGGCTAGGACTCTGAAGAGAGGGATTTGAGTCCTTATTTTTCTATGAATTAGCTGCATAATGTTAAGCTTCCTCATTTGTAAAGAGGGGGTCAGACTGGGGTCATTTAAATGCCCTCGACAAGCCTCCATTCTATGCCACAAGAGCTACTTGCCAAACATTTTTCATGCCACTGACTTATGCTTTTCTCTACATATTATTGCTTCAAATTTCTGAATGTATAGGTGTGTATCTATACATTCTTCAAGATCTAACTCAAATATCATCTTCTCTGAAAAACCTTCTAAGTTATCCCAGGGATGAACTAATTCTTCCTCCACTTTGTACTATCACAAAAACATATATGTTTCTGTTAGCACTTCCCACACTATGACACTTTCTATAATGTGGTTATAGCTATACTATTTTGTACAGATAAAAATCATGTCTAAGGACTTCTGGCTTCCAATAATGGCAAAGTAGATTTTAGGAGACTAACCTCCAACTGTAACCATTATAAACTCTAAAAATATATATATTTTAAAACAACTGTTTGAAGACTCTAGAGAGCAAGTAAAAGTAAGCAGAAACTGGGAGAGACTTAATATTGAAAGAAAGGACCCTCCATGGTTGAGATCCACAATTATTTGCACTCTACCATGAAGAAACTCTCCAGTCTGTGTAGTAATATCTTCGTGGATAGAGTTAAAAAGGAAATCTCCAATTTTACTGGCCAGAGAAAGTGGAGGAGAGAGTTTAAGGTTGACAGAGGTCTAGAAATTGAAGGGGAAATCTATAAAAGGAAGGAATCCGGAAAATCTGTATATAAGCAATATTCAACTTTTTGACTGATCCCTGAATTGCATGTTCATGGGGTGAGACTCAACAGAACTAAGGAGGAAAATAACACCTGGAAGAGGTGAACAGAAATATCAGCAGTTTCCTGCCATAGGAGAGACTGAATTTGAAATTCAAATTCCAGGGGCGCCTGGGTGGCGCAGTCAGTTAAGCGTCTGACTTCAGCCAGGTCACGATCTCGCGGTCCGTGAGTTCGAGCCCCGCGTCAGGCTCTGGGCTGATGGCTCGGAGCCTGGAGCCTGTTTCCGATTCTGTGTCTCCCTCTCTCTCTGCCCCTCCCCTGTTCATGCTCTGTCTCTCTCTGTCCCAAAAATAAATGAAATTAAAATTCTACCAAGTTATAGGGCCTTGGCAACCATCTCAGGCTGTCCACTGAAACTTCAGAAGGTCCATGACTCAGGAGGGAAGACTATATCCAAAGATTAAGGGATTCACCCTAGCATTAACGGTAAGCCCATAATAGACCCACTCACACAAAGAATAAAATTAAGCCTTGAGAAGTTCAAAGTGCTGTACCAGCAATCCAACTCCCTGCTAAAATAAAACCCAATTCTCTCTGGAGGAAGATAACAGAATGCAGAGTCTCTAAAACTTGCTGTATAAAACATTCAGGATACACTAAGAAGATTATTAGACATAAAAACTATAAAAAGTGGCATGTGGTCAAGAAAAAAAATTTTTTCCTATCAAAGGAAAAACGCCATAAATTAGCCTGTACTACAATTCTCCAGAGAAACAGAGCCAATAAGAAATCTATATAATTATAGATACAGATATAGATAAAAAAGATTATATTTATTACATTATATGTAAAATAAATAATATGCTATATGTAGTATACTATGTCATTATATATAATATATGAAGAGATTTATTATAAGGAATTGGCTCATACAATTATGGAAGCTCATCAATTCCAAGGTCCGCAAGGTGAGTCAGCAAGCTGGAGACTCAAGAGAGCCAAGGTTAAAGTTCTAGTCAAATACAAAGGCCTTAAAATAGGGGGAGCTGATGGTTTAGTTTCAGTTCAAACACCAGCAGAGGTGAGACCTAAGAACACCCAGTGTTTCAGTTCAAGTATCAAAACAAGAAGAAAGCTGATGCCCCAGATTGAAGGCTGTCAAATGGGAAAATTCTCTTTTTTTAGTAGTTTTTTTTTAAATATTTATTTATTTTGAGAGAGAGAGAGAGAGAGAGAGAGAGAGAGAGAGAGAGAGAGCGAGCGCACAAGCAGGAGAGGGCAAAGAGAGGGAGAAAGAGAATCCCAAGCATTTGAGACCTGACACAGGGCTCAAATTCATGCAGTGTGAGATCATGACCTGAGCCAAAACCAAAAGTGGGACCCTTAACCAATTGAGCCACCCAGGAACCCCAGGAAAATTCTCTCTTATTCAGAGGAGAGTTAGCATTTTTGTTCTATTTTGGCCTTCAACTGATCACATGAGGCTCACTCAAAGAGAACAATCTGCTTTACTCAGTCTACTTGACATCAACATTAATCTCATCCACAGACACCCTCACAGAAACACCCAGAGTCATGTTTGACGAAATTACACTGTGATAAGTTAAGAAAATATTTTAATCCTGTTATCAAACACTAAAAATTTAATACAAAGAGTTAGATATTTTTAAAAATGGAGAAGACAGATGTACTAACTTACAACTCAATACAAAAGAAGAATCAATGAACAGAGGATAAATAGAAAAGAAATAGCAAAATGATAGATTAAAATCCATCCATATGAACAATTACATCAAATGTATGCAGATTACTCCAATGAAATCACAGATATTATCAGCCAGGATAAAAAGCAAGAACCATTTGTATTCATTTTAAATACAAGACACAAACAAATTGGTGGTAAAAAGAAGGAAAAATTACCATACAAAGAATAAGCACAAGAAAGCTGATATGTGGTATATTATTATCAAAAAGACTTCATGACAAAGAGTATTAACAGATAAATATGTACATTTCAGAGAAATAAAAGGGTCAATTTATCAACAAGCCATGACAATCATAAATGTACATTCTAGCAACAAACTCACAATAGTAGTGGAACAAAAATTGAAAGTAATAAAAGGAATTAGACAATTTCATAATCAGAGTAGATTTTAACAGCCCACTGTAAGTAAATGATAGACCAAGTAGGCCAAAATATCAGTAAGTACATAGTATATTTGAACGACATGGTCAACCAATTTAAACTAATTGATATCTAAAGAACAGTATACCCAAAAATTGCAGGACGCACATACTTTTCAAATGTACATGGAACAATAACCAAGATGGACTATAACCAAAATGACAACACAAGTAAATAAATTTCAGAGGATTAAAATTATACAAAGTATGTTTTTTGACTACCACTGACTTAATTTAGAAACCATTAACTATATGATATCTGAAAATTCACAAATATTAGAAATTAAACACCCCTCTAAATGATTCATGAGACAAAGAAGAAACCACAAAAATAATTTTTAAATATTCCTATGTAAAAGAAAATAAAAACACAACCTATCAAAATGTGTGAGATGCAATTAAAGCAGTATTTACAGGTAGATTTGTGGTTTTATTATTTTTTTAAATATTTATTTTTGAGACAGACCACAAGTGAGGGAGGGACAGAGAGGGAGACAGAATCCAAAGTGGGCTCCAGGCTCTGAGCTGTCAGCACAGAGCCCACTTCAGGGGCTCCAACTCACAAACCATGATATCATGACCTGAGCCGAAGTCTGATGCTTAACCAACTGAGACACGCAGGTGTCCCAAAGGTAGATTTGTGTTTTTAAATGCTTAAGTTAAAAAAGAAAAAAGGTTTAAATTAATGACCAAAAGTTCCACCTTAAAAAGCTATGGGGAAAAACAGAGAAAATCCAAAGTAAATAGGTTAAAATAATACAGATAACATAAATCAACATAATTTTTTAAAAGATAGATAACAAAGAAAACTAACAAAGCCAAAAGCTGTTTTTCTGAAAAGATAAGCAAAACTGACCAACACCCAGCTAGCATAACTAAGGGAAGAAAGACAATATAAATCACCTATAAGTGGTACCAAAAGGGTCTTATTACCATAGATCCTATAGACACTAAAAGGATAATAAGAGACTGTTTGGGGGGCACCTGGGTGGCTCCGTCATTTTCTGTTGACAAAAGAGATACATGAAGGACTAACAAATAAAAGATACCCAACATGATTAGCCATAAGAGAAATGTAAATTAAATTTCTAATGGGATACCATTTCATACCCAATACATAAGCTAAAAAAAAAAAAATGTCTGTTAGGGGATCCTGGGTGACTCAGTTGGTTAAGCATCTGACTCTTGATTTTGGCTCAGTTCACAATCTCACTGTTCATGAGATTGGTCCCCACATCAGGCTCTGTGCTGATAGCATGGGACCTGCTTGGAGTTCTCTCTCTCCCTCTCCCTCTGCCTCTCTTTCTCTCTCTCTGCTTCTCTCTCTCTCTCTCTCTCTCTCTCTCTCTCTCTCTCTCTCAAAATAAGTAAATACAACATTTTTAAAAATTTTTAAATGTCTAATAATACCAAGGACTGAAAAGGGGATAAGGCAACTGATAAGGCAACTGAAACTCTTATGCATTGCTGATGGGAATGTCAAATAATACAACTACTTTAGAGAAGAACTTATCAGTTCTGTGTACAGTTACTTATACACGTATTCTGTGATCCAGATACTCAATTCTTGTAGTAGGCAGTTGTTAAGATGGTGCCGAATAATCTCTGTTTCCTGTTGTGGCCTCGTACAATTCCCTCCCCTTGAATAACTTGCTTCTAACAAGAGAATACACCAACATTGAAGAGATGTCACTTCCACTGTTAGATTACAATAGGTTGTCACTTCAATCTAGGTAGCAGGCTCTCTCAGTTGCCTTTCCAGCTTGTACACTTTGATAAATCAAGCTGACATCTTGGAGAAGCCAATATGGCAAGGAACTGAGGATGGCCTCCAGCCAGCAGCCTACTAGAAACTGAGGCCTTCAGTTCAACAGCCCACAAGGAAGTAAATCCTGCCAACAACCACCTGAGCTTGGAACTGGATTCTTTCTCAACTGAGCATTCAGATAAGACCCAAGCCTAACCTGTTGGGATGAGCACTGGGTGTTGTATGGAAACCAATCTGACAATAAATTTCATATTAAAAAAAAAAAAGACCCAACCCTAGCAGATACCTTGATCACAACTTTGTAAGCAATTCTGAAGAAGAGGACCCAGTTAAATAGTATATAGATTTCTGATCCACAGAAACTGTGAGAAAAGAAATGTGTGTTGTTTTAAACCACCAAATCTGTGATAATTTTCTATTAAACAATAGATAATGAACACAAATGAACAAGAATTTTCCCAAGAGAAATGAAAATATACACACATAAAATTATTTGCACAAGAATTTCCATGGCACCATAGCCTAAAACTGGAATGATGAAATAGGTAAAATGATAAATAAATTATAGTATTTTCATGCAGTGAAATGCTACTCAGCTATGTTAATAAAATGTTAATTACTTTAAGTGGTTTGATTGCTAAAAGGATACACAAGACTCAAAACAGTTTATCCTCAGGAAGAAACCTTGATATAGACAAAGGATATAATACAGCAGTAACAGGAGGTCTGAGGTATAGATTTCCTTATCTTTTCATGACTGTGTTGGGTTGCCCAGGACCCATACTGTCTCTGGCTCTCAAACCACCACTGACATGTACACAATCTTAGAATCAGGAAGCCAAAGGTCTGCTTGCAGGAGAGGTTTCTTATAGTGATCTGGTTAGCACATTAGAGCTACGTGTCCAATCTCTGCATCCAATCTCTGCTTTCAACCCTTCTCAGGCTCCATGAAAACCAGATACAAGCCATCAATCTAATTATTATTAATGAACAAACTGACAGGCTTGTATAACCTGGCCCAAAACACCCACATACACATGGTTATAAAACATCACTTACCTCCAGTTATTAGATTCCCTAGCTTTGGCCAAGGGTTAATATAATAGTCCAGGCAATGCTGGAGAGAAGTATATGATCAATCAGCTGAGATTAATTCATCCTCCACAAGCAATTAAAACAAACTGTTGACACACATACAATGAGCAAAAGTAGCCAGACACAAAGCTAGGTATTGCAAGGTTCGCTCCATAGGAAATTCTAGAATAGGCAAAACTAAACCATGGTGACAGAAATTAGAATTCTGAAGAAAGGAAAATGTTTGCCTGGGGCAAGGAAAACAGAAGAAACAAATGGAAAAGCTTAAAATCAATTTCAAGGAAGCTATTTCCATTATGTCCTCTAAATGAAACGGATATCTGTAGACTATAGGTGAATTTTTAAAAAAAAATCAGGTTTTAGGGTCATATCTGGGTCGAAGTCCCAGCTTCTCTATTTAATAGCATTGCATCTTGAGAAAATTAGGTAAATTTCTGCTAACCCTCAGTTTCTTTGTCTGTAAAATAGGGGTAATAGTTAGATGAGAAAATATGTAAAGTATTTTGCATAGTGCCTGGCACATAGTGGGTGATTAATAAATGTTAATCTCTATTATGGACTGAATAGTGTCTGCAACACCCCTACCCCCCACCGGCCCAGATTTGTATGTTGAAATCCTAACCGCCAATGTGACTATATTTGGAGTTGGGGCCTTTAAGGAGATAATAAAGGTTAAATGAGGTTATTACCAGGAGTGCAGCCACACCAGAACCCAACCATGCTGGCACCTTGATCCTGGACTTCTAGCGTCAGCAATGTGGGAAAATATATTTCTGTTGCTTAAGCCACCCAGGATGTGGTATTCCATTATGGCAGCCCTGGCCTTTGATAATCATCACCACCATTGAACAGCCTCAATAAATGTCTTGGATTAGAGGGACATTTTCATTCTTTCATTCATATGTTTAACAAATGAATGTACCTACTGTGTGCCTGACACTGAAGAGTGGATAATGCAAAGTCACTACTCCCAAGGAGGTTAAATTCTAATGGGAAAGCCAATAACTAAACGAACAATTATACTAAAACACCAGGTACGGATAAATATTGTGAAAACAAATAAAGCAACATGAGAAGACAGGAAGTGACAGGAGCTGCTGTTTTTCACAAATGGGTGAGAAACACCTCTGGTGAATTGACACAGGAGCAGAGACTTGAATGAAGTAAAAGAAACATGATGGAAATATCTGAGAACTGCCAGGTACAGGGAAGAACAAGCACAAAGTCTGAATGGCAATGTACTTGTCAAATTCAAGGAAAAGCAGAGACCAGTGTTACCCAAGCAGATCATGAAAAAGGGACAAGAAGGGGGAAATTAGGCTGAAGATGGGAGTAACAGGTGAGATCATGCAGGGACTTGGGGGGCACAACAGGAAGTTTGGCTCTTATTCTGAAAGATGGAAAATAACTAGGGGGGGCTTTATGCAAAGCATAACTTGATTCAACTTATATTTAAGAGAGTCACTCTTAGGGTGCCTGGGTGGCTCAGTCAGTTAAGCATCTGACTTTTGATTTTGGCTCAGGTCATGCTTTTACAGTTCATGAGTTCAGGCCCTGCATCAGGCTCAGTATGAAGAGTGCAGAGCCTGCTTGGGATTCTCTCTCTCCCTCTGTCTCTCCCTGCTCGCTCACACTTTCTCTCTCCCAAAATAAATAAATAAACTTTAAAAAAAAAAGAAAGAGAGAGTCGCTCTTGACTGCTGGGAGTCGGGTGGGGGAGGGGCTCAGCAAGGAGGCCAATTAGCAGTTTACTGCAACAGTCCATGCAAGAGATAATAGGGGGCTGGTCTAGTGTGGCCATGATGGGATGGTGAGAAGAGGTCAGAGTCTAGATATATTTCCAAAGAGAAGCATTCACTGCTGGATTGAACACGTAATACACAGGAAACAGAGAAAACAGGGATGAAGTCAAGGATGTGGATGGCAGAGGAAGGACTCTTCCAAGGAGACAAGAGGATCTGTATTTTAATCCTTGACCCTGCTTGTAACGCTATACTACCCCACACCCCTATGCGTGTTGGATGATAAATCTTTAAAGTGGGATTAACCAGATTGGCCATGTCTCCAAGAACCATGTAATGATCCAATCAAGCTCAAAAAGCTTTGAGAAAGCAATAAAGACCACAAAAAGGTTACCCTTTATTCATCTCCAACCACAGAACCTCCATCAACTGCTGTAGCTGCCTCCCTGCCTCCCTTCCTCCCCAGGATGCAGTAATGCAATAAATCATAAATAATGCTGACATGGAAACCATCACTATCTGGGGCACTGGACAGCATGTGGCACCCTGTGAGTAATGATGGCCTGGTAACCAACGTCAGATGGCTCAGGAAAATGAATCACTCACCTTCCTAGCACAGACATCACTGAAAATGACCAAAGGAGCAGGATCGGAACTTTTTTGAGGACACTGCCTCTGCCTCTAGCTGCCTCCTTGTAAAGTGGTCATAACACAGCATGCTGCGTCCCTTTCATTGTAATGTGCTCCCAATCTTTAGGGCAAGGAGTCTTGGCACACATGTGAAAGATTTCATTTCAACCCAAGTAAAGCAGAGTGGTGCTCTGCACTCCCTGCCCCTATCCCTGCTTCATTTTTTTCCATACACATATCACCAATTGACATACAATTTACTTGTTAACTATCACCCCCACCTCTCCTTGAGAGCAGGGACCTCTGCCTGTGCTGTCTACTGCTCCATTTTAAGTATGTGAAAGAGGGCCTGACATGTAGCAGAGGCACAATTAATCTTTGTGGAATTAATGGATGGATGGCTTCTTGAAAAGGTTTTAGTTGTCTCTGGAGATCATATTAAAGATTTTCTTTCATTAAAAAAAATACATATAGGGGGGCCCCTGGGTGGCTCAGTTGGTCAAGCATCCGACTTTGGCTCAGGTCATGATGTCACAGCCCGTGTGTCAGAGTCCCGCATTGTGCTGTGTGCTGACAGCTCAGAGCCTGGAGCCTGATTTGAATTCTGTGTCTCCATCTCTCTCTGCCCCTTCCCTGCTTGTGTTTGCTTTCTCTCTTGCAAAACATAAGTCAACATTTTTAAAAACATATAGATATTAACAAAATTTTGGCATACAAATTCAGGGGCGTTATAGATACCTTGAAATCCATCCATGAATAATCAATGAATCAACCCATGAATAATCCTCTTAATTAAAATCCAGAAGATAAAGGAGAGAACCTGAACCAGAAGCCCCAGATGTTAGATTTTTTAATTGTGAAATTCTCAAATCTGTAGTTTGTTTGTTTGTTTGTTTATATTATTTTAGAGAGAGAGCAGGGGAGGATCAGAGAAAGGGAGAGAGAGAATCCTCAACCAGGCTCCATGCTCAGCTCAGAGCCCAATGCACAGGCTCAATCCCATGATCCTGGGATCATGACCTGAGCCTAAATCAAGAGTCAGATGCTCAACCGAGTAAGCCAACCAGGAGCACCTCCTCCCCAGACTTTAGATTTTAATCCTACCTTCACCAATGCCTTGGGCTTTGGGCAAGTCTTTTCTATATTCTGAGCCTTATTCTTCTGATCTGTAAAATAGCTAGAATGGGCAAAGAGTTCTATAGCATCACTTCTAGGTCTAACATTTAAAATTCTCTAGTGCTACAGAACTGAAATTCTCTAATCCAAAACTTTCATTGTGCCAATGGGAAAATTAAAATTCAGACAGTAAAAAGCACTACCCAGGTCAAAAGAGACCCATTCTAAACTACTGCCTTGAGCTTTCTGACTATGAATAAAACTTGGTGGATTTGGCGCTGTTTGCAGATGCATATTGCCTGCTGCCATACTTCCTGTTTCTGAATAAGCCCCTAAACCTGGCGATCAAAACCTGGTGAAATCTTTTGCTGGTCCTTGCTGCTAGGCAAAAGATGTCCTTAGAGATCCAAAGGGCCTTCCCTCAGGTACTCCTTCTTCACTGTCCTGTCCCCCTTCCTACTTCCTTCCCTTTGAACATTCATAGCTTGTTAGTGACCCAAGCTAGATTGTACCAATGTGCATATATGCTTTCAATTAAAACATTTTCTGAGGTACCTGGTAGTTCAGTTGGTTGAGCATCAGACTCTTGACTTCAGCTCTGGCCCCGGTGGCAGGGTCATGGAATCAATGCCCACATCAGGTTCCATGCTGAGTGTGGAGCCTGCTTAAGATTCTCTCTCTCTCTTTCTCCCTCTGCCCCCTTCCCCCTCTTGTGCACTCTCTCGCTCTCTAAACTAAATAAAAATATTTAAAATATTTTCTTTAAAAACAAACAAACAAACAAACAAACAAACAAACAAATACTAGCCACTGCTCCAGACTGACTCTGGTTTGACCTGGAATTTTCCGATTACCCCAAGGCTGTATGTCTTCCTGTTCTTCTATTACCAAGAGGTTGCTTCCAGCTCAAGCCTTAAGCAATCAATATTTTTTATGGATTTGATTCAATTTTAGAGCCATGGAAAGTTCACCACTTATGGTTGATGAAGAAGAAAGGAAAGGCATATCAGTCACCTCACCAGTTCAGTTATCCTTATCAGCTAATATTTCTATATTTCTTTATCAAAGAAGCTCATCCACATGGTAAAAGTTCAAGGTTATGATCAGGAAAGAAAGGTTGGACTTATACAGAAAGTGTTTTGAAAAAGAAAATCCAAGAGTCGATGCCTGGCAAAGTGCTTGATTCATGGTAGGTACTTAATTATTAGAGGGAAGACAAAAAAAAAAAAATGATGGACCCTAGATGACCTCAAGTTGTTGTTTTCACATCAACTTTTGAATTCTATGAAGACCAAAACATTGGGAAGATACTTCCTGAACTTTCCACTCTCCCCAAGTTTTGTGTGCCATTTCCCATACTTAGACACTAGACTCCTTAATACAGCCATGTGCAGAAAAAACAGCTTGTAGTTTTCTATGGCAGCTGTAACCAATCACTACAAACTGGTGACTTAAAACAATTAAAAGTTATTCTCTCACAGTTCTAGAGGTGAGAAAGTATGAAATCAGTTTTGCTGAGCTGAAGTCAAGGGTCAGCAGGGCCACACTCCATCCAGAGACTCGGGGAGAATCTCTCCCCTGCCTCTTCCAGCTGTGGGGTATGTCGGCCTTCCTGGCCTATGTCACATCATTCTAGTTACTGCTTCTGTGGTCACATTGCCTCTTCCTCATCTGTGAGTATGAAATCTTTCTCTGCTGTGTTCTAAGAAGGACACACAATTGGTTTTAGGGTCATCCAGTATTCTAGAATGATCTCTTCATTTCAAGACCCTTAATCACATCTGCAAAGAATTTTTTTTTTCAAATAAAGTAACAGTTACATGTCCTAGGAATTAGGATGTGGACATATCTTTAGGGGAGCATTTTTCAGCCTACCAGTTACATCCAGATATACCCAGGACAACTGTCCTAGACAGCAACACCCCTGTCCCCACTAGTACCTGGTTGTGAAGACAGATTCTTCCTACTTTATTATTCTCTTTGAATATAGTTTTTGTAAGTTACCTCTTTTATTATTATTATTATTATTATTATTATTATTATTTGTTATTTGTTATTTTGGCAGGAGGAAAGTAAGAGAATGAAGAGAGGGCTCCTTCATCCCTGCTTGTAGAGGAAAAACTATTTCATGCTAGCTGATGTCATTAGAAGTCGGTCCCCAGAGAGAGTCAGGAAGTCAGACAATCTGCATAAACTGTAACTAAAATAAAGTCTGTGCACACAGCATGGCAGGAAAGCCATGAGCCACTATCCTCATAGTTCAGGGTAAAAGAACCAAACAATCACTGGAAAAATGAGAAATAAAATAATGGTGAAGGTCCTTGGAACAAATCTTTTAGAGAAGTTCAATGGCTTTTAGGATATGCCCAGGTTTTCGCAGTCAACTTCTCTTTACATAAAGAAATCCCAGGTTAGTCAGAGGAAGATGGTGGCATAGGAGGATGCTGGGCTCACCTCGTCCTGCTGATCGCTTAGATTCCACCCACATCTGCCTAAATAACCCAGAAAACCACAAGAAGACTAGAAGAACAGACTCTCTAGAGCCAAGCATAGATAAGAGGCCCACAGAAGAGGGTAGGAAGGGTGGAGAGGCGGTGTGTGCTAAATTGACTGGTGGGAGGGATCTGGGGCAGTGGAGGGGCAGCCCATCAGGCAAGGCAGAGCCCCTAAAGTCTGGCTTGCAAAAGTGGAGGGGCTGGACTCTGTGAGTTCTGACAGCCAGTGGGACTTAACATATGGAATGTTAAAAGTCAACAGCTCTGCTCTCAGAGAGTGGGGAGGACAAGAGGACACCGAGAAGGAGAGTTGTTGAGCCCTGGAAGACAGAGCTCAGCTCAGCGGGGAACAGAGGCAGTGGCCAGCACCATCTCCCTCTCCCATCCCCCAGCCGAAACCTCAAAGGGAACCAGTTCCCGTCACCAAACTTGCTTGCACCGCGCAAACACCCAACGCTGTGCTTCTGTGGATCCATCCCTCCAATGGGTCTGCCTTCCTCCTGGTGCTGCAGGGCCCCTCCCGCAGGGGACCACCAACAGCAAACTGAGCTAAGCCTGCCCCTCCCACCATTGTGCACCTTGCAGATCCACCCCAGCTAATATGCCAGATCCCATAGAAGCAACACCACAAGCCTGGAAGTGTGCAAGTAGCCCAGACAGGGGCCACACCACTACACAGTGAGTCCTGCCCCTGGGAGAGGGGGAAGATAAGGTACACACCAGTATGACTGTGGCCCCAGCAGTGGGTTGGGGGCAGACATCAGGTCTGACTGTGGCCCCACCCACCAACACAAGTTACTCCAGACAGCACAGGGGAAGTGCCCTGCAGTTTGGAGCCACCACAGGGACTATCCAAAATGACAGAATGGAAGAATTCTCCTCAAAAGAAACTCCAGGAAGTAGCAACAGCTAATGAATTGATAAAAAATGATTTAAGCAATATAACGGAATAAGAATTTAGAGTCATAGCCATAAAATTAATCACTGGGCTTGAAAGAAGCATAGAGGACAGCAGAGAATCTATTGCTACAGAGGTCAAGAGACTAAGAAATAGTCATGAGGAGCTAAAAAATGCTATAAATGAGGTGCAAAATAAAATGGAGGTGGCCATAGCAAGGATTGAAGAGGAAGAGGAGAGAATAGGTGAATTAGAAGATAGAATTATGGAAAAAGAGGAAGCTGAGAAAAAGAGAGATAAAAAAATCCAGGAGTATGAGGGGAGAATTAGAGAACTAAGTGATGCAATCAAACAGAACAATATCCGTATCATAGGAATTCCAGAAGAGGAAGAGAGAGAGAAAGGGGCTAAAGGTGTACTTGAACAAATCATAGCTGAGAACTTCCCTGATCTGGGGAAGGAAAAAGGCATTGAAATCCAAGAGACACACAGAACTTCCTTCAGACGTAATTTGAATCGATCTTCTGCATGACATATCATAGTGAAACTGGAAAAATACAAGGATAAAGAGAAAAATTTGAAGGCAGATTGAGATAAACAAGCTCTAACTTACAAAAGGAGACCCATAAGAGTACTGGCAGACCTACCTACTGAAACTTGGCAGGCCAGAAACGAATGGCAGGAAATCTTCAATGTGATAAACAGAAAAAATATGCAGCCGAGAATCCTTTATCCAGCAAGTCTGTCATTCAGAATAGAAGGAGAGATAAAGATCTTCCCAAAGAAACAAAAACTGAAGGAATTCATCACCACTAAACCAGCCCTACAAGAGATCCTAAGGGGGACTCTGAGTGAAATGTCACAAGGAGCAGAAACTACCAGAGACATCACTACAAGCATGAAACCTACAGACATCACAGTAACTCTAAACCCATATCTTTCAATAATAACACTGAATGTAAATGGACTAAATTCTCCAACCAAAAGACATAGGGTATCAGAGTGTATAAAAAAAACAAGACCCATCTATTGGCTGTCTACAAGAGACTCATTTTAGACCTGAGAACACCTTCAGATTAGAAGTGAGGGGATGGAGAACTATCTATCATGCTACTGGAAGTCAAAAGAAAGCTGGAGTAGCCATACTTATATCAGACAAACTAAACTTTAAATTAAAGGCTGTAACAAGAGATGAAGAAGGGCATTATATAATAATTATGGGGTCTATCCATCAGGAAGAGCTAACAATTATAAATGTCCATGTGCCGAATACGGGAGCCCACAAATATATAAAACAACCAATCACAAACATTAGCAATCTTATTGATAAGAATGTGGTAATTGCAGGGGACTTTAATACCCTACTTACAACAATGGATGGATCATCCAGACACAGAATCAACAAGGACCCTGAATGATACACTGGAACAGATGGACTTGACAGATATATTTAGAACTCTGCATCTCAAAGCAACAGAATATACTTTCTTCTCGAGTACACATGGAACATTCTCCAAGATAGATCAGGTACTGGGTCACAAAAACAGCCCTTCATAAGTATAAAAGAATTGAGATCATACCATGCACACTTTCAGACCACAATGCTATGAAACTTGAAATCACCCATAGGAAAAAGTCTGGAAAACATCCAACAGCATGGAGGTTAAAGAACACCCTACTAAAGAATGAATGGGTCAACCAGGCAATTAGAGAAGAAATTTAAAAATATATGGAAACAAATGAGAATGAAAATACAGCAATCCAAATGCTTTGGGACGCAGCAAAGGCAGTCCTGAGAGGAATATACATTGCAATCCAGGCCTATCTCAAGAAACAAGAAAAATCCCAAATACATAATCTAACAGCACACCTAAAGGAAATAGAAGCAGAACAGCAAAGACACCCCAAACCCAATGGAAGAAATAATAATGATCAGACCAGAAATAAACAATATAGAATCTAAAAAAAAAAAAAAAAAAACCATAGAGCAGATCAATGAAACCAAGAGTTGGTTTTTTGAAAAAATAAACAAAATTGATAAACCTCTAGCCAGGCTTCTCAAAAAGAAAAGGGAGATAACCCAAAAAGATAAAATCATGAATGAAAATGGAATTATTACAACCAATCCCTCAGAAATACAAGCAATTATCAGGGAATACTATGAAAAATTATATGCCAACAAACTGGAAGAAATGGACAAGTTCCTAAACACCCACACACTTCCAAAACTCAATCAGGAAGAAACAGAAAACTTAAACAGACCTATAACCAGTGAAGAAATTGAATCAGTTATCAAAAATCTCCCAACAAGTAAGAGTCCAGGACCAGATGGCTTCCCTGGGGAGTTCTACCAGACATTTAAAGCAGAGATAATACCCTATCTTTCTCAAGCTGTTCCAAAAAATAGAAAGGGAAGGAAAACTTCCAGACTCATTCTATGAAGCCAGCATTACTTTGGTTCCCAAACCAGACAGAGACCCAGCAAAAAAAGACAACTACAGGCCAATATCCCTGATGAATATGGAAGCAAAAATTCTCAACAAGATACTAGCAAATCGAATTCAACAGCATATAAAAAGAATTATTCACCATGATCAAGTGGGATTCATTCCTGGGCTGCAGGGCTGGTTCAACATTCACAAATCAGTCAATATGATACATCACATTAATAAAGGAAAAGAACCATATGATCCTGTCAATCGATGCAGAAAAAGCATATGACAAAATTCAGCATCTTTCTTAATAAAAACACTTGAGAAAGTCGGGATAGAAGGAACATACTTAAACATCATAAAAGCCTTTTATGAAAAGCCCACAGCTAATATCATCCTCAATGGGGAAAAACTGAGAGCTTCCTCCCTGAGATCAGGAACACGACAGGGATGTCCACTCCCACCACTGTTGTTTAACATAGTGTTGGAAGTTCTAGCATCAGCACTCAGACAACAAAAGGACATCAAAGGCATCAAAATTGGCAAAGATGAAGTCAAGCTTTCACTTTTTGCAGATGACATGATATATATGGAAAACCTGATAGACTCCACCAAAAGGCTGCTAGAACTGATACATGAATTCAGCAAAGTCGCAGGATACAAAATTAACGTACAGAAATCAGTTGGATTCTTATACACTAATAACAAAGCAACAGAAAGACAAATAAAGAAGCTGATCCCATTCACAACTGCACCAAGAAGCATAAAATACCTAAGAATAAACCTAACCAAAGATGTAAAACATATATATGCTAAAACTATAGAAAGTTTATGAAGGAAATTGAAGAAGATACAAAGAAATGTAAAAACATTCTGTTCTCATGGAATGGAAGAATAAATATTGTTAAAATGTCAGTACTACCCAAAGCAATCTACACATTCAATGCAATCCCAATCAAAATTGCACCAGCATTCTTCTCGAAGCTAGAACAAGCAATCCTAAAATTTGTATGGAACCACCAAAGGCCCCGAATAGCCAAAGTAATTTTGAAGAAGACCAAAGAGGGAGGCATCACAATCCCAAACTTTAGCCTCTACTACAAAGTTGTAATCATTAAGACAACATGATATTAGCACAAAAACAGACACATAGACCAATGGAATAGAAGAGAGACTCCAGAATTGGACCCATGAAAGTATGGCCAACTAATCTTTGACAAAGCAGGAAAGAATATCCAATGGAAAAAAGACAGTCTCTTGAACAAATGGTGCTTGGAGAACTGGACAGCAACATGCAGAAGGTTGCAACTAGACTACTTTCTTACACCATTCACAAAAATAAACTCAAAATGGATGAAGGACCTGAATGTGAGACAGGAAACCATCAAAGCCCTAGAGGAGAAAGCAGGAAGAAACCTCTCTGACCTCAGCCGCAGCAATTTCTTACTTGACACATCCCCAGAGGCAAGGGAATTAAAAGCAAAAATGAACTACTGGGACCTTATGAGATAAAAAGCTTCTGCACAGCAAAGGAAACAACCAACAAAACTAAAAGGCAACCAACGGAATGGGAAAAGAGATTTGCAAATGACATATCAGACAAAGGGCTAGTATCCAAAATCTATAAAGAGCTCACCAAACTCCACACCCGAAAAACAAATAACCCAGTGAAGAAATGGGCAGAAAACATGAATAGACACTTCTCTAAAGAAGACATCCAGATGGCCAACAGCCACATGAAAAGATGCTCAACGTCACTCCTCATCTGGGAAATACAAATCAAAACCACACTGAGATACCACCTCACACCAGTCAGAGTGGCCAAAATGAACAAATCAGGAGACTATAGAAGCTGGAGAGGATGTGGAGAAACAGGAACCCTCTTGCACTACTGATGGGAATGCAAACTGGTGCAGCTGCTCTGGAAAACAGTGTGGAAGTTCCTCAAAAAATTAAAAATAGTTCTACCCTATGACCCAGTGATAGCACTGCTAGGAATTTACCCAAGGGATACAGGAGTGCTGATGCATAGGGACACTTGTACCCCAATGTTTGTAGCAGCACTTTTAACAATAGCCAAATTATGGAAAGAACCTAAATGTTCATCAACTGATGAATGGATAAAGAAATTGTAGCTTATATATACAATGGAATACTACTTGGGAATGAGAAATAATGAAATATGGCCTTTAGTAGCAACGTGGATGGAACTGGAGTGTTATGCTAGGTGAAATAAGTCATACAGAGAAAGACAGATACCGTATATTTTCACTGCTATGTGGATCCTGAGAAACTTAGCAGAACACCATGGGGGAGGGGACTACTAAAAACTGAGAATAAACTGAGGGTTGATGGGGGGTGGAAGGGAGGGGAAAGTGGGTGATAGGCATTGAAGAAGGCACCTGTTGGGATGAGTACTGGGTGTTGTATGGAAACCAATTTAACAATAAATTTCATATTAAAAAAAAAAGAAACCCCAAATCTCAGTCCAAGCTCCTTCCCTGGGAGCCAACTAAGAAGGTCACTATGGGGCAACCACTCTACCTTACCCAACCCCACCTATTCTGGGGAGCCAACTCAATGCCCTGGTGGCAGAGCCCTGATGGGAACCCATCAAGCTGTCCAGAATTTGCCTTGCAAGATGCAGGATGAAGGCAAGAGTAGGAGGAAGGTGCCTTAGTGGCTGCCTTGACACCACCATATGTCCCTGTAAGTGAGAACCATAAAAAGCAAATTGCAGATGAAATAGGAAAGTCTTCAAAACAGAAATTTGCCCCAGATTGGTGACCTTGCATTAAATGCACTGCATTTGCTGTGCAAGTTCCCATAATTGGCTAAGAAATCACACAGCTGGGGCTTTCGCTCAGCCCAGGGAGATGGAAATGACTTGTCGTCCCTGCAAACAGAAGTTTTTCATGTCTCTCCCCAGGGTAACCTGAATATTGGCTGCCACACAGAGCGTATTACTGCCCCAATTTGTTCCTTTTACATTCCTCGGGAGACAGGATGCCACTGAAAATATTTATCTCATACAGATGCCATATGTGTCCTCCTACTGGCCTCTTCCAAAGACTTCTTGCCACTTCCCCTCCCTCAGCTGTCCCTCTTCCTAAGTCCCACCACCAACAGCCAAGAAGGCTCACGTTGGGTTTTCCCTGGGTTACTAAAGCAATCTTCTCAGTGATTTCCCTGTTCTATCCTCACCTCCAGTTCATCTTGCCTACCCTAAGATTATACATCGGTTCATCACACCTCAGTCACACCTCTGCAAGGGACTCCCCCATTGCCAACCACAACAGCCCTGTGGGGCATTGCCATCAATTGTCAGGGTTAGTGCTAAGTATCATAACATGAAAAATACTTAAGCTACTGAAGACTACAAACAATATATTTATTTTATATATTAGGCTAATTTCAAGGGTATCCTTATAACAAAGGATTATTGTCGCTGACTCATCCTGATATATTTTCTCAAATTAGAAAAAAAAATGAGTAGATAAGTAGATTTTTTAGCTAGCAAAGTGGGGTTTTCATATGCCTCATGACCTCCTACCTGTACTCTTCATTTTGTGACAATTATGAATTACTGAAGTGGTATGGATTTGATTTTACAGCGACTCCAATTTCTTAGAGCTTTATCCACAGTTTAAACTATATTATTAAATTTATGCCCATTACCTCATCTTGTAATAACAGCTTGATGAACTTTCACCTAATTTAAATGAGTGTGATCATATGAAATAAAATATAGGAAATGAGACAAGTCAAAAGCCAATTCAGAAAAAGAATTAATTTGCAAAGGCTAGCTCACTGAACAATCAGGAGGATATGTCATCCACAGTAAGCTGCCACTGACAGAGAAAATTCACTATAGCTTTGAACACGAGCCTCAAACCCAGTCGCAAGAACATAATTCAGGTATAGACAGAATCAAGCTTCTTCTCATGCTGGCAATTCCACACAGCAGGCTCAACACAAGGATTTATGGATTTTCCTGTGGCTAACAAGCCTCCTGAACTATACCAAGGAGGTCAGCTAATTTGTAAAATGGAAAACAACAAAGACAGATGAGAGAAGAATGAGTGGTTTATCTCTCTCTTCACCGCACATGGATAAGAATACAATAAGAGACATCCAAAGCATCAGAAGAGCCATACTACATGCATAGTGAGGATGGAAGCAAAATGTGCAATAACGTATACCTATTAATGATATATCAAATATCATTACCAGATTGATAGCATTCAAAACTGGTAAACTCAGTAAGTTCTTTTATTTAACAGCATAAGATAACAGGATTTACTGATGCCTATTCTTTCATGGAAGAATGAAAGTCGAGTATATATCTATGGGGAAAAAAACAAGACTCATTTTCTAAGATAAAGCTTAATTATGAAAGATTAAATTAGTCTATTTATTTTCCTTATGGAGGACAATGTTTTAAGAACTTTAAGTTGTTTATTGTATTGCTATCATGCTTCATAAGTTATTTTATGAATCCCAGAACAAAAAAGAATATGGCATTAATTGCTTTATTTTCCTGAAAATCTGAGTTTTGTGCCTATTGAGTAGAGGGTAAGTTGGGAGGTGCTATAAAACTCTTTGAATGTTTATGACAATGTGTTGTACATACAAATTCATATATAATGCATACATAATACATGTACATATATACAAATATATAATCAATTTTTTTTTAAGCAGAGAACTGGAGAAATGTTGGTTCTCAATCTTGTTACTCAATTATTCTTCAGTTTTATTTTCCACATTCCTCAACTGGTACCATTTTCTCCATCCAAATTGTTCCTCACCACCCACAGAATGAGCCTTGTCCCATACCTCTCTTTTCATCTGGCTTCCCACTATCCAGAAAGCCATTCCTGCTACTCTCTGTCTTTCAACACCAAGCTCAGTTCTCACTTTCCACCTTCATGAAGCCTGTGCTGGAGACCTGCCCCCAGTCCTCATACTTTAATGTACATGAATAGGGGAGAGAGAAGAAGTATATTAAAAATACTGGGCCACTCCCTAGAGATCGTGACTCAGTAGATCTGGGAGCTCAATAATTCACAACTTAACACTCCAGTGAGTCAGAAGGCATACAGGTGGTCTAAAAACCACTCAAGAGTCACTTCAGTGACCTTGCCCTCTAACACTCTAAATATGGATTCAGTTAAATCCCATTGCATCCAGGCCTAGATTGTGTCCTCAACCAGCCTGTCTTCTTTTCTTTGACTCTGCCAATACATGGAAAGCATTCAATAAGCCTAAGTTGATGTTGATGGATACTCAACATAATGGTGATAGGCTTTCTGAATTATCACCAAATTCAGGAATCTTGGATGTCACCACATTTGATAATTTCAGGCCCTGAGGTGTCTCTTCCCACATTCCTCCTTCCTTCCTCGTGATCTAGGGATGCCTCATTCTCTATTGCAAATCATGATAGCAACTCAGCAGGTTATATACAGAAGACACAAACCACCTTGCTGGAGAAGGCTGGGGATAGATTTAATGTCGTAGCACTCTGGTGCATAACATGTAGTTGATTTCCCCAAAGGTATAACACACCATATGTGTATATATATATGTGTGTGTGTGTGTATATATATATATATATATATATATATATATATACATATACATATATATATAAAACACCATTGTAAATATATATATACATATATATGTGTGTATATATATGTATATATATATGTGTGTGTGTATATATATATATATATATATATATATATATATATATATATAACATATTCTAAAAAGGGTGACTTAGATTAAACATACCAAACATATACTTGACCAGAATGTTAATCAGTCTGGGATGGGATATTGAGGCAGGTAGGAGTATCTCATCTCTGGAGAATCAGAGACCATTAAAGCTGGGACAAACATAGCAATGTATCCACATCCATGCATAACAGTCTTCTTGATATGGGGGAAATGTGTGTGTGTCCTGCTATCCCAGGCACCCTGGACCCACTCCTGTCTTTGTCTTCTGGGACCTTGTTCCATCAATAATATTCATATTCATTCTTCTTCACAATGAGTATATATCATGTTAATCAAAAAAGTATATGCTTTTTCTTCTAGACATGAGCCAGCAGCCTTCTTCCAGCTCCCATGGGCTGGGGAGAGGTAACCTGACCACAAAGGCACTGGGAAGCCAAGCTGAAAGATGGGTCCTTAGAGACATCAGATGCATCCTAAATCAAGCCAAGCTGTATTTTTAGTTTAAATGAGCCAATAAATTCCCTTTTTCAAAAATACAAATTCACTGCTGAAACATTAGAAAACAACAGAAAAGCACAAAGATTGTTTTTGTGTCATACTTTAAATTACTTCCCTGATTTCTTTTTAGATTAATTTGGGATTCTTGGTCATCTGTTTTGTTTGTTTGTCTGCTTTTTTGTTTTCCTGGTATTTCTGCCTCTGACAGAATTGCCAATTCAGTCTGTTGAGGTTTTGGGTGGTGGTGTTGTTGTTGTTGTTGTTGTTGTTGTTGTTGTTGTTGTTCTTCTTCTTCTTCTTCTTCTTCTTCTTCTTCTTCTTCTTCTTCTTCAGTTGTCATATTTCTCAAATCTCTTGTTATATTGGCCTGAATCTGGACTTAGCTATTCCACCAGAGTTTGCCCACAGGATAAGGCCCGATCCCTGCCTGTGCTAGCCCAAAGAAGCTTGGGGATGGAAGGAAGAGGTGCAGAGACTCTGGCACCAGCTCACCTTGTCAGTCTTCCAGATCCCATAAAAGAACTGCTCATGAATGGACTTCTGCTGTGCACTGACTTATTCCTAAGACACCTGCACCAGAAAGGTCTGAGCCACTGCAGATGTGGTGACAACACAGCTAGCCCCAAAGCAATGGGGGAAAAGAGAAGAACTTCAATATCTGGGGAAGCTGAAGTTGCCTAATGTCACCATGTGAGTTTTAAGTATAATGGGAATGTGGGAATGATCATTTTTTATATGACTGCTCTGTGAACTATAGATTTAGAAGGATGACTAAAATGTAGTTACAATCATTATAAGTAATGAGATTTTATCCTACATGCAAATGAATCTATCTCCCCAAAACAGGCAACCCTTAATTCCATGGGAACACCAGAGGGGAGGCAAAGAGATAAAGAACTCAGAATTTTGAAGCTTTCTGTATAAGCCCCTAGAAACAGAGAAGGAATGGTAAAAATCTTAAGGAGAAACACCAATACCTACTTTACTTGATTCTTTCTCTTCAATTCTCATATCCTCAGCTGATAAAACTAGGCTTAGCAGGGGGGTGCCGACAAGATGGCGGCTTAGGAGGACGCTGGGCTCACCGCACGTCCTGCTGATCACTTAGATTCCACCTACACCTGCCTAAATAACCCAGAAAACCGCCAAAGGATTAGCAGAACGGAGTCGCCGGAGCCAAGCGCAGACGAGAGGCCCACGGAAGAGGGTAGGAAGGGTGGCGAGGCGGTGCGCGCTCCACGGACTGGCGGGAGGGAGCCGGGGCGGAGGGGTGGCTCGCCGGCCAAGCAGAGCCCCCGAGTCTGGCTTGCAAAAGCGGAGGGGCCTGACGGACTGTGTTCCGGCAACAAGCGCGACTTAGCCTCTGGGAGGACATAAGTTAGCAGCTCTGCTCGGAAAGCGGGAAGGCTGGAGGACAAAGGGAGGGAGAGCTGCTGAGCCCCCAGACGACAGAGCTCAGTTTGGTGGGGAACAAAGGCGCTCGCCAGCGCCATCTCCCCCGCCCATCCCCCAGCCAAAATCCCAAAGAGAACCAGTTCCTGCCAGGGAACTTGCTCGCTCCGCGCAAACACCCAACTCTGTGCTTCTGCGGAGCCAAACCTCCGGCAGCGGATCTGACTCCCTCCCGCTGCCACAGGGCCCCTCCTGAAGTGGATCACCTAAGGAGAAGCGATCTAAGCCTGCCCCTCCTGCCCCTGTGCACCTTGCCTACCCACCCCAGCTAATACGCCAGATCCCCAGCATCACAAGCCTGGCAGTGTGCAAGTAGCCCAGACGGGCCACACCACCCCACAGTGAATCCCGCCCCTAGTAGAGGGGAAGAGAAGGCACACACCAGTCTGACTGTGGCCCCAGCGGTGGGCTGGGGGCAGACATCAGGTCTGACTGCGGCCCCGCCCACCAACTCCAGTTATACACCACAGCACAGGGGAAGTGCCCTGCAGGTCCTCACCACGCCAGGGACTATCCAAAATGACCAAGCGGAAGAATTCCCCTCAGAAGAATCTCCAGGAAATAACAACAGCTAATGAGATGATCAAAAAGGATTTAAATAATATAACAGAAAGTGAATTTAGAATAATAGTCATAAAATTAATCGCTGGGCTTGAAAACAGTATACAGGACAGCAGAGAATCTCTTGCTACAGAGATCAAGGGACTAAGGAACAGTCACGAGGAGCTGAAAAATGCTTTAAACGAAATGCATAACAAAATGGAAACCACCACAGCTCGGCTTGAAGAGGCAGAGGAGAGAATAGGTGAACTAGAAGATAAAGTTGTGGAAAAAGAGGAAGCTGAGAAAAAGAGAGATAAAAAAAAATCCAGGAGTATGAGGGGAAAATTAGAGAACTAAGTGATACACTAAAAAGAAATAATATACGCATAATTGGTATCCCAGAGGAGGAAGAGAGAGGGAAAGGTGCTGAAGGGGTACTTGAAGAAATAATAGCTGAGAACTTCCCTGAACTGGGGAAGGAAAAAGGCACTGAAATCCAAGAGGCACAGAGAACTCCCTTCAGACGTAACTTGAATCGATCTTCTGCATGACATCATAGTGAAACTGGCAAAATACAAGGATAAAGAGAAAATTCTGAAAGCAGCAAGGGGTAAACGTGCCCTCACATATAAAGGGAGACCTATAAGACTCGTGACTGATCTCTCTTTTGAAACCTGGCAGGCCAGAAAGAATTGGCACGAGATTTTCAGGGTGCTAGACAGAAAAAATATGCAGCCAAGAATCCTTTATCCAGCAAGTCTGTCATTTAGAATAGAAGGAGAGATAAAGGTCTTCCCAAACAAACAAAAACTGAAGGAATTTTTCACCACTAAACCAGCCCTACAAGAGATCCTAAGGGAGACCCTGTGAGACAAAGTCCCAGAGACATCACTACAAGCATAAAACATACAGACATCACAATGACTCTAAACCCGTATCTTTCTATAATAACACTGAATGTAAATGGATTAAATGCGCCAACCAAAAGACATAGGGTATCAGAATGGATAAAAAAACAAGACCCATCTATTTGCTGTCTACAAGAGACTCATTTTAGACCTGAGGACACCTTTAGATTGAGAGTGAGGGGATGGAGAACTATTTATCATGAGACTGGAAGCCAAAAGAAAGCTGGAGTAGCCATACTTATATCAGACAAACTAGACTTTAAATTAAAGTCTGTAACAAGAGATGAAGAAGGACATTATATAATAGTTACAGGGTCTATCCATCAGGAAGAGCTAACAATTATAAATGTCTATGCGCCGAATACCAGAGCCCCCAAATATATAAAACAATTACTCATAAACATAAGCAACTTTATTGATAAGAATGTGGTAATTGCAGGGGACTTTAACACCCCACTTACAGAATTGGATAGATCATCTAGACACACGGTCAATAAAGAAACAAGGGCCCTGAATGAGATATTGGATCAGATGGACTTGACAGATATATTTAGAACTCTACATCCCAAAGCAACAGAATATACTTTCTTCTCGAGTGCACATGGAACATTCTCCAAGATAGATCATATACTGGGTCACAAAACAGCCCTTCATAAGTTTACAAGAATTGAAATTATACCATGCATACTTTCAGACCACAATGCTATGAAGCTTGAAATCAACCACAGAAAAAAGTCTGGAAAACCTCCAAAAGCATGGAGGTTAAAGAACAGCCTACTAACGAATGAGTGGGTCAACCAGGCAATTAGAGAAGAAATTTAAAAAATATATGGAAACAAACGAAAATGAAAATACAACAATCCAAACGCTTTGGGACGCAGCGAAGGCAGTCCTGAGAGGAAAATACATTGCAATCCAGGCCTATCTCAAGAAACAAGAAAAATCCCAAATACAAAATCTAACAGCACACCTAAAGGAACTAGAAGCAGAACAGCAAAGGCAGCCTAAACCCAGCAGAAGAAGAGAAATAATAAAGATCAGAGCAGAAATAAACAATATAGAATCTAAAAAAACTATAGAGCAGATCAACGAAACCAAGAGTTGGTTTTTTGAAAAAATAAACAAAATTGACAAACCTCTAGCCAGGCTTCTCAAAAAGAAAAGGGAGATGACCCAAATAGATAAAATCATGAATGAAAATGGAATTATTACAACCAATCCCTCAGAGATACAAACAATTATCAGGGAATACTGTGAAAAATTATATGGCAACAAATTGGACAACCTGGAAGAAATGGACAAATTCCTGAACACCCACACTCTTCCAAAACTCAACCAGGAGGAAATAGAAAGCTTGAACAGACCCATAACCAGTGAAGAAATTGAATCGGTTATCAAAAATCTCCCAACAAATAAGAGTCCAGGACCAGATGGCTTCCCAGGGGAGTTCTACCAGACGTTTAAAGCAAAGATAATACCTATCCTTCTCAAGCTATTCCAAGAAATAGAAAGGGAAGGAAAACTTCCAGACTCCTTCTATGAAGCCAGTATTTCTTTGATTCCTAAACCAGACAGAGACCCAGTAAAAAAAGAGAACTACAGGCCAATATCCCTGATGAATATGGATGCAAAAATTCTCAATAAGATACTAGCAAATCAAATTCAACGGCATATAAAAAGAATTATTCACCATGATCAAGTGGGATTCATTCCTGGGATGCAGGGCTGGTTCAACATTCGCAAATCAATCAACGTGATACATCACATTAACAAAAAAAAAGAGAAGAACCATATGATCCTGTCAATCGATGCAGAAAAGGCCTTTGACAAAATCCAGCACCCTTTCTTAATAAAAACCCTTGAGAAAGTCGGGATAGAAGGAACATACTTAAAGATCATAAAAGCCATTTATGAAAAGCCCACAGCTAACATCATCCTCAACGGGGAAAAACTGAGAGCTTTTTCCCTGAGATCAGGAACAAGACAGGGATGCCCACTCTCACCGCTGCTGTTTAACATAGTGCTGGAAGTTCTAGCATCAGCAATCAGACAACAAAAGGAAATCAAAGGCATCAAAATTGGCAAAGATGAAGTCAAGCTTTCGCTTTTTGCAGATGACATGATATTATACATGGAAAATCCGATAGACTCCACCAAAAGTCTACTAGAACTGATACAGGAATTCAGCAAAGTTGCAGGATACAAAATCAATGTACAGAAATCAGTTGCATTCTTATACACTAACAATGAAGCAACAGAAAGACAAATAAAGAAACTGATCCCATTCACAATTGCACCAAGAAGCATAAAATACCTAGGAATAAATCTAACCAAAGATGTAAAGGATCTGTATGATGAAAACTATAGAAAGCTTATGAAGGAAATTGAAGAAGATTTAAAGAAATGGAAAGACATTCCCTGCTCATGGATTGGAAAAATAAATATTGTCAAAATGTCAATACTACCCAAAGCTATCTACACATTCAATGCAATCCCAATCAAAATTGCACCAGCATTCTTCTCGAAACTAGAACAAGCAATCCTAAAATTCATATGGAACCACAAAAGGCCCCGAATAGCCAAAGGAATTTTGAAGAAGAAGACCAAAGCAGGAGGCATCACAATCCCAGACTTTAGCCTCTACTACAAAGCTGTCATCATCAAGACAGCATGGTATTGGCACAAAAACAGACACATAGACCAATGGAATAGAATAGAAACCCCAGAACTAGACCCACAAACATATGGCCAACTCATCTTTGACAAAGCAGGAAAGAACATCCAATGGAAAAAAGCCTCTTTAACAAATGGTGCTGGGAGAACTGGGCAGCAACATGCAGAAGGTTGAAACTAGACCACTTTCTCACACCATTCACAAAAATAAACTCAAAATGGATAAAGGACCTGAATGTGAGACAGGAAACCATCAAAACCTTAGAGGAGAAAGCAGGAAAAGACCTCTCTGACCTCAGCTGTAGCAATCTCTTACTCGACACATCCCCAAAGGCAAGGGAATTAAAAGCAAAAGTGAATTACTGGGACCTTATGAACATAAAAAGCTTCTGCACAGCAAAGGAAACAACCAACAAAACTAAAAGGCAACCAACGGAATGGGAAAAGATATTCGCAAATGACATATCAGACAAAGGGCTAGTATCCAAAATCTATAAAGAGCTCACCAAACTCCACACCCGAAAAACAAATAACCCACTGAAGAAATGGGCAGAAAACATGAATAGACACTTCTCTAAAGAAGACATCCGGATGGCCAACAGGCACATGAAAAGATGTTCAGCGTCGCTCCTTATCAGGGAAATACAAATCAAAACCACACTCAGGTATCACCTCACGCCAGTCAGAGTGGCCAAAATGAACAAATCAGGAGACTATAGATGCTGGAGTGGAGAAACGGGAACCCTCTTGCACTGTTGGTGGGAATGCAAATTGGTGCAGCCACTCTGGAAAACAGTGTGGAGGTTCCTCAGAAAATTAAAAATAGACCTACCCTATGACCCAGCAACAGCACTGCTAGGAATTTATCCAAGGGATACAGGAGTACTGATGCATAGGGCCACTTGTACCCCAATGTTCATAGCAGCACTCTCAACAATAGCCAAATTATGGAAAGAGCCTAAATGTCCATCAACTGATGAATGGATAAAGAAATTGTGGTTTATATACACAATGGAGTACTACGTGGCAATGAGAAAAAACGAAATATGGCCTTTTGTAGCAACGTGGATGGAACTGGAGAGTGTGATGCTAAGTGAAATAAGCCATACAGAGAAAGACAGATACCATATGGTTTCACTCTTATGTGGATCCTGAGAAACTTAACAGGAACCCATGGGGGAGGGGAAGAAAAAAAAAAAAGAGGTTAGAGTGGGAGAGAGCCAAAGCATAAGAGACTGTTAAAAACTGAGAACAAACTGAGGGTTGATGGGGGGTGGGAGGGAGGGGAGGGTGGGTGATGGGTATTGAGGAGGGCACCTTTTGGGATGAGCACTGGGTGTTGTATGGAAACTAATTTGTCAATAAATTTCATATATATAAAAAAAAAATTAAAAAAAAAAAAACAAAAAACTAGGCTTAGCAAACAGCTTGGAAACTGATGCCAAATTTAAGGACGGAGCCAAAGGCTGTTTTCCAAAGTATGGGCATAAATGTGTCTAGCTATTCCTTCTCCTGCTCATTTCTCATTAGCACTCCGGAAAATGGGCTTTTGTCTTTCTACAAAGAGTTTCACCTCTTCAAACCAAATCCTATTATCCTCCATAAATACTCTTCAATAACAGTTAAAATAAGTTTTAAATTATTAAGAATCATAAAAAGTGTGTATTGAGGAAGGTACCATGTTAAACACTGATATAGATAAATTCCTCCACAATAATCCTGCTAATTAGATACTAGTATTATCTCCATTTTACAAATGGGAAACAAGGCTTAGAAAGGTAAGTAACTTTGGCACAAAAACAGACACTCAGATCAATGGAACAGAATAGAGAACCCAGAAATGGACCCAGAAATGTATGGCCAACTAATCTTTGACAAAACAGGAAAGAACATCCAATGGAATAAAGACAGCTTCTTCAGCAAGTGGTGCTGGGAAAACTGGACAGCGACATGCAGAAAAGTGAACCTGGACCACTTTCTTAAACCATACACAAAAATAAACTCAAAATGGATGAAAGACCTAAACGTAAGATAGGAAGCCATCAAAATCCTCAAGGAGAAAGCAAGCAAAAATCTCTTTGACCTTGGCCACAGCAACTTCTTACTCAACATGTCACCAGAGCAGAGGCAAGGGAAACAAAAGCAAAATTGAACTATTGTAACTTCATCAAAATAAAAATCTTCTGCACAGTGAAGGAAACAATCAGCAAAACTGAAAACCAACCAGAAGGGGAGACAGAATGGGAGAAGATATTTGCAAACGACATATCAGATAAAGGGTTAGTATCCAAAATCTATAAAGAACTTCTCAAACTCAACAACCCCCCCAAAAAAATAATCCAGTGAAGAAATGGGCAAAAGACATGAATAGACACTTCTCCAAAGAAGACATCCTGATTGCCAACTGACACATGAAAAAATGCCAAACATCACTGATCATCAGGAAATACAAATCAAAACCACAATGAGATACCACCTTATACCAGTCAGAATGGCTAACATTAACAACTCAGGCAACAGCAGATGTTGGTGAGGATGTGGAGAAAGAGGACCTCTCTTGCACTGCTGGTGGGAATGCAAGCTGGTGCAGCCACTTTGGAAAACAGTATGGAGGTTCCTCAAAAAATTAAAAATAGAACTACCCTACGACCCAGCAATTACACTACTAGGCATTTATCCACGGGATACAGGTGTGCTGTTTTGAAGGGACACATGCACCCCAATGTTTATAGCAGCACTATCAATAATAGCCAAAGTATGGAAAAAGCCCAAATGTCCATTAATGGATGAATGGATAAAGAAGATTTGATATGTGGTATGTGTATACACACACACACACACACACACACACACACACACACACACACATACACACACAATGGAGTATTACTCAGCAATCAAAAAGAATGAAATCTTGCCATTTGCAAATATGTGGATGGAACTAGAGGGTATTATGCTAAGTGAAATGAGTCAGAGAAACACAAATATCATATGATTTCATTCACATGATTAAGATACAAAACAGATGAGCATAAGGGAAAGGACGCAAAAATAATATAAAAACAGGGAGGGGGACAAAACATAAGAGACTCTTAGATACGGAGAACAGAGGGTTGCTGGAGAGGTTGTGGGAGGGTGGATGGGCTAAATGGGTAAGGGGAATTAAGGAATCTACTCCTGAAATCATTGTTGCACTACATGGTAGGTAACTGGGACGTAATTTAAAAAATAAATTAATTACAATTAAAAATAAATAAATAAGAAAAGAAAAGAAAAGAAAAGAAAAGAAAAGAAAAGAAAAGAAAAGAAAAGAAGGGCAAGTAACTTGCCAAAGGTCATATAGTTGTAAGCAATGGAGCAAAGATTCTAATTTGGGCAGGCAAACTATAGTCTGACCTCTGAAAGTTCTTCCTACATTTCCTGAACACTCAAAACAAAAGCGTCAGTGCCACATGTTTTACTCTTTGTTTATGTGTCATATAGCACTTGATCTATTCATTTCTAATATAATAATCTCAGGGCTGTGATCTTTGTTTCTCAAATAAGATTATTAGGCTCACAGAAGACAGAGGCTGAGCCAATGACACTTGCTTGTCTCCCCTGGAGTGTTAGGCAAACAGTACCTGCTGAATGCACATATGTTGAAACTGAGTCAAATAAAATCAAAATTAAGGAAATTATCATGTGCAGAAGATAAGAAAAATCAATTAACATTACACCTTGAGTTGGAAAACTATTCCCCCATTAACACTCATGTCTACAAAATGCCATGTGGCTTTACATTAAGTCTTCCTGCCCATGATCTCCCTTGCAAACCAAACATTATTAGAGAGTCCAAACAATGTATTCACATTTTACAAATTATAATTTCAGTGCTTACAAAAATGATTGACCAAGTTCATACATCTAACAATTATGTTCTAATATGAGGGTGATGGATGACACAGAAATTGAGAGCTCGAAAGAGTTTTGGATTCAGACCCATATGTGGCTATTGATGTTCTCTATACCCATAAAAAGAGATATGAACTGAGTTCAGTTTCCACGTATGTAAGACAGAGACAACAACTCCACTTTGATAATATTTTTGTAAAGAAAAGATTTATTATTTGGAAATCAACTAACATTGCCTGGCAGCTAAAGAGGCCCTTGATATGTGGCAGCTATTATTTTTTTAAATTTTTTTTTCAACGTTTATTTATTTTTGGGACAGAGAGAGACAGAGCATGAACGGGGGAGGGGCAGAGAGAGAGGGAGACACAGAATCGGAAACAGGCTCCAGGCTCCGAGCCATCAGCCCAGAGCCTGACGCGGAGCTCAAACTCCCAGACCGCGAGATCGTGACCTGGCTGAAGTCAGACGCTTAACCGGCTGTGCCACCCAGGCGCCCCACTGTGGCAGCTATTATTATTAAGGATGTAGTAAGGGTCATGAATGAGAATATAAGTTTGAGAGCCAAAAAGACCTAGGTTTAAATCCCAGATCTGTCATTTACAAGCTATTTGACCTTGGGAAATTTACATAACTTCTCTACCCTTAAATTTCTTCACTTAAAACTGAGATAAAAGACTTCCAAAGCCCGACCATGAGAGAGTACCTTCTACCAGACAGCTCTCTTGTCAAATACAATATGAAATCTGCACAAAATATGTAAAAAAAAAAAATGTTTGAAGCCATTGTAGCACAATCAATGCAGGCAGAACATGAGGCCCTGTGATTTTAGAGAGATTTTACAAAGGAGCTATCTATTCTGGATTTTTGTTTGAGATCATTTTCCAAATTATAGTGTATATGAATAGAGCCCAAGAAGAGAATGGCAGCCTAACTAGCTGAAGAGACAAAAGTCAATATTCAGAGCTGACAAAGCAGTTGGGACTTGTGAGCAAAATCCCATAGAAAATAGAACCTGGGAACAAGGCATATATTCCTCTCAAATTATTGATCACATTCTATGCAGAGAAAGACTCCAAGACATGCAGTAGCAAAAAAGCAACTGGAAGCTTATAAATCTAAGTAAACATTTCAGCCATCACATGAACCTGAAGAGATGAAGGTTGCAGTTCAAGTCCCAACAAGGTGGAGAGGCCTTTGTAAAAGATCCTAAGGTACAATAAGGGTCACACCCTAGGAATAAGAGCCACACCCTAGGATTAAAGGCAAAACTGAAATAGACCAATCAGAAGAAAGCCTAAGACAACATCCAGCTGATTCACCTGTGTTCTATCTGCTTGTTAGGAGAAAACTCAACCTCTTTGGAGAAAGATAACTTCATCTAAAACTTTTACAACTTTTTTATCCACAATATCCATTATCTTAAGAAAACATTATAAGGCATGCTAAAGGAAAAAAATAAAAACAAAATGCAGGACCAGGACCAGATAACTAAACATCAAAAAGTAAAGGGTCAATAGAAATAGACCCACAGATGATTCAGGTGGTAAGGTATCATACAAGAACTTTAATTATGATTAATATGTTCAAGATAATATACAAATTTACCAAACACCTAGGATCTATTTTAAAAATCAAATGAAAATTTTAGAACTGAAAAACACATTTATATTAAGAATTTGATATATAGGTTCAATAGCAGATTAGAAAAGGGTGAACAGAGGATTGGTGGAGTTTTTGTGTTTAAAAATACATGTAAAATTCTTGGCTTAAAAGAAAAGAGAAATACAATAAAATAAAAATAAAAAGATTAAAATAAAATATATGTAGACTTAAAATCTGTAACAATAATAGCATAAAAGATGAGAGGTAAATGGAGTTCAACTATTTTAAAGTTCCTGCATCATTTTGAAAGTGATAGAAGTACTAATCTAGAGAGTCTATAATAAATCCAGGAAGTATAATGGAATTTCTAGGGAAACCACTGAAGGAAAAACGATTAAAAAGCTAACAGGAAAGAAAAAAATTTAATAATGAAAATAATTGATTAATCCAAAATAAAGGGACAAAGATAAATCAAATAGAAAACAAATAGTAATATCATATAATTAAACAGAACTATCTCAGTAATTAAATGTAAATAGACTAAATATTCCAATTAAAAGACATTAATTGTTAGACTGGATAAAAAAGCAAAACCCAATTACATATTGTTTACAAGACACATACTTTGCATATAAGGACACAAAAGATTTTTTTGCAGAGGGTGCATTAAATATATTTTCAAAATAGATAAAGCAATAGCTGACAAAATAAAGCTAAAAATCCAATCATAGTTGGAAATTTTACCTACCTTTCTCAGTAACTGATAAACTGATAAAAAAAAATCAGTAAGAATATAGAAGTTAACATGATCTGTCATAATTAACACATATGGAACATTATATCCAATAACCACAAAAATATGTATTATTTTCAAGAGCATGTAAAACATTTATCAAAATAGACTTGATAAACTATGGAAATGATGCCTCTTAGGCCCAGGATTATCTGAGCAAATGCAACCATTCACATGGTTTCAGCAATTCCCCAGTCCCTGACCTAAGTGTTTTCAGATCTCATTCTCTTCTCTGGCTCTTTTCTGGCTTCTCTGTCTCCTTTCTCTTCAATTCCATCCCCTTTCCACATTGCTGATCCCAGCACATCCACCCTTAATGTTGAAGAACAGAATATTTGCTTGTTCTTAAAGCTTATCCCTCACATAGATCGTCTGCTCATTGCAAAGGGGAAATACTAACTATATAATGGAGAATTCAGACAATACTTTGACTAGGTGATCAAAATTAACAGTACCAGTGGATGGCAGATGGACACTGTGGCTCTGGATGTACTACCCTGGGATGGATGCAATATCAACTATGGAGTATTCCAGCCAGGAATGCATAGCCTGTTTTTATGAAGATCTACATGAGAAAATGTCAGACTAATCCAAAATAAAGAATATTCCAGTACAGAGGGAGAGCAACTTTATTCTTTCAAAAAGTCAATAATGTAAAACATAAAGAAAGACTAAGGAACTGCTCCAGATTAAAGGCTAAGGAGACATGACAACTAAATACAATATGTGATCACAGAATGGACCCTATACTGAAGGGCAAAAATGGTATAAAAGTTGTTATTACTATATTGGATTATGGTTATTTGTCAGCTGACAAAATTAGAATATGTACAATACACAGATAAACATTATATCAATGTGAAATTTCCTGAAGTTAGTAACTGTACTGTACACAAAGGTATTTAGAGATAAAGGTGCATGGTGTATCTAACTTATTCCCAAATAACGTGGGGGAAAATATACATGGAGATGGAGATGGAGAGAGACAAAGAGAGATGAAGAGAGAGACAAGAGAGAGAGACACAGAGAGGTGACAGGATACAAAGAATAATAAAGCAAATAAGGTCATTTTAATAATTAATAAATCAGATAAAGGGAAGAGCAGAAAGCCTTCATGCTATATTTGCAAGTTTTCTGTAAATTCTTCACTATTTCCACATAAAATCCTTTATAAAAATGAGAAGAAAAAACTTAAGGATTCTCTATACCCTAGTAGTACTTCTCTGAATTTATGTAAGCATGAGAATCGCCTGAAGACTTGGTAAATGCAGATTGCTGGGCCCACCTTCTACAACCATTCCCAGAGATTCTGATTCCAAGGGATTCCAAGAATTCCAAGATTCCAATTCTAGTTGGTCTGATGTTTGAGGCACATTAGCCTAGCCTATCAGTGCCCTAAGAATGGAATGTTCATGATCTTAGGAAGTGTATAATTTGACATTAAATAATATTCATTTGAGAGGGGCCAAGACGGAAGAACAGCATGGAACCCTTTTTTGCCTCTCTCATCCCTGAAATTCAGCTAGATCAATGCCAAACCATCTTGCATGCCTTGAAAAGTTATTTGGGGATTAACACAACAACCTGCACAACTTGAACCACAAAAATTAACAGGTGCATGGCACAGAGAGGTGAACTGGGGGATAAAGAAACCAAGGAGGGCAGGGAGCTGGTTTTGCTTGCAGAGAAAAGGATGGAAACAGGGGGAGAGTACAGGAAAAACACTCCCTCCAAAAGCAGCTGGAGAGAAAGAAAGAGTGGAATGAACAAAAAAGGGATAAAGGAGAAAGGGACTGCAAGGGACTGAACAAAAAAAAAGGGAGAAAGGAGAGAGTTTAAATTCCATTAAGACACTATAAACAGGGGAGCACAGAGTCTGAAACTCCACAGCTCGATACCTGGCAGTGCTCTGGTGGGAAGGGTAAATCCCCAGGAGCAGACAACAAGCTCTGAGGTGTTCTCAGGCCACATGGGGAGAGGCATTTTCCCTGCTGGGAGGACATTTGGTAGAGGCTGTGCAGCCTCCCCACAGGCAAAGGTCCCAGCAGACCCCGGAAAACAGCCACGTTTGCTGGTATTGGAACAAGGACGTTAAGGGTGAAGCCTGGCACCAGATGGGTGTTGTGGTTTACTATAATCCCTGAAACGCTGCTGCTACACAACCGTGCAAACATTTCTGGGGCAGGATGACACCCAGCTACAGCCTCTGGGCATTGCCAGCAGCACGATCACATGAACATTCCTGGGGGCGGGCTGACACCCAGCTGTTGCTCAGGGAGACCATCCCCCAAGGGTCTGAGCAGGCAAAGTTTTAGAACCCTCAGAAGTGAGGAGTTTGGAAACACAGCCCCATCTGAGATAAAACTTGGGAGGGAGGTGCCTCCTGACAGGCTGACAGCTTGATCATGGACAGTGTAGAAGCGGAGAATAGACAGAAGCTGGAGACAATGGAGGGTTGCTTGATTGCTGGTTGGGGAAGGCACAGAGTTCTAATACTAGAGACTGGGTACCTGGGGGACACCATTTTCACCCCTCCCATACATGCGCATACACACCTACACTCACTGTGACAATCCACCCCAGTAAACTAAGCAGTGCCATCTAGGGGAGAATGGAGCCATTACACCAAGCCCCACCAACTGGGCCAACTGCACTCGAAGAACACTACAAGTCTCTCTACCAGTTTAGTTTACGGATTATAAAGTGCTTCATAGTTCGACATCTAGGGGAAACTGGATGTAATTTCAATCATATTTCATTCTGTTCGTTGGTCCATCTATTCAATTCTCTTTCTTTTTTTCCCTCTTTTCCATTTCTTTTCTTTTTATTGAATACAGAAAAAGAAAAATTCATTTTTATTCTCAATTTTTCTTAAACATATTTTTCTTTAATTTTTTTACTATATTTTTTACTTTTGTGTACATTTTTTTCAAATTCTTTTGCTTCCATCATTTTATTTTAGTCTACTACAGTGTATTCACTTTTTCAAATTCTCAAACGATTTCCTTCTTTTTTTCTCTTTTTTTTGTTTCTTTTCTTTTTCTTAAATACAGAAAGAGAAAAAAATCATTTTTATTTTTAATTTTTATTAAAAATATTTTTCTTTAATTTTTTTACTATATTCTTTACTTCTGTGTAAATTTTTTCAAATTCTATTTTACTCCCATCACCTCATTTTAGTCTACTTCAGTGTATTCATTTTTTCAAATTCTCAAACGATTTCCTTTACCTCCTCCCCTTTTTTTCCTCTAATCTGTCAAACCACTTTCAACACCCAGACCAAAACACACCTAGGATCTAGCATCATTTATTCAATTTGTGTGTGTGTGTATTTTTAATTTTAATTTTTTTAATTTTTCTACTTCATTAATTCCTTTTCTCCCTTCAAAATGACAAAATGAAGGAATTCACCCCAAAAGAAAGAGCACAAAGAAACAACAGCCAGGGATTTAACCAACACAGATACAAGCAAGATGTCTGAACCAGAATTTAGAATCACAATAATAAGAATACTAGCTGGAGTCAAAAATAGATTAGAATCCCTTTCTGCAGAGATAAAAGAAGCAAAAATTGGCTGGAATGAAATTAAGAATGCTATAACTGAGCTGCAATCACAGATGGATGCAGCAGCAGCAAGGATGGATGAGGCAGAACAGAGAATCAGCAATATAGAGTAAAAATGTATAGAGAATAATGAAGCAGAAAAAAAGAGATTAAGGCAAAAGAGCACAATTTAAGAATTAGAGAAATCAGTGACTCGGTTAAAAAGGAACAACATAAGAACCATAGGGGTCCCAGAAGAGGAAGAGAGAGAAATAGGGATAGAAAGATTATGTGAGCAAAGCATACCAGAAAACGTTCCTAACCTGGGGAAAGACACAGACATCAAAATCCAGGAAGCACAGAGGACCCCCATTAGATTCAACAAAAACTGACCATCAGCAAGGCATATCATAGTCAAATTCACAAATACTCAGGCAAGGAAAGAATCATGAAAGCAGCAAGGGAATAAAGTCCCTAACCTACAAGGAAGACAGATCAGGTTTGCAGCAGACCTATCCACAGAAACTTGGCAGGCCAGAAAGTAGTGGTAGGATATATTCAATGTGCTGAATCAGAAAAACATGCAGCCAAGAATTTTTTATCCACCAAGGCTGTCATTCAAAATAGGAGAGATTAAAAGTTTCCCAGATAAACAAAAACTAAAGGAGTTTGTGACCACTAAACCAGCCCAGCAAGAAATTTTAAGGGGGAGAAAAGACAAAAAAAGAAAAAAAAACAAAAACAAAACAAAACAAAAATAAACAACAACAACAACAAAAAACAAGACCAAAAGCAACAAAGACTAGAAAGGACGAGAGAACACCATCAGAAACTTCAACTCTACAGCATCATAATGACAATAAATTCATATCTTTCAGTACTCACTCTAAATGTCAATGTACTGAATGCTCCAATCAAAAGATAGGGTAACAGAATGGATAAGAAAACAAGATCCATCTACATGCTGTTTACAAGAGACCCATTTTAGACCTAAAGACACCTTCAGATTGAAAATAAGGGAATGGAGAACAATCTGTCATGCTAACAGTCAACAAAAGAAAGCTGGAGTAGCCATACTTGTATCAGACAATCTAGACTTTAAAATAAAGACTGTATCAATGGATGTAGAAGGGCATTATATCATAAACAACGGGTCTATCCACCAAGAAGTCCTAACAATTGTAAACATTTATGCACCAAATGTGAAGCAACCAAATATATTAATCAATTAGTCACAAACATAAAGAAACTCATTGATAGTAATACCATAATAGTAGGAGACTTCAACACCCCACTCACTCACAGCAATGGACAGATCATCTAATCAAAAAATCAACAAGGAAACAGTGGCTAATGACACACTGGACCAGATGGACTTAACAGATATATTCAGAACATTTCATCCTAAAGCAGCAGAATATACATTCTTCTCCAGTGCACATGGAACGTTCTCCAGAATAGACCACATACTGGGACACAAATCAGCCCTAAGTAAATACAACAAGATTGAGATCATACTGTGCATATTTTCAGACCACAACGTTATGAAACTCGAAGTCAACCACAAGAAAAAAATTGGAAAGGTAACAAATACTTGGAGACTGAAGAACATCCTACTAAAGAATGAATGGGCTAACCAAGCAGTTAAAGAGGAAATTTAAAAGTATATGGAAGTCATTGGAAATGATAACACCACAACCCAAAATGTCTGGGACACAGCAAATGTGGTCACAAGAGGAAAGTATATAGCAACCCAGGCCCTCCTAAAGAAAGAAGAAAGATCTCAGATACACAACCTAACCTTACACCTTAAGGAGCTGGAAAAAGAACAGCAAATAGAACCCAAAACCAGCAGAAGACAGGAAATAATAAAGATTAGAGCAGAAATTAATGCTATCAAAACAAAACAAAACAAAACAAAACCAAAAAACAACAGTAGAACAGATCAATGAAACCAGAAGCTGGTTCTTTGAAATAATTAACAAAATTGATACACTACTAGCTAGTTTGATCAAAAAGGAAAAGGAAAGGACCCAAATAAATAAAATCAAGGATGAAAGAGGAGAGATTACAACCAACACAGCAGAAATAAAAACAATAGTAAGAGAATATTATGAGCAATTACATGCCAATAAAATGGGCAATCTGGAAGAAATTGACAAATTCCTAGAAACATATACACTACCAAAACTGAAACAGGAAGCAATAGAAAATTTGAACAGACCCATAACCAGTAAGGAAATTGAATTAGTAATCAAAAATCTGCCAAAAAACAAGAGTCCAGGGCCAGATGGCTTTCCAGGAGAATTCTACCACACATTTAAGGAAGAGTTAACACCTATTCTCTTGAAGCTGTTCCAAAAAATAGAAATGGAAGGAAAACTTCCAAACTCTTTCTATGAAGCCAGCATTACCTTGATTCCAAAACCAGACAGAGACCCCACTAAAAAGGAGAACTATAGACCAATTTCCCTGATGAACACGATGCAAAAATACTCAACAAGATATTAGCCAACTGGCTCCAACAATACATTTAACAAATTATTCACCAAAACCAAGCGGGATTTATATCTGGGATGCAGGGCTGGTTCAATATCCATAAAACAATTAACGTGATTCATCACATTAACAAAAGAAAGTACAAGAACCATATGATCTTCTCAATAGATGCAAAGAAAGCATTTGACAAAATACAGCATCCTTTCTTGTTAAAAGCCCTCACAAAAGTAGGGACAGAAGGAGCATACCTAGAGATCATAAAAGCCACATATGAATGACCCCACGCTAATATCATCCTCAATGGGGAAAAACTGAGAGCTTTCCCCCTAAGGTCAGGAACAAGACAGGGATGTCCACTCTCACCACTGTTATTCAACATAGTATTGGAAGTATTAGCCTCTGCAATCAGACAACACAAAGAAATAAAAGGCATCCAAATCGGCCAGGAGGAGGTCAAACTTTCACTCTTCACAGATGACATGATACTCTATATGGAAAACCCAAAAGATCCCACCAAAAAACTGCTAGAATTGATTCATGAATTCAGCAAAGTTGCAGGATATAAATTCAATGCACAGAAATCAGTTGCATTCCTATATACCAACAATGAAGTGACAGAAAGAGAAACCAAGGAATCAATCCCATTTACAGTTGCACAAAAAAACATAAAATACCTAGGAATAAATCTAACCAAAGAGGTGAAAAATCTATACACTGAAAACTATAGAAAGCTTATGAAAGAAATTGAAGAAGACACAAAAAAAATGGAAAAAGATTCCATGCTCCTCGATTGGAAGAATAAATATTGTTAAAATGTCGATACTACCCAAAGCAATCTACATATTCAATGCAATCCTTATCAAAATAACACCAGCATTCTTCACAGAGCTAGAACAAATACTCCTAAAATTTGTATGGAACCAGAAAAGACCCTGAATAGCCAAAGCGATCTTGAAAAAGAAAACCAAAGCAGGAGGCATCACAATCCCAGACTTCAAGCTATACTCCAAAGCTGTAATCATAAAGACAGTATGGTACTGGCACAAGAACAGACATTCAGATCAATGGAAAAGAATAGAGAACCCAGAAATGGATCCACAAACGTATGACCAACTAACCTTTGACAAAGCAGGAAAGAACATCCAATGGAATAAAGACAGCCTCTTCAGCAAGTGGTGCTGGGAAAACTGGACAGTGACATGCAGAATAATGAACCTGGACCACTTTCTTAAACCATACACAAAAATAAACTCAAAATGGATGAACGTAAGACAGGAAGCCATCAAAATCCTCAAGAAGAAAGCAGGCAAAAATCTCTTTGACCTTGGCCACAGCAAACACGTCACTGGAGGCAAGGGAAACAAAAGCAAAAATGAACTATTGGGACCTCGCCAAAATAAAAAGCTTCTGCACACTGAAGGAAACAATCAGCAAAACTAAAAGGCAATCAGAAGGGGAGACGGAATGGGAGAAGATATTTGCAAATGACATATCAGATAAAGGGTTAGTATCCAAAATCTATAAAGAACTTCTCAAATTCAACACCCCCAAAAAACAAATAATCTAGTGAAGAAATGGGTAAAAGACATGAATAGACACTTCTCCAAAGAAGACATCCTGATGTCCAACAGACACATGAAAAAATGCTCAACATCCCTCATCATCAGGGAAATACAAATCAAAACCACAATGAGATACCACCTCACACCAGTCAGAATGGCTAATATTAACAACTGAGGCAGCAACAGATGTTGGCAAAGATGTGGAGGAAGAGGATTTCTTTTGCACTGCTGGTGGGACTGCAAACTGGTGCAGCTACTCTGGACAACACTATGGAGGTTCCTCAAAAAATTAAAAATAGAACTACCCTATGACCCAGCAATTGCACTACTAGGTATTTATCCAAGGGATACGGGTATGCTGTTACAAAGGGGCACATGCACCCCAATATTTATAGCAGTGCTATCGACAATAGCCAATGTATGGAAAGAGTCCAAATGTCCACTGATGGATGAATGGATAAAAGGGGTATAAAAGATGTGGTGTGTGTGTGTGTGTGTGTGTGTGTGTGTGTGTGTAATGGAGTATTACTCAGCAGTCAAAAAGAATGAAATCTTTCCATTTGCAACTACATGGATGGAACTAGAGGGTATTATGCTAAGAGAAATTAGCCAGTCAGAGAAAGATAAACATCACATGACTTCACTCACATGAGGACTTTAAGATACAAAACAGATGAACATAAGGGAAGGGAAGCAAAACTACTATAAAATCAGGGAGGGGGACAAAATATAAAAGACTCTTAGATATGGAGAACAGAGAGGGTTGTTGGAGGGGTTGTGGCAGGGTGGATGGGCTAAATGGGTAAGGGCATTAGGGAGGACACTTGTTGGGATGGGCGATGGGTGTTATACATAGGGGATAAATCACTGGAATCTACTCCTGAAATCATTATAGTACTATATGCTAACTAACTTGGATGTAAATTTAAAAACAAATATGTAAATTAAAAAATAAAGTATTAAAAAATAAAAATAACATTCATTCACACCATAAGAAAGTTATTTTCTTTGCTATCTGTCCCTTTATCTTTCTGTTGATATCAAGGCAAGAGTTCCTAGTTGGATATAGTATGTCTTTAGCAACTCTTAATAGATGCTTATCTCTTCCACAACAAAAAGAGAGCATTTTGTAGTTCAGAGTCTGTAGTGGGCAGCATTATTGAATTAGAATTTAATAACATTGTTATAAATATGATGAGTTTCTATTTATAGTAACTAATAATGGTTTTCTATTAACCTTAGATATATAAAGTTTCTACAAAAAGTAAATTAATTTGAGTTGACTAAAAACTTTTATAATAACACGGGTGGGACATAGATACGAAAAAAAATGTAAAAATGGTATAGCAAATGACTGAAATCTAGGAAACACAACCCAAAAGGAAAAATTCAAGCTCCAACTGTCCCAAGTCTCCTTTCCCACCTTAACTGCCCCTACTCCACAAATCCTCATTCAGGGTTTCCTGCTCCCTGAGCAAGCCCCACACTCACAAATGTCTGGACCTTTCACCTGCTCATTTCACTCACTGAGTCATCCCGTCCTTCCTCCCATCCTGTCCCCAAACGGTTCTGTTCTGTGAGAAAATTTCAATGTATGCAGGATATAAAATCTGCTCCTGTAAGAAAGCTAGGGAAAAAAAAAATGGAACATTTATTCACTTGAAAAAAAAAAAAAAAAAGAGCCCTGAGTCAGTGAGATAAGAATAACTAGAAGGGCAATTCTACTTCTAAGAATGTATCCTAGGGTAATAATCAGAACAGCACACAAGTGATTCTGTACATTGATATTCCTGTGTAATTTATAACAGCAAAATACTAAAATCGTAAAACCACCAATGCCCAACATGAGAAGACTGGTTTGTAATATTCCATTATAAGGAAGTACCATGGTTTATTTTACTAGTGAAATCCACACATTTAAAAAAAATATGACATGGGAGAAATATCCAAGGATGTAGTGAACACCTAGATTTTCTCTCCACTATCCAGTTCATCCTTCCTATTTTGCATGGCCACAAAGTATTTGCGGAAATTGAAACCATTTCCGAAAAGGGGCTCAAATTTATCTAAGCCAGTGGTTTTCAACACGTGGTCTCTGGACCAGCAACATGAGCATCGCCTGGAAACTTGTTATAAATGCAAATCACTTCACCTTGATCTGCTGAATCAGAAACACTGGAGTAAACCCCAAATCTGAATTTTTACCAGCCCCCAAGGGGATTCTGAAGCACACTCAAATATGAGAACCACTGATCCAGGCCAATTATGGTAAATTGATCTCCCTTTACAGTCTTGATTCAGGGGTGGGCACATTGCTTAATTGGGGGCAATGAGATGGGAAGGAAAGTTTGCTGGTAACTTTTGGATAGGGGTTTCTACACTTAATGGGGTTTTTAGAAAGAGCACCTATTCCCCTGGACTTTTTGTGTATAGATACAGTGCCTGGGATTGCTAAAGCCATGCTTTATTAGTTGAAGCAGAAGATGATGGAGCTGAGAGAATTACACAAAATGAAGGCAGAAACACTGGATTAAGATAATCCTAAATTCTACTCTACCTTTGGATTTTCAGTTATGTGAACTAATCTCCTCATTTTACTAGCCAGTTTGAGTTGGTTATTTTGATACTTATAGTCAGCTCTCATCTGATACATGATATGCTCCTAAGTTTAAAACACATATAGAGGCTCATAGGGATAAAAGGACTAGAAGAAAATATATTTAACATATATATCTTTGTTCTGTCTTGGTGGAAAGGTTACGAAACAGGCTGTTTTCCCTGTATTATTCCAATTTTTATAAGAATTACTTTTATAATCAGAAAAAAATATTTTAAAAATAGAGGAAGTTATTCCAAATATATTGTGTTTAAAAGAGAGTCAAGAACCACCAAAACACAAGAGATAATAAAGACAAGTGATATGGGACTCTGGGCAGATGGTATAAACCAAAGGAACCAAGAACACAGAGTGCTCAGAATTAGTAGCAGTGAGGTGTTAAGGAGATAATTAACGCTTATATTCTAAATAGCAACTGAATATAAGTGAGAACAGATGGGGTTCAATATCTATGAGAAGACCCAGGGCAGTACAAAGATGGAAGTAGAGATAAACAAGAAAATATTTGGAGAAAAGATACTTATAATTAGTAACACCATGCTCAATTTGTACTAGGGATTCATTTCCTTTAGCCTTTGCTCCAACTCAGTTACTCCAGGATCCATGGCAAGAAGGTACCTATATTCCTGGTATAGGTACAACGTTTTAACACTTACATGTATTACATGCTTACTATATGTCAAACATTGAATATATATTATCTTATTTAATCCTCTTTGAGGCAGATGCCATTATTAGCCATGTTATACAGATTGGGTTGCTGACACTCAGAGTGGCTAGTGCCTTATTCCAAAGCACATAGGTGGAAAAGGATGAAGATTTGAACTGTTCTGACTCCAAAACCTGCCTACCTACCACTACACTCTCACAGCAGCCAAGAAATGTTTGTGGAATGATAAATGTCATTCTACACAATACCTGGTTTTAAGTGCTGCTGTCAAAATAAATTCTTTAAAATTTTCACATAAGGTAACATATAGAGTGCTGTAAATATATTCTTACTCTTTGTTATCCATGAACTCTAAGCACTGTTGGTCAAAGATAAATGCAATTACTGAATGAGTATTCCTGATGAAAAGCAAGTCTGAGCCTCTCAGGAGACAGAGAAAGAGAGAAAGCCTGAGGCTGGAGATCTGGACAGATCATAAGTTAGATACATTTTTAGGGTTTAGAGTTAGTAAGCGCCAATAAGGGATCACCTATCACTTAATGGACATGATGAGAATTGCCTAAAAAAGATTTAAAGAATCTCAGCCTATAACTCAAGCCCTATTTATTGATGAGTACGACTTAAGGAATAAATTGAACCAGGCCAAGAGAAACTAGAAAAAAACTATCTTCCTCATCAAGAAAGCAGCTTTAAGAAACAGTGAGAATGAATGGAGTAGACAGACACTTCATGAACCTCTTCTCTGCTTCATGCAGTTGCCCACCGGGGCAACTCCCTTTCAAGGGGACATATTTTGAATGTGCTCAAGATGAAATGAAAAATAAAATAAAATAAAATAAAATAAAATAAAATAAAATAAAATAAAATAAAATAAAATAAAATAAGAGAAAGAAAAGATTCTGGCAACTATACTAAGCTCAGAAGGAACTAGTGCATGCTTGACCCATCTCTTTATTTCTAATGAGATTTGGCTGCCTTATTCAAACACACCCCAGGCCTAGAGGACAGTGCCAAAGAGGAAAGCTTTACCAGAGGATCCTACATATCCCCAATGTCACTATTCTCAAAAAAAAAAAAAAGCCCCCAAAACACTACCATGTGCCCTGACTCTAGCAAAGATGGTTCTTGGAACAACATTCACTATAATTGTCACTGAAAGCTACTTGTAGACAGAGATTGCTCTTGGCTGAGACAAACTGAGAAGGAACAGGGCGGAGGAGAACTTCATTTGTAGGAAGATGAAAGTTACAGCTTCCTGTGCTTTCTACCATTACAGTTCTAGTTGGGGTTTTCTGGATTTCTATTTGGCACTGGATTTAGCTCTAATAAAGAGGAATGTTTGAAGATATTTTGTGCCATTTAGAAGGTTTTATGATCAAGAGGCCTGTAGCACTGTGGGGGAACAAATGGACAATCTCTTTATCCTACTGGTTTATAAACTCAAAAGTACAGAGACCGGGTGTGTTTTATTCACCAGTTTATATTCATCACTGAGCCTGACACAGAGTAGGTGATGAATGAATGAATGAATGAATGAATGAATGAATACCAACTTTCTAGAAATACCTTAGAATCTCAGGTTGGAAAAAATGAGAAGAAATCTACTCCAGCCTCCATAAAATCAGACATCTCCCTTAACAACATTCTTGACAAGAATGCATTCCATTATCAACCAATTCACTATTCTACCTCAGTCTAGAAAGTCCATTTAATTTTCAAATGGTTATGCTTTTTTGTTCACCCTTACTGGAATTAGAATCTTTCCTTCTTCCTGAAAATGGGAGGCATTGGTCCTCATTCTACTATCTGGGATGCCCACCCCCAAATTAAGTCAGACAATTTTAATAAGACAGCCTTCTGAATATCAAACTCTTTCTTGGCTCTACCTCAGGCTTAATGTCCTCAGATATTTTAACAACTTTCAATATTGTTTCAAGATCTCCAACCACCCAATTTCTAACATTCTTCAAAGTATGACTTAAGGAATGTCTCCAAAATGTCACGCAACTAGTGTGGAATGGAGCAGGATAATCTGATCCCTTGCCTGAATAGCCTATTGGGATACCAGCCCAAAATAAGATAAACATTTAATCAGCAGGAAGGATTTCCTTGGAAAATACCTGTGGATGAGCTCAACTTCTGAAACATGTATTCATTCATTCATCAGCATTTACTGAGTACCTAAAACATACCGAAATGGAACCAGCTGGTAAGTGTATAGAATAGAGGTCATTCCTACCCTTGTCAAGCTTGGAGTATAGTGTACAATGGGAAACCATAAAGAATTTAAGAAAAAGGAATAAACTAGATGAAAATCATTCTATTTTTTTCCCATTATTATCCCATCAAATGACCAAAACACCTTAGATCCTCCTAGATGCCTCATTTTTGTGACCTTTAATACCCTGGTCCAAGAAACAGCACAAGCTCAGATAGCAGGACTTGATTCTAGTCTTGGCACTGCCACTAACTTGCTTTGTGACTTTAGTTTTTTCTATTCCCTACTAACTCATCTGTGCATAAAAAGGGTGGCTGAGACCTCTTCTGGCACCTTCTATGCATTCATCCATATAGTTTCCATGTCTTGACGTGATTTCAGGTTAAAACTGAAATATCTTCCAGGAATAGGCTGCCCCCACTCTCCTTGGAGGTCCAGTTTAATGGATTCTTTCTCTCCTTTTGCAGGGTTTTAGTCCCTTCAGGTTGCTATAACAAAAATACCATAGACAGGGTGGCTTAAACAACAAACATTTATTACTTCTAGTTCTAGTGGCTGGAGAGTCTGAGATCAAGATGTCAGCAGATTTGGTGTCTGGTGAGGGCCTGCTTCCCAGGTTATCTTCTATGTCCTTGCATGGTGGACAGGGCACCGGAGCTCTCTGGGGTTTCTTTTAGAAGGGCACTAATCTCATTCATGTGGGTTCCACCTCATGACTTAATCACATCCCAAAGGCCCCATTTCCTAATACCAATGCATTGGGGGTTAGGATTTCCACAAATGAATTTTGAGGGGCTGAAAACATTCAGGCTCTGGTACCTGCACCCAAACATCCCTCTGATATATTTCAAATAAAGAGATAAAGAGAAGATACTCTTTCCTTTGCCCAAGATGTCCAATTCATCACCAAGTCCTGGTGTTTCTGCCTCCAAGCACATAGCTGAAATGCATCCTCTTGACCATAACCTAAGTACTGTGATAGCTCCTCATTGGTCCTCCCACTAGCCCCTTTCCACCCTGCAATTCATTCTCCACACATAACCAGAGTGCTTTTTTTTCAGAGTGTTCTTTCTAAAACTTACATCATACCACTAAACTCCATTAGAAGCCTCCAATAAACTTCCTACTGAATAAAAAAAAAAAAATCCAAACTCCTTTCCTTAGTTTGCAAGGCCTTTTGGTGCTGGCCCTAGCTTCCTTTCTCCATGAGCATCTTGCATCATCCTTCTCTCCCTTGCTCCTGAAGATTCTGCTTCAATGGGCTTTTTCAGTCCATCCAGCACACCTCTCTCTTCCCACCCTAAGGTCTTCGTCCCTCCTGTTCTCTCTACTGTCTCCAATCCTTTGCATGGCATATTTCCTACTTTTTTTAGATATAGGCCCAAACATCACCTCCCCAAGGACCCTTTCCCGACCACTCCATGTAGAGGAAAACCAATCAATCCCAGTCTCTCTTATACACACACACCACAGGTCTCATGATCATTTCTCCTTATTTTTACCCAAGAACTTGTCACCCTATAATTATCTTGTTGGTTTACTTGTTTGTCATCTGTCCAGTCTACTAGAAAATGTTCCATGAGACTAGGAACCTGGTCTGTCAGACAATCCTTTAAGAGTATCTGGTAAATAGCAGACAGTTTTTAAAATTATTTCTTTATATTTATTTATTTTTGAGAGACAGAGGGAGACAGAGCATGAGCAGGGGAGGGGAAGAAAAAGAAGGAGACACAGAATCCAAAGCAGGCTCTAGGTTCTGAGCAAGCTGTCAGCACAGAGCCCAACACGGGCTCAAACCCACAAACCATGAGATCGTGACCTGAGCCCAAGTCGGACGCTCAACCAACTGAGCCACCCAGGCGCCCCTGGTAAACAGCAAACATTTAATGAATGTTTGTTGAATAGCGAATAAGTGAAGGAATGAATCAATTCACCACTGCTTCTCTTATTTCTGTGCCTTTTAATACTTGTCTGGAGGGGAGGGGAGGGCAAAAACAGAAACAGAAGGACATTAAAAAGTAATGACCATGACAATGAGAATTTTGAAAAATATGACAAGGAGGAGTGTTCAGCCCTCAAAGTCGTACTCACCATAAAAAAAAAAAAGAAAAAAACAAATTCCAAGTATCTAACAGCAGAGGTGCCCAAGCAAGAAATGGGCTGCCTTGTAGATGAGCCACTCCCTCAGTGTGTGTGTGCAGGGGCTGCACAGCCACTGCCAGGGCTATTGCAGAGGGGATTTACACATCCTGAGGGATGCTGGGCTAGGTGGCTGTGAAGGATGAGCTCATGGCTGGAGCGGCCCCAGGCCAGCAAGTACGAGAGCACTAAAACCCTAGTGAGGTGCTTCCTCCTCCAGTAAATACACAACATACGTTCAATTAGTTTCTCTGCTCCAGAAGAACTGTCTCTTAGTGCCCTCAGCAATGAGATCTTGCTAATTGAAAACACTTCCCTCTATCTGCTTGAGAGGATTGGACTAAACTAGGCTACTGAAATGTAGTACATGGGGCGGGAGCCTAACTGGGGCAGGGGAGACACAGTAGAGCAGAAACACAGACAGTCTGGGGTGGTGGAGAAAAGGGATGGGTCTCATTCCAGCCACTGCTCAGAGATGCTGGAACTTCCAGTCTTTGAAGAATGCATTTTATCAGAAAATGAGTATACCCGGCTTAGGGGTTATATTTCCACCTGCCCCCCTCCTTGGAATGATTCATTTCAGTACAATAGTAATTATTTAAAAAATTGGGCCTCTCCCCTTGCTTGTAAGGATACCAGATTTTGACCCAACAATCTTGCTTTTGAAAGAGGCATCCACTGGTAGTTGAACTGTACATGCTTAACTTTGAGACCTAAGCCAGATAAGGGGAACATCCATCAGAATTGAAAGAGGCAACAGTAGCAGGGACAGAAAACAATAGAAAACAATAGCAGAAAACAACACCAACAGTAGCAGTTATTGTGTCTTAAACACCCTGGGCCAGGCCTCTGTGCTAACTGCTCTTAGAACGCTATCTCCTTTCAAACCCATGACAATCCTATGAACAAGAACCCTTATGATCCCATTTTACAGATTAAGAAACTGAGGCCTTTGGATTTAAGATCCTTGCCCAGAGTCACACCTAGTAAGTGATGGAGGAGGGTGGGCCCCTGGTGTGCTTTAATTGCCAAGGCTCTGAGCTAACTGCAGGGGACAAACCAGGCTCTCCCCAGGACCTGCTGGAGCCACTGTTCTTCCCAAGACCTGGCTCCTCTCTGGCATCAGGCCTTTGAAAGAAAATCTAAAGGTCCAGAATATAGGCACTGGTTCTTTGATGGAAAAAATAAAATTTTGGAAAACAATGCCTTCCAGTGACCATGTAGGATCTCTCTCTGTGTCTTTTCCCTAATTTCTTTCCAACTGTGATGGCTAATTTTGTGTCAACATGGCCAAACCGTTGTGCCAATATTTGACCAGACATTATTCTGGCTGTTTCTGTGAGGGTGTTTGTGGAAGAGATTTATATTAAATCAGTGAATTTGGAATAAAGCAGATTGCTTTCCAGAATGTAGGTGGGCCTCATCCAATCAGTTGAAAGCCTGACTAGAACAAAAAGGCTGACCTCCTCTCCACCCCTCATCAAGAAGGGATTCTCCCAGCAGACTGCCTTCAGATTTCATGTGTGTTCTGTACTGAATGTTTGCGCCTCCCCAGAATTCTTGTCTAAATACCCTACACCCATCCCCATGGGAAGATATTAAGAGGTGGGGACTTTGTGGGGAAGCGCCTGTATGGCTCAGTCAGTTATGTGTCCAACTTCAGCTCAGGCCATGATCTCATGTTTCGTGAGTTCAAGGCCCATGTCCGTCTCTGTGCTGACAGCTCGGAGCCTGGAGCCTGCTTCAGATTCTGTGTCTCCCTCTCTCTGTCCCTCCCCTGCTCACACTCGATCTCTCTCTCTCTCTCTCTCATTTTCTCTCTTTCTCTCTCTCAAAAATAAACAAACATTTAAAAAAAATTTTTTTAAAAGAGGTGGGGACTTTGGGACATAACTAAGATTAGATAAGTTCATGAGGATGGAGCCTTCATGAGTGGGATTAGTGCCCTTTGAAGAGTCATAAGACAATTTGCTCCTCTTTCTGCTCTCTGCCAGGTAAGGATACAAGGAGAAGGCATTATCTGCAACCCAGAAAGGAACCCTCACCAGAACCCAACCCTGCGGCACCCTGACCTTGCACCTGCAGCCTCCAGAACTGTGAGAAACACATTTCTTTTGTTTTAAGCCACCCAGTCCATGGTATTCTGTTACAGCAGCCCTCAAACACTAAGACAGTCTGTAACATCAGCTCTTTCTGGTTCACACACATTCTATTGGCTCTGTCTCCCTAGAGACCCCTGACTAATACTCCAACTTAACTTCCTGATCACAGAGTTCCCATGTTTCATCCAACAAGTCCCCAACAAGTTCAATCACATTCTCACCCATGCCAACCATACTTTTGGTCTTGCAAGACCGCACTTCTCAAACTGAAATGTGCTCAGTAATCACCCACAGGACACGTAAAAGTATACATTCAAATGTGGCAAGTCTGGGGCAGGGCCTAAGATTCTGCATTTCTACCATTGCTCTAAGGTAGTGCTGACATGTCCATGCTTGGAGTAGGAAGATTATTGGGAAAAGAGCAAACAGGAGCCTGAGTGTGCCCAGAAATTTTCTTAATCTACCACTAAGGCACATTTTTGAAAAATATTTTTCAAAAGGAAATAAAATCTGGTTTTCTGGTTCAATCCTCTGTCTTGGCAACATTGCATCTTAAACGCTATAACCCGCTGCGCCCCTTAGCCCAGAAAAGCTCTGTCACATTGTTCTCCAATCCTACCCCCTTCTCCTCTTAAAAAGAGACCATTTGGCAATACATAAGGAGAAAAACACAATTAAACCCCAAAGAAAAAAAACCCCCACAGTCCTTCTATTTCAATTAGAATCAGCGGCTGTTGGAAATGGGCAAATTTAGAGCTGTAATACCAATGGAAACAGTGAATTCTCAATTGTGATCAAAGGCTTCATTTAGCAGGCTGAAAAGCAAGCATGAGCTTAATTGAACAAGAGAGAGATCGCCTCCAAAGCATCCAGGCATAATCAAATAGCCTTGAAAAATATAATGCATCAGATGGAGGGGAATTAGCTCTGGGCTCCAAATGCCCTCACCTGGCCTATAGATGCCCTAGCGTCAGCAAGGAGAGACCTCAGAGGTCACCTGGTCCCACTCTCCAGCCTCTGTGGGAATCCACCTTAGACCAGGGCTTTCAAAATCTTCACCTATAACGCACAGAAATACATTTACATCCAACCCACTCGAGTCACACCATGGTAAAAGCTTCACAAAATAACACATATCACTTCCACATGTGAAGTCCTGTAGGACTTGTTCTTCTTTTTCATGCTTTTAAATGCTGTCAAAAACGATGGATTTCAAGACTAAGGGATCATGACCCATAGTTTGAAACACACTACTCTAGGGTACCCCAGGTAAGCGGCCATCCAGGCTCCTCCTCTAACAATGGAGTGCCCAGCATCTTCCAAACTCTGAGGACACAGCATCAGGCGGTCCACACACAGGTGGAGGAGAAAGGTGTTCAACAAATGGCATGCAAATACGTATTTAATACTACAAATTTAGGCAAACATAGAAAGGGAAGCACAAAGCATGCAATGGGGGATGATAACGGGGGCACCAATTTGGGACCAGAAGGATGACTGAGAGGGATCAGGCAAAGCCTCTATTGAAGGGATTTTCAGCTGGGACAAAAGAGGGAGTAGAGGGCAGCCAGGCAAAAGGGGAGTATTCGACGCAACCGTCTCCTGAGTGGGGGGGGAAATGTATGGTTACTATAGCAATCTCAAGTGATAATAAAGGCAGCACTTGCCCAGCCCCGGTTCTTCCAGTTTTCACTATTTGTCAGACTCTAGGTCAGGCAGTTCACAATACTACCAGATCTTGGGGAGCCTAGGTGGCTCAGTCAGTTGAGCACATTCGACTCTTGATTTAGGCTCAGGTCATGATCCGAGGATCATGGGATCAAGCCCCTGCCTCGGGCTCTGCACTGCGTTTGGAGCCTGCTTGGGATTATCTGTCTGACTCTGTGTGTGTGTGTATCTCTCTCTCTCGCTCTGTCTCTCTCTCTCTCCCTCTGCTCCTCTCTCCCACTCACACTCTCTCTAAAATAAAAAACAAACAAAAAGACAATAGTGGATCTTAATGGACTCCAACCGCCGGGATCTGAATCCCAGCCCCACCTCTTATAAACCATGTGATGTGAAGCCAGTTAGTCCAGTTTTCTCATTTTTAGAGAACAGATTATTTACGGTGCCTGCCTCATCATCTTGTAGCTAGAATTAAGTGAGTTAACACAAACGAACGACGGAGGGGCTTAGGAAAATGCCTGGGGCGTAGTAAGGATAGAATAAATTGCTAAATAAAGAGATATGGACTCCAAATCCTCAACAACTTGCTTCAGGAAGTACCACTTCTCCACCGGCACATGAAAAGAAATTCATGTGCCATCCCTGAACTGGCTGATTTCCAAAAGGGTTATTCCCCCCCCCCCCATTCTAATACTTTAAATCTCCAGAACCGAGGGCTGAATTCCTCAGCCTTGCAGGGCCCTACAGACAAAGGAGGCAAGGATAAAGGGAACCAGTCTGACTCCCTGCCCCTTGCTGCTGTCACCAACCCTCGCCCCTTGCTGATGAATTTTCTAGTTCAACACCAACGATGCAGTTGATTTCTCCAGAGAACCATGATAACGGAATTACAGTATGTTTACTTGATGCAGAAAACCTCTGGATAGACAGTAAATTAGGGGACTCACAGTGTTGAAAAATCTTCAAGCTTTCAAGGGGCCTAAACAGATCCAAAACGCCAGGTTCAAGTCACATCAATAATTAAAATTAAATTATTGTGCTGAACTGAAAGTCATCTCCAATATAACATTGTTTTTAAATGGTTCTCCAAAGATAAACTCAACCTTGGCTTCAGGGAGGCATCTATTATAAATCCACAGAATCAGAGACTGAAAAGCAAGCTGTGCGCATTGTGCACATGCTCTGTCTAATTCCCCAGGATGGGCAAGAAGAGGGAGGCTCGGCTGGGCTCTCAAAACAAACCACTGCTGGGAAGAGGCGATAAAAACGTAGGGGCAGACCTCATATTTGTAGGGCTTGTTATGGTTTACTGGGCACAGCCACCTTCTCTGTTTGGCCTCTCAGTACCTCTGCAAGGGAGGTATGGCAGGGACTTTCGGCACCATTGCAAAGATATGGAAACTGAGGCTTCTAGTAGCAAAATGACTGGAGTCAAGACGCAGGGCACAGATGGGATGAAAATTCAGGTGTGCATGGAATAGAGGAAAGATGAGAAGGATGGAAAGAAGCAGGGGAAAGGACACAACCTGCCTTTCAAAACAGCAGAAAAACAGTTTCAAGTTTAAAAGCGAAAGGCATTTTTGGAACGACTCTGAGCTGTTAAAATTATGCTCGTTCCAATGCATTTTTAGAAGATGCTGATGATGTTATTATACTGTTACTGAGTTAAAAATAGCTACCAATAACCAACAATGTACCATGGGATACGTACTTGTCCAAACACTCTCCGCAAATGATAATCCCCATTTAATCCTCACGACAACCTTCCAAGTAGAAATGATCATTTCCCAGTTAAGAAACTTAGGTTCAGAGAGGTTGAGTATTTGCTGAAGCTCACACAGCTAGTAAGAAGTAAACACCAGACTTGATCTTAGTCTGATTGCCAAGTTCAACCCCTTAAACCCTTTAATATGCTGTCTCCATAGATACACAATGGGAAAAAGGTAAGCATTAATTGGACCACAGTGTAGGAAATGAGGGACCTCCCTATCTCCCCAGGTCCTGTGTTCCCTCACAGGCGCCTTATTGGGCTAATGAAACTGTAACTTCATTATTCACTTAACAAATACTTATTAAGCACCCACTATGCGGCAAGCACTGTGCTTAACACTGGGAACATAACAGTGAATAAATAAAAATCTCTGCCTTATGAAATGTCCACTCAGCTCAGGGACAAATATTATGTTAGCTTGTAGTAAGTGCTGCAGAAAAAAAATAACACAGGAAAGGGGGAAGGGATGCGATTTTTAAAAAGCTGGCCGGGAGGGCCTCCCTGAGAAAGGGGAATCTTTGGGTAAAACTCTGAGCAAGTGATGCCGTAAGCCATGTAGATGCTAGGGAAGGACTATTTCAGGGACTGAGAATAGCAAATGCAAATGTCCTGAGGTGGGAACAACAGAAGAGGTCACTAGAGTAGAGACGACGTCAGAGAACACAGGACCAGGTGGTGTGTGGGGCCTTGTCAGCCGTCATGAGGACTTGGACTTTCAGTGAGATGGGAGCCATTGGAGGTGGAGCAGAGGAGTGACATGATCTAGGATCCAAGTCACCTTTATAGGATGACTCTGGCTGCCACTTAGACAACAGACTCCGTGGGCAAAGGTGGAAGCTGGAAGGCCAGTTAGGAGGTGAGAGTGGATGGTGGCTTGTTACTGATAATTATTATGAGGTCAGTCTGGCCCTTTACTCTTTACCACTACCTTCCCATAAACTACTGTACTTTGTCCTCACACACAAAAAACAAAAGAGTAGATGGACGATACTCTAAAGATAAAGAAACTCAGGCTTTGGCTTAAGTGGTTTATTCAGTGCCTTGCTTAAAGTCCCTCAGCAAGCTAGTGGTGGATGATATCTTAACGCCAAGATGTTTTCATTCCACGTCCAGTGCCCGCATCCCCTCCCAGGCTGCTGTCTTGCCCCCTGACTCCCACCGTATCCGATGACAGCCATCTGACCATCAGAGTTGCTTGGCCTGACTGGAAATGACATTGATATGTATCTGGTAAGCCAGATGCCAGACAACACAGAGAACAGGATCCAACAAAAGATAAAAGCCACTGAGGCCCATCCTCCTGACGGCATAAGCCTCTTGAACAATGCATAATGGGAAGGGGAGGCCAGGATGTAAATTCAATGTTTATTCAGCACTTCTATGGGTCCAGACAATATTAGATGCCACGTGGGAAAAAGAAAGAAACAAAATTCTCTGTTGTCAAGGAGATTATAATGCAGTGGGTAGGAAAGGCAGTGTGCAACCGAGGGGAGATGAGCCCCCACACACAGACTGCATGTTCCAGGGTCGGTGAGGCTGGAGATTGGGCAAGTCTTTGGGGAAGGGAGCAGCTTGAGAAAAGAACCCTGTGGATGCTTTCCAAAGGTAATCGTATTCCACAACTTTCTGTATTAGTACATCTCAGGAAAGCCTTCAAACAGTGTTTATAATCTGTTGTCTTGCCATGCAGCCTTCACGGGTCCATTACTCCTTCCCTTGTTCATTTGTCTCTTTGAGGCTCCAGGACATACATGCTATCAGAAGTGGGATTTTCAACCTTAAGGCCAAGCAACCACGCCAAACAAGGCTCCTTAGAAGGACACCGATAAGTGATTTAAAATGTCCAAGCTATAAGGTCTCCAGTGGCCTTCAAAGTCAGGGATTGGTGAACTATGGCCCCCAGGCTGGCCTCCTGGTTTTGTAAATAAAGCTTTATTAATACACAACCATGCCCTTTGTTTTTTACAAGTTGCCAATAGCTGCTTCATGCTGGAACAAGAGTTGAGTGGTTGCACCAAAGACCATATGGCCCACAAAACCTAAAATATTTGCTCTCTAGGCCTTAAATCTGCAGACCTTTGTTCTTTTCCAAAGTCCTCATTCTAGAGGTGGGAAAACTGAGGCCCAGAGAAGTTCAGGACTGGCCAAAGTTAGAGTATCACCTAGTTAGGAATAGAGCAAGTCACATGAGGGCTGGCCATCCTTTAGTCATTTGGTTGTTCACCCACCAGGTATTTTTTTTTTATCATCCTCATGTTCCAGGCACTGGGTGAGGATACTGCCATGCAGAATATGTATAAAGCCTGTGCCCTTGGAGTTCCTACACCTGAGGGAATAGGAGAATTCAGGACACTAAAAAAGTGAAGGGGAATAACTACTAAGCTATGAAAGAAACTAAAAGACGGGGCAGGGTATAGCTTGGAAAGGGAGAGAGATATTTCATTTTTTTTTTTCATTTCATTTTGTTTTTTTTTCTTTTTCCTTTGTAAGTAGGCTTCATGCGCAGCACGGAGCCCAACATGGGGCTTGGGCTCATAACCATGAGATCAAGACCTGAGCTGAGATCAAGAGTCAGACGTTCAACCAACTGAGCCACCCAGATGCCCTGGGAGGGAGATATTTAGGGCAGAAAATCAAGAAAGGCTTTTCTGAGGAGGTGACATTTGTGGCTGGTCATGAGAGATGAGGCAATAAAGAGTAGAGGGAAAAGCACTCGTGCAGAGGGAACAGCCACTGCAAAGTCCATGAGGTACCAATAAGGTTGACAGGTGCTAGCAACCACAGGAAGGTGCATATGGCCAGAGCACAGTGGGAGAAGAGAGTGGCATGAGGTTGGGGTGAGGGGCGGTGCCATGGTCAGAGGTGCCAGGGCAGACAGACTCATGGTGATGAATGTGGATGCCAACTCTTCTCTGAACATATCTCCCCTGTAGTGAGTTACACATCATCATCTTCTTCATCATCCCCATAATGAAGTCTTCAGAGGCCCAGGAGGTGAAAATGTGGTCCCTGCATGTGTATGCTGTGGAAAGCTGTGGTGGGTGACTTACAGAATTCTCCACACCAAAGCCCTCCTAACCAGAGCCTACCCATGTTCTCACCACAGAGCATTTCCAAACACTGCGAGGGAAGGCCTCACCTTCTCTGGACCATGGGCAGCTCTCCATTCTGGTCTGGAAAGCCAGATGGCCTGGGTGTTAGCCATTTGGAATTTTCCACATCTGGGTTTGAATCCTGGCTCTTCCATCATGACCTCGCACGAGTAGCTTACATGTTTCTGGACCTCCAGGAGCGGGCTGATGGTGGAATAATAGTTCTCTCCGTGGGTTACTAGAGAATCAGATAAGACAAGGTGGGTCTTAGCATTTGCACTGTACCTGGCACATACTTGATAATTTGGTAAATAATTATTAGTAGTGGGATACATGCCCCTGGATCTCAGTCTTATGTGCCAAACACAAAGAAGGGTCTCAGTGCTGTCAAATTGTTGAACATACCTGTAGAGAAACTGAAGTCCAAAGAAGTCAAGGGGTCAGCCCAAGGTCCACAGCAATTAGAAATTTTACCTGCTACTTCAGCCCTTCGGTGCCTACCCAGATACCTATTACATTCCACCAACATGACAGGCTCAGTTACTTTGACCATGAACCTCCAGGTAAATGCCAGTGTACTTTGAAAACAGGGTGGGGAGGGGAGGATCGGGGTTCTTTAGCATCCCTGCAGAATTCATTTCAAAAGGGTCCAGATGAAGTATCTGCCACATATTGTCAGTACAAAGTGGAATTGTTCGTGCTCTCTATACCCTTGAGGAACTCACAGGCTTGTAGGAAAGACGGTTTTTTGCAAACAATTATAATCTTGGGGGATGCAAGTTTTACTAGAGGCACAGAGGAGAGAATTATTTACCGTGCCCAGCGAGGCAGGGAAGGCCCCAGAGAGGGAATAACGCCTGAGTTAGTTGGACAGTATCTAGGAAACCAGGAGTTTGGTTTGGCTGAGCAGAGAGGGCAAGAGGCGAGTGTGAAGGCTGGAAAGATGCACAGCTCGTGAAGGGCCCCAGAAACCTGAACCACAAAGCTGGGATTTGGTGTGCAAAGGGAGGCATTGGGCAGGGGAATACCCTGGTGCATGGTGGCATTCGGCAAGATGACTCTGGCCAAGGGAAGAAGAGATTGAGATGGCAGGGCCAGAAACAGAAGGAACGGTCTGGAGACTCCACTGTAAGTTCAAAAGGTCCTAAGCCAGGACCATCACAAAGAGCAAGAGAGGAGACACATTCTGGAGCCCCTGGGGGGAAGAATCCGCAACCTGTAACGACAGATGGGATTTAGGGACAAGGAGGGAGAGAAGGGACATGTGCTGGGCGGGGCCTGCCTTTCACCAGGATGCAGGACCCAGAGAAGGTGCGGAGGGAGGAGGGAGGGACAAGGAGGTCAGTGCACAGTAAAGAGCAGCCACGAAGCACAGAGGTCTCCAACCACGTTGCTCTGCTTTTCACTCTGCGAGAATGTCTTGTCACACCTCCATGGCACAAACCAGATGAAATCAGAGCCGCTCCAGGTGGATGGGAGGAAGGAACAGAGAGTGTCCAGCTCCTCGCTGCCCCCAGAGAAGTGAGAACCCTTCAGCCCTGCAGGGGTGACCCAGCAACACGGCGGCTGCACCCTGAGACCAAGAGAACGCAGCTGGAAACATCAGTGCTGCGGCGTGCCAGCCCAGGGCCCCGAGAGGCGAGGCAAAGTGCTGGGACAAAGGCCCACGGCAGCTGCAGCAAATCAAAATTAGATCCAGGGCCTTGGGTGCAGTTTCACTCTCCACGACCCGACAATACGTGGTTTGCCTGCTCCCGTCCCTCCCCTCAAAATCATGCGAGTGTAAGGTTCAAATCTGCACCAGGAGAGAGGCAGAGCCCAGATTCGGAGCTTTGGCTCGCGGGACACTGGCCTTCTAACAGCTCTGTTCCCAGGCAGAACATCCCAGGCCTTTCCCTGCCGCTCTCCTGTGCCCAGCTTGTTGAGGGAAGCCACCCCAGGGCCCACGCAGCCCCGCCGCTCCAGCAGCCAGCTGGGGCAGAGAGCCGAGGCGATGGCACCACCAACACCGTGCTGGGCTGCCTTCCTGTTTTGCCAGGGCCTGATTATTTTAAGCCGCCTCTGAGGCCCCACCGGACTGTGCCCAGCGTTATCTCCTGTGCACAGTCGCCGCCTTGTTAAAAGGCAATCAGAGGAGCTGACTTTAATAAATGTTAACACCCTCGGTGTGAAGTCTGGCAATTAAAACTCCTCCCCAGGACCTCTGAAACAGGCCTGTGGAAAATCCCCCACCCTAATAAGCTCCTGTCATCAGAGGACACCGCGAGAAAGGAGGGATAAGAGGGAGGTATTAAAAGTTTCAAGAGGGAGAGAAATAACCAGAAAGGCCCTGGACTGGGCTGAGGTCTGAGGATTTGTATGTCCAGCAAGTTCCCAGGTGATGCTGAGGTTCCTGGTCCAGAGACCACGGTCCGAACCACAGACCTAGACCAACACCCTCACTTCACATATGGAAAAACCAGACAGAGACAGGGACTAGTCCAAAATCTCACAACCACTCGGCGCAGCCTCAGCCAACAGAACCAGTGTAAGCTCCTTGAGAGTGAGCCTTACTGTTTTCAATGCTTCCCCCCCGCTCCCCGACTTCGGTACAGAGTGTTTATCAATAGTCATCATCACCATCATTATCCTGAAATGAGGGCTTTGAAAGTCAAGGGAAGAAACAGGTAGTGGTTGGCATGCTGAGGAAAGAGCAGCCTGCCTCATCAAAACGCATGAAGCCAAATTGGAAAGGAGCTGCCCTAAGTAGTTCTTTGATATCTCCAAATGTCAACATTCCCTTTGTTTCCTCTTCCTTTAGATCAGATTGGAGACAGAGATTTTCAGAGCCCCGAGGCATCATCTAGTCAAACCTTTTCAGTGAGGCCCAGAGAGGGCAGGAGGTTGTCCCAAGGTCCCACAGCACGGTGAGTGGCACAGCAGTTCTCCAGTTCTCCGTCCTGTACTGCTTCACCCCCTGGGTCCCCCTGGGCCCCTCACACATCAGAATGCTCTAGCCTAACTGACGTTCCAAAAGTCGGCCTCTCCTGAGTGAGGGAGTGAGGAGCTGTGTGCCCGCTTCCTGAGGCTGAAGCTGTCTTTTCCCTGTAGGGCAGAAAGCCCTCTCCTCCTGCCCCACTCAGCCAGCAACACCCCCCCACCCGCAAACTACTGCTTGGCCCTCTCGCCTCTTGGCTGTCTCAATGCGATTAATTCACAGGGGTTGTTATCCCTGTGGTCTGGAACTTAGAAGAAAACCCCTCTCAGCTCTAAAAACCCAGCATTCTGGGAACAGGAGGCAGTGCCATGGAGTCAGTAAGAACATGGGCTTGTGCATTTGTTTCCTAGGCCTGCTGAAACAGAGTACCACACACTTGCAGGGGCGGGGGAGGCCAACAACAGAAATCCTCAGTCCCCCAGTTCTGGAGGCTGGAAGGGTGAAATCAAGGTGCTGCCTGGGGTGGTTCTTCCTCAGGGCCACGAGGGAGAGTCTCGCCCATGCCTCTTCTTCCAGCTTCTGGCGGTTTGCTGGGAATATCTGGCATTCCTGGGCCTGTAGAAGCATCAGCCCAATCTCTGTCTTTATCTTCATGTGGCGTTCTCCCTGTGTGCACATCTGCATCCAGATTTCCCTTTTATAAAGACATCCGTCATCCTGGATTACGGGCCTCTCTCTCCAGCATGACCTCATTTTAATTTAACTAACTGCATCTACAACGACCCTATTCCCAGTCAAGTTCACATTCTGAGGCACTGTGGGCTAGAACATTACATTTGGGGGGACACCATCAATCTGTAACAGCTTGGCTCACGCACACAGTTTGCTCCACTGTTCTCTCACCTGCCACCTAGGAGGCCCAGAGCAAGTCCCAACCCTCTGAGCCTCATTCACCTCGGCTGCAAACATAGAGGACTGATTAAGAAACACACGGACAGGGGCGCCTGGGTGGCGCAGTCGGTTAAGCGTCCGACTTCAGCCAGGTCATGATCTCGCGGTCCGGGAGTTCGAGCCCCGCGTCGGGCTCTGTGCTGACAGCTCAGAGCCTGGAGCCTGTTTCCGATTCTGTGTCTCCCTCTCTCTCTGCCCCTCCCCTGTTCATGCTCTGTCTCTCTCTGTCCCAAAAATAAATAAATGTTGAAAACAAAAAGAAAAAAAAATTAAAAAAAAAAAGAAACACACGGACAGTCACAGAATGGCAGCCACTACCCCAAACCAGCAAATCTGGGGGACAGAGAGCTAGCATGGCCTGAGCCCCAGCTCCACTCCTTGTTAATTTTGTGGCCGTGGGGGTTTTCACGTACCTTTAACATCAGATTTCAGTGTTTCTCATTGGAAAACGGGGGGGTCACAGTGAGACGAATCTCACAGAGGAGAATAGGAGATGTGTCATGAGAAAAGCACGCTCAACACTATCGAGTAGGGTAGTGGCTACTGACAGTGCTGTGCAAGCCAAGTGGGGAATAGTGAGTCTGTGCCACCATGAGGGCCAAGCCACCCGTGCAGGACAACGAAGGGCAAATTGGCCACTGCAAATCAGAAGGCCCAGAGCTTGCAAGCAGCAGGAAGCCCATCCCCCAGGGGGTTCTGGGCCCCGAAACACGCTCTGGTAGAGGTTAACCCACCTCTGGTTAACCTGGATGAGGTTGGACGACACTTCTGGTGAGGCTGGGGACAGAAGGGTGGAGCATCCCAGGGTCAGCCTAACTCACTCCACCTCCTTGCCCTCCACAGAGCTCTACAGCATCTGGCTGGCCTATCGGCCACTGAAGGGTAAAGAGGCGCTGGGGCCTGGGGCAAGGTCAGCAGGCAAGCAGACGTGGATTAGAATCCTCACGTTGCCGCCCACGGACTGTGCAACCTTCACAAAATTCCCTCCCTCTCTGAGCCTCAGCTTCTCAGCTGCAAAGTATGGATACTTGCAGAACCTGCCTCATTCAGGGAAAATTAACGCATGTAATGAGTGGAAAGTATTTAATGCAGTACTTCCTCTGTCGGAGGTACATTTTTTTAAGGAAAGGAATGGAGAAAGAAGAAAAAAAGAAGTTCCAGTGGTAGAAAGAGCTCAGACGCAAGAGTTAGGAATCTGCCACTGACCTCCTATGTGATTTTGGACAAGTCGCCCGATCTCTCTGGGCCTCAATCTTCTGTCAGGTGAGGGGTGTGCCTGAGTGGTTCTCCAGGCCTGGCATCACATCTGTTATCTGAGACTGACTCGGTCACTGCGAAAGCGTGTCAGAGCCCCAGAGGAGGGATGACCCCAAGAAGGCACAGGCAGCAGGTTGGGGTGGCTGCTCTCACATTCAGGGCTAGCTTGGCTCCATCTAGTACCCCCCCTGCCCCTAGAGCTCATGGATGCAGTGCCCTTCCCCCACCTGCCCCACCTGCCTCACCTCAGTCCAGTCTGCTCCTTCCAGAATGACCTCTCTTTTTTTTTTTTAATTTTTTTTCAACGTTTATTTATTTTTGAGACAGAGAGAGACAGAGCTTGAACGGGGGAGGGTCAGAGAGAGAGGGAGACACAGAATCGGAAACAGGCTCCAGGCTCTGAGCCATCAGCCCAGAGCCCGACGCGGGGCTCGAACTCCCGGACCGCAAGATCGTGACCTGGCTGAAGCCAGACGCCTAACCGACTGCACCACCCAGGCGCCCCCATAATGACCTCTCTTGGCTGCTCACACACCTAAGGCAGTTCCCACCTGAGACCTTGCACATACAGCTGTTACCTGCTATGTGTACATATGTGTGCTTACACACACACACACACACACACACACACACACATACACACTCCACTCTCTCTGCCTATGGCAGATCCACTCCCTGCAAATGCTGTCATCAGCTGACTGCAGGGAAAAGCCCCCAGAAGACAGTTGGCCCCTGCCCTAGTTCCAACATTCCCACACCAGGGAAACAGTGTCACTGACAGCTACTGGCAGGGAAAGGGAAAATATATGGGGAGGCAGGAAAGGACACCACAGCTTCCTGGAGGGCCAATCCCAGCCATCTGGGAATAAATCTTGTATCACCTGGGACGAGACAAATCTCCCGGAGCCAGGCCTGGGGTCCCCATGCTCTGAGGAACCTGTTAGGACCCTGGGCTTCCGACAAAGCCAGGTGAGAGTTCAAGTCCAAACCCAGCTACTAACTTAGGGTTTCGAGCTGGGGCTCTGGAGCCAGATCCAACAAATATTCACCGAGAGCTTTACAGGTGCCGGGCAGAATTTCAAACTCTGGGGATCCAGCAAGGAAAATCAACAGCACAGGATTACTGCTTTCATGGAACTGACCTTCCAGCAAGAGGTGACAGACAATAAATAAAAACAAAATATGGTAGGTTTCCAAATGAAATGGTGATGGGGAAAAGCAGCAGGACAGCTAAAGGGGAGGCTGAGAACACAGGCAACAGAGGGAGGCTGGCCAGGGCAGGCCTGACAGAGCAGGAAGACTTGAAAAAAGACTTGAGGGAGGTGACAGAGTCATCTAAAGAAGACATCTGGGTCACAGAGAACAGCATGATGAAAGTTCTACGGGGTTACCCAAATTAAAATCCTGACTTCACTGTTTAGCAGCTACGTGGCCTTAGGAAGTTACTGAATCTTCCCAAGCCTCACTTTTCTCATCTACCAAGAGGGGATAATGCCCAAAGGGTTGTTAGAAGCTAAAAGTGAACAAGGGCCAGAATGGCAGAGTGAGGATCTCGGTGAATTCCTGCTCCCTCTAAAATAATGAAAAGATGGGCTACACGATTAAAATCAACTATAAGTTTAGAACTTGGCGATTAAACAAAGGTACAAAACAATCTGAAAATAATCTACCCAAGAGAAACAACTGAACGTCAGCAGAGTCTGTGATGTTTTAACTATTCCCATCCCCTCCATCCCCAGATCAGTGTCCTAGTAGCCAAGAGCCGGCAGCATGGTGCATAACAAAGAAATCTGTGTTGGAGGCCCCATTAAAAACACAACATATCAAAATGTATAGTATGCAGCAAAAACAGTGGTTAGAAGGAAATGTGTAGATGTAAATATCTGTGTTAAAAAAGAAGATTCCCAAGTCAATACCCTAAATTCCCACCTTAAGGAACTAGAAAAAGAGCAAACCAAACCCAAAACAAGCAAAAAGATGGAGACCATAAAGATTAGAGCTAAAATAGTTGAAATGGGGAAGAGAAAACAGTGTAAAAATAAATGGGAGCAAACTGGTTCTTGGAAAAGAGCAACAAAGTTGGCAAATCTTTGGCTAGACTGACTAAGAAGAAAAAGAGAAGACACTCAAGTTACTAAAATCAAGAATGAAAGAGATGATATTATTACTGACTTTACAGAAATAAGAGGAGTAAAAAGGAAATACTATAAACACTATATGCCAACAAATTAGATAACTTTGATGTAATGGACCAATTCCTAGAAAGATACAAATTATTTAAACTGACAAAAAAAAAAAAAAAACACCAGATAATCTAAATAAACCCATAATAAACAAAGCGATTGAACTAGCAGCTTTTGAACTTTCAACAACAACAACAAAAAAGCCAAGACCCAGATAGCTTGACTGGTGAATTCTAAAAAAACATTTAAACAATTAATACCAGTTCTGTACAATCTCTTCCAAAAATGGAAGGGGAGAGCACACTTCCCATCTCATTTTATGAAGACCCAGAGGTCAAATCAGGCAAAGACATCATAAGAAACCTACAGGCTAATATATCCCTTATGAATGTAGATCCTCAGCAAAATACTAGCAAACTGACTCCAGTGACATAGAAAGTAGTATTCACCGTAACCAAGTGGGATTTATCTCAGGAATAATCCAAGGTTAGTTTAGCATCTGAAAGTCAATCAATGTAATACACCATATAAGTAGAATAAAGGCTCAACATTGCTAATCACCTGGGAAATGTAAATCAAAACCACTTTGAGATATGACCTTACACCTCTTTAGCTAGCTCTTATTAAAAAGAAGAAAAAGTTAACAAATGTTGGTGAGGATGTGGAGAAATTGGGAGGCTTGCACACTACTGGTAGGAATGTAAAATGTTGTCGTCACTCTGGAAAATTAGTATGCATTTTCCTCAAAAACGTAAAAATAGAACTACCATATGATCCAGCAATCCCACCTCTTGGTTATTTCCGAAGGAAATGAAAATAAGATCTCAAAAGATACCTGTATGCCATGTTCATTGCCGCATTACTCAGGACAGTCGCTCTATGAAAGCAACCTCCAGTGTCCATCAACAGATGAATAGATAAAAAGAAATGGTATATGCACGATAGAATATTATTCAGCCTTGAGAAATAAGAAAATCCTACCATTTGCAACAACATGGAGGGATCTTGATGGTGTTATGCCAAGTGAGAGCAGTCAGACAGAGAAAGACAAATGCTGTATGATATCACTTGTATGTGGAATCTTAAAAACTGACACAGAGCAGAATGATGGTTACCAGGAGCTGGGGTGGGTGAATTAGGGAGCCTGGCCAAAGCATACAAACTTGCAGTTAGAAGGTGAACACGTTCTGGGGATGCAATGTATAGCATAGTGGCTATACTTAACAGTACTGTATAATATACTTCAAAGTTGCTAAGAGACTAGATCTTAAATGTCTACCACAAAAGGAAACAATTACGTGACCTTAAATGTCTACCACAAAAAAGAAACAATTACGTGACCTGAGGTATTCACTAAAGCTACTGTGGTGATCATATTGTCCTATATAAAGGTATCAAACCAACCCCTTAAACTGATACAATGTTTTACGCCAATTGTATCTCAATTAAAAAAAAAAAAAGAAAAGAAAAAGAACACCTGATCCAACACAGTCCCCAATCTTTCCAATACATTCTGCTCTGAAAGTGCCTGCAGAAGGACTGCAAATCACAAGGACAATGGACCCTGTTTAAATCAGAGCAGTGCCTGTCCTGGTTCTGTCACTAACCAAGCCCTGGAGCCTTGGAAAAGTCACCTCTGAGTTCTAAAGCACGCTCCAACCCTCATGTTCAAAGACTAGGTATAAGAACAAAATAGAAATCAGATCATGTCACCCAGCTGGTTGCCCCGGCCTTTAAGGTCCTGAATCATTTGGCTTCTGCCACTCTCAGCCTCATCTTGACCACCGTCCCCTGTGACTTTCTGCTGTTCCTTCAACACGCCAAGCAGTTCCTCCCTCAGAGCCGCTGCTCTCACAGCTCTCTCTGCCTGGAGCATGCCTCCCCCAGCCCCTACTGCAAGTGGACCTTCTCATAACCTGGGTCTCCACTCTAGTGACACCTTCTCAGAACTCACATCCTGATCATCCATCCAAAACATGACACCATAGTATTCTTACCACTTATCAGTCTCTGATATCTGTATTTCTTTCTTTTTTGGCTTCCTACCAACCTTCTCTACTAAAACACAGATTCAATGAGAGCATGGACTTTCTCATAACAGTGCCTAGCACTCAGAGATCTTCAGTATTTGGTGAGTGAATCAATTTTCTTAACTGAACAGGAACCATATTCACTAAGGAAGGATTTGTGTGTCTGACGAATTTATTGACGGTTAGCAGGAAGCTGAGTCCTGAAGTCGCAGGCTGGATAAGATTTGATCGAGTAGAAGGCAGGAAGGTCGTGCTGGCATCCAGGTCTCAGAAAGGAGCAGAAATCAGGTTGCTATAAGGGCAAAGAGATTTTAAAGCCCAATCCCAGACTCAGTCCCTTACCCCCGCAGCATGCACCCGTACACATTCACATTTGCTCCAAATCTGCCTCCCCCCAAAAAAACAGCTTAGCAGCTGAGCTCCCCACATCACACCATAAGATCCCAAACAGGGGGAAAGATCATTCTTTATAATTACTGAGTAGGAGCTTCCATACGGCACCCTGCTAAGAGCAGGGAAGCAAGACAGATCAGAACAGACGGCTTATTAAATTATCCACTGCATCAACTCAATGAGCACTTCCAAATGGCTTTATTTCTTTTCCTTTTTTTTTCCTGGTTTTTTAACAATTTGCTTTCTTCTTTCCACTGTTTAGGATTCCCCTTAGGTGTTCAGATCACTGCTTTCCTTCTGCTAGCTGCTGTCTTTCATCATTTATCATTCACCTCCCTAAACTATCCATATTGTTGGAGGGGGGAAAGGTACAGCCATGTTGCAGACTGGACCCAGCTTTTGAAGTTAGAAGACCCACATTCAAGTCTTGGTTCTTCTGTGTGATTCTGGGCAAAGCTGTAAACGCCTCTGAGCTGTAGTTTCCTCACAGGTAAGATAGGGGTGGTAACAGATGGGTGCCACCCAGGATGGGGCACATCTTCGAGGGAATGACATAATTCAGCCTGTTTTCCAAATTGCCAAAAGAGGAAACAATTGTGAGCTGTCTGGACCATGTCAGCCCTTCATCTAGGACACAAAATTATCTGGACAAGTGCTAGGAAAAGTTATTCTTCCTCCAGAGAGCTCTAGAGAAATGCTCTCCAGAAGAGCTCTTCGTTTTCATTAATGGGCATCCTCTTTGTAAACAGATTGGTAAAAGAATGCATTGGCCTACCTACCAGTCATTCGCACTTCTGTGGAAGTCTGGTTAAAAGCATCATTTCTTCAATGAGCCCTGCCTGGATGAGAGAATGAGCCTTCTTTTAGAGTTTGGGCAGGTAGGGAGGAAAGGTTAGAACCTGGGAATACTACACAAGGAAGTTTGGGGGGAGGGGCAGAGAGCATTTCTTAGAAGCTCTGTGTGATCTTGAAGTAAACTCAAATTCTCCAATCCTCAGATCCCTCATCTATAAAATGAGGATAGTAATACCTACCTCATTGAATTATCATTGGAATTCAGTGAGATAAAGTGTGAACCACTTAGCATGAGCAAATTCCAGAAAAAACAATGACTACCGAACCCTGCTACAATGGCTACAATGACCCTATTTGAGGCCATTACTAATAGGGATATTATTGTATTTACCACCAGCAGCTGTCAATGATCAGCATAGGGGCTTCGTAACCTTGTCTAGAAAGATTTCCATCTTTTAGAGCCTCTTCTGTATCATTAATCTACTGCTGTTTAACAAACGACTCCAAAACTGAGTGGTCTAGAACAACAGTGATTTTTTTGTTCATGAATCTATAATTTCAACAGGCCCCAGGGAAATGGCTCACCTCTGCTTCATGTGACAGTAGCTGGAATAGCTCAAGTGGGAAGTAAAGGACCTGCTTTCAAGGTGGCACATTCACCCCAGTAGAGATGTTGGCCTGCAGCAGGGAGCCCAGCCAGGGCTGTGGGACTGTGTGTCTCCATGAGTTGGATGGGCTTCCTGGCAGCATGGTGACCAGGTCACAAGGCTGAGAATCCCAAGAGATAGGGTGGCATTTTTATGACTTAGCCTCAGAAGCCACATAGCATCACTTCCTCTGAGGTTGGTTGTCCAGGCAGTCACAAAGACCCATCCGGGTCCAAGGGGAGGGACATGGACTCTACCTCTTGACACAAGATTATTAAGATGCAGAAAAGCACCTGGGAGAGAAGAATAATTCCTGCTTTCTTTGAAAAATGCAATCTGCCACACTTCCCAGGTGCTAACTCTCAAGACAGTCTTCCCTTATTCTTTACTTCAACCAGACCCAGTTCCTCCCTTTATGTCCAACTTTCTTGTGATGTTCACATTACCCTGAACCTCTCACCACCACCCTTTTTTTTCTCTTAATATGAAAAATAAATGGAACAGAGATGGTGGTACAAGGGGGAAATAGAGATGCTTTGCAATGGTTCTGCTGTTACTGTTTGAGACACAGACAAGTCTGAAATATAACCTCATTAATTTGGAACCTCTTGAACCTTCAATTTCATTGTTTATAAAATAGGGAGCAATGACAATCCCTCAATGAATTTTTTTGAGATTAAGTTAAACAAGTCAAACTTCATGAAGCACTTACGTATTAGTAAGCCTGGCTTCTAATAGACATGTTAGCTATTATTTTGGTGCCACAAAGTTGGAATTTGTCATGATTCACATAGAAAGATTTATCTCAACCTAAGAACACCCTTGCTTTACAACCAGGGAGAGTTAAAGGTAGAGAAAATATGAAAGGGTAGAGAAGAAAAGGAAAGTTATTTTAAATATTTACAGCACAACATTTTTAAGGCTTTCAAATGGAAGAGATGGGGCTTGTATGGCACCTTCAGAGTTGAGTCGGTTTGGGAGGGGTGGGGAGAGGGGGCTCCCACAGATGGTGGAGGGGCATGAGTGAGTCTAGACAAATGGGCCAGTCTTAAGGGCACAGAGGCAGATCCTTGCAGGGCAGAGAGAGCTCTGCCATCTCAGCAGGACCGCACAGGGAGACAGATGACATTCCAGCCACCTTCCAGCTCTGAAAGTCCCCAATCCTCCATTAGCAGAGCTTCTTTTGATTCCCAGCAACAGAGTCTGACTTGGCTATCTTAAATCACAGCAGGAATATAGTGGAAAGTTACTGGAATATCCAAGAAGGGCAAGAGGCAGTTTGGCTCCCGGGGCCTGGGCAGCAGGGAGGGTGTGTGGGCTTCTTACCAGAGCTCTGTCAATAAGGGCACTTGGCTCCAGGGACCTCCAGATCATTACATTGCAAGCTTCTGGTTCCCAGTGTTCTGCCCTGGATTAATCAGCTCCAGCCAGGGGAATGGGTCCCACACGTGGGAGTGGCTGCTGTTAGCTCACCCACGTGAAGGTGCAGCTGTGGTAAGTCCGGAGCCAACCACATATCCACTCAATTCCTGCCTTGGCCCTCCCTACCCCGGAACACTGAGTGCTCAGCTGGGACCCATTCAGCAGGGCCTTATGGAGGCAAAAGCCTTAGCAGCTTTGGCCTTCGAACAAATGGGGTAAAAGGCCAAATGCAGAAAAGGTCTTCACCAGCTCTTTCTTCTCCCCCTCCATTGTCTCAAAAATGGCCCTGCACTGGATAGATGGCTGGGGCACCTGGAGAAGAATTCACCTGCCAAAATATGTTTATTATTCAACTACCAAAGATGTGTGTTTGGTGCTACAGATATAGACACTCTATTTCATGGCAGACAATATGCTTAGTGGTTAAGATCCAACTGGAAATGACAGACATTAGATTTAAATTCTAGTTCTACTTCTTCTGTACTGTGTAACCTTGGGCTGCCTCAAGCCACAGTGAAATTCAACTAATAATCGGGCCTACCTTATAGGTAATGATAGGTAATTACAAAGCTTACACAAGAGAAGGTAAATAGAGCATTCACAAAGTGCCTTATACCCAGTGAGCCCTATGTCTACATGGCTATGACTCTTATGATAACAAAAGACAAAAGGACTCTCTTGTCACTTTTTACCTGCCAGTGCCAGTGTCAGCATGATCCAGGACCACAAGCATCAGAATCACCTGGAAAACCTGTTAACAATGCAGCCTCGAGGCTTACCCCCAGATCATCTGATTCAGAAGATCAGGAGAAAGGTCTGCAATCTACATTTTGAGCTGGTCCTCATAATCTAAGTGATTTTGATGCACAATTAGCATAAGTATCAGTGTTTTAGACCAGAAAATGCTCTTCCTTAAAGGCAAGGAAATTGACAACTACGGAAAGGAAATGATTCAACCTGAGATGTCAGGTTGAGAATTACAGGGCATATTAGTTTTATACTGTGCATAACAAATTACCACAAACCTAGTGGCTTGAAACAACACAGATCTATTATCTTACAGTTTCTGTAGGTAAAATGTCTGGGCATATCATGGCTGAACTCTGTGCTTATGTTTGAGTGCATGGAGATTGAGGTGTTGGCTGGGCTGTCTTCCTTTCCACAGCTCTGCGTCCTCTTTCAAGCTTACATGGGTGTAGGAACAATGCAGTTTCTTGAAGTTGTAGGACCAAGGTCCTCATTTCTTGCTGCCTATTAGCCAGGGGTCACTCTCAGCTCCCAGAGGCAGTCCCCTGTCCGCACCATGTGGCCCCCCTCCATCTCTGATGCCAGCAATGGAGCTCCTTCACATGGAATCTCCCTCAAGCTTTGAGTCTCTTATGCCATCTCTAACTTCTAGACCTAGATTTAAAGGGCTCGTGTGGTTAGGTGAGGCCCATCCTTTTGATTAACTCAGAGTCAACTGATGAGTAACCTTAATCACATCTGCAAAATCCCTTTTCCAGATAACATAACAGTGATAGCCAGTCCTATTCACAGATTTCACCCACGCTCAAGGGAAGGAGATGACATAAGGAGATGAGGGTCAACAGGAGTCAGTTTAGAATGCTTCCTTCCACACTGGGACCGTAATCTAGGACTCTGACACAACACAACCTCATCAGTCAACCGGAAGTCAGCACTCCATCAGTTTACAGCATTAGCTTTCTAACTCCTCTCCCTAAATCAACATTTGTCCCTCCAAACCCAATAATGCAAGAAAAGTTCATCAGTGTAAAACGTGCTTATAACTGGAATTGGAGGCATTATAAGCATGTAAGTTGTAGATTCCTTGAACAGATGCTTCTCTTGGTAAATCTATGTGAAATAATTGGCAACCCAGCTCACGCACCAAACCGAGCCTGTGCACAGCAAACACACCCAAGTTGGATGTTACACTGATCATCCTAGTCACTCACAAAATCAAGCACTCAGACAGAATCGTCAAGAGAGACAAAGGGACCTAACCCACCACCCACCCTAGGCCTTCTAGGTACATTATCCCATTTAAGAATCAAAGCAACCTTACGAAATAAAAATTCTCATTAGTATTTTATAGCTAAAGAATCTGAAATTTTGGTTATGTAACTTGCCCAAGGAAAACATAAGTAGTAAGAGGCAGCACCAAGATTCAAACCCAGGTCATTCCAATTTTATATCACATGTTCTATCCATAGACCCAATAACAATAAATGTTGGTTCATTCTCTGTGAATTCAGCCAGACAATGTATTTAAAAAAAAAAAATCAACCAGCAACACAGAACAGTGTCCCTCATGCAGTCTCAAAAAAATAATAAAATACTACACTTGTTCTTGCCCTAAGTAAAACTAAATCTCTCCAACAGTGTCAGATGTATTACTAATTACACAATTACATTATGCAGTCATGCTGGTAATAAAATTCTTGGAGTGCTTTCAGCAAATTCAAGTTTGGGGAAAATAATGGCTTGCTTTAAAATTATTTACTAAATTAAGCAATTCTTTACTCAACATTGTTTTTAATAATTCAAGTACAGGATGTTTTATTATGAACATTTCCCAAAAACAAGTTTAAAAAAAATAATTCTATTCTTATTAGCATGCGTGTGGTTGCTCCAGTAAAGAATTTTTCTAAGAAATATTTAATATTTCTGTTTCACCAGGGAGTGGAGAGTTTTTTACCCTTTCCATGATTCTTTCAAATGGGATTAAGTGGCCTCTCCTTCCCACACCTAAAACTGGCAGAGCCCAGGAGGAAAGGCCACAGTTTCATTTACTTCCCTCAGCATGTGAGCACAGATGTTTGTAAGTCCTTGGGAGGAAGAGGGAAAAAATGCTGGGGCAGAGTTTTTACCCCTTCCCAAAGATAACCACAACATCCCCCATCCCACACTCTCTTCTGCAATATGATTCTGGTGCCCTCTCAACAACAAGTAGAGCCTACTTGATCTCCTAGACCAGTAGAAGATAGCAGAAGTGAAGAGGGCCCAACCATAACCTGGCCTGGCAGTTTCTGCTTCCTTCCTCTTAGAACACCCACTCTTGAGATGATCCCTCCCAGAACCTTGCCACGTGCTGTGAGACATCCAAGCCACATGAAGAAACCATGCACAGACACTCCGGTTGACAGCCAGCCCAGACTGCCGACCCTATGAGGGAGTCATCTTAGATCTCCAGTCTATTCCAGCCTTCTGATGCTTGCAGCCCCAGCCTCCATCTAACTGCAACTACAGGAGAAGCTCCATGTGAGAACCACCCAACTGAGCCCCTTCAACAAAAACGTGAGACAGGATAAATTGTTGTTTTAAGCTACTGAACTTTGGGGAAGTTTTTTTTATGCAGCAATAGATAACCAGATACCCTCTACCGATTAGTCATATGTATGAACCAAGACAAGGCTTGACCCCTAAGTGAGTGACCATGTCCCCATGGAGGAAGAATTAGAAGTTTCTCTTCTTTGGGCATCTGTTTTCCCATCAATGAAACACTGAGGTAGGACTAGATCAAAAGCCATAACCTAGAAGTCATCATGAGTAGTCATTGGTAAGAGATTTCTAAAAAGCTGGGGGAAACCGCACACGTACATGTGATGAGGCCACACTAGCCAACTAAAAACCAAGTTTCCTTGTTTGAGGCTGTATTTATACAACCTAGTGGGTCAACACTGTTTCCTTCTGCTAGTCAGAAGCTGCGGTTAGCAGTCACGTATGGTTTTCAGAGCTAAAAATGAAATGAAGAGTCAAATGCTGCTTAATTCATTTAGTTTGTTCAGTACAAAATGTTTGTTTGTTTGTCTGTTTGTTTTAAAATGTGAGCTTCCTGGCTAAGAAAGGAGCTCTAAAGGATGAAGAAAACAATAATGACTAAGCAATGTGACTGGTAACAATGCTAATAGCTACTAAGTATTGACCATTTACTATGGACCAGTCCACACACAATGCTAAGTGTTAGAAGTATTATTAGTTCATCTGATCCTTCAAATAATTCATGAGGTCAGTACTATTACCATCCCCATTTGACAGAGGGAAAAACTGAAATAAGAGAGACCAACTATGTGTGTAAAGACACACAACTAGTAAACAGCAGTGCTGGGGTTCCAATCCATCAAATTTCAAAGTCTATATCATACTTGCTCCCAAAAAATCTCTATTTGTGTCTAACTCAAATTAAAAAAAAAACAAACCCAAAGACTGTTCCTTTCACCTCCCTGCCTCTAAGAGGAAGGGGTCCATGTCAGGAGGATGGTTGGTGTTTGCATAAGTGTGTAGGTCTTTGTCATGGCATAAAAATGGGACTGACTAGTGTTTCATAAGACTGGTCAGCATCACTCAGGACTGAGTTGTCTCACACTGCTTGAAGGAGGGGGTGGAAGGGTACAAATTGGTACTAAGCTTTTGGAGACTTGTCTCAAAATTTAATAATGTTGGAGATGTGACTATAGCATGGCGTGGAAATCCTGTTCCTATGCATATGCCCCAGAAAAACTCATGCACACATAACAAGGAGGTACTTACATGGAGGTTCATCACAAAGTGTTGGTTATAGCAAAAATGTAGAAGCAACTTAAAGATCCATTAACAGGAGAGTGAAAAACTAGACTGCATATTATTGCCATTCAAGGGATTACTATACAGCACTTAAAGTGAATTAACTAGAACTACATGTTTCCAATTGATAAACATCAAAACAATATGAAAAGGAAAAGGCACACTGCAGAATGATGTATACCATGTGGTCCATTTCTATAAAGTTATACAATAAGCAAACATTTACATGTTGCTAATATACACATATATACATGGAGAATATAAAAACCATTATGGGACTATTAAATACCAGTCATGATCATGGTTTCATCTGGGAATGGAGGAGAATGGGAAAGGCCAACATAAGAAACTTATGATCTATTTGAAATATTTTATTTCTGACTCACCTGGGTGGCTCAGTCTGTTAAGCATCTGACTTTGGTTCAGGTCATGATCACAAGGTTTGTGGGTTCAAGCCCCACATCAGGCTCTGCGCTGACAGCTCAGAGCCTGGAGCCTGCTTCCGATTCTGTGTCTCCCTCTCTCTCTGCCCCTCCCCCACTACACTGTGTCTCTCTCTGCCTCTCAAAAATAAATAAATGTTAAAAAAAATTTGAAATATTTTATTTCCAAAACTTAGTGGTACATATATGGGTGTTCATTATAATGTCAGTTCATTTTGAATGCTTGAAAGACTTCACAATTTTTTAAACTGTGCAGGGACCCAACTTCCACACCTTACCTGGCCTTGTTGCCTTGAGAATCCTCTACTTAGTCATTTCTCCACTGTCCCCACCCTCAAGCCCCTGAGTTCCTTCCTTTCTTTTAATCAAAAGATGCTATTTATTTAGAGCTTCAAGTGCAAACAATCCAGAGATGGTTTGCATTTTAAAAGAAGCTCTAAATAGGAAGAGTTTTCAAGACCTTAAAAGGAAAGCTTATAATGGGAATGACTCTCCTTGGGTTCCTCTAGGCCTCTGCTCAAATTATATTCAGTCATTCTACAAATGTTTACTGAGTATTTACTAAGTGCCAGGGACTCAGAGGCTGCCATACTACATACCTCCAAGGGAAGGTAGTGCTCCTGAAGTTGTGCTCTCCAGGCCCTGGGCATCAAATTCTGGGGGGTACCACAGTGACAAAGCATAAAAGGCCATACTACATAGGTGAGTATTCCAAATGGAATAGAAGAACATTCAGTCATGGATTATCTCTGTTGTCCAACTGCCTTATTTTACCCAAATGGGGAAACAAGGCCCAGAGATGGGGCTGGAGTTGCCTAAAGTCACAGAGCAGGTTAGGGATGAGCACTCATGTCTCTGGACTCCAAGCTAATGCTCATTTCTCTGCCCTATACTGTCTCTTTCTACATTCCATAAGACTGTCCATGAGCAGGATAGACAGAGGAAGTGAACAAATAAGAAGGAGAAAAGAATTACCTGTGCCCCTTTCCTCAAAACAATGCCACTTCTCTCTCCACATTCTTACTTTCATCACCTCCCCTGGCTTTCAAGCAGCAGGTGTTGAAATGTGCAATTGATCCCAATGCTGGCCACACTCTCCAGTGTTACCATTAATCACCCACTCCACAAAGAAAGTGTCCCCCCCTTTAAGTCAGGACTCAACCAGGAGACAGCTCTTCCAGAAGCAGACTAGGGCAATGGGAAACAAAGGCATGAGGGAGAGGTGAGAAGAGCCCAGGGGGCTTTCTTCTCACTCCAGTTCTGCCATTCACATACTGAGTGAGCTTGAACATCCTTTCCCCCTCTCTGAGCTTCCACTTGATCACCAGGTTCTAAAAGAATAGTCCTGACTTTTATCAATGACAAATATCACCAAGGAGGGGTTTACAATCCTGAGTCATATACACAACATAACCTGAATGTAATTAGGTGATCTGCCTGAACACACGCCCTAGAAAGTAACAGGTCATAGTCATCTGTAATGTGTGATGTCCTCTATCAGTTCCCCATTTTCCAGAGAGGTGTACCCCAGTTTCCCCTCTGAAAACCACATTCTCCACCACTCTCTGCCAATAGGCTTTAGAGAGAGTTCCACCCCTAACTCCCTAACTCCCTAACTCCACGTGGGGATCATAGAACCCATATCCTAAGCCAATCAGACCAGCCTATCTGCCCTGAACACAGTGACGGGTTCAGCCATGGACAGAGTGAATGAAAGAAACTGCCCATTGCTGGGAGCTTGAATGCAAGCTTAAGCAACAGAAAACGGAGCCAAGAGATGAAAAGAAATAAATTGGTTCCCAATGACATTATTTAGCCCCAGTATCCGACTGTCCCTGAAGCCATCCTTATTCCTGAACTTTAAATTCCCTAAACCTTAAATTTTCTTTTTTAGTTACTTGAGATGAATTTTCTGCCACTTAGAATGGAAAGAATCCTGAATGACACACTATCCCACACAGGAAGGTCATCAAGCTTCCCTTTGATTACCTTCAGCTGCAGGGACTGCTCTACCTCTTAGTATTTCTGCCAAGCTTATTTTTTCCTTGTCTCTCCAAGCCACTCCAAGGGAGACATCAAGGGACAGCTGAGAGAAGAGAGGAAATGACAGATGTGAAGAGAGAGACCATCCATAGCTGCAGGGCTGGCTGACATTTATGGGAAGTGTTAAATCGCTAGGGTCTTCCAGGTTGTTTAATATCATATATTGATTTGCTTTTGTTTCCCTGAAGGGACGAAAGGTTTGAGTAACAGCCAATGTTCCCATGAGAGCAAGTGCCAGAGGGTTTTACTGAACATGAAAGAATGGAAAGTCAGAAAAGAAAAGAAAAAGGGAAAAATGATGGGCTGTGAAATTGGAAAATAATATGTACGTCACTGGGGCTGACATGGCCCTGAACAAGCAGGTGAGGAAGGTGAAATCTATCTTGGACATCTTGCCACTTTCTCTAATGGCATCTGTAACCTCTTTCCTACCTCACTGCTACTCTCTCCACAGGGGCGCCATCTTGATTCTTCCAGAAAAAAAGGGTAATTAGAGTTGTTCTTAAGTACTTTTCACACATTCAGCCCTTGGTCCTTTCACATACTCTCATCTATTTAATAAGGATTTGTGAGGTGTCCATTATATGCCAGAATAATCTTTTTATTGTTGTTGTTGTTGTTGTTCCTTTTAGAACGCAATTTGAATTTGTAATTAAGTTTGTAATTATAATTTAAATTGCTAATCCCTTCTATTTCTGTGAGCATCTGGTCCTCACAGCGTCCCCACGTGGTAAGCACAAAAGGGACTGTTCTGCCAGACACCGAAGGAGAACCAGGATGTCTGCTGTGGCTGCACACCTAGTTCAGTGCCCAACACGGAACAGGACCCGGTCAGCAGTGCACAAATGAATCACAAGAACACCCTTTTCACAGAAGAGCAAACAGAAACTCAAGGAAGAGACACACCAGCCCAAGTGAAAATCAGGTGGATTAAGAACCAGGTGTTTGTTTGTTTGTTTGTTTGTTTTTAACACCTCCTTAATCCAGGATGTCTCCTCCTACAACCCATCGCATCCTCCCAGCACGCCACTGTTCTCTAGCCTGCTGGCTGCAGTTTTACAGAGTCAGAAGTTTGGCCACCCAGCCCCGTCTCCAGTCTTCTCTCTTTCTTCAACCCCAGCTGGAGAGGGGGTAGTATGCCACACAGAAGACACACATAGTACCCTCTGCCAAACATATGCCCAAGGAACACCACACCACAGACCGAAGTAAGAGGGGCTGACAATGGTGACTTCCTCATGCATCCACGCCCTGGGTTTCTTTTGATCCACTCAGATCTAATTTTCTGAATTCTATCAGCATCATCATCATTATCATCACTGATGTTTTCTGAGTGCTTACTAAGGATCAGACACTGTCCTGAGCCATCTCACTTGCATTACCTCATTTCATTCACCCACAGCCTTATGAGGCTCTTATAATGATAAATAAGGATGAATTATTCTATCTTTGCCAATGAGAGAAGAAAAGCTCAGAGATAGCTACAAGGTCATGTAGCCACCTATTGGCAGAGGCTGGGTATGAATTCAAGTCTCTCTTATACTCCCTCCTCCCACCAAGGTCTGAACTAATCAATAGGCAATACAACAAACAAACAAAAGACATCAGATTGTCCAGCATAGGCAGCCCTTGACTTCTCACCTGCTTCATTTATTTTCCTCTGTAACAAACTTGCTGTGTGACTTTGGGCAAGTCACTTAGTCTCTCTGGGCTTGGGTCTATATATCTGTAGAAGTGAGAAGATGGATTAGAACTGTCTGGCCTCAAAGTGTTTAAGTGTCCTTCCAGCTCTGACATCATGTTTTCAGATTCCTTCCTTCCTGTTCAAATGCCACCTCTACCTTTTGGGAATGAAGAATGTCTTGTTAAAAGTGAAAAATACTTAGCATTGCCCCTTTGCAGGAATCCTTAAATGAGATTGAAGCATGTTATTGCAGCAAATCACAGAATCCTAGAGAACCAAGAGAACATTCTAGTTACAAATTAATTATAAAAAATCTAATAGCTGTCATTTATGGGAACATTTTGCTGAGTATTCCATATATTGTTCCACAGAGCTTTTGAGCAACACTGTAAGACCTGGGCTTGTATTATTCACAGTGTATAGAAGAAGAAATGGAGGAATAGAGTGGTTAAGTAACCTGCCTGAGGTTACACAGCTGGCAAGTATTGAAATTCAGCTGGGCCTTACTCCAAAGCATCTCTCAGAAATCTCATCCACGTGTCCAACCCAGAGCAGAAATTGTCTCTGAAAATCCCAGTTACCAGGCTCTGCCTGAAGACCTGCAATATAGTGAAGAATTTCTAAAATATTCAGCCGTTTAGAAGTGGAGATCACAGGCAAACAAAACACATAGCCTTGGGTCCCAATTGAAAAGAGAAGAGAGGTATGTGTGCGTCTTTCTGAAGTGGTCCACCAAAACAGAAGGAACTCTACCTTCTTCTTGGTGTTGTATCTGCTCGTAGCAAAAATGGTGCTTAAAAAAATGAAAAACATTTTTTTAAATGCACCGATCAGTCTCCTGTGCAAGGTCGACATCGTTAGTCTACTCGATGATAAGAAAGCAAGCTAGTTGCCAGCAGGACAATAGACCACTGCATTAGACTGTATTCCTTGCCTTTAAGCAGAGACAAGTATGATGGTAATGATTCCTATGGCAACAACCAAGACAGGAGGGCAGTGTATGGAAGAATTTTGCCTCAAAGACCGGGTCTCCCAGTCCTCTCCCAACTTTGAAAACCTGTACATTATTACAAATGCTGCTCTTTTACTTTGCCCTGCAAATGCTCTCAGGTTCAGATAGTTCCAATCCCTACCAGAAAGCCTTCCCAGAGTTTTCCAGTGCCCACTGGCTTAGCTCTTCATTGCACTCTGATTCTCTTGTGGTTTGGCCCCAAACAAAGAATGTGTGGTTCTAATTCAAGCTCAACAGTGTGACCTTGGGCTAGTCACTTCCCCCTCTAAACCTTCATTCTTCATCTACAACAAAGCAGTTGGATTTAGAATGGCAGATTAGTTTTCTTCCATGAACTTCCTCCATTCCTTTGCTAGTGGCTGTGCTAAAAAGGATTATGAAGTCCACTCTGAACTCAGCATCAAAGACTGATTGATTGGTGATGTCTGCCATGGCCATTAGAGGAGAAAGAAGTAATTCCTGTGCTATGCCTGTGGCCATCCACAGACCAGATGATATCTGAAGTTCTGCTCTGACTTCATCCTTTTTCTCCTTTTGTCTCTACAACATTAGGAATACATTCAGTCAAACTTTCTCAAATTTTTCCAACAAAGTATTTCATATGGAGACAAATGGAATAAAGATATATAGAAAAGCACAATTAAAGGGTCACTGGTTTTAGATTTACTACATCAGCCCTACAAAACCAGCTGGATTATATTTCCCATCTTTGGTTGCCTTGAGATTACCTGCTCTATTCTTCAATAAACCTCTCTTTGTCAAACTCAACTGAGTTGAATGTTGTTGCTTGCAACCAAATTAACTCTGCTTTTTACCAAGAACTTAATAGTTACCACATACTGAGCACTTACAGGTATCAAGCATTGTGCTAAGAGTGAGACTTAATTACATTTAGTCTCCATTACCATCCTAGGAAATAGGTGTTATTACCCCTCTTCCACACATAGTGAAATGGAGATTAACCACAAGGTCTGTTTTCCTAACTGTACATTTTGCTAAACAGCTTCCAAATTATATTCTGGTAATTTTAATCTTTAAGAGAAGAGGAGGTGTCAAGACCAACTGGTACTACAGAACATGCCATGTTTATTCTGCAACCTCACATGCCTCTTGGGCTCAGCACCATATACTCCTAAGGATGCACGTGTGCTATTTGGAAACACAAAATCCAGTAGGTCCATCAAAACTTATGAAGGGCTATTTTGACATGTTTTCAGGGAGTATTTTGGGTAGTCTTCTTGCCAACTCCCCCAGGTTGGTGACTGGGGCACCTACTCCATCTCAGTAACCACCCCCTCCCCCTGCTGTGGCAATGTGACTGCACTCACTGCAGGGCAACCTCCTGGCTTGGAGCCCTCTACTCCTGTCTTCTTTCTTGGAAAGCCTTCCATCTTCCAAAAAAGGCAACCAAAAGTATTTCCAATGCTTATTTATTTGGGGACAACTTAGAAGTGGTAAATTTAATTCCTTCTTCCATTTTTTAATCAAGAGTTTGATTGTAAGACACCAAGTTGGCAAGAGCAATAATAACGTGCCCACAAGTAGAGAAATAGTATGCTATTAACAAGTGCCTTCAAATTAATCTGAGGATATTTTGAACATGGAAATGCACCTCTTAACACCCTTATCTTTTTGGACCCATGCACCTGGCTGTGGAAGAGATTTACACTTGCAAATTTTAAGCTCTAACAGAGAAATATTTCTGCTCCGACCAAGCTTCAAGCTGTTCTTTAAAAGAAGAAAAGAAAGAAAAAGAAAAGACTTTGTTGTATTTGGCATTGAGATTTGTTCAGGGCAAACAGGTGGCATTTGCAGGGATGAAGGAAGAAAGAATATTTAACGAGTACTGTAAAAAAACTAGAAAAGTTTATCATTCGTGGGGCCTCAGAACAGACCCAGTGGGAAGAAAGACTTTTCTATTTCTGCAAATTTAGTTTGTTCTTATTGTTTTGTTTGGTGGGCCGAGTTTGAGGTTTGATCAAAAAAGTTTGCAAGTTTCCTCCAGGTGAGAGGAGAGAAGCATAATAAGAAATACAGGAATAATTACAGCTGCTTACTATGGATGTAGTATATGCTGGGCACTGTGTTAACCTCTCTACTTTGTATTATTTAATTTAGCTTTAATCTCCCCAGCAACCCAGGAGGTAAGTCTTATTATCACCACTGTTTTACAAATGATGAAAATGAGAGGCAGATAGACTCGAAACCTTGCCCAAAGTCACACAGGTACTAAGTGGCAGAGCTGGGGCATTCTGAGCCCAGAGGCAGCCCTACTGGTGGCTTTGTCATGCTACCACTGTGGAAAAGTCCCCAGGCCCCAGAAGCTACAGTCCTGACAAAGGCCACCTTTGCCAGCACTGAAAAGGTGACCCTGGGCTTCAGGGTGAGGCACACCTGTTTTGTAGGAATTCTCTATTCCTCCAAGGACCCCACAGTCTTGGGGACATTTACAGCTCAAAGAGACCTGAAATATAACCAACTCCCCTTCCCCACTCCATTTTACCATGAAGAAACTGAGGTTCAGGAAGTCAAAAAGAACCTGTCCAAGGTAAGAACCAAAAGCAGTGTCTCCAGAATCATCTTTTCCTCACTTCCTTATCTCTGCTGCCTAGTCACATCCTTTACCACCTGGGACTACCTATCACAGCATATCTACATTCAGTGGTACTTCTGTTAAACCCACTCCTTCAGTAAAACTCATCCACCAGCATCCTAACCCTACAGGTTTCTGCTAGTTGAACCCTATTATGTTGAGAAACTGAATCTTAGAATTTCAGAGTAAAAAAAGTCTCAAACATATAATTTTATCCATTTCCCTCCCAACAACACCCCTCCCCCTGCCATTTTAAAGATGGGAAACAATATTCCAGAGAAAAGAAGGGACTGATAGTGACTAGGAACCTCAAGAGGCATGCAGGATTGGAGTACAGTAATTCTGGACTTCTCTTATATTAATTTTTATACTGAAATAGAGAAATTTAGCCTTACTACTACATAATATGCAGGCCAGCACTGGTTCCCTCCATTTGAGGTGAGGACTCCAATGGGTTCTGAAAGAATGGAGTTACAGAGCTCAGAAGAGTCAAAAATGGGTCTTCTCTTGTTTGCTTGGGTTTTGAGTATTACAATATACTGAAATTTATAGGCTCCAGGATGTCACTAAAGCTGTAAACTGATAAAAGAAATAAGACTGCTGAATAGTGGAGTATTTATACTACTCTGTAATGAGGTAGGACATAATCATGAAAATCATTAGTACCCCACTGAGATTAGTTGATTATTTTACAGGAAAATACTGAACAGTTGTTGAAATTAAAGTTAAGCAAAAAAAAAAAAAAAAAAAAAAAAGAAAGAAAGAAAGAAAAAAAAGAAAAAAGAACGAAATTAAAGTTAAGCTACTCATTTTTTATAAAAAAAAAAAAAATAGAATCTTCCAAATTTGGTGTAAAAAGAAAATAACTCTTTCTGATGCATGTCTCCAAAATGCTGGAGACAGCATTTTGAAAACTGATGTTGGAAATGTTGCCCCATTTAATATTGCCTCAATTGTGTCTTGAATAAAAACTTGGTTTCTTAACCTATTTAAAAGTCCTCCCGGGGCGCCTGGTGGCACAGTTGGTTAAGCATCCGACTTCTGCCAGGTCACGATCTCGCGGTCTGTGAGTTCGAGCCCCGCGTCAGGCTCTGGGCTGATGGCTCGGAGCCTGGAGCCTGTTTCCGATTCTGTGTCTCCCTCTCTCTCTGCCCCTCCCCTGTTCATGCTCTGTCTCTCTCTGTCCCAAAAATAAATAAACGTTGAAAAAAAAATTAAAAAAAAATAAAAGTCCTCCAAATGAATAATTTCAGTGGTTTTAATCCAGGTTTAATTAATTTTTTAAATGTTTGTTTATTTTTGAGAGAGAGAGAGAGAGACAAGAGCATGAGCAGAGGAGAGGCAGAGAGAGAGGGAGACACAGAATCCGAAGCAAGCTTCAGACTGTGAGCTGTCAGCACCAGAGTCCGATGTGGGGCTCAAACTCACAGACCGCGATATCCTGACCTGAGCCAAAGTCAGACACTTAACCGACTGAGCCACCCAGGTGCCCCTTAACCCACTTTTTAAAAGATAGAAATTTACTAGCTAAATTTCAGTGAAAACCTTTACATGAAGTAGTGGATAGAATGTTAAAATGAACACCATGATTTACAAAGTACGTCCAATTATACCCTTTGGTGGATCAGTATATCTCTGTGCAGTGTATTTTCTATTTTGATAGCGAAAATTGCGTGTCAAAATAAATGTAATTTGGACAATAATTTATAAGTATCAAAATCTTAAATAAAGATTTAAAAAAAAAGCATAGTGAAGGGGTGCCTGGGTTGCTCAATCTGTTGAGTGTTAGACTTTTGATTTTGGTTCAGGTCATGATCCCAGGATCATGGGATTGAGCCCTCAGTCAGGCTCTGTGCTGAGTGTGAAGCCTGCTTGGGATTCTCTTTCTCCACCTCTGCCTCTCTCCCCCACTTGCACTCTCTCTGTCTCTAAAATTAAAAAAATAATAAAATAAAATATAGGAAAATCAGAAAAAAAACATGTTCTCTAAAAAAATAGCATAATGATCAACCACACTGATCTCCCTAAAATATTAATAATATGTAACTATTTTACATGCTTTATTAATATTTAACTGAGAGCAAAAAGATTTTGCTTTTATTTTAAAATGTTTTACTTCCATTCTCATGCTTTAAAGTTTTCTATTTGCTTTAGATTTTATAACATACCAAATATCTAGTACAGTTAACAGTTAAGTATAACTTTAGAATAAATGTGCATATATTTGAGGTGTGTACACAACAGTATTTTACAGAGAGGAACTTGTCCAGAAAGTTTGGCAGCTTCTGCTCTAAAGGCTCACAGCTGGGGATGTGGAAACCCAAGGCCCAGAAGAACTCCTGGCCTCTGGTCATCTTTGCCAGAGTCACTGCAGCTCAGCTTAAGATGCCAAGTTCCTGCCATGGCAGCTGGCAGATAAGAATAACTAAGCCATTTGAGTTCCTGCATCCAGAGAAAACCCCAAGGGTCACCCTCCAGCCCTATCTCAAGCCTAACAGGCTACCGGCTCTTAGAAAAGCCTTACAGAGTTTAAAATTTTGTGCCGAGCTGCTACCCAATCACGTTAATCCTCTCCTTGAAAAATCTTCTAAATTTTCCTCCTGCCCAAAGTTTATAGTCCATGGACCTTTACCCATATTCCACTTGTTTTGTGGAATACATCTTATAGGGAGAAATTGATTAAAGACTTTAAGAGTACATCAGCCCATTGGAAGTGTAAAAAGCCATTAAAATAGTGAGGTAGACCTATAATTATTGATATGATGAATTATGTCCATGATATATTATGAAGCAAAAAAGCGTATGTACAGATTATGTATAAAACACATGTGCAGAATAACTTCCCCCCCCAAAAAAAATAGCTCCCCTAAACACACACACACACACACACACACACACTTCACACACTTCTAACTATAGTTATCTTTGAGTGATGGGTTTAGGGATGATTTATTGCTCATCTGTATTTATTTCTATTACAAACTTGCATCATTTGTCTAAAAAAAATAAAGAAGTCTTTATTAAGTGAACTGATCAAAATCAATATTGCCACTAAATAGCTCCTAGGAATGGTTTTACTTACTACAATAAGAATGACAACAACTACCCCTTAGCATATGATGGTGGTTTTGCTTAAAAAGTCCTTTTTAGTCCATTATCCCCTCCAGTCTTTACAACATAATGATATTCTGAAAGCAGTATCTGAAATTATCTCTCTCCTACTCAAAACACCTTCTAAGCCTATCTGCTATTACAGGAAAAAACTACAAAATCATTTGTGTAATATTCAGATCTTTTATAATATGGCCTTTTCCTACCACTTCATCTTTGTTTCCTTCTGCTTCTCACCACCATGCATATTCCAGCCACCCTCTTTCTGAATTCATCATATACTTTCCAGTCTCTTTTCATGCTTTTCTCTCTAGAACGTCCTTTCTGTATGTTCTGCCTTATAAACTCTTGTCAGTTCTTCAAAACTCAGTGTTTCTCTATAGAGAAATAATTACCCAGGCATTCTATTCTCTCTATCCCATAGCCCTTTCTTTCATCTTTCTTCTATAATATGCTTTCCTGAGGTGACAGCAAACTCCTCAAGAGCAAGGGTCCTGTTTATTCAATTATAAATTCTTAACAACAAGCACAATTCCTGGGACATAGGAGATACTCAATAACTAGTAGCTTCCCTGAAGAAAAGTTACCTTGAATAAAACATAGAGAAGAAAAAGTTAGATTAAAGTAGTATCTCCAAGACACCTGGCCAGCCTTGATAAGGGAAATCTCATGTGATTCTACACTAAGTGACAAGACAGAACCAAGCAGGAAAAAAAAAAATCTGTCAGCCAATCAGGACACCTAAAGGTCTCAACTTCCCAGAGAGTCTCTGACCTTTAATTACAAGTCAGAAATCAGATCCATTTCAGGGAAGTTTGGGAAGCCAACCCATTTAGTGGGAGCTCTCCATGGTGCTGAAGCTATTAAACTCATCCACCCATTTCCCTTAACTCATTCAATAAGGGATTATCGGTGTCCTTCTGTAAAAGGATTTTTCTAGGCTCTAGACTAGAAGTGCAGTGAATGATCAACAAGATAAATAATATTTATGCATTCTTGGAACTTACATTCAAGTTGTAGACAAAGGCACTAAACACAGAAAGAAAAAAATATTTATATATACACCAAATTCTGATGAAGGTGATACAGAGAATTAGAATAAGGTGACGTGACATATAAAATGTGGCAACTGTGGATGGCCAAGAAAGGCTCTCTGAGGAAATAGTATTTATGAAGGGATCTGGAGACAAGAATCGGCCAGCCAAAATAAATCTTTCCAGGAAATCACCGTAGAGAAAGAAGAAAAAGCTTGGTATGTTCAAAGAACAGAAATAAAGCCTATGTAGCTGCAGCATGGTGACTGAGGGAAATAAGACTGAGGAGAATAGAAGAGGCATGATCAACTATCAACAATGGCCAAAGTATGGAAAGAGCCCAAATGTCCATTGATAGATGAATGGATAAAGAAGATGTGACAATGGAGTATCACTCAGCAATCAAAAATAATGAAATCTTGTCATTTGCAACTATGTGGATGCAACTAGAGGGTATTATGCTAAGTGAAATTAGTCACTCAGAGAAAGACAAATATCATATGGCTTCAGTCATAGGAGGAATTTAAGATACAAAACAGATGAACATAAAGGAAGGGAAGCAAAAATTATAGAAAAACAGGGAGGGGTACAAAACATAAGAGACTCTTAAATATGGAGAACAAATGGAGAGTTACAGGAGGGGTTGTGGGAAGGGGGATGGGCTAAATGGGTAAGGAGCATTAAGGAATTTATTCCTGAAATCATTGTTGCACTATATGCTAACTAACTTGGATGTGAATTTTAAAAATAAATTAAAAAAAAAGAAGAGGCATGATCAAATAGGTATTTTTATGCTAGGATAAGAAATTTCACTTCTTTCCAAATGTGATTAGATAATCTTGCTAATGAAAACTTTCCAGACAGAGCTTACAGATGGATGAGGGGCTTCAATCCTCCTCTGTACTAATCCTGAAACTTAACCTTTGGGACTAGACAATATTACAATTTCTCTAGTTTTGTTTTTGATCCTTAAGATCAGATGATCTGGGGGCGCCTGGGTGGCGCAGTCGGTTAAGCGTCTGACTTCAGCCAGGTCACGATCTCGCGGTCCGTGAGTTCGAGCCCCGCGTCAGGCTCTGGGCTGATGGCTCAGAGCCTGGAGCCTGTTTCCGATTCTGTGTCTCCCTCTCTCTCTGCCCCTCCCCCATTCATGCTCTGTCTCTCTCTGTCCCAAAAATAAATAAACGTTCAAAAAAAGAAAATTAAAAAAAAAAAAAAGATCAGATGATCTGAGTTTAACAATCAAGCCAGAAATAATATAGGTAAGGAGTACACAGAAATGAGAGAGTAGATAGTTTATAAGTCTATGAAAGACACATAAAACCCAGGGGAGTCCAATGGAAAGTTGATAATCAGACTACTACAATGTAAGCTTAATTAAGGTAGAGACTTCTTCTGTCTTATTTATTACTAGATCTCCAATGCCTTAAGGGTGCCTGACCATATTAGATGCCCAATATATACCTAGTGATTAAACAAGTGGAAAAAAAAAGAATTAAAGACGTGGTGGCCATGCAAATGTACTTCACATATCTGCAACTACAGGGAGCATAATTCAGCAAAGGCCCCTGCTGATTAAATCCACAAGTTTCAAATGGACTGCTCCGAAACAATGACTGAGTATGGCAGGGATATTATGGAAGCCCATTCCTGGAGATACAGGACTCCTTGATAGCCTTGCTGAGCTTTCCTTTGACTGCACATTAGTCTATGATGCTTTTACGAAGACTTCTTTGCTTCTCCCCTTCATTAGGAGTCAGATTTCTGTTGCAGTCTGATCGCTCCCCCAGACTCTCCTGCCTCCCTCTGCATTTTTTTCTAAGTTGTTTCCCCTAATGAAATCCTTGGACATTTAATCCCATATTGGCTTCTGTTTCTTGGAAGACCTAGACTAATGCAAAATATTTAGGGTACTGCCAACTGAGCTAGATACTAACAGAATCTCTTGCTCCTGTGGGGTTATCTACTCATGTACTTCTTTTCAAGGCACTAATTGAGCAACCTGGGAGCCAAAGGGGAGGACAGGCAAACAGCTGCTCCTAAATGGAAAGGGAAATTAAGAGTGAGAAGTTGAAAACAGAATCTGAAAAATCTTCTATCTATTTCCTCCTATTGCTTACTGTATAAAAGCTACTTTATATCTCTGGTTTAAAACCTTAGCAAATTCCATTTTTAATGTCTTTAAAAATTAGTTCCTCTATAGCTATAATTTCCATAACTCAAAGTGTTTGAACAGGAAGCATTTCCTCATCTAGTCTCTTGAATTACAATTGGTTGATAAAGGAACCAGTGATTGTGGATTAGAAAATATTTGTGCTATAGTTTAAGATGTGCACATCTTTTATACATTCTTGATCAAAATTTATTCTCCCAACAGCCATATAAATTAAGTGGAACAAGGAATATTATCCCCCCTCCACAAGTGACATTTAAGAATGTAAAATAGCTTCTTAGTAATTTATAGAATATAGAGTACCCAGACCTAGTCTTTTGGCTTGGAGCACAGTGCTCTTTCTTCAAATCATGCTGCCTGTCATACCTGTCATAGCTAGTCCATGGTGTGAACATTTTCCCTTCTTTACTTTCTTTTCTTTCTTTCTTTCTTTCTTTCTTTCTTTCTTTCTTTCTTTCTTTCTTTCTTTCTCTTTCTCTTTCTGTCTGTCTGTCTTGTTTTGCTTGGTTTTTGTTTGTTTGTTTGCCTTCCCAGCAACCACTCTACTTTCTTCTGATAGAAGCACCTCTCCTCAATTTTCAGATGATGTGTTAATTAAGGGACTAATTCCACCACATCTCTAAAAGTGAACATGTGACCTATGATAGGCCAGTCATAACACTGAATCCCCCATGGATAGGCACAGGCATTGAAAGCCACTAGAAACCCTTGCTGAATCCACTGGGGGAAAGGTATTTTCTTTTTTTCTTTTTTTAATATTTATTTATTTTTGAAAGAGAGAGAGAGTGCACAAGTGGGGAGAGGGAGACACAGAATTAGAAGCAGGTTCCAGCCTCTGAGCTGTCAGCACAGAGCCCAATGGGGGACTTGAACTCATGAACTACAAGATCATGACCTGGTCTGGAATCGGATGCTTAACTGACTGAGCCACCCAGGCACCCGCAGAAAAGGGCATCTTCACATGGGTTGCTAAGCTGGCAGGCTGTAAACCCTATTACCAACACATGGAAAAATCCCTTCCTGGGTGAAGCAATATAGTAAAAATCATGGCTGAGAGGTAGAGAAACAAATCCCTGGTGATTTCATTTGAACACCTAGATGTAGCTATACCTGAAGGCTTTACAGTTATGAAAGCCAATAAATGCCCTTTTAAGGATTTAATGGCTTGAATTGTGTTTCAGTTGTCAAAATCTTGACAAATTGGAGCAATATGTAAGTAGTGATAGGAGCAAAGTCACCTCAGAAAGGAAAAACATAGTGATAGTAAATAATTTTCATGGTTTAGATCTAGAACGTCTTAAGGCTTCATGCAAACTAATGCTCTCATCATTCATTTTTATTTCCCATTGCTACCAGTGAGCATAGAACTAAAATTGAAAAATTTCAAAAGCATTTTTCCTTGAACTTCAAAATATCAGTTGGATAATTCTCCCTAGACATGTTAACATCTGCACCAGAAAGAATAAAATACAGTGCCTTTAATTCCAGGAGCTCTAGATTTTGGGAGGAAGGAATAGATAGTCACTGAAGTAATGAGATGAAAAATGGGCATAAAAGTATGTCTCTGTTAGGTTCTCAGAGGAAAAAGAAGAAAGACTTTAAATCACTACTGGATAATGTTAGAATTTATGAGTAAAGTCTCCCTCAAAACCCTCTATCCCCCTTCCTTTATTTTTCTTCATACCACTTCTAACCTAACACACAGTAAGTTAGTTTGTTTAATTATAACCTACCTCCTCAACCAAGGATGTGGGCTTCATATGGGCAGTGACTATGCCTGTTTTGTTCATTATTCTTATCCCCAGCTCCCAGAACAATGCTGCTATAGAGTGAGTACTAACAGGAAATAGTTGAGTGTTTGTTGAAAAGTCTTTGCATTTCTACAACTTTTAAGTGATGTTTTATAATAACATTAAAATATTATAGCAATACCAATTGATGGATATATTTATTTAAATAGAACATTCTACATTCATACAAAAAGCAGAAATGTATTTTATAAGCACATCTCCATTTGCTGTATAAATTGGAACTATAGTTCACTGAATCACAAATCATGCCAGCACCACCTTTGCAGCCAAAGCAACTCAGAAGAGGCAAACAAGCTGTAGAACTCTGCTAATATATTAACCACCATCCACATGTGGATATTGAGCCCTTGAAATATGATGAGTCTGAAATGAGATGTGCTGTAAATAAAAACAAACAAAAAACAACAACAATAAAAACAAATAGGATTTTATACATGCAATGAGTACAAAAAAAGAATGTAAAATATGTCATTAGTAATTTTTACTTTAATCACATGCCAACATGATAATATTTTTTATGTATCTGGGTTAAATAAAATATATCTTTAATGAATTTCTCCTGTTTCCTTTTCTTTTCTTGAATGCAGCTATCAGAAAATTGAAAGTCTGTGGCTTGAATTTGTAGCTTGCCTCCCACTTCTGTGGGACAGATTCTCTACAAGGTGAAAGCTCTGTAAACACAAGTCTGTAAGGTTGAATGATGGACCCTGAGGCCCCTCTCTGTCTCTGGCTTGACCATTCCAGGAAGCATTAACAGACACTGTTATAATAAGAACTTTCTCTTGGCTACATTCTTTTTTTTCTTGAGCCAACTGTTTAATATCTTCACAAAGCGATGCACTTTTTATGCCAAAGATTTCTGGGAGTGGAATTCCTGACAAAGCCAATGTCACAGAGGGTAACCACAAAGTACCCTGGGTACATGACAGTTTTGACTCCTTTATTTTGATGTCACCGACAGTTTGATATGTCTCTGTTAAAAATCTCCCACATCAAATTAGCAACGTTGAAAAAAATTGGCTTCTTTCAATCCTTAATCCTTTGCTACAATGTAGTTCAGAATGTTCTCTTTTATTGAAATCCCTGTCTCATTTTTTTGTCAATTTTAAATGTTTTCTCATCTAGTCATATTAACAAGGAGTCTTTAATGGTTGCTTAACTACTTTTGGTGTCTATTTGTTTTGTCTCTCATCACCCAGAGGCAGATTAAATTTGGGTTCACGTTGCCCTTCTCTCTAACTCAGCAACAATCTCAGAAACAATGCCTTCTAGTTTTTTGCTTCAATCCTGGTTCTCAGGGGAAAACAGTTGGAATGATTGAATGAATCCATCTCAGCCCCCAGGAATACTATCTGTATTGTTCAGCTCATTTCTCAAAACCAAAAGAAGCCAAGAGGAACTACTCCAATTTCCCACAATCCAAGGTTTAGATGCGGCCCACAACCCCTTCCCAGCTTTCTCAGGTCAAGTCCATAGAAGAACTGGGAAGCAGGGAGATCAGGTGGTATGGTCTTCAGATCAGGCACGTCAGAATCACTGGGGATCTTGTTAAAAATACAAGTCAGCCTACAGTTGGAGAACCAGAGGGAAGTATAACCAAATGTCTGGAAAGGAAAATATAGGGAGAAAACCAAGGAAAAAAAAGACAAAAGGGTTGGCCTGAGCCTTTGCAGTGGGTGGCATCACCATACATAGGAGTTGGACCCTCATTTCCATACCACTTTGTAAATTTTCCCACTTCAAATGTTTTTCTTTAGAACATATTTCTGAAGAGTGCCTGGGTGGCTCAATTGGTTGGGCATCAACTCTTGGTTTCTGCTTAGGTCATGGTCTCCCTGGTTTGTGGGATTGAGCCCCACAACAGGATCTGCACTGATGGCATGAAGCCTGCTTCAGATTCTCATTCTCTCTCTCTCTCTCTCTCTCTCTCTCTCTCTCTCTCTCTCTCTCTCTCCCCTCCCTCTCTCTCTGCCCTTCCCATGCCCGTGCTCATGCTCTCTCTCTCTCTCTCTTTCTCTCAAAATAAATAAATAAACATTTAGAATACATTGCGTGATGCACAACACTCATGAGCATATTGTCTCCCAATGTGTCTTTACCAAAGATGGCTGAAGTTTTGTGCCAATGTTTGTGGAAAATACATAAGAGTAGGCCATGGCTACAGATAAGGAGCTATAGGTCCTTATTAAAAAGAAAGAAGGAAAATAATAAAGGGAGAATAATAAGGACCAAGAATCACAATCTTGAGTATAAAGACACTTGGGAACAGCAGCCAAGATGAAATTATAAATATGCATATGTATCCAAAGTAAGGAAATAAAAGAAAATTAAAAGGGAACAAGCTTTAAGAAAGAGTTTAAAGACACATAGTAAAGGAAAAGAGATAAAATGTTCTGTACTTCAGGGTCTAGAGTGGGAATAACAGCTATGGCTGAGAATTTAGAGTCAAGAACAAATTTTATTTGAAGGCACTGGTGCTCCTGTGGACAAGTTCACTCTGAACCTAGGAAAGACAGTTACCCTACCTCCTGTGGGATTTCCCCTCTTGTTGCCTGATACAAGAAAATTTAGTTTGAGGACCATTTGTCAGGGTTATCCAAAGAAATTAACCAATAGAAAATATATATTCTTTTGGTAAAGAGACTTACTGTAAGGAATTGGTTCACATAATTATGGAGGCTGAAATATCCCAACACCTGCAGGAACTAGACAAGCTGGAGACCCAGGAGAGCCAATGATGCGAGTTCCAATTTGAAGTCCAACAGGCTCAAAGGACCAGGAGGAGCTGGTGTTTCAATTCAAGTCTGAAGGCAGATAAGACTGTTGTCCTGGCTCAAGGCAGTCAGGCAAAAGGATGATCAGACTTTTGTTTTATTCAGGCCTTCAACTGATTGGATGAGAGCCACTCCCATTAAGGGGGGCAATCTACTTGACTCAATCTACCAATTCAAATGTTAATCTCATCCAGATATACTCTCAAACACCCTCAAAGATGCACCTAGAATGTTTGGCAAATACCTGGGCAACCATGGCCCAGTCAAGTCAACACATAAAATAAACCATCAACGGGACTCTCCCAAGCTGTTGCAAACACACCTCTACTACAGTTCCAACTATAGGCCCCAGGATTTAACTTCAGAACCACAGCATCATCAAATCTTGCCCAGTAAAAGCTGATTTTTGTAGAAATACATCAGAAAAGTTAAATAAGAGGATTTGAACATCTCACTTAAGTAAGTCACACCTCAATAAGAAAAAGGAAGTGGAATGAGGGTAATGTTACTGCCACACTATCTACAGTGAAACCCTTCCTACAGCTGTTAGAGCAATTGCAGGCTATGGACAAATGCACAACTGGAGAGTCTAGAGTCCCAAGCTGAAGAGTCAGTATGTTAGAAAAGGAGGATTCCCCAAGACCACCCCCAGTTTTGATCCTTCACTAGAATGACAGGACTCAACATGTATCTAATATTTATTACAGTAAAATTTATCATAGGATACAAAGCAAAATGAGAAAAGGGAAAAGGCACATGGGGCAAAATCTAGAGGAAACCAGGAGCAAGCTTCCAATAGTCCTCTCCCACCGGAGTCACATAGGATTGTGCTCAATTCCTGCAGCATCAAATTATGACATATGTGAAGGACCAGGAAGTTCATTAGAAACTCAGCACCCAACTTTTCTACTGGAGGCTGCTCATGTAGACACCCTCTGCCTAGCACATTCTAAAGTTCCAGACTCCCAGAAGGAAAGCAAGTGTGCAGAATAAATCACATCATTTGTACAAACAGTTTAGGCACTGTGAGAGAATCATTTAGGGAATTATGGAAACCTCTCAAAAGCCAACTTTTCAGACACCAGCCACAGGTAAATCTTGTAAGCAGTCCTAGGGACAGTATTGTTTATTAGCCTTTTCTTGCACAAGCAGAAAAAACTTCCTGCAACCACCAGGTCCATGATGAGAATGAGAATGGAGAAAAGGTGCTCACTTTGGAGAGGGATGTAGGAAAAACAAAACAGTCACAAAAGTTTGGACAAAAAGCTGGACTTACTTCTGCCACGATATAAGGAGCTTAGAGATATGATGCCCTCAGCCCAGAAGTCTGTGGAGGGCTGGAAAGGTACCAATTATTTCAATGGTCACACAAGGGAGATGACAGAACTTCCAGAGAATGTGGCTGCTCTGCTGGGACACGTGGACAGAGATCACAAGGTCCTCACTGAGCGACTCAGTATTTCCAGAGGTCCTATCCACACCAGTGACCTGGTATAGCAAAAATGTCAAATCTGAATGTTCACTTGGGCTATCTGCAGTGGGTCAGGCAGAACTGAGCCTTCCAGCAGGGGTAAGGGAGATAGACAATGTTTGCAGGGTTGTAGCAGTGAGAAAGAACAGAATTACCAAATGCTAGCAATTGAATGAACTGATCTTCAGGATGTTCCTATTTCATTATTTATTGCACACAAGTTCTATTGATGTTAAATAGGGTAGAATTTGCTATTACTAGAGTTTCTTTCCTTGTAATAAAATACTCTCTTTTTGTCATTCAGAACATAAAATGTACAACTCACCTCTACTTCAAGGAACATTTGCAAATATATCTTTTCTTTGGCCATGAGGTTAGAACTGCGAATATGTATCATATGTTAAAAGAAAATTGCCCTTAAATCAAAAAGACACAAGGGTACTATGGCCCAGGGATTGGGCGGGGGAGGGGGGGGGGGCAGGGGGGGGAAAATCTCTGGTAGTCTACCACAGCTCTTGCTTTAGGATTGGGGTTTAGGGTATTTAAAAGATGATTGTTTTTATTTTTTAAGGTGACTGCCTAAAAATTCTTGGTATCATCTGAGAATAACTGCAAGGACAAAGGGAAAATCCAAATGCAAAAATTTCTTGAATGGTGCTGATAGCTCTCTATCTCAGAAAGAAGAGATTTTCTATGCTTATACCCAAGTGGTTTTTGCATTTTAGCTAGAGGTACAGTCCCTTTAAACATGTAAATATCTTTAATAACCCAAAAAATACTTCAGATACCAACCCCAGGGGAAGATTGAAAAACAAGATGGGCCCATCTGTTAGCTTGATAGCAAAGGCTTGGAGCTGGGAAGGCATAAACAGTGTCTTCCAAAGAGTATCTTACTTCTTCTGATTCTATTATACTGATAATCATCTATTAAAAATGTCTTTTTTAAAAGACTAAAAAGTTCAATTCTGAAGTGAAGGAAAGCCACCATCTTTGTTAGGTTAGACAGGACCTAGGGAATTGTGAATAAAAAAAGAAGCTTCTGCCTCCATCTATGAATGATAAAAGAGTCTGTCCAGAGATGGAATCATCCAACAAATAGTGCTGTGTCCCACACTCACGGGAAAAATCCTCTAAAAGCTTTCATCATTGCAGGCGTCTTGTGTCTTTGTCCATCTTCCTTATCACTAACAAGAGGTAGAAATAGCTGTATTGGGTATTTACCTTTGGGGGGAAATCTTGTTATGTTAAAATGCACTTGATGATTCTATCTATCATAAATCTGAGTGTAGAAACACAAAACACAGAGGAAGGAAACTAGATTGTGTTCCTACTGAAAAGCAGTGGGTGGGTGCAGAGATGCTGATCATGTTATCTCCATCCTTCAGCTTGGCTGGGGGATGACAGTTTTTCCCATCAGTTTCTTGGTTCCCAAACTGTATTAGGCATCTTCCTGGCTGTCTGTAATTTCACCCCCGCACCAGATTTCTGTGCTGCATTAGAGACAAAATGGAGCAAATGTAGCATCTTCTCACACTTTAGAATGATTATGATCAGAAATCTATTTGATTTCTTATGAAAAAAACTTCAGGGTCAAAGTCAGGATACAATGTGGGAGAGTGTAGTGGCTATCCTTCCTCACACCTCATGGTCCATTGGAGGCTTCAAAGGGGGTGAAAGGAAAACCAGGATGGTAGAGCTGGTCATCACCCCTACTTTAATCAGAGCAACTCCACCCTTAACTATGTGTGTGTGTATGAATGTGTATGTGTCTATGTATATGGGTGTGTACATATTTATCCCTCATCAAATTGATTTTGTGAAAAGACTGTTGTAAAAAATAATCTAAAAGTTTGTAAACCATTTATGGAGACTATGAAGTACTAGACTAGGAATCAAAAGATGAATTTCCTATGTGGCCTCACACAAGTAACTTCACCTCTCCAAACCCGTTTACCCTGGTCAGCTAAATAAAAGGGGTAGCCTTTCTGATGTCCAAGGTTCCCTGTAGCTTGGGAAGTTTATACTGCTTTGATGAAGGAGGGAGCACTCGGAGGGAAGGAGTCAAACTGTCATGAGTGTAGAGAACTCTCCTTGGAAATAAGAGCAGCCATCAACACCTTCAGAAAAAGTGAATTGCCTTTTCCTATATTATATCAAATGTAATACTTACTGAAATGCTACTCCAAGTCATGTCTGAGTCCCCAGACACTTTCTGAGACAGCTGCAGGTCTAGTGGAAACAGTGGTCCATACCTTGCATTAAATGTAATGGTTTTTTTTTTCCCTTGGAGACTCTATGCTTCACTTCTGTGCCCCTCTCCCAACACTGCTGTGCCCAGCACTAGTCCACCTATGTGCAAAAAAGCCCCACATCATCTTGGAATGTTTCAGACATGTGTGATTGATTGGGAGCCAACCCTCTGGAAATAGCCAGCCTATCAGGAGATCATGAATGAAGCCAAGGTATCTTCAGCCTATCAGCCACACTTTCTGGAACTTTTCCCTCTAGAACCCTTCAAGCATCAGGTATCCATTTGACAATTGTGTGAGATGCTATGCTAGCAGCCAAGGGTATAGACTTGAGGAGCCCCTAGCCTATGGGTAGGCAGGGAGAACACACCCATAATATAGTGTTGAGAATTCTGGTAGGTGAGAACAGAGATGTTCTGGACATCACTTGCTTCTTAGTAACTAGCAAAAATGCCGGGTAAATAAATGATAGGTACTCCACAAAGACTTGTAGAATGAATAAACAAACAAACCTGTGGGAATGTAGAAGGGGGAGCAAGTAGTTTTGACTAGGTTTTGGGTAGAGGACAAAGTAATTGGAACTATACCACTTATTCATCATAAGACTCTGATAAGGTATAAAATGCCTGGTGAGCCTTGTTGCTGTTCTTTCTAAGTAGATATTCATCTTATCAAGATGTAGGAAACTTTTGACAAAGGAATAAATCTCTAATATTAAAAATCTAAACACAACTGAATGGGGTTTCTGAGGGTTGTTTTGTTTAGTTTGTAGGATAGAAAAAGGAACATTGAAATGATTAGCCCCAGTTCTAATGTTTACCCCATGGGTGTATCTCTTTTCTGCATTGCCCTCGGCTCTGCCTTCCAGGAATATGCATCAAACGATTTATAATTTAATGCCCCAAACACATTAGTTTAATCACAAGGTGCCAAAAGACTTGAATTAAAAAAAATATGATTAATATATTTCAATGTACTCAAACCTTCCTCTCCAATTATAACTAATAGTGTTGAGGTTAGGATCTCCAGATAAAATACAGGACATTTAGTTAAATTATAATTTCAAACAAAACAATGAAGACTTTTTTAGTATAAGTATGTCCTAAATATTGCATGGTACATACATAACCTCACATACCAGTTAAATCTGGCAATCCTAGCTGGAGAGAGAATAATTAAGGTAAACAGTAGAGAACTGTGTTCTTAATAAATCTACCACTAATCCCAAAGTTTGTGTGTTAAAATCGTTCCACACTTTCCCATATAGTCCATTTCCTTGGTGTTCCATTAGTACTACAATTTTTTTCCCCTCTTCTGGATATTCTTGTGAAATCCTGGCCAAAATGGATTGAATCCAGATAGGCTATTCCAAGGGAGAAAGCTCAATAGAGTTTGGCTGACAAAGTTAGCCTGTTCTAACCAGCCTACGGCCTGGCTTATGATAGCAACTATGCATCTCTTCACACTGTCTGCAAAGTTCCCCAGCATCCCCTTAACTACTCCTCAGGCCATGGGCCCCTACAAGCCATGCTTATACACCATGACTCTGTCCCCAAGTCACAGATGCATGGCCCTTTTCTGTTGGAAATGGAATTGAGAGATTCTAGTTTAGGCAAGTCTCTTGAATAGAGGAGATACAAATTCAGGAGCTTTGACATGGCTATAAACTAGCATCCCTGTAGTCCAAGAAAAAGAGGAAAATGTCTTTCACTGTTAACAAAAAATGATATATAGGTAAGAGCAGACATTCAGAAAGGGAAAAAAGTCCAAAGACTAAAAGTCTCATTGTCTTCATTCTAAACCCCTTCCTAGGGTCCAGCTGTATATCTGCCTATGATTTCCATAAACATCACCCACAGTGAGTTCCGCCTTCTACTTGATTTAATTCAAGTTCTACTCACAGAGGCCAAGATAATACTGCAATTCATTCCTTTACTAGTGGGGCACAAGGTTTAAATAGCAGATCTTCTTTTATTATTTAAATTTAAGTTAGTTAACACACAGTATAGTATTTGTTCAGGAACAGAACCAAGTGATTCATCACTTACATATAACATCCAGCTCCCATCCCAACAAGTATCCTCCTTAATACCCAACACCCATTTAGCCCATTCCCCTACCCACCTCACTCCAGCAACACTCAGTTTCTTTTCTGTATTTAAGAGTCTCTTAGGGGTTGCCTCCCTCTCTGTTTTTCTCTTATCTTTCCTTCCCTTCCCCTATGTTCATCTCTTTTGTTTCTTAAATTCCACATATGAGTGAAATCATATGATATTTGTCTTTCTCTGACTGACTTGTTTCGCTTAGCATAATACACTCTAGTTCCATCCACATTGCTGCAAATGGCAAGATTTCATTATTTTTGATCACTGAGTAATATTCCATTCTATGTATATACCACATCTTCTTTATCCATTCATCAGTCGATGGACATTTGGGCTCTTTCCATAATTTGGTTATTGTCAATAGTGCTGCTATAAGCACTGGGGTGCATGTGTCCCTTCCAGCACTTCTGTATCCTTTGGATAAATACCTAGTAGTTCAATTGCTGGACTATAGCATAGTTCTATTTTTAATTTTTTGAGGGACCTCCATACTGTTTTCCAAAGTGACTGCACCAGTTTGCACTCCCACCAACAGTGCAAAAGTGTTCCCCTTTCTCCACATCCTCGCCAACATATGTTGTTTCCTGAGTTGTTCATTTTAGTCATTCTGACAGGTGTAAAGTGGTATCTCATTGTGGTTTTGATTCGTATTTCCCTGATAATGAGTGATGTTGAGCATCGTGTATTTGTTAGCCACCTGGACGTCCTCTTTGGAAAAGTGTCTATTCATGTCTTCTGCTGATTTCTTCCCTGGTTTATTTGCTTTTTGAGTGTTGAGTCTGATAAGTTCTTAAGAGATTTTGGATACTAACCCTTTATTCAATATGTCATTTGCAAACATCTCCCATTCCATCAGTTGCCTTTTAGTTTTGCTGATTGTTTCCTTCATTGTGCAGAAACTTTTTATCTTGATGAGGTCCCAATAGTTAATTTTTGCTTTTGTTTGCATTGCCTCCAGAGACATGTCTAGTTAGAAGTTGCTGCAGCCAAGGTCAAAGAGGTTGCTGACTGTTTTCCCCTCTAGGATTTTGACAGTTTCCTGTCTTACATTTAGGTCTTTCATTCATTTTGAATTTATTTTTGTATGTGGTATAGGAAAGTGGTCCAGTTTCATTCTCCTACATGTCACTGTCCAGTTTTCCCATTACCGTTTTCTGAAGAGACTACCTTTTTTCCATTGGATATTCTTTCCTGCTTTGTTGAAGGTTAATTGGCCATACATTTGTGAATCCATTTCTGAGTTCTCTATTCTGTTCCATTGATCTGAGTGTCTGTTTTTGTGCCAGTACCATACTATCTTGATGGCTACAACTTTATATACAGACTAAAGTCCAGGATTGTGGTGCCTCCAGCTTTGGTGTTTTTTTTTTTCAACATTACTTTGGCTATTTGGGGTCTCTTGTGTTTCCATAAAAATTTTAGGACTGTTGTTCTAGCTCTGAGAAGAATGCCAGTGCAATATTGGTTGGAATTTCATTGACTACGTACATTGCTTTGGGTAGTATAGACATTTTAACAATATTTTTCTTCCAATCCATGAGCATGGAATGTTTTTCCATTTCTTTGCATCTTCTTCAGTTTCTTTCATAAGCTTTCTATAGCTTTCAGTAAATGGATCTTTTACCTTGTTGGTTAGGTTTGTTCCTAGGTATGTTATGGGTTTTGGTGCAATTGTAAATGGGATAGATTCCTTGATTTCTCTTTCTGCTGCTTCATTATTGGTATATAGAAATGCAACTGATCTCTGTAGATTGATTTTATATCCTGTGACTTTGCTGAATTCATGTATCAGTTCTAGAAGTTTTTTGGTAAAGTCTTTCAGATTTTGCACATAGATTGTCATGTCATCTATGAAGAGTGAAAGTTTGACTTCTTCCTTGCCAGTTGGTATGCCTTTTATTTCTTACTGTTGTCTGATTTCTGAGGCTAGGACTTCCAGTACTATGTTGAAGAATAGTGGTGAGAGTGGACATCCCTGTCATGCTCCTGACCTCAAGGGGAAAGCGCTCAGTTTTTCCCCATTAAGGATGATATTAGCTGTGGGTCTACTAAACCAACCCTGCAAGAAATTTTAAGGGGACTTTCTGGGTGGAGAAAAAAATAAGAAGACCAAAGCAGCAAAGACTACTAAGGACCAGAGGACATCACCAGAAACACCAATTCTACAGGTAACAAAATGGCACTAAATTCATGCCTTTCAATAATCACTCTGAATGTAAATGGACTTAACGCTCCAATAAAAAGAAATAGTGTATCAGAACTGATTAAAAAACAAGATTCAGGGTGCCTGGGTGGCTCAGTCACTTAAGCGTCTTACTTCAGCTCAAGTCATGATCTCATGGTCTGTGAGTTCGAGCCCTGCATTGGGCTCTGTGCTGACAGCTCAGAGCCTGGATCCAACTTCAGGTTCTATATCTCCCTCCCTCTCTGCCCCTCTTCTGTTCACACTCTGTCTCTCTCAAAAATAAATAAACATTAAAATTTTAAAAAACGAGATTCATCTATATTCTGCCTATAAGAGACTCATTTTAGACCTAAAGACACCTGCAAATTGAAAGTGAGGGGATGGAGAATCATCTATCATGTGGTCAAAAGAAACCCAGAGTAGCCATACTTCTATCAGACAAACTAGATTTCAAAACAAAGACTATAACAAGAGATGAAGAAGGGCATTATATCATAATTAAGGAGTCTATCCATCAAGAATCTAACAATTGTAAATATTTATGCCCCAACCTGAAACACCCAAATATATAAATCAATTAATCACAAACATGAAGAAATTCATTGATAGCAAAACAATAATAGTGGGGACTATAATACACCATTTACAACAACGGACAGATCATCTAAGCAGAAAATTGACAAGGAAACAATGGCTTTGAATGACACACTGAACCAGATGGACTTAACAGATATATTCAGAAATTTCACCCTAAAACAGCAGAATGCACATTCCTCTCAAGTGTACATAGAACATTCTCCAGAATAGATCACATACTTGGTCACAAATCAGACCTCAACAGGTGCAAAAAGGTCAAGATCATACCATGCATATTTTCAGATCACAATGCTATGAAACTTGAAGTCAACCACAAGAAAAAATTTGGAAAGCCCTCAAATTATTTATTTTTTTAAACTATCCCTTTTCACAAGAGATTTCAGGTACTTACGAATAAAGAATGGATAGTAATTGTGTTGTTGATTTTAGCCATTCTGATAGGTGCGAGGAGATACCTTATTATAGTTTTGATTTGTATTTCCCCAATGATCAGTGATGTTGAGCATCTTTTCATGTGACTGTTGGCCATCTGTATGTCTTCATGGGAAAATGTCTATTCATATTTTTTGCCCAATTTAACTCAAGTATTCATTTTTTGGATGTGGAGTTTTATACATTCTTTATACAACTTGGATACTAACCCTTTATCAGATATGTCATTTGCAAAAATCAGCAACATAAGAAACAACAGGTTCTGGCAAGGATGTGGAGAAAGGGGAACCCCCTTGCACTGTTGTTGGGAATGCAAACTGGTCCAACCATTCTGGAAAACAGTAAGGAGTTTCTCAAAAAAAGAGAGAGGAGTTTCTCAAAAAGTTAAAAAATAGAACTACCCTATGATTCAGAAATTGTACTAGTAGGTATTTACCCAAAGAATATAAAAATACTAATTCAGGGACACCTTGGTGGCTCAGTCAGTTGAGTGCCTAACTCTTGATTTAACTCAGGTCATGATCCCAGAGTTGTGGTATGGAGCCCCATGTCAGTCTCCACACTGAGCATGGAGCCTGCTTAAGATTCCCTCTCTCTTCCACTGCCCCTCTCCCCTACTTGCACACACTCTCTCTAATATAATTTTAAAAACACTAATTCAAAGAGATACATGCACCTGGATGTTTATAGCAGCATTATTTACTATAGTCAAATTATAGAAATAGCCCAAGTATCCATCAGCTGTTGAATAAAGAAGATGTGGGGTACACACACACACACACACACACACACACACACACACACAATGGAATATTACTCAACCATAAAAAAGAAATCAAATCTTGCCATTTGTAACAACATGGATGGGGCTAGAGAGAATTATGTTAAATAAAATAAGTCAGAGAAAGACAAACACCAGAAGACTTCACTCATATGTTGAATTTAATAAACAAAACAGATGAGCAAAGGGGAAAAAGAGAGAGAGAGGGGCGAAGAAACAGACCCTTAACTATAGAGAACTGATGGTTGCCAAAGGGGAAGTGGGTAGGGAAGATGTATTAAAAAATAGGTGGTGGGGATTAAGGAGTGCACTTGTTGTGATGAGCACCAAGTGATGTATAAAACTGTTGAATTTCTATATGGTACACCTGAAACTAATATTTACTGTATGTTAACTAATTGGAATTTAAGTAAAAACTTTACAATAAAGAATGGATGGTCACATTAATAGATGGTAGACAGACTGATTTCTTTCTGAGAGGCAGTCTCTGATGGGCAAAGCAGCTAACCACCCACTCTTCTCTACTAATCCATCTGTTCATTTAAAATTGTATCAGTTGAGCACCTACTTAGTTTCAGGGTCTGTTCTGGGTGCTGGGATACAGTAGTCAATAAGATGGCTAAAAATCTGCCCTCCTAGAGCGGTATAAGGGCGCACACACACACACACACACACACACACACACACAGACACACACAGATACAATGTGACAGTAATCCAGGCTCAGATGATATGGGGGGGGGGGGAGGGGAGAGAAAGGAAAGTTCAAACCCGAGATATGTTTCAAAGGAAGAAGTGGAGGAAGCTGACCCACTGAATATATGAAATGAAGAAACACAGATGAAAAGATGATTTCCACATCCATGAGAATTGAGGTACCACTTTAAATAACAACAACTAGAAATCAGGAAAGATTCATAATCTTCATTATGCTCCATGTACAGCACAACTGTTTCTATCGCTATCTCCAAATTATCAGCCTTCCTCCATCTTTCAACAGAGCCATGTTCTTCCCAGATATCAAAAAAGTAATTCAAAAACTACCTCCTGAGATCTAATTAGAAAATCAGAAAAAAATAAGGGATTTATAGGGAAAAACTGATATAACTGACTATATAAAAAAGAAAAGTATATGGAGTTCATAGAAAAAGATAAACATCTCAGTATAAACATCCCAGAAGAAAACTGGACCACATATGGACAAGGAAATATAAAATGGCCTGTTGGTAAATTAAAAGTCTCTTGACCCCTCTAAGAACAACAACAACAACAATAAAAGGTAAATATACTTATTTTTCACCTACCAAATTGGCAAAGTTGTAAAAGAACAGTAATATTCAGCATTAGTGCTATGGTGAGAAGTACCCCACAGTGGACAGGGAGTATTATTAACATGTCACAGAGAACGGTTTGGCAATATATATCAAAACAAATATTTTCACTCTGTGACCCAAAAATTCCACTTAGAATTATTCCAGAAGATAGGGCAGTGGCACTTACTTACAACTATAATATATTCATTGTAAATGTTTTTACTATAGAAAAAAATCAATATATCAATATTTCAATATATCAATTGGATATTGATCAAATAAACAAGTTATATATCTATGCAATGCAATACTACCCAAATTTTAATGATGATAAGTCTATATTACATTTACTAGCATGGGAAAGATGTCTGTAACCTGCTGTATGAAACAAAGCAGTTACAAAATAATATGGAAATTGTGGCCCTGTTTTTCTTATTTTTGACATATATCCCTACTTATATGCATATATATATATATATATATATACATATACACACACATATATATACACATATATGATCAGGAGAGAAAAACCTGTGTGGATATTCACCACACTATCAATATTAATCTCTGATTGGTTAGATTATAATTGATATTTACTTTCTTTTTTAAATATGTATCTTCATTTTCTGATATTTTTCAGAGAAACCTTTTTAACAGAAAAAATAGCTATTAAAAATCATCATAAAGAGCTCATTCAATAATAAGAAAATACTATAGGGTAGCCTGTGTGGCTCAGTCAGTCAAGCGTCCAACTCTTGGTTTCAGCTCAGGTAGCGATCTCACACTTCATCGGTTTGAGCCCCATGTCAGGCTCTGGGCTGGCAGCGTGGAGCCTGCTTGGGATCCTCTCTCTTCTTCTCTCTTTGCCGCCTCCCCTGCTCTCTCTCCCAAAATAAATAAATAAACTCTAAAACATTATTTTTTTTAAAAAAGAAGAGAAAATACTATAACTTCAATAGAAATAGTTGGCCAAAGGATGTTAGTGAGAAATTTATAGAAGAAGTTTAAAGAGCAGAGCATACAAACATATTGAAAAATATTCAGCTTTACAAGGAATCAAAGAGATGAAAATTAAAGTATTTACACCTTTCATGTTAGCAATTTTTTTTTTAATTTAGAATACACAGTGCAGGCTAGAGTTACTTAAACAAATACAATCAGACACTGTTAACAGACATGTAAAGTAGTATCACCCTTTCGGAAAGCAATTTTGCAATATTTTCCAAAAATCGTTCATTTAATTCTCTAATTTATTCATATACTCTGATGCAATATTTCTACCTTGGGTAGTATTTAAAACAAACAAATCTAAACATATACATATATCTCCCCCACACAAAATGTTTACCAAATCACATTTATTATAAATAGAAATTTTAAAACAAAATAAAAATCTACCAACCAGGGAATACTTTGGTCTATCTTAGAATACTGTAAGACATTAGATATTACATTTATAAAGAGTTTTATGTAAATATATATATGCAAAAACTAAGTAAAAGAAAATAAAAAGAAAAATTACAACAAATTATCTGTGAGTAGAACTCAGACTAATTTTTTTCTTACACTTTTCTGTATTTTCTACATGTTGAACCATGAACACAGATTCTTTTTATAGTTGAATCCCCCTTCCCCCCCAGTTTTCTTCTCTAGGTTTGGTAGATTTTCTACTCAGCACTTAAATATTATTCATCATATATAGTCATGCCCAATTTGTCATGTCGTTCTCTGGTCAAAAACTCTCCCTGGTTCCTCATTGGAAGGATATCAAGCTCAAATGGCTCCCAAAGACTCAACAAGTGGCCCTCAACCCTCTGACCTGCCTCATTTCTTACTCCTCTCCCCAATGGTACCCACACGCTCATTCCTGGCCAGTGGTTCATCCCCAGCCTCAAACCTTGGTCCAGCCTGTCTCCCTACCTGAATGGCCTCTCACCCACCACCCTGCCTCTCTAAGAACTATCAGTGTTTGTATGGCTTAGATATGAGTCCCACTCCTTCAGAAGCTTGCTTTGATTGCTCTGGCCATGCTGATTTTATCCTTCTCTATTTCAGTCTATACGGCCTGTGCCTCACCTTGGCCTTTACCTTGCAAAGCTCTCTAGCTAATTGGGACAACATTTTTCACGTGGGCTGTTTATTGGCTGGAAGACCCCACACAGTGACACCTACTGAACACTTGTGAATACTCGTTAACATCAATCAGAAACTTAAGCCAAAGGAAAGTGGCCACACAGTGCAGCATCTTCCAAATGACCCCCAAATGACCCCTAAAGGAGGACCCTCAGGTACCCATGTCTTTCTCCACCAATGCCAGAATCTTCCCTGATCTGAAAAACCTGTTTTAGTTATATTAAAGTCTTATTGCACTACAGTCTCCATCACCATTCAGGAAGAATTTACTCAAATATGCTGTGCACACAAGGGAATATTTCTAGATGTTAGGCCCTCTGGGTCTTTGAAACAATCTCAGCATCAGTGGGGCCATATCTTCACCGGTGAAGGCGAAAAGTAGAATTGGTGCCCAAGAGTTCCCGAGGAGCATAGTAGTTCTTTCCAAGCACCCCAGGTAGCCATGGCCCTTCCTTGGTTTATGAGTAATTCACAAGCATAGGGCTTTACCCCCACTGAGAGCATAAAGGTAAGAGAAGGAGAACCAGTGATTACTGATCACTTGTCATAATCATCAGGATCATCATCATATTAAACACCACCAGCTTTGAGGCTTTCCTGTGAGCCAAGAACATCGCATACATTATCTAGTTCTCCTGACAATGCTGTCAGGTGGGCATATCACCTCCACCTCTTCAGGTAGAGACACAGGATCTCAAGATCAGTACCTGACCCAAGGTTCCATACCTCAAAAGTAGCAGAACCAGACATAGAACCTCTGCCTTCAAAGCCTATGATCTTTCCACCACCTTATGGGCCTCTCTGTAAATTCTCTATCTCCACTCTGGTGTGTTCAAGGCCATCTCAATCAAGAAATCCTTCCATATGTCTAACTTAATTCCTTCATGCTGCAGCTTCAGGTCCTTTCCTCCTTTTCTGTTCTTAGAAGAACTCGTCCTGGACTTCGAAATCATTACTTTTCTGCAAAGATTGGTAAATCGCCCCTTGACTTCTTTTTCAGGTTGAATCATTCTAGACCTTCCTGGGCCTGGATTTTTCAGGGCCATTAATCACTTCCACTCTGTTATCCCACTCTTTGATTCTCTGCAGTCCTCTGGCATGCTCTCTCCATTTTGAAAGGTACTTATGAACTTCTAGGCTGTTTTTGGGGGGGGTTGGGGTGGGGAGGCATGATAAATGGGGGTAGGGAACTTTTCCAACTGTGCAAATAGAATGTCTTGTTTCTGAAGTAAGAGAGCTCAGAGGAAAGCTCAGAGAGGCAGGGCCAGGGAAATGAAGTAGAGAAGGAAAATAGATGAGTTCAAATGAAGTTGAATCAGAAACATAGGATTAAATTTCCCTGAGGCCCTCAATCTTACAGAAAATGAGCTGGATAAAATATATTCGTATTTGATTTATCAAATGCAAAATGTTTTTCTTCCTTTTAAGAAAATAGGTAAGATGCTGAGTACCTTCCCAGGCCACTCATTGTCAGAATTAGGCCCCACTAAAGCCAGCACTGCCCCTGAGTAGGAGTCAGATCAAGGCTGAGTGCCTAGCTGAGTTTCCCAGGAGCCAGCATTTTCCAACAAGGGGCCTCCCATAACACCAAGCTGGGAATCAGGAGACCTGAGATCTAACCCTGGCTCTTCCACCGACAGCCCAGGCAAGTCGCTTCATCACGCTGGGCCTCAGTTTCCCCAAATTTAAACCCCAGAGCTTCAGACCATATAACCTCAGGAGTCCTTTCCAGATCTCACATTTCATAATTCTCCACTGAGTATGAGCAGTTTGCAAAAGGGGATCCGCCAAACACTAATCCTGCCAGATGCTGGGTGAAAGGACAGTTCAGGGGTCCCAGAGGTTTGGGAAATGCTTCATATGTGAACTCCCCCTTAAAGTTTAACATAGCTTAACCCAACATTCCCCTCATCTGACACCACAGAACTCGTTCTATGTACTACCGATGTACATAGAGTTGTATTTTGGGAAACACTGACATGAAAAATTCTGTATCTCCTCCTTCTCACTGCTGGGGCTTTAACAGCACATGGGCCTCTCCTGCCCAGTCATGTCAGGGCTTGAAGAGCACCACCTGGGAGCTGGAGGCTCTGGGCATGCCATGTCTTTAAGGGAGCACGTCGGACAGCACGCAGTCAGACCCAGGATATCTGTTTGCAAACAGAACTAGGGCTAATGGCAGGAGGATGAATTAGCTATGTCTGGGTACTCTTGTGCCATAGGCTACAAGATGCCTATCCCTGAACATCGCCAATTGAGGGTCTCAATGCATACTCCCTTTCCTGGGAGCCTTGGGTGTTTGGGGATAAAAAGATCAGGGAAGTCACCAGAAGAATGACTCTGGGCTGCCATAACAAAATACCACAGGGGCGCCTGGGTGGCTCAGTGGGTTAAGCGTCCGACTTCAGCTCAGGTCATGATCTCGCGGCTCGTGGGTTCGAGCCCCATGTCGGCCTCTGTGCTGACAGCTAGGAGTCTGGACCCTGCTTCAGATTCTGTGTCTCCCTCTCTCTCTGCCCCTCCCCTGTTCACACCCTGTCTCTCCCTCTCTCAAAAATAAACAAACATTAAAGAAAACAAAACAAAATACCACAGACTGGGGTGCTTAAAAAAAAAAAACCAACTCACTTTCTTGCGTTCAGAAGGTTCTGAGTTCAAGGGCTGGTTTCTGGTAAGTCCTCACCTCGGGGTTTGCTGATAGCTACCTTCATGGCCTCTTCTCCGTGCACACACATCCTTGGTGTTTCGAAGGACGCCAGTCCTCTCAACTTAAAATCTCACCCTTCTGACCTCATTTAGCCTTGATTACCTCCTTGAAGGCCCCACCTCCAAATACAGTCACACGTATTTCAAATACAGTTTCAACCTGCATGTTTGTGGGGGGGAGCGGGGGTGGGGGGACACAATTCAGGGGATTCCTCTGGATTGTTACAGAGACGAAGGGAGAGGGGGGGAGTCTGAGAGTTGAAAACAGAGAGGAGGAATCAATAGTAAATTCCCCCAGGGCTGAGGGAATGAAGGACAGAAGTCTATAGGTGCCTCCAGCCTCTTGCTGGGAAATCAAAGGGGTTGCCTTGGAGGAAATCGAAAGGGCACATCTTAAGAGGCTGTGTGCATTCGCTGTGTGTGACTTCCAAGGACCAGTTTGGCACAGAAGGTACAGAGCCCTCTGCCTGCAAGGTCGCATAGACTTGAACAAGGAAGGTATCTGCTACAACCGTGTGGAAACAAGTTTTGAGCCAGCCAGCAAATGCACAACACCTCAGACATTTCCCCATGCTCAGAGACAAGGAAAAACCCCAGGGACGACTGAAATTGAATTTCCTGCCACCCAGAAAACTGAAGCCTTGCAGCACATTCGACTTATTTTAGAGAAATAAAATAATTATGGCATGCACCTGTGTTGGGAGTCAATCTCACCTGACGCTCTGATGCTACTTGCTATGGGCAGGTACCATAGTCACGTGGAGCAGAGTGGGCAGCAAGGCCATGAGGGGGCAGCCTAAGCCAGGATGAAAAAGATCTGCGGGTTCCCGGCAAGGACACTCCTCACACAGGATTTGTATTGATAAGCAATGTAGTTGGTCCCGACCCCCTCTCAACAGCCGAATCCTAGTAATTTACCCTGGGTAGCCTCTCTCCTTGATTTGCTTGGAGGCATATTTATTTCCAGCAATAACAAATTACCACAAACTTGGTGGCTGAAAAGAACAGAATTTTTTGCTTCCACAGCCCTGGAGGCCAGAAATCCAAAGTCAAGGTGCTGATAATCTGAAAAGGATACATGTGATTGCTTTTAGGATCCACTGGATAATCCAGGATAAATGCCTCCTCTCAAAATCCAAACTTAGTCACAGTGATTATAAACGAAGTTCCCTTCACAGGTTCCAGAGATTTGACATTGGGGAGGCATTGCAGTCTACCACGGGCAGGTCAAGGCCTTGGGAAGCTTGGCCAAGTGGGACCCACCCCACCACCAGCCAGGCTCACCACTATAGCTCCCAGTACCACGCCTGTCACAGAGTGGGCTCTTGATATTTGTCAAAAAAAAAAAAAAAGAGTTTGTTGGATAGAAACAAATGTTATGACAAATAAAACCATGGGCTACTTTCACTCTTGAGAGGACTTATCCAGTGGACCCTACATGTTTGGATTTTTATTGACTAAATTCACACGCCAATGCAAAGCCGGGTGGGGAGGGCATGCACGGAAAGGTATCCACGTAGAACTTGCAGCTTTTTTTTTTATTTTTTTGAACTTCCAGCTTTTTAAATTGCTAAGTGAGGAGAGTGAAAGAAAATGCCATTTACTTTCATTATCATTTCATAAAAGAAAGAACACTTTAACACTAAAAGGAAGGTCATCACCTCAGAATAAAGGAGAGTCCTTAAATTAAGTAAATCTAGCCTTGTTAAAAATTCGCGTCAGTCTTGTTTTTTTTTTTCTTTCTCAGTTTGCCACAGACAAATGAAAATTCCACACACACTTTGAAAATAGACATTTGGAAGCAACCACGGGGGAAGAAAAAAACTGTTGGAAGAGAAAAAGCCACCTAATTCTAAGAATGAAGGAATGAGAATGTTTTTCAGAGAGCCTCCCCTCTTCCCAGAAAGCCCCAAACTGACCATCGGAACCCCATGGCGTCAGCCTGTGACGGACCCACTGAAAGTGAAAGTGAGGAGCCCCCTGGGTCTGCCACCCATGACATTAGACTCGCTGATATCAGAGAGCGTGGACCCCCCCCTCCAGCCTCTGTCTTTCAGGCTTCTCGTCTCTCGGGACCAACTCAACCTCTGTCCACTTCTGCCTCTCGCAAATACTGTCTCTTCCACAAGACCCACAGCACTGCTAGGATGTTCCAGAGATCTTTGCCATGTCAATCCCTGTCACCCATCCTCTGCCAGCCTCACCAGGAGAGTCTGTGGTGCGTGCATGGACACGGGCTCCTATGCATCCGTGCGCACCCTTCAAGAGCCTCTCCCCTGACTAGGGAACCAGCCCAGAGCTGTGCCAGCAGCATCCATTCCTAGGGACCTAATGTGTGTCTCTTCCGCATCGCTAGACCCAAGTGAGATGAGCTCCTGGTACTACGTCAGAGAAAGCCATCCAGGAAAGGAGGCATGTTCCGCGGGGGCTACATGCCCAGGAGGATTTTACTGCTGGGCTCCACAAAGCATTCAGGGAACCCACAGAAAGAAACTGCTGTGCCCAAAAGAGCCCTGGTGCAGACCCTGGAGCCAATCAAAAATCCCCTCCTGTCCACGAGAAGAACTTAGGATTCTGATGTATTGCTGATTGACCTGGAATTTGCACAACAGTCTGGAGGACAAAAAAAGACCAAATACTTTGGTCAGAGGAGGGACTGAAGGGATGGGGACATGGGAGGTATTGCTCCGTAGGTCAGAAAGTTTCAGTTCTGCAAGATGAACAGTTCCAGAGATCAGCTGCACAACATTGGACCAATAGTTAACCACCATACGTACCCTTAAACATTTGTTAGGAGAGTAGAGCTCACGTTACCTGTTCTTAGCACAATGAAAAAAATTAAATAAAACACATATATATTTTTCTAATGTTTATTTTTGAGCGAGAGAGAGAGAAAGCGTGAGCAGGGGAGGGGCAGAGAGAGAAGGAGACGCAGAATCTGAAGCAGGCCCCAGGCTCTGAGCTGTCAGCACAGAGCCCGACGCGGGGCTCGAACCCGTGAGCCTCAAACTCACGAGCTGTGAGATCATGACCTGAGCCAAAGTCAGGCGCTTAACTGACTGAGCCACCCAGGCGCCCCTACATATATTTTTAAACCTAGACCCTCTCACCCAGTCATCCCACTTCCAGTAACTCTGAGAAAACATCAGAGATCCATCTGCAATGTAGGCATAAGAAAGTTTATCCTAGTTACATGCAATAGGAAAGCCTGAGAAAACCGGAAATATCTATGCATTGGGACCTCCTGCAGCTAATGAAGGTTATCCTGGAAAAGAATTCATAATGACATTTAGAAAACAGTCACAGTGTAATAGTAAGTTGAGATATTCATCGGTGTTTGTTGTCACTGCGTAGAAGAATCAGGGAGAATGGAGGCTGTTGCATTTTCCTTCCGTACAAGCCGGGACCCGTGCTCATTGGCCTCAGGGGAGATTTGTGTTACACGGCGAACTCCCTTCTGGGTTTTGGTTCTAAATTCTAAATTCACTGGGGCAATTTTCATGGGAAAGGGAGACGCTACGGATGGGGAGAGAAAGACTTGAAGGAAGAGACAGGCCTGAGAAAGTCTGAGGGAACGGTTTGCCCCTCCGCCCTCTCTGGGTTCATCCCCAGACCGCACCCCAGGCAGATGGTGGTCCTCAGGGGAAGGGCAGTGGCCTGTCCCAGGGGGCTCTGCCCAAGAGGCAGCCCCTGCCCCTCCCCAACCTGACAAAGAACCTGCAGCAGGCGCCCCGCACAAGTGGCACTGAGCCCACATCATGGCGCGTGCATAGGCCCTGAGACCAGGCTGTCACTAACTCCAGGCCCGTTCTAGTGAGATCCCACCAGGAAGGCAGAGGGGATGCACAGAGTGAAGAAATATTTGATCTCTAGAGCAAGTCTGCCCCTTCTTCCATGACAGGTTTGTGGAACAGAACCCACACTGACTGGAGGAACAACGTGAAAAGAAACAGGTCACAAAATGGTGTGGTCTGTACCAACTCATAAGGAAGGCAATGCCCCCAGTCTCATTTTCCAGGGCAGGAAACTGAGGCACAAAGAAGCCAAGCAGCTCCCTGAAGGCCATGCCGCTCACAAGCAACACAATGAGGGTTTGAATCCAGGTCCGGGTCATCCAGGTCCGGGTGTCCCTCGTCTTCCCCAGCCCCCACTGCCCATGTCACACTGTGTGAGCGCAGAGAACACATCCAGAGGAACATGTCCTAAAATCTCCATAGCATACCATTGGTGTGATCATTTTGCTCTGCATTCTTGCGCATCTTTTCTGCAATTAACACTCATTTCTTTCATAATTAGAAAAACAAAATTGTGTTTAAAATGGAACAGAAAGGCCTCTGTGTTCCCTGAGATTCTGAGAAGCTCCCAAAGCTCAGAGGGGCCCCCAAAGGACAGTAAGTCCTCCTGCAGCACAGCCCCTGGCCGGCTCCGGACCCTGCTTCTCACCCAGCAGGACTGAGCCTCTTCGGGGCTCAGGGAGGGAGCCACACAGACATAGGGGTTAGCTGAGGAGCCTTCTCGCCACTGTCAGAGAGTCCAAAAGGGACTCCAAAAGGTAGCTCCTCAGTGTTCCTTTCCCTCCACCAGACCCTCAGACCCAATGCCCTGAATCTGTTGGCTCACCGGGTGGGCAGCCTCATGAGATCTGTCGGGCTGTGGAAAAGTGAGCTCTGTAGGATCTGCCCTCCCAGCCCTAAGGCTGGAAGGCATCCCAGCCCCTGCCCTGATGTGAGGTCCCAGCCCAGAAGAACCCCCCACCTGTCCTTCCTGAGTCCAGATGAGAATGGGTGAAGGAGGCTCAGACTCCACTGAATGAGGACAATTTACTGAGAGCTCCCTTGAGAGGGGAGTGTAGAAATTTCCTTTATGGTTAGAAACAGGTGTGGGCAGCACCCAGCAATTTCCATCATCCCCGAGGACCAGGTCAGCCTCAGAGCAGAAATGCCCTGGGAGCTCTTGGCTGCCCCGATCATTCACCCTCTCAGAGCTCTATCCTCTGTGGGCCATCCACAGTGGGCTATTCTTGGTTGCCCAAGCAGGGATATCTTTCCTGCTGGTTGCAACATATTCTCTTTCCTCTTCCCAATGTGTAGTCTGTCTTGAGCACTCCATTCCACGAGTACCAAGAGAACAGGAAGCCCTTCCCTGCCTGAGGGCCTTTGCACTTACTGTACCCTCTGCCTGGAGCTCTCATCATAAAGCAGGCTGGGCCTTCGGGTCTCAGCATGGCGTCACCACCTCTGGGGCCTTCTGACCACCCTAAGTAGGGAAACCAGACCTTGAGCACAGCACTGCCAAGCCAAAGGTCACAAACTCAGAAAAAAAAGAATAAAACTCACACTGCATAGGTGGGCAAATAGCTATGGGACTGGCTTCCGGGCTGGATGACTATATCCGACTGGAAAGTGGATGTCCCACCCAAAAGAGGCAGCTGCTGTGTAGCCCCAGGTGGGGCGCTGCCTTGCAGGAAGAGAGCTGTGCTGCTGAGACTCTAGTCGACCAAGAAAAGCCAGAGTTGAATTTCCACCGAAACTCATCAGACTGTTTGCATCAGCTTCCACGCACTGCCAGAGGCACCCGCAGGTTGCCCAGATCTCTCCTTGGAGTCCCTGTGGTTGAGCTCCATCCACTGCAGCCTGAGCCCCCCTCTGGGGTTCGCGCCCCTCGCCCGGCTCCCGGTCCCCACCCCACACCCAAGGTCAGGCCTGACCTTCCTCGCGCCTCTCCTCAGCTGCACGCTGTACCCCCCGCCCCCCACCCCCCGAGATGCGCCCAGTGTTCCGGCTCCAGCCTTGCTGACCCTGCCGCCCAGAGGGCACGCTGGTGGCCCTACCTCTGACCCGACAGAGCGAAAGGTTCGGGCCCTGGCAGGGTTTCTCAAAGGCCGCCAGCCCCCTGTGAGTACCCAGCAGCCTCTGTTGCCAGAGCACCAGGGAGCAGAGACAAATGCCACCCCCGCCCCTGGAGTCGGTGAGCTACTTCCCACCACATCCCGTCCTCCCACCCACAATCTGTAAACCAGCTTGTGTGCCTCCATCTCACTAATCGCAGGCTGACTGACGGCGCCGGAACTGCGTTCTGGCTCCAGGATGCCTGCAAGCAGAACCCACACCGGAGCCTCAGCGCCCAGCGGGCTGGGGTGGGGAGCCGAGCCCATTTCCGGTCCCACGAACCTGGGGTCCTTTGCGCCCTTGTAGCCTGGGGCTGATTCCAGCATTCTGCCCCGCCCTGGAGCTCAGTTCCCAAACTCCCCAGGAAGGGACTTCCAGCCAGAAAAAGGCTGTCAACCTGCGGACCCCATCAGGCCCTTCTTCCACTAATCCACAGAGAGCTGGGCGAGATTCCAGCTGTCGGGGAGACGACACAGACAGCGTGACCCTCTCCAGCTGGTCAGCCAAGTGCAGAGACGCCCCCATCCTGGATGCCGGCTTCCAAGATGAGATCGACGTGCAAAAGCAGGGGTTTGTCGGTTCATCACAGCTGCCAGCAAACACACTGGCGCTGGCTGAGCCGTGCCTGGGGGCCAGCTGCTTTGCCTGTATCAGCTCATAGCCTCACAGCAGCCCGGTGAGGTCAGCACTACCATTTCCCTTTTCCAGACAAAGAAACTGAGGCACACAGCGATTAAGTAAATTTTCCAAAGTCACATGGCTGGTAAGTGGCAGAATTGGTATTGACGTCGGGATAGTGAGACCCCCAAAGCCTTAAATGCTGCGCTGTACTTGTCAAGAATCTGCTGTGGCTGTTGTAGATGTATACTTAACCCCGTGGAGACAGGCCCACAGTCCCTTATTAAGTGAAAAGAAAGCGGCAGAAGAATACATAAAATGCAGTCCCGTTGGGAGAAACACACACACACACACACACACACACACACACACACACATAAACAAGTAGTTGCAGAGGCTGGGACATGAAAAGCCGTGTCACAATGACAAGGTGGTGAAGGATGATGGAAACCTCCGTTGAATCCAGGCTACTCCCTCCACTTACTCCCCAGGTGGCCACTTTCAGTAAATCACCTACCCCCCCCCCCCCCCCCCCCCCCCCCCCGCAAAGACTCAGTTTCCTCGCGGGAAATGAGAAGCTGTGCCTACCATCACCAGTGTATGAATCAAACACAAAAGATCACCTAGAGTATTCTTCCATTTATATGAAATGTCCAGAAAAGGCAAAACTGTGCAGATGGCAGATAGATTAGGGTTGCCTGGGGCTGGAGATTAACCGTCAATGGGCCCGAGGGATTTTACAGGGGCAATGGAAATCTAAAACTGAACTATACCGATCGTTGCACAACCCTGTAGATTTAGTAAAAATCTTTGCATTAAAATGATTCGTTAATCATTAAAACAAGGGGATTTTATGGTATATAAATTATACCTCAATAAAGTTCTTAAAAAATTACGTAGAGCTGCGAGCACACGGAGGTGGCTATTGCCATTATCATTGCTAATGGAATTGTCGACAGCCTTATGAAGTGGTATTTCCAGTGAATTGTTTTTGCTTCTCTGTATTCTTTACGTTTGTACAATAAATACGTATTTCTTGCATAATAAAAGGAGAAAGGGGAAAACTCAATTCCATTCAATATCATTGAAGAAAAGGATGCTATTATCATGGGGATGATTTTAATTTTCTTCTTTGGGCTTATTTTCTATTTCACAACTGCTTGGATAAAACGGTAGACTGTTGTGTTCATATAGAGCTTATTTTATATTCAACCCTGGGATAAACACCACGAAGCATGCACAGGAACATAAGACGCTGTCCCCTAGGGTCTTTCCATCTGGAGTGGAGGCAGGACAGGTAAAGGACCGATCTGGAATGCTGAAGAACAAGCAGACAGTCTGTGCTAAGCAGCTCAAAGTTTGTCCCCAGCAAGGTTAGAGGACCCCGAGGATGCGGAATGCCTGCTGGCCGAACAACCAAGGAAGAGAGCTTAAGAAGATGAAGAAGAAGAATGTCCATTTCCTCCATAAATATTAATTGGGTGCCAGCTCTCTACCGGACCATGCGAGGAGCTGGGTCTGCATGGTAACAGGACAGACAGGGTTCCTGCCCTACACACACTGTCACACTCCCAGCCACGCTAGCCTGGCTCTGAGCACAGCACACACCAATGGCCCTGTGCCTGGAGCCGGGAAAGGAGGGAAGCTTCCTGAAGATTCCCTGCTGCTCCAGGGCATGAGGTAGCTGCCCCAAATTCTGAGAAGCCCGGGAGCCTCCTCCCAACACTTCCTCCCATTCCCAAGAGGGAATTCCTTCCTTCTCCAGACATCAGTTTCCCTGCCTATAGAGATGAGATAACAATGGTTAAAGGGTTATATGAATGAGATGATAATGTTATGTGCACAGGTCTATGGCCAGAAACTTCTAGATTCAAGCACCTTAGCCTCTCAGAGCTCCAATCTTCTCTTCTGAACAAGTGGGTGGAACGATCGCACCTAACCTGTAGAGGGTTTGGGGAGTAGGGAGGCCCCAACCAGGTCATGCGTGGGAAGCACCTAAGGGCATCAAGAACCTACTTGGCAAATGTAAACAGGCTGTTGTCGCCGGCTTCCAGCCAGCCACCAGACTGCGGTTCTGGGAGACTTGACATTCCTGGGGCGTCCCAGCCCCGGAGCTCAGAACTGAACAAACAGAACCGGTTCAGCAACTGCAAATCTAACCGCCCAGGATGGCTAGCAGGCGGGAGGGGAAGAGCCTATAAAACTGGTTGAGGAAAATGAAAGATCATAGTCGTCCAACTAGCGTCTCCCGCCTTTTAACACGTACTCAGTCCAGCACTGCCACCTGTTGGCAGGAAAGGAGATTTGCATGAAAAGATCCCTTTCCCCCTGCCTGGGGGGATGATCTTTAACCCCCAGGCTCACGAAAGCCTCAGGACAACTACAACATAGTGTAGGGGAGGAAAACTTTTCCTTCTTCCCTTCTAGGTGCTTTGGCTGGTCTAATAATTAAATCGACATAAGACAGACTGACAGGAGAGAAACAAATTTAATTTCATAGGAACCAGACAGAGCCCGATTGAAAATAGGAGACTCAGGGGGCGCCTGGGTGGCTCAGTCGGTTAAGTGTCCTTCCTCTCAGGTCATGATCTCACAGTTCGTGGGTTCAGTCCCGCATCGGGCTCTGTGCTGACAGCTCAGTGCCTGGAGCCTGTTTCAGATTCTGTGTCTCCCTCTCTCACTCTGCCTCTCCCCTGCTCACACTCTCTCTCTGTCTCAAAAATAAATAAACATTTAAAAAAATTTTTTTCAAAAAAGAGAAAATAGGAGACTCAGAGAAGTGCCCAAAGCAGGCAGCGTTTATACCTTTTACACAAAGAAACAATAAATTTTTGAAGAATTGGCAAGGCAGAGAAGCTTGGGCTTGAGGTATTAAATTAGTGAGGAAATAACAAGGTTTGTTTATACAGCCTCCGCAGCCCTGAATTCCCTATCTCTGGCAGTGAGGAGGTCTCTCCTCCTCCTGGTACTGGGAGATTAGCTTTAACTTGGGAAATTTAGTTCCTGCCTTCAGAGGGACAGAGGAGGGTTAGAGAATCCTTATTGTACTGGCTGTTTCTCAAATAATTCTAATTCAAGGTAATCCAGAGGCCAAAGGTGTATAACTGGGAGTGGCATATTCAGCTCCCCTTCAGTAGGCAGGGCAAGAATTAGTATTTTCATGACACAGAAGAGAAATCCAGCTCAGAGATGATATATAATTTACTCAAGAACACACAGCAGAGCCTCAGACCACCAAGGCTCTCATTGCCCCCAAGTCACATGTTTGTATTCCCACTGCAGGTAAGAGAGTGGGCCGGGTGGCCCCCTGTGGCCCCTCCGGCTCTACCTTTTATGACTCCAGAGCCCCGCCTTATTCTTGCAGATCTGTCTCCCTCTGGCTTCCCCAAGGAACCAGATGGCCTTCCTCAAAAAACTAAAAATAGAGCTACCCTACGACCCAGCAATTGCACTACTAGGCATTTATCAAAGGGATACAGGTGTGCTGTTTCAAAGGGACACATGCACCCCCATGTTTATAGCAGCACGACCAACAATAGCTAAAGTATGGAAAGAGCCCAAATGTCCATCGATGGATGAATGGATAAAGACGTCGTGGAATATATATATACAATGGAGCATTACTCGGCAGTCAAAAAGAATGAAATCTTGCCATTTGCAACTACATGGATGGAACTGGAGGGTATGATGCTAATTGAAATTAGTCAGAGAAAGACAAAAATCATATGACTTCACTCATCTGAGGACTTTAAGAGACAAAACAGATGAACATAAGGGAAGGGAAACAAAAATAATATAAAAACAGGGAGGGGGACAAAACAGAAGAGACTCATAAATATGAAGACCAAATTGAGGGTCACAGGAGGTGTTGTGGGAGGGGGGGATGGGCCAAATGGGTAAGGGGCACTAAGGAATCTGCTCCGGAAATCATTGTTGCACTATAGGCTAATTTGGATGTAAATTTTAAAAAATAAACAATTAAATTAAAAAAAAAGAAGAAGAAAAGAAAAAGAAAGAAACCAGATGGCCTCCTCTCTGACTCCTGAGCAAATCTCGAGCCTCACCACATGTTCTCCTCTGGCCCCAACCCTCCTCCACCCCATCCAATCTCGGGCCCACTCTTGCATATTTGTGAAAATGCTCCTGTCCTTCAAAGCCCAGCTCAACTCCCACCTGGTCCGTGAAGCCTTGCCTAATCCCCGCCCTGAGAAATAGAGCCAGCTTGGTGTGGACCAGGGCAGTGGGGTCAGAAACGCCAGCCATGGAATGAGCATGTGTGCCAAGCACTGCACACGGTGCTCATGTACACACATTCCCCCGCGTGTCCTGAAGCCTCCCTGTGGGGCACGAACCGGTGGTATGGCCGTCTCACAGGTGCGGAAACCAGTCTCAGATTGACCCACGAGGGGGTCATTTCCCTTGTGTGACAGCAGTCGTTAACGAACGCAGGACTTCGTCGAGCCTTGTCTCATTTAATGCAATAATCCCTTTTGACAGACAATAGCACCATTCTATGGGGAAGGAACCAAAGTCTCTAAATCCTGACGAAGGCACACAGTCCGAGGTGGGACTGCGACCTGCAGAAAGCTGGATTCCAGAATCTGTGTGTTTTCTAATACACAAGTGACAGATTATTTACCACATTACTTAGAAATACTGACATCAAAGTCTCCCTCGGCTCCTGCCCTGGCCCTTTGTCACAGTGCCGGACCTGCCACCATTCAGCCCCTCTCAATTCTCAGTTGACTCTGACATTCCACAACTGGAGTCCGTGAAGAATCACTCGTGAACTTTCAAAAGTTCCTTTGCTTTCCAGGAGCTCCATCTGAAAATAAACCTGCTTCGAGAGTGGCTCATTCTTCGGTAGATTCATGGACAGGTGCCAAAACAAGGTCCCGGGCACACAGAACGCAGAGTGGGAAGACAAGGGCTCAGAAGAGGGAGCGAAGGTCTGGGGGTCCCCCTGCAGGTGTTGGGGGTACAGTGAGAACAGGACAAACACAGCCCCTGCCCCCTGGAGTCCCGGGCACAAATGCTTCCTCCCTTCCAAGTTCGCTGAGGGTCAGCCACGGAGGGAGGGCACCTGCCAGCCTGGGATCCTGATGGTCAGAGCAGCCCCTGTGCAGGCAGTGAGAGAGAGGTGAAGGGGGTCCAGGCACCTGTCAGGGCCTGATCTTCTGCCACTGCCCCAATAGTTCTGCCCACTCTCAACCACAAGCGCCACCTGTCACTTCTTGTCACCATTCAGGGCCCATCTCTGTGACCACAGCACTCTGCCCCCAGCTGAACATGAACTGTCCCTCCTCTGCAGTCCCTCTGCCCATTGTCCCCTTCCCTGTGTGCCCATGTGATCCACCCAAACAGACCCTACACCAGGGCACATTCTGATTCCCCCAGGGAACCCTCCAGAGCCTGGCACCGGGGAGGTGCTAGAAACATCTTCCAAAATGTTGAGCGAGTGAGCGGATAAGTGAGCGAGGCCAAGCAAGGACCTGGGACTAAGAGAGCCGGCTGTTCCATGCTCCTGATCCTGTAAATGCAGCTCCTTAGTGACGGGGCACCCTAAAATCCTGGAGGAAGGAAAAGGTGGGCCATATGGGCCAGTCTATCTTGTCTACCTGAGAAAGTACTGGCAGGCAAGGCCACCAAACGCAAATGAAAAGCAGTCAGTTATATGTCCACAGGAAGCAGTAAAAACACGAGTAACTGGGGTCAGTGGTGATATGGTTATGCAGTGGATACGGGCAGTGTTACTCAAAGAAGTGTCCTTGGAAGCCTGATTTGAGAACCGATTGGTCAAATTTGTTTAGTGAGTACAGCACATTCCTCTTCTTCTAGATGCTCAGTGCTCCCCAGCATGTTAAGGCTCTGAGAAGTCATGCTGCACAGACAACTGTTTAACCTGAGGCTTTCCATACTTAACCCTTTTTTTTTTTTTAAGTAAATCCTATTTAATATCCCAAGGAACTAGCACTTAGAAGGATGCACTTAGAAAACGTAAGGGTGCTGGTCACGCAAATGTTCTGGCTCAAGGAGGTCATTTAGGATGGTCTGGGAGGCCTTCCTTCATTCTTCCTCAGCTTTCCTTCTGCCAAAAAAAAATCCTGATTTTATAGGTTCACAGCCTTAAGATAACAGGACAAACTTCCAATGGTGGACAGTTAGGCATTGGCCAGCCGAGTGGGAGGGGAAGGAATCTGCCACAAAATCTTCTTTGTCCTCTGTCTGACCATAGACATAACCTCTAGGATGAGACAACTTTCCTGCACCCACATTCCTGCTTAAGATAACAGGACAAGCTTCCAATGGTGGACAGTTAGGCATTGGCCAGCCAAGTGGGAGGGGAAGGAATCTGCCACAAAATCTTCTTTGTCCTCTGTCTGACCATAGATATAACCTCTAGGATGAGACAACCTTCCTGCACCCACATTCCTGCTTAAGATAACAGGACAAGGGGCGCCTGGGTGGCGCAGTCGGTTAAGCGTCCGACTTCAGCCAGGTCACGATCTCACGGTCCGTGAGTTCAAGCCCCGCGTCGGGCTCTGGGCTGATGGCTCGGAGCCTGGAGCCTGTTTCCAATTCTGTGTCTCCCTCTCTCTCTGCCCCTCCCCCGTTCATGCTTTGTTTCCCTCTGTCCCAAAAATAAATAAACGTTGGGAAAAAAAAATTTAAAAAAAGATAACAGGACAAGCTTCCAATGGTGGACAGTTAGGCATTGGCCAGCCGAGTGGGAGGGGAAAGAATCTGCCACAAAATCTTCTTTGTCCTCTGTCTGACCATAGACATAACCTCTAGGATGAGACAACTTTCCTGCACCCACATTCCTGCTTAAGATAACAGGACAAGCTTCCAATGGTGGACAGTTAGGCATTGGCCAGCCGAGTGGGAGGGGAAAGAATCTGCCACAAAATCTTCTTTGTCCTCTGTCTGACCATAGACATAACCTCTAGGATGAGACAACTTTCCTGCACCCACATTCCTGCTTAAGATAACAGGACAAGCTTCCAATGGTGGACAGTTAGGCATTGGCCAGCCGAGTGGGAGGGGAAGGAATCTGCCACAAAATCTTCTTTGTCCTTTGTCTGACCATAGACATGACCTCTAGCATGAGACAACTTTCCTGCACCCATGTTCCTGCTCTGTATGAGGCCTTGAAGACCAAATGAGCTGCTAGATAATGAGCGCTTAGAATAGCACCTGGAAGATTCCCAGAACCCAAATAGCATTCTACATCACGAAGAGCTCTTGTTACCTGAAGCAATATGGATTTAGTGATTTCCTTTTCCTCTCTCACGGCAAGCTTCATGGACTTATAACTTAGCGTAATAGCCTCTTAGGTGACATAAGCACATGACATATGCACGAAAGGACAAAAGAGAGACAATAGGTACTAAGAAAGTTTAGAAAGGAAAGGATCTGTGTGCGCTGCAGGGTCGGTCATTAGGACGGCATCCTGAAGGAGGGGAACCGTGGGGCTTGGCCTGAGCAGAGGTCGGCAGGGACAGTCCCAGCAAGGGAAGAACATCATGTGAACGCAGGCCTGGAGGTACCAGCGATCACAGCCAGGGCCTCATTAACTCGGCTCCGGGTGAGCAGGGAGTCCGCTCCACCAGCCAGAGACCGGCCAACCACAGGGAGCTGGCAGCTCTGTTGATGTTTGCCGAGGAATAGAGTCATCTCCAGGTCCTGGAGGTAACTAGAAGTGACAGATGGTCTGTTGAGCAGAAAGGAGCGCTTGCTTCCCCAGCTTGCAACGTGTTTCTCAGGCAGGTCTGCGGGCCCCCTACCCCCTCCCCAAGCCCTCCTCCAGGCTTCGCTGGGAATCGGTTCTTGCAAGAAGCAGGGACCCATTGAAGTTCGCTCAAGTGTAGAGGTGGCTGGGGGAAAAATTCAGTGGTATCTCTGGGAAGACAAGGGCAAGGAGGTCAAGTCGGACCTTGGGAAAAAGTGAGGGAATACCCAGTGCCAGGGCAGGGGTGCTATCTCTGTCTCCCTTTTTCTCTTTCATTATCTCTGTATCTCTGTATCTTTAAACATCTCTCTCTCTCTCTCTCTCTCTCTCTCTCTCTCCAATTTCTATCCCACTCTCCCTCTGTGTCTATGCGTCTCCTGCATTTCTATCCCTCTGTCTATCACATCTCTGTGTATGTATGTGTATATGTTACCTCTGGGTGTATCTGTCTCTCTATGTCCTTTATTCCAATCTCCCTCTTTGAGCGTCTCTCTCATTGCGCAATCTCCCACATCTCTCTCTGTCGGTCATCCCTCTCTGCTGGCTTCTCAGCATGCATGGTACACAAATTGCCCTCCCAACTCCGGAATCTATTTGACCTCTTAGCCCCAGTGCTTAATAGCATCAGTGGACCTCAGCAACAATGTTCTTTTGAGAGAAAGAATGAGGTCAGATGACTACTCCTGGTCCCATCAGTTTGGCCAGGGAGAGCCATGTGATGACAGTATGGTGATTTCATCTAAGAAGGGGCCTGGGATGGGCATTCACCCTACAGTGCAGCTTTTAGAGCAGAACAGAACTGCACCATGGGAAGAGTACTCAGTAGGAGTCATGGCACTGTACCTTCTCCTAGCTCTCGTGGAACAGCAGTGTGGCCTGCAGCCAGACACTCCCCTCTCTGGGTCTCAAACACCCCATTCTATAAAATGAGGAATTGGAGAAGGTATTCTGTTACGAACACTTGTAGCCCAAAAATTCTATGATGTTCTGTTTACAAAACAGGCATGGAGACCAGAGAGAACCTAAGAAGTGGCGAAGGAGCAGAATACTGAGAAAAGAGAAAAACACATCCTTTCAGAAACAGTTGGTGGAACTGTCCCCAGGGCAGGGGGTGGGGGGGAGGGGTGTCGATCCCAGTGCAACAGAAGTGGACCAATGGTTTCTGAGCGTCAGCCTCACTTGCAGACGCTGTTGTAGATTCAGATTCCCAGGCCCATCCCACATGGTCTGATTCAACAACTCACCCCGGGTGACTCTGATGCAAGCAGTCTCAACACCACCTTCTGAAGACACTGAGGGCAATTCTTCAAAGAGCTGCCTCAGGAGGAACAGGGCTTCCCAGGAAAGGCGGTGACCCCGCAGCTTTGGGACCATACAAGAAAGGCCAAGCTGTTATGGATGATCCCAACCACCCCTCTCACCTCCTGTTTCTCCAACACTCAGAAGTTCAAACAGAATCAAGACTGCCCTGGGAGCCCAAGACCCAAGCAGGGAAGGGTTACAGCCTCTTCAGGCTGCTTCTCTGGGCCTTATTCATGTACACTAGAGGCCATGGATCTGATGTCCAAACAAGGGAAGAGAAGACACAGGGCAAACTGATGCTCCTCTGCCTCCCCCATTACACCTCCTGGGCTTTTAAAGGCTGGATTCTGGGTCAGTAGGAGTGCCTCCAAGATATTCTCTTGGACTTGAGCTCACTCATCTTCCAGAAATGAGTGGGATCTGGGCAGGAGGAGGGAGTTCACCTCTAGACTCTGCCAAGAGACCCCAGATTCCAAAGCCAGAGGATGAGAAGAACGGCCACCTAGGGTCCTCCCCAATCAGCGCTGGAAGATCAAGTCCTGCTTTTGCATCAACAACTTTCAAATTTCTCTAGCTCTCCATGCATCTCCCTCAGCCTGTGGACTCACTGGGTGCCAGGCAACATGTGGGAACCTAGGCGGTTTGAGGGGGACCCAGACACATCTGGAAATTTGCTACGTTAATAGAGGGTTCAAGAATTCACAATCCACCTTCACACAACCTGTCCATTTAATCTTCTCAGCCACCTTGTAGGGCTGATTTGTTGTGTATCAAATGGAGAAACTGAGGTTCAGAAGGCTGGCCTGGGAGAGAGGCAGGGCTGGAGGACAGTACATGTCTCTACCTCCTTCTTCCTTCCAAGTCCCCGTTCCTTCAGGAAAGTCCTGGCTTTGAGAGGTGTAGGGACCACCCCACTGCATCAGGGCTGGAGCTAGGACCAGGAAAGGGTGGGCTGTTATGGCAGCAGGTGGACAGAGCAGTGCACTTATTAAGCAGATGGTTCTGTCTCAGAGGCAAGGGGAGAAGTGACCCACTAGGATGGACACCTTGGAGAAAGGGGAGGCAACTGGGCAGAGGGGCAGAGGAGAGGCCAGGGAATTTGGAAGATCTGGAGCCTATGCGTGTGGCCTGGAGTGGGTCCCTGCTTCTCCCCAGACCTTAGTCTCCCCTTCTGTACTTTGGTGGGGTTAGACTCTATGGTCTCTAATGTCCCATCCTAGTCTGGCATTTGGGGCTTCCCCCTCACGGGCTCTTCCTTGAGTCTCCACTGATCTACTAGCAGCAGAGAGCCAATGCAGCTCAGAGACCACATGGATTTTTAGTCAGCTCTGGCTGTGCCCCACCACCACCCCCCCCCCCCCCAACTCCCACAGCGACCAGAAGTTTCCCAGAAGCCTCAAAATTACCTGCGGTCCACGGTGGAGAGTAACACTGCAAAAAGCTGCAGTGATAAGAACTGACCAGAAGATGGAGCCAAATACCCTGGAAACTGAAACTTACTTTGTGAGTTTTTGTTTCCGGGGCTAGAGGGGCAGAAACTAAACCCCAGAGGTGGTAAGAGATGTGCTCCGTGTTCAGGCTGGAAACCAAACCCCATCTCCTGCCCCTGGGGCCAGCAAGCCCCCTTCTATTCCACTCTCCTCCCTGCTTATGCCTCAGGACTCCGCTCAAGCCGAGTTCGCTCCAGGAAGCCCTGATCCAGTTACAGCTCACCTGGTTAGGTTGATGGGGCTGAGGAGCACCCCGAGGGAGATTCAGTGAGCCTTTAAGTGGGTGAGGGCGGGGCTTTCATGTGTTCCGCGTGTGCACGGGCCACGCGGTCCAAGATCCCCACCCTACTTACCCCACCCGTATGTTTACTCTCTGCAAGATTCATAAACTCTCTAGACCTGGGTCCTCGTCGGTAATTTGCAGTGATGATGCTACAGACCTATTGGGTTGTTTGCAGGGTTGCATTAAATAAATGAGCACCGTGACTTGGTATGGCAGATGCTCAGGAAATACGAGGGTCTTATTGTTGAGGACGCTTATGTCAAAAATGACCTAAATGAGATGACAAAGACGAACACGAAAGGCTCTACCAGTGTAAGTGGGCAGTTCCATTTTGTGACATTCCGCCTTCACCGAGGCTCCTCTCACCGCCCTCCCTCCCGTCTGTCCTGGGCTCCAGCTCCTGGCTCCCTTGTCAGCCAGTTTCTGCAGTTGATTAAAGCGTTTCTTCATTTTCACGGTGATCACCTCCTGGTTCTGTGTGACAGAAGTCAGATCTCGCCAAGGAGACAAGACAGAAGGGAGGTGGCAGGGGCTGTGTGGCCAGAGCACGGGGCAGCTCCCAGGCTGGTCATAGGGGTCTCAAGCCCTGACCTCAGACCCTGCTTCTTCACACCTTGAATTTCTCTAGAATTCAATTGCTAGTCCCTCTTTCCATATCCCTCTCCACTCCCGGGGAGGCACTCTCATCCCTCCATGCCTCTGACCCTCTCTTGCACATTTTTCAGGACCCAGCCAGAGAACTTCCTGTCTCCTCACAGCCTGCGTTAATCCCCGCCTTCCCATAGAGGATTCTCTGGCTTCTGCTTCACAGAAGGACCTGAAAGTTCCTTCTGGAGACAGAGGAGTCACTTTCTTTCCTTGTCTCCATATTGCCTGGGGCTCAAGGCCAGGAACTCAGGCTGCTTAGGTCAGTAGGGGGGAGCACTGTACTAGGAGTCAAAAGACCCTGGCTGAGGTCTGGCCCTGCTCTGACACCTGCCTGATGTTGGGCACTGCCTCTGCCACCCTGAGATGACATCAGCCCTCAGTCAGAGCCTCCCCAGAGTTCATTTCTGCCCTGGGATTCAGCAGCCCTGAAGACCAACCCTGTTCTGCTTTGATTCTCAGTGTGACCTCTGACAAGCCCCTTCCCCTTCAGGACTCAGTTCCCCTGGTGCTTTCGGTGCTTGAGTCCAAGACCATAGTCTGGTTGGTGCCTCTGACAGGCATTTGTATGGTCCTCATCACTGTTGCTGTCACACTCACTGCCTTCGCCCTCCTGCCAGAGAGACACGATGTCACTGTGGGGCTCCACATTGTCTAGAGCTCTCACTGCCCTCAGAGGACCTCCCCCTCCTCCAGCCCCTCAGCTAGGTGTGGAATATGCATAGGGCACCAAACAAGATGAGCCATGGGGTGTGCTGGGGAACAAATACAACCTGGTACAGCAAAGGCCAGCAAAGAGGACATGGCAAAGCTTTTCCAGCTTTCGCAAGCTCCCCAGGCATTATGGAAATCACGTTCACATCCATTCTTCCACTTGGACCCTACTGCCATTTTCAGAACTGGTAGGGAAGAGATTATGGACCCATTTTACAGAGGAGGCTGAGGTCCAGAGAAGGAAAGGGCACCTCTAAAAATATATCAGAAAGTCAGTGCCACGAGGGCAGTAGAATCTGGGATTGCATCATTCTGGTTCAGAGTCCTTCCCCAAGCAAGTAGGGCATGACTATCAATGAAGGAAATATCCTAGCTTCCCCCATCAACATTGGATGGTGGCCCTCCAGGAAAGACCTGGAGCCTCTACTAAGCACGACATAGGCTGGGGTCAGCCTTTGGGGCTCGTGTGGGCTGTGGGAAGTGATGCGTGACACCTGGTGTGGGTAATGATGAGTGGCCACGTGGGAGGTATGTGCATATGGCATGAAAGAGCACGTGTTTTCCAGCTTCTACTACCCCCATGTGTAAGCTCCCCAGTGGCCATCTCTGCCCACAGCTGGCGTGGCCTCTCGCCCCAGTATCGTCGGTCGGTTCCTGCAGGTTTCCTGTGAGATATTTTCTTTCTCTGTAAATACTGATCAGACCTCTCTGGCAACTCTGGGGGGAGTTTCCTGCTGAGCTGGCCCCTTTTCCCATCACACCCCCGGTCATGGCCTCCTCAACGAGGTGCCCGGATACAGAGGGAGAAGCCCATGTCCGCAGAAGCCCAGGAACTCACACTTTAGGACAGAAACCATCTTGATGAGATTTCTGGCTTCTGTCACACCAACCTGAGAACAAACAAGTAACAGCAGCTCGCCTCTTCCTGGCATGTTACAGTTTACAGAGCGTGTTTAGGTAGGGCCGCTGTCCTCTATGAGGCACACATCAGCCCTGGGAGGTCGGCGCTGTTAGCCCATCGGGACAGATGAGGAAACAGAAGCCCAGGGAAGTGAGAGGAATGTCCCAAGAACCCACAGAGAGTCAGTGCTCGCACGCATAGCCTTCTCTTTGCCTCAAACCTCAGGTGTCTCCTGACTAAAGAAGGAGGAGACCCGGGATGGGTGCAGAGGAGGGACCCTTTGACAATCCACAGACCTTCCTTGTTTCCCTCAGCAAGGCCCACAGCACAGGCCCCAGGGACCCATGGCCCCAGACACCTATAGCAGAGCAGGGACAACAGCCACTATGGCCCATGCCTCCAAGCTTCCCGACTCCATTCCTGCCCTGCGCCAATGACAGCCATGCTGCTGGATGAGCCAGATGTGCCCCTTCTCAGCCTTGGTCTCGTGATTCTCTCCTCAGAACACTGACCACCCCCCTCCTGCTGCCCCCGCCAGAAAACTTGACAGAGTAGCAAAGAGGAGTCCAGATCAGAGCAAGCCAGGCTTTGAAAATGGGACCCCAGGATGTGACTCCTGGAAAGGGTGGCTGTGCAGATGCAAAAACTGTGCCCCCCGCCAGGAACGGGGGAGACAAGGACTTGCGCAGATTCTGCCGGGGGGCTAGAGGCAGAGCTGATGGGAGCCAGGTCTCCAAGCACGATGTCCGGCCAGGCTTCTGCTCCGCCCCCCCACCCCCCACTCCATGACCACAAGAACTCATTGTCACAACCCCTTGACTGGTCCAACGATGCCCTTCCTGCTCCCCAGAAAGTCTGCCTTCTGGTTTGAAAACCATTTCAATGTAAGGGGGCATCCACCCCACCAAGAAGGAGACAGGAGTTTCCCAAAGCCCAGCCAACTCAGAGACATAGGTGTTCCCAGCCAACGCAACCTTGACTCACAGACTCCGATGGTCACAGAATTATCAAGTCCAACTGCCCATCGAAGGCTGGAGGAATCGGACTTCCTCTTCATAGCCCTGGTGGGTAATCCAGTGGCTGGAATTTATACAGAGGCAGATTCCAGATCCACAGAGCAGAACTTTCTTACAGTTAGAGCTGTTCTAAAATGGAACCGGCTATCTCCTCAGGTGGTGAGCTCCTCAACACTAGAGGCAACCAACTTGCTAGGGATATTATAGAACAGAGTTCCTCCAAGTGTAGCTTCCCTGAATAAGCATGAATGATCTGGGGTGGGAAGGGAGAGGATTCTTAAAGAGGCAGATTCCACTCAAGACACCCACAGAATTAAACTCTGTGGGTTTAGGAATCTACCTTTTTATTTTTTTTAATGTATTAATTTATTTTGAGAGAGAGAGAGAGAGAGAGAGCATGCGCACACACCAGTGAGGGAGGGACAGAGAGAGAGGAAGAGAGAGAATCCCAAGCAGGGTCTGTGCTGTCAGCACAAAGACCGATGCAGGGCTCAATCCCACGAACCATGAGATCATGACCTAAGCTGAAATCATGAGTCAGACGCTTAACCGGCTGAGCTACCCTGGGACCCTGACAATTACTCTTAAGTTACAAAGTCAGAAACCCATGATGGAAGACAGTTGACAGGAGATATCTGGGGGCGGGCAGACCACAAAGACAGCTGTTAATCCTCCCTTGCTCCGCTGCCCAGTGCTGACCTGAAGTGACAGCCTGTTATCACAGATGCCTGGTGATTTAAGACCCAGTTATCCCATCCAATTTCATCTCAACTCCCTTGCACCCAAGGCCCAAATTCCTTAGTCATCGCAGGAACCAAGGAAGAGAACACAGGAAAATATTCACTTAATGTTCTGGAGCTGGAGGGCAGATTTCTCTTTCTCTGCCGGGCTGGCAGAGCTTTTCTGGGTCCCTCCCTACGGTTTTGTGGACCTTTCTGTTTTCAGCTCTGAAGTGGACTGTTTGTCTACATGTCCTCAGGCACCACAGTCAGTTCATGAAAAATGTTTCCAGCCAAAGCTGGGGGCTCAATGCCACCGTCCCTCCATCCCCTTGTTCTCCCTGCCAGCTGCAGGGGACACCCCCCATAAATTGTGGACACCTTCCATGCCAGCCCTGAAATGCTCTCCCTTCAGACTCAGTGATGCAACTTCTAGGAAATTATCACTTACAAGTTCAAAGATGTGCATAAAATGGTAACAACTGTAGCATTATCCAAATAATAGAACATTAGTGACACATATATAGTACTGATTTGTTTCATTTCTTAAATGCTATTCCCGTATTTATTTAATCGTCACAATGACCCATGATCCAGGTACGATGATTGTCCTGTTTAGAACTAGACACATCACCTTTCAGAAACTGACAAATAATTAGACATACCCTGAGTGTCCAATAATAGTGGATTGGTCCCATAAATTATGGCACTTCCCTAAAATGAAATATTATGGAGCTATTATAAATAAGGTTGAAAAATATTTCATAAGCCAGAAATATGCTCATCATGTTTGGTAACATTAAAAGCACAGAAAATAAAACTATAATCCATGTGCTTGAATTTTGGACGAGTGTGCACATGAAAGAAAAAGTCCTATGGGGAGGTCTTTGGCAGGGAAGGCTTTCTGGAGGAGATTGGTATTGAGCAGGTTCAGGAAGCTGTGCTGGGGCCTGGGGCAGGGGTTGCATGGGCAGGAGCTGTGTACACCAGGTAACGTAAGGAAGCCCAGCATGGACACTGAACTTGAGATGCTCAGCACTGGTTGAGAGGCTAGAAATTATCACTCGCGTCTGACTCTGAAACCAATTAGAGGGTGAACATAGCCAAGTCCTATCTCTTTTCTGGGCCTCGGTTTCCCCCTTGCTACGAAGGGGATCCTAACACCTTCCCTGACTCTCCCGTTAGCCAGGTTGCAGATGCAAAGCTCAAGTGAAGGCTTGAGCTGTGGGGTTCCTGAGGTGACCGGTGAGCAAAGCTAGGGCTTTTTCTACTGACCGTGTGCTGAGTCCTTCCTATGGGCTAGAGGCTGTGCTAAATGCTCACAAGCAGGTTCGGGGCCAGATTCAGGACCTGCCACCAATACAGTCACATAAGGCCCACACTCAGAAGGGCCTACATTTGGGGGTTTAAAGCTCTGTGGTCACCATCTTGAAATGCCCAATGATTTTCCCTTGAATTTAGCTTTAGTAAGTAAAGTCTGATAGGACAGTGAAATATGTGTTGGGGGCTTGGAGCCTTGGCTTACACTCACCCTCGGGGTGGGACCCTGGGCACCTGTAAGGATCTGCACTTACCCGGAAAGTACCCCTGTGCCTGAGGAAGCACAACATTCAATAGCAAATAAAGAACACTGCAACAGGCCAAGAGAGGGACTGTGGGGGAAGCAGATAAGCTTTATTCTTGCTTTTTGAAGAAGGAACCCTGCGTTTTCATTTTGCAAATCGAATAGCCCATCCTGAGTAAACTCAAAACATCCCAACAAGGAATGTGCTTATTTTAACCCTTTTTACAGGCAGGGAAGTTGGGCTTAAAAGGTACGATGCCCAAGGTGACACAGCTGGAAGTGGCTTCGGCAGAAACTGAACTCGGATCAATTTGACCCCCCAAGTCTGTGGTCTCAACACTGTGCTACAGGAAGTCAGGTGAGTGCACAGTCAGGGTATTCCCTCCAGAGTAGTAGCTCCAGACGCCCTCCAATCACGATCAGGGCCATTACGACTCACACCAGGGTCAGCCTCTCCCCTGCATGGAGAAGGCCTTAGAGAGGATTAGGAAATATCTTCTCTGTCAGCTGAGAGGTGACTACCTGATCCACTGGGAAGAGGGGTGCCACTCTCTCGAGAACCTGAGCGGCCCCAGAAAAGACCCACAGGGAGAACATTTGATTAGAGCCACCTACCAGCTGATTGGACACTCCTCTTGACTCCCTCAGACCTCAAATGCCCCATCTTAGTTATCCGCAGACAGCATCAGACTTTACCTGTATTGATTGGAGAGGACAGGCCAGCGGTTGTCTCCTTTTACTGTACTGTTGACTTGTCTATGCAAGAGCTGACGTATTATGGGCACTGGGCACTGGAAATGTGAGCAATCATGCCTTCTGTGGGGGAGTAGCTAGAAAGAGCCCCAAGAGAAACCAACTACGCAGAGGAATATCACCAGGCCTCCAAGCTGTTCAGGATCCCAGACCCCTTCCTGCCATTCTCGAAAGTAACTCTCTAAGCAGAGCTCATTAGTCACAAAGGGGATGCGGGTGCGGAGGGGAAATTAAACCCAGCCCATAGCTTTGACTCCAGGATGAAGGAAACAAGCAGAATCTGACAGGTTCAAACTGGCTGGGGGGAGGGGCTAGAATGAAGCTGGTCATGGGGTTTATCTCCCCCCTCGACTACATTCCTTTCCTGCTGTTGGGTTTCACACTCCCAGACCAGAAACTTAGGATTCTGTAGCTAGGACACGTGACCATGGTGAGGACAGCCCTGGGGGGGAAGGGGAGGCGGTTAGAGAGGGAGGAGATGCCAGACTGTGTTCCACATCAATCCTCACTCTGCGAGATAGACACTATTTACATTACACAGTCTCAGAGTAGTAAGTTTTTACTCCAGAATATCTTTCAACATTCTAGGCCTTATGGTGCCTATTCTCCTTAAAGTGCAATCATATACATTATCCTAACACATGTAGAAGATGCCATGAGGCAAACAGAGGCGGATGTAATTACTTACTCCCATTTTGTGGGTGAGGAAACAGAGACTCAAAAAGAGACGCCAAAGGACTAAGGCAAAAAGCCCAGTTTTTCTGCTCTCAGCCTATGAGAGGCCCCAGAGTCTCGCCATGAAGACAGAAACAAATCTGGCTTGCAGAGTGTCAGGAAGCTTTTGGAGTCTCATAATATCCTCTGACATCTTAGAGTCATAATCCTCAGAACTGACGTGTATGGAGTGATAGCTGTGGCCAGGCTCTGTGCCAACCACATGAGGACATTACCTGACCCAACTCCGTGAGGCAGGTGCCAGCCCCGTTTTACACATCGTGAAAGCGAGGTGCAGAGAGGTTGGCCAGCTCTGCAGGTCACTTCCACCATCCAGGAAGAGGCGGTGAGGGGATTTGAACAGAGGTTGGCTGACTCCAGAGCCTCGCCCTGGCTCTTAAAATGCTTTGCTGTTCTGCCTTTGCAGGGGAAAGCAGAGGAAGGATCACAAACGAAGTGGATTTTAAATGGCCACTGACGATTGAGGGGCCCACCAACACTAGGTGGCAATGTTCCCCCATCCCAATTCCATTTGAGCAGCCCCCGTTTTAAGCCATGCAAACCCTGATCGTATGAAAACCAAGAACCACCCCAAAGGTCTCCTCTGATCCCGAAGAATTACAAAACGCAGAAGAAAAACTCAGCAGCATTTATTTGTGATTGTTGCTATTGTCTATTTTCTCTCATGTTGGATCTTAGTTCTCTCTCCCACTTTGGACTTCAATACATGCTGACACCTGCTACCAAAGTGCCTGCCTATTGAGAGGAGCCTGACAGAACCCCATCTGCCAGCATCCCTGCTTTGAGTGGAGTGCCTGTGATACGGATGTTCACGTGAGAGAGAGGTGCCCTAGAGCTTTGTTAAATCCAGACTTTTTTCACTCTTCAGCTCCCTGGACCCAAAGCCCTCTCCCTCCTTTTTTTTTTTTTTTTTTTTTTTTTAATTGAAATAGCTACTGAGATCATTGTAGATGTATATGCAATTATGACAGATCCTGTGGATCATCCACCCAATTTCCCCCAATGGTAACATCTTGCAAAACTAAATTTTACAACCAAAATATTGACAATGATACAATCCACCTATCTCACTCAGACTCCTGTTTTCCTTGTATTCGTGTGTGCTTAATTCTGTATACTTCATCACAAGTAGGTCTGTGTCCACCACAGTCAAGGTACTCCATCACCACAAGGATCCCTTCTGTTACCCTTTTATTTTTATTTTTAATTTTATATCCAAATTAGCATATAGTGCAACAATGATTTCCGGAGTAGATTCCTTAGTGCCCCTTACCCATTTAGCCCATCCCCCCTCCCACCACCCCTCCAGTAACCCTCAGTTTGTTCTCCATATTTGAGTCTGTTTTGTCCCCCTCCCTGTTTTTATATTATTTTTGTTTCCCTTCCCTTATGTTCATCTGTTTTGTCTCTTAAAGTCCTCATATGAGTGAAGCCATATGATTCTGTTGCCCTTTTAAAGCCACACCTACCTATCTCCTCCCTCATCTCCATTCCTAACTTCACAGCAATTATTAATTGGGTCTCCATTTCTACAAATTTATTTCAATGTTATATACATGGAACATACAGAATGTAACCTTTGGGGATTATTTTTACTCAGCATAATTCCCTCAAGATTCACCCAAGTTCTTGCATGCATCAATAGTTTATTCCTTTTAATTATTGAGTAGTTATCTGTGGTATGGACGTACCACCATTTAAGCATCCACCCACTGAAGGAGATCTGCACAGTTCCCAGTTTGGGGCTGTGACAAAATCAGGCTGCCATGACCATCCGTATACTCCTCTCTCCTTTTTTGATCACTAATTGATACAGATGCTCTGACTTCATGGCGATCTCTGTTCTTGCTGTGGCAAACATGACTTGTCAGCACACTATCCTTTCCGTGCCAACTCCTGGTGGGCATTAGATAACGTGCCCAGATGCCCACCCCAGGTGTTTCTCACTAGACAGGCACCTCCAAGCCTTTCCCCTTAAAAAAATAAAATAGAACAAACCTGAGTTTGGGAGCCAAACAACCTGGGCTCACCCTGCAGGCGCTGTCATTCGTAGTTGCCACATCCTGAGCAGGTCACTTAACCCTCTGAGTCTGTTTCCTAACCATTATAGTGAAGCAGCTAAATCGCCGTTAAAGGTTTTCTGTGCTGGCAGGTCACGGTGGCTGTGTGGCACCCCAGTTGAAAACGGAACTCTGGGGCCAAGCTGCCCGGGGTTTGACGCCTGACTCTACCACTTGTTGACTATGTGATCGCAGGTAAGTTAGTTAACCTCTGTGCCTCGGCCTTTTCATCCATAAATGGGCATGCCAGCAGTGCCTAGCTCGTGGAGCTGTTGTGCGGATTCGATTAGTACAAGTAAAACGTTCAGAACAGGGTCCTGCTAATGTGCATTCGGCTGGTATTGCCATGTGGCAGGCACTTTCCGAAGCACTGTATCCAGATCATTTATTTAATCCTGTCAGCGACTTTAGAATACAAGTGCTGTTTGAGATCGACTACAGATGACAGAACTGCAATTTAAGGGATTAAAGTCACCTGTTCATGACCACAGGCGGGAACATGAGGGAGCTGAGGTCCATGTTTGATGGAGTCTGTCTTGCTCCTAACTTCTACACCATCCCGCAGGCCCATAAACTAGGGTGCCAGTGGCCTACCCCGGGCATAGCAGTTGTGAGAATTACAAGCAAAAGTATATTCCATGGTGTCTGGTACTCAAGCTGCTCCACACATTGGTTTCCTCTTTCTAAGTACTCGTAGTTGAGGAACAATAGATCATTCTGTAGTTATGTAAATGGCAGAAACTGGCCCCTTAAAACACGAGCCACCAAAAGGAGCAATTTGAGAGTTTCGATGGATGCATCTGGCAAACATCTGCAAAGCTGAAGACCCAACAATTACAACTAGATTTGAGGTAAGTCCACCCAACTCAGCCAGAATTCATTACAACAGAGCAATGGCCCCACTTCCTTTCCTGAAGAGCTCCGCAGCTAAAAGGCAGGGATTTTGCTCCAACAGTGGTACCAGTGTAAGCTTCCAAGACCGATGAGTTCAGAGAATACTTCAATTGTTAAAAAAATACTTCCTAAAGAGCTGATCGGGGAAGCGACAGACATGAAGGGACTTTGGGGTTTGGCCAGATGACATAATAACAATCAAGGATGGGCTGCAAGTAAAACGGGGAAATGAGTGCACGGTACTCACGGAGTGTTAGGTGCAAAATGATATTACTGGGCAGGTTTTCAAAATTCTCACATTAGCCACACACCCTGATGACACATTAAGGTTTGTTGTTTTTAGAACTTTGTTTCTCAAACACTTCATTTTAAGTCTTTTATGAAAATGAACATCGTGTTATATCGGTAAGACATAGTAAGAGATTTCAATCTTTGACATTTGTGAAATACCATGCTGAGTGCCCCCTGTGGGTATAATTTTACCCACGATTTTGATCTGGGTTTTTCCAACCTGAGGAATAGTCCCACCTTTAAAATTCAGACTACATCTAAAAATACAAAAGATGTCTATCTCTCTCAAATGAGGACATCAATAGCAACTACTTATAAAACATCTCTCTTTCAAATCGAAATTTAGATTAAAAACAAGTACAAAGGAGAGGGTCCTCATTCGGGGTAGGACAGACAAGACTTGTTCCCTGACTGTAGGACTAGAAAATCCACATTTGTGCATCAACACTGACTTCAGACTCCTGTGAATGCCAGCCATATGATTACAGTTTCAGACTTCAGAGGCCCGTCAATCTAGGTTATCTCTGCCTTAAAAAAAAACCAAAAACTATCAACAGCAAGTAAGGTAAATATAACTTATCGTTAACACATCTGCAAGGTATTATATAAAGAAAAAACAAGAATTGGTTGGTAGATGTTTCATTTCTTTTGGACCAAATTAATGAAGTCTCTTTTAATCCTAGACTTTAAAGATCCCAATACTAGGAAAAGAAGCACTTTACCCCAGTAATAACTACACATTGGTGTTCAGTGAATTGGGAAGGAGGGAGCATAGCACATATAAAGACACAGCAGTGAACCTTAGACACAAAAAAACTTAAAAGAAATAGCACCAAGAGACTACGTATCATCACAGAATAATGAAGCACACACCATCCAATAATCATCCCCATAATCCAATAGGTTCCAAAGTATCCCCTGAATTTACCTTTTCACCTGCCAATGAATTTTTATGCTCTTATTTTTCTGTCTGTACTCAATCAATGAACTTTCATTCTTTCCATTATATTTCAGGTGAGAGGCAATTGTTACTCAGAATTAATTGGTCCTTTCATCACTGTTTCACCGATGGTCCCCTAAATCCATTAAAAAACATTTGGGTGGGTGGGGGAAGCTGATGAAAGGGAAAAGTAAGAAAAAAGAGGCAAATAGTCACATCTGCCTTTTGGAAGGTCTAATCTAAAACTGGTCAAAATCAGGATATGCACATAAAAAGAGTCACTGCTCTGTCCCCCGTATCTATATCCTTCTTCTTGAAAGAAAATCCTTAGCTAGGTTTCTAGACTGGGAAGTAAAAACTGTAAACTGCCATTGTACAAGAGTACGGATGGGTGGTTGGCAGTGTGGCCATTTCCTAAACCTCGCTCAAGGAATACCCTACTCAGAGGATCCAGGTTCAGGCACAGCAACTGGGCTTGAGGCAACAAACCAGGACTGGGAACACCAGCTTTATTAGCCGCAGGCAACTGTTTTTTGTTTTGTTTTTCTGAAATTTCAGCATTACATTTGGGAAGGGTGAAATTTATCTAAAAAAGGAATGTTCAAAAACTTTTCTGATCATATTAGAACAGAATATAAGCACAGTAAAATCTTAGTGCTGTTGGTGTAACTTTTTAGCTCAAGCCTATTTTCTCCTCACTTACAACCTGCCCCCTACCCCCAAATATGGCGATTATATAGAAACAGTGTTGAGATCAGTCAACTCTAATTAGATCAAGCACTAATAAGAGCTTTGCTTTGCTATTTCTTTGGTTTGAAAAAGATACTGGGACTCATGTATGGAAAAGTGAAATGACTGACCAATACAATTATTTTATTTAAAGGTTTTAGAAGATGAGCAGTAGCACTCAGAAAAGTTACCTCCAACCACAAAGCTGGAGACTTCTTTTTTAAAAAGAGTGGACACCAAATAACTTTTAGAAAGATAACACCGTATTAGCCTCTTACATTGTCGAAGAGAGCAAAAGAAGGCTTAAGATCTGAAGGATAAAAGCTGTATTTATAAACATGCTAAGGAATACATTAAAACAAAACAAAACAGATTAAAGAAAACCAAATTGTGTCATACAGGTTAAATCCTGTTATAAATGAACATCATCTCTATGGGACTGTATAGTCCCCTTCAGCAATGTTCAAATGATGAAAACCCCATTACTGAAAGAACTTCCATACTCCTTTGGAGCTGGCATTACAGAATTTCTCCTGCACATAACGTGTGCGTGAGAAACATCCTGGAGGGACTCAGAATACTGATCCCTGCAAACACGAAACTGTTTCTCTAAGGTGCACTTATTGGTCTGGAACCCAGGCAAGTGGGGCTCAATTATAACTGAAGCCTGTCACCTCAGGGTAGGAGAACAATTTGAAGCCAAAGGGCACTTTGCTGTAGTTAATTCATGTGGCTTCAAGTACATTTCCTCAGTACCAAATACCTACTGAGAATTCAAGAGCACGTGAAACTTCCTAATGAATTCCAAGAATTTAGGCAATTAAAGGTGATCATTACAGTTTCTATATACCGTTTTCTCAAAGCCACAGATTTTATTATAGAAAGGAGAAAGGACATGGCATTAATAGATCGAGCACATGAATTCTAGAATACTAAATTGTTCTTTCTCTTTCTTCAAACCAATTATATCCGTGGGCTGCAAAATCATATATAACCATGACAAAACTATTAGTGTTTCGCATCATGTCCAAGAAAGACCAATATTTTTGCCTGAATATTCCATTAACCTTTATCTAGAGCTATCATTCTTGAACTTTCTATAAAAGTTTCTTTTCAAATAATTTAATAATTGTAACAGCTCGGAAGAGCAGTGTGAAGACCTGAATACTTCAGCCAAGCAGGGAAGGCAGCAAACCTTTGAATACCTGCTCTCCTGCCTAAATCCTATACACTAAAAATAATCCTTTCTCCTTCACTTTTTCAGGGGTACCCAAGAGAGAGTGGCACTCTTGGCCATTACAAGTTTTGGGTTGAGTCTTCTCTGTTCTTCAACGTTCTGAGGAAGGTCCTGAGCCTGCAGCTCATGCCTCTGGTAATTCGGTCTTGTTCTCAATGAGAGAGATCTCCAGCACAGGTAAGAGCAGCTGAAAGGCATCCTGAATATAGGAAGCACTGTTTGATGCCTGTCAAGATTGATAGATAAATAAATAAATAAATAGATAGATAGATAGATAGATAGATAGCACGGTCGCTTAAAAGGGAAAATATACCAAAAGACAACAAGAAAACAGATTCACTTTTACAATTTAAGTGAATGTGTAGCCTGGCAAATAAAAGCACAAACTAACCACGCTAATAAAAGCCACAGAAGAAAGAACGATCTAGGTCTTAGGATATGACAGTACCAAAGAACAATGTTAGCATTTCTGTCCAACTTGTCCATCAGAAATGGTAGCTGTTTTTTGACATCCTGCTCAATTCGGCATTTGAAGCTTATTTATTCCTTTACTAACTGGGCAGATTCTGTCACAGCATTTTAGTCAATCCCTCAGTGGATTTTACAAGGCTTTGAATATTACACCAATCAGATTTCCAGTCCATTATGACAGCTCTTCTTTCGTGGACTCAACACAATTAATGAATACAAGATAGGTACTACAAATAGGAACAAAATGTTCCTATTTGTTCAGTTTGAAACTGCTTTTAAAGATGATACAGTGTAGATATATTTCCGTCTGGTACAAGAGACATATTTATGAGAAGCATTACAGAATCACCATGCTCAGAGTTTGCCAGACTTCATTTGTATCTGACAAGTTCTGATCTTCCAGAATAATAGAGACTTCATCACATTAAGACTCATAATTTCAAGGACAAGAGTGTTTCAAATGTGTAAACAAGAACAATCAAGTCCAAATAGCAATAAGGAACACCCATCAAATGAGTTTACCTTTTTTGGATTTATCAATAGCATGTACTCCTATTTAAACTTTAATGTGACATTTGCTGCCAAATTTTCCAACCAAAATAGACCCCAGAGATCATCTAGTTAAATCTCTTACAATGCACATAAAGATAAGAAGACTGTCAAGAAGGTAAATGCCTGGTCCAAGGTCATACAGCAAATCAGGAAAGATCCTGGACCGGACTCCTGGTTTGCAAACTTCTCACCTATACCACTCTCCCATCTACTAAATCACAAACTTTAAAAAAAAAAAAACAACTAAGTGAGCAGAATAATTACTCTGATATTCAAGAAAAACTGTGTAGTTAAGGAATTAAAAAGCATTTCCTGAGTGATAATTTTAAAAGAATTTAAAACTAAAGAAGTAACAGTCTAGTAGTTAAAAATTATTTTCAATACATGATTAAAACCTAACCAATTATCTCCCCCAACTTACATAAATACATTTTAAACAGATCATCAAATGTCTAAATTGTTGGCACCATTTACAAAATAGAGTTTTTAACACATGGAATACAGAAAGTGTCACACAAGCAGGCAATAATCGATCATGTGATCTTCTGACAAACCCCTTCCCAGGGGACTTAAACCACCCACCTCCTTAAATCGAATAGACTGATGAGGATTATGTGAACACAGGTACCTTTGACAAAACAAGGCAAATTTCTTGGCAAGGAAACGACACAACAAAATGTTTTGTTTTGTAACAAATCTCCCCTGTATAAATGTTAGTCCTTTGAGAAGCAGTGTTTGCCTGTTTGTAATTTTCAGCCCTTCAAGTTTACCCCACTGGTCCAGAGAAGGTGTTTTGTTACTAAGGATTGTCCATCAACTGCCAATGGATAAACTAAATAATGACAGGCTACTGCTTCCTTGAACTTTACACAGCAGCTTCATCTTTATGCTTTGTAAATAATGAACAGGGATAGGCATTTGGTCCTATCTGTATCAACACCATTTTGGTCGTATCTGTATCAACATGGCTAAACTACCAATCTGGTGAAAAAAACAAAAATGCCAAAAAATAAAGACTTAAGAAGAGTGGATTAATAATACATAATGCCCTAAAAGTTAGAGACTTACACATAATTACTACTAACCTCTAGAAATACAGCAGTGATTAGGGGATTAAGGATGTCTGCCTTTTCTTGGACCTAGAATAAAGAATACAGTATTAAGTGAGCACAGCAAATTAAAAGATATATATATATACAGTAGGCAGACTGTGATCCCACTTTGAAAATCACACACACACATATACATACACACCCATAACATAAGTATAGAAAATGTCTGGACTGAGAAAGAGCAAAATATCATCTCTAAAAGTGCTTTAAATGTCCTTCTTTAGGGACACCTGGGTGGCTCAGTTAAGTGTCCAAATTCGACTCAGGTCACGATCTCACAGTCTGTGGGTTGAAACCCCGCATGGTGCTCTGCAATGACAGCTCAGAGCCTGGAGCCTGCTTCAGATCGTGTGTCTCCCTCTCTCTGTGCCCCTCCTGCACTCATGCACTGTCTCTCTTTCAAAAATAAGATAGCATTAAAAAAAATTAAAGGAGCTCCTGGATGGCTCAGTCAGTTAAGCATCCGACTTCAGCTCATGTCATGATCTCTTACGGTTCATGAATTCGAGCCCCACATCCGACTCTGGGCTGACAGCTCAGAGCCTGGAGCCCGCTTCAGATTCTGTGTCTCCCTCTCTCTCTGCCCCTCTCCCAGTCGTGCTCTGTCTCTTTCTCTCTCTCAAAAATAAATAAACATTAGAAAAAAAATTTTTTTTAATTTCCTTTATATCTTCCCGTGCCATCCAATTGAGAGTTTACTCCTTTGTAGTTTTTTATTGACTTTAAAAAGTATCTTCATTTTGGAAGAAAGGGTAGAAATGATGAAACATGTGACCAGAAAACTTTAGAACAAATTTAAAACAAAATATGCAGATATGCATATGTAACATGCGCTCAAAATACTCAATGGTTTTTAAGATGGGCGTCTGTAAAACATGGAAATAACTAATGCAAATTTAATATTCGCATGTGCTAGCACCTTATATTTGACTTGCTGGGTTAAAGTATCTTTATGAAACACATGGAAAGATTTGGCCAGCTCCCACGATTAACTTCAAGAATCCCAGAAGCTCTATTAAAGGCAATATTAAGGGGAAAAGAGATAATCCCAGGATTATCCCTTACAGGAATAATCTAAACTCATAAACTAAGAAAAATTAATTTGGGCTATGTTCTTAACTAAAATAAGTTTAAGGGCCCAGAAATTGCTGCCACATTGACCCTTAAATACTTACTACTAAGGGATTTTTTTAAATTGAGGTATAAGTGGCATACAATACCATATGAGTTTCAGGTGTACAAGATGATTTGATATCTACATATATTACAAAACGATCACCACAATAAGCCTAATTAGCATTTGTCGCCATACAGTTACAAAAATTTTTTGTGAAGACAAGTTTTAAGATCTATTCTCTTAGCAACTTTCAAATATGCAATACAAAATTATTAACCAGTCACTATGCTGTACATTACATCCCCATGACTTATTTGTAACTGGAAATTTATACCTTTAAATCCCCTACACCCATTTCAGCCATCCTCAACTCCCCCACCTCTGGCAACCACCAACCTGTTCTCTGTATCTATGAACTTGGTTTTACTACAAAGTGATTTTTTATCTGCTCATTTAAAATGCCCTTGATTCTATCCTAATTCATGATTACTGATTTCTGAATCATGTTCCATAGTTTACACACCTTACGTACATTTTTACAATTCCTCTAAGAAAGAAAAAAAAAAAAAGAACTTTAGCTGTTTTAATTACAACTCTGCTCCTGGCTGGCAACCGCAGAATATGAGGACTACCATAGTCTAAGTACGGCGCTGCTCCTTAAAACCAGTAGTCACTGTGCAGTTTTTATTTTATCAAGGTCTAAATTTCCAGCACAGGTCTCAGAGGGCAGCATAAAATATACTGCAGACTCCATAAAAAGAACACAAAAATAAGGTGTAAAAATCAGTTAGACATAGACAAGCTGATCCTAAAATTCACAGAGGAAATGCACAGGGTTCCAAAAAGACAAAAGATCTGGAAAAAGAAGACCCACATTGGAAGATTTCACTTCTTGATTTCAAAACTTACTACAAAGCTATAGTAATCCAGACAATATGCCAATGGCATAAGGATACACACAAATAAAATCAATAATAGAAATGAGAGTCCAGAAATAAACCCGTATATCAATGGTTAATTGATTTTGGACAAAAGGGCAAAGACAATTCAATGAGGAAAAACTTTTCAACAAATGATGCTGGGCAAACTGGATATGCACATGCAAAAGAATAAAGTTGTACCCCTACCTCATACCCTACATAAAAAATCAACTCAAAATGGATCATAGACTTAAGGGTAAGAGCTACAACAAAACTCTTAGAAGAAAACGTAGGAGTAAATCATGATCTTGGGTTAGGCAATAATTCATTAGAGACAATACCAAAAGTACAAGCCATAAAAGAGAACAATGACAAGTCAATATTAAAAACTTTTGTGCAGAGACACTATCAAGATTAAGTGAAAAAACAACCTATGGACTGGGAGAAAATACATGCATATCAGGTATCTGATAATGAAATTGTACCCAGAATATATAAAGCATTCCTACAACTCAATAATAAATGGTAAATAGTAAAAAGGCAAATAATAAATAAATGACAAAAAGATAACTAATAATGAAATAAAGAACCCAATTTAAAAGGAGGCAAAACTACAAAAGCTATTTCTCTAAAGAGGACATACAAATGGCCAACAGTAAGTAAAAAGATGTTCAACACCATTAGCCATCAGGAAAATGCAAATAAAAGCCATAACGAGATACCACTTCATACCTACTACTAGGATGGCTAATTAAAAAAAACAAACCAAAAAAAAAAAACAAAAAAAAAAAAACCAGACAATAGCAAGTGCTGATGAGGATTTAGGAAATTGGAACTTTCATACATTGCCAGCAAGAATGTTACATGGTACAGTCACTTTGTAAAACAGTTTGGCAGTTCTTCCAAGGCCCACGTCACCTACATGATCCACCAATTCCACTCCTACTATGAAAACACACATGCCTGTTTGTAGCAACATTATTCATTATAGCTGAAAACTAGACACAGTCCAAATGTCTAAGAATTGATAAACAGAAAAATAAAATGTGGTATAGATCCCTAAAATACATTATTTGGTAATAAAAATAAGTACTGATACATACTACAATGTGAATGAACCTCAAAAACATTATGCTAACTGAAAGACAACAGACACAAAATATCACATATTGTACGATCCCATTTAGATTAAATGTCCAGAATAGGCAAATCTACAGACAGAAAATAGGTGAGTGTTGCTCAGGGCTAGGAGAGTGTGGAGGGAAAGGGAATCGGCATGACTGCCACTGGCGGGAGGTTTTCTGGGGGATGATGAAAATGGTCTAAAATTAGATATGGTTATGGTTGGACAACTCTGTGAATATACTAAAAAACCATTGGATGGTATACTTGAAATGGGAAAATGTTATGGTATGAAATTACCTCAGTGAAACTCTCTAAAAAACACCCCACAGAACAGACATCAGCGCAAGAACAGGCATGAATTCTTACCCCGGCAGTTGTTAGGCAGGTGGTGAACTCTTTAGACAGAGAAGACAACTCCTTACACAGTACAACTGTCATCCTAGGAAAGAAGTGAGGCAAGTCAGGAGGGCTCCTCTTTTTGTTTTTCTTTCTCTCTTTTTTAAAAATAAGCTATATTTAACAACTGTCGGAAGAAAACAAATCACTCTTGGTAGTAAATGTGAAAGGAGAAAGCTTTTTTTTTTTTTTTTAAGGGAGTAAATATGTCTTCATCAACTACCTAATGCATCTGCGGACCCATGTGAGCAGACATTCATGCTACAGGAAGAGGAGGTTCAGTCCCTGGAAAAACATTTTACTGCAAAATCCTCTAGAAAGTACCAGACTTCCAAGTTAAAGGAAATAACTAAAGTACACTTTCAGGAGATAAGACAGTACTTAAAAATCCTACATTCCATTTACAAACGTAGGTAAAGTAAGTATGTATTCATACATTCAACAGATATTTACTGGAAGTCTTCTGTGTACCAGGTACTATTCTAAGCACTGAGGATATATCAGTACACAAGCAAAAGCCCAGTTTCCATGGATTCTAACTCACTTGATAATTAACAGGGAAACTATATATATGTGTATGCTTATACATATACACACACACCCCCCTACTGTACAGGTACATATATATGCATATGTATACATATAAACACAGATGTATAAATGGAAAGTGGAAAGAGCCACTTTTCCAAAGAACGGGCTACTTTGGGGTTGAGTCCCTCATCCTAAGGATGGTGAAGACAAAACCAGCCCCCTCTGTGGGATGTTGTGGAGGGGTGGTGAAGTTGCAGGTAAAGAGGAGGTCTGGAAAACATCAAGGGCCCCTCCCAACCCTAACACATTAGACACTCCCACACAATTTTTCCCAATTACATTCTCATTAATTAGATTTATTTAGAAAGCAGAAAGCAGTAGGTCTTTTTTTTGTCTCTTATGACTATCTACTTTATAATATGCAAGATGGAGGGAAAGGGGGTTTGGGGACTTAGCCTGACGTGGGATTAAATCCCCGTCTGCACAACCTGGGCAGATTATCACATTTCTCTTGAGTCTGTGTTTCCTCATTTTTTTAAAGCTGGACTAATCATTTACCTTTAGAGTTGTAAAAATTAGAAGTGATACATGTAAGTCCCTTAGCATGGTACCTGGCACAAAATTAGCACTCATTAACAAATATCACCATTATTAAGAACTAAGGTTCTTAGAACTACTCTCTATTTTTACTTATGTAAAATTCTACTTTTATTAAAACCAATTACCTGAGAACTAGTTTTCAGATTACCAATTAATAAAAAAGAATAAAACAACCAGGCGGTTAATAAAAAAATTTATAATGTAGACTTATGGCTCCACGAAAAGAAACAACACTTCTGACTACTTAATAACTAAAACCCAAAATGAACAAACCTCTAACATGTGAATGGTACAATGTGAATGGCATCTTCTTGAGAGGAAAGTTTCTTAAAACTCTGAGGCTGAGAGTAAAAAGAGGCTGAGAAAACTCTTGAACCAATGTGCATCATTTACAGGGATACTCTTTACACTTACTGGGAAAGGGCTCTGCTCCTTTCTAAGGCTGTCACTTCCTGCTTCTGGCCATGCAGAACCAGAGCCGCTGTTTTGTGAAACAGTTCAATTGAGCAGGCAGTCAATTCTGCTAGGCTCCGGATAGCAAATGCATGGATATCCTGAAAAGAAAAGCAAAACAAAGCATTGTTATTATTGTTTTTATCCCGGAGGAAATGAAGAATTCCTTGTTTCTCACATACTGGAGGATTCCAGATCGTGAAAGCAACAGAGACAATGGCTGCCCTTCAATACACCTCCTCTTCTACCACAGTAGTGATGTCATTTTCCAGCTGGGCTCATAACTGCAGAAACAGAAGCTCCCCTAAAGTCGGGTGTGTCCACGTAACTAAGTTTGAGCCAAAAGATTTAGATAAAAAGTGTCTTGTAGCAGTTTCTGGGAACTTTCTTCATGATACAACACACAAACACCCTTAGTCTCTTTTTCTTCACTCCTTTCACCCTACAGTCTGGAACAAGGTTGCTATAACCTTGGGTTACAAGGTTGACATTACAGACAGTGGTACAAAAAAACAAAAGGTGCCTATGCCCCTGATTGTAATACTCACATCTCAAAACCATTTCAAAAAAAAAAAAAAAAAAAAAAAGGCTTAGTTGCTTTAGTACCTCTATTAAATTTTTACTGATTTGCTCAGTTTTTTCTGTCTCCAACTGTTTTTCTCCTTCTTCCTTCTCTTCTAATGGCTTGGCCAGAGATGCACTCATCCATTCATAGGCATTATTTCTTGCCTAAATAAGAAGAAGATTACTGCCCATCAACAATTCAATTCAGCTCACCAAAAGGTTATCATACATATTGTACACCTACCAGGAACACGTTAGCATCATGTAAGTCAGTCTCACCCGAACACACACTTACCATACATCCATCTACTTACCTTACCACTTCTCTTTACAACACTTAACACTGCCATCCACTCACTCCCCTTCTTGAGCTTCTCTAACCCTTCTGCCTTTTTTAAAACTAAGGCATAACTTACATAAAGTGCACAAATCTTCAGAGCACAACTCAAGAAATGTTTACACATCTATATGCCTTTGTAACTGTGACCCAGATCAAGATACAGAACATTCCCATCAGTATAAGGGTACCCCCCAGCCCCTTCCTAGTCAATACTGCTCAAACCTGGGAACGCAAGCTGGTGCACCCACTCTGGAAAACAGTATGAAGGTTCTTCAGAAAACTAAAAGTAGAACTACCCTACCACCACCCAGCAATTGCACTACTAGGCATTTATCCACGGGATACAGGTGTGCTGTTTCGAAGGGACATGTGCACCCCCATGTTTATAGCAGCACTATCAACAATAGCCCAAGTATGGAAAGAGCCCAAATGTCCATTGATGGATGAATGGATAAAGAAGATGTGGGATATATATATATATATACAATGGAGCATTACTCAGCAGTCAAAAAGAATGAAATCTTGCCATTTGCAACTACGTGGATGGAACTGGAGGGTATGATGCTACGTGAAATTAGTCAGAGAAAGACAAAAATCATATGACTTCACTCATATTAGGACTTTAAGAGACAAAACAGATGAACATAAGTGAAACAAAAAAGAATATAAAAACAGTGAGGGAGACAAAGCATAAGAGACTCATAAATATGGAGAACAAACAGAGGGTTGCTGGAGGGGTGGTGGGAGGGGGGATGGGCTAAATGGGTAAGGGGCACTAAGAAATATCCTGAAATCATTGTTGCACTATATGCTAAGTAATTTGGATGTAAATTTAAAAAATAAAATAAAAAAAAAAAATACTGCTCAAACCAAGTCACCCTTCCCTTGCCCAAAGGTAACCCAGTCTTCTGTCTCACTGTCTCAATTAATTTTACCTGCCTTTAAAATGCACACAAATGAAACTTTAAGTCCATTCTAATTTGTATCTGGCTTCTTATGCCCAATATAGTGTCTGTTAGGTTTATCCATGTTGTTGCAAATATCAGTAGCTCATTCTTATTTCTTGCTATGTAGTAGCTCATTTTATACATATACCATAACTTACCATTCTCTGATGATGGGCCTTTGAGTTGTTTTTAGTTTTCTTTGACTTCCAAAATACTGCCTTTTTCCAGTTCTCCCCCCACCCTTATGGGCATTCCTCCTCAGGCTTCTGTATGTATTGATACTCCTTTTTCAGCCTTTTAAACACCAGCATTACCTGCGGTTCTAGCCTGGCTCTCTACTAGCCTCACCACACTCCCTCTTCCCTCAACCCATCCTGTCTCTGTAATTTTAAGTATTCCCTACCTGCTGCTGGCTCCTAAATCCTTATTTCCAGCACTCACCTCTCCTGAAAACAATGTATTCCAACTGCCTGCTGGACATACATATCAAGATATTTTGTAGGCTGATCATTCCTCTTCCCTTCAATGGCTCCCCTTCAACCAGATGATGGTCTTTTACATGACTGAAGAAGTACCCATGACCTAGTCCCTACCTACTTCTCCAGCCTCATCTCTTACCACTTTCCACTTTAAGATCTGATAGTAATGGCCTATAAATGCCTGTTCTTCATTCATGCTATTCCCTTAGGCTACAATGCCCTTCCCCGCCCTTTTCTTTTTTCTAAATAAAGGCAGCTCTTAGTTTTCTTTCAATCATCTACCTAGACATTGTCTCTTCCAAGTAACTTTCAAAGACCTTCCAGGAAACAAGGCATGTAAACAACCCTTCCCTGTATGTCCATGGTCCCCTGAGCACCCCTTCAACTTAGTACTTACCAAAGACACTGAAATTAAATGTGTCTATCTCCTATACATGAACAACATTACCATAGGATAGCTACAGACTGTCTTGTTTGGATTTGCACACCCAGTGCCTGGCATGCTATGGAGGGCAGCTACTGTTTTTACCTAGCCAGCATCCCTATCTCTTTTCTTTTGGTAGTGGGTTCTAGATTTTTCTTAGTTCATGAGGTTTGGGTAGGGTTGCTTCCATCCTCTGGCTCCAAGGGTTGGCAAACAATTCAGATTTAGTTACTAGAATGTTAATCCCCCTTCCATACAGGGATTACTTCATGATGTTTCAAAAAGTGACCCAACCCAGATCAATGGGCATCAGCATCAGGACATCTGATGAAACTACTAGGGAAGGGAGGCCCTCCTCCTGCTAGAGTTACTCAACTGGAAAAAAGTCACCCTGATGTTGCCAGTAGTCATCCTACCACCATGTGGAAAAGATTCTCTATGAATAAAGCTGTAACAGAGGAAAGCAGAGTCAAGAGATTGGTGTGGGGATTGGGTTGGGGGTAGTAGGTGGGGTTCCTAGATAGAGAGCCATGCCTGAAGCTCTTGATTTTCTAGTTCTTGAGCTAATGAGTGACCCTTTGTTCTTAAGCCAGTCTGACTTGAGTTTCTGTCATTTGCCACTGAGACTGTCCCGACTTCTAAGAAAAGGTTTATTGTCATTAAATGAAGACATCCACTTGAGAAACTTTATACAGACAGAATGTGTTCAGAGCTGTAACCAGGCAATACGAATTCAGAGAAGACTATGAGAGCCATTCCAGCTAAGAAGTGAGAATCACAGGTTTTATTACAAATATAGCACTGGGGTTGAGGGTTTAAGGATCAATAGATGGGGCTACACCCAAGGCTACAACATGAATAAGCTACAGCAGAACCTATGTACCCAGACATTCATCTCAAGGTTCTTCCTCCTACCACAGGAACTCTCACAAAAACCCTCAGGAATAATTTGGCTCTGATCTTTAACTACATTAGCCTCTCAAATTAAATTAAAAATAAATAAATAAATAAATAAGAATTAACTATGTAAAAGACTGGAAACAGAAAACTCAAAGTATGCTGAGAAAACTGTGAAGCAACTAGTAGGACCAGAGCAGAGGGTACATTTATTAATTAGTTCATTCATTACAAATATTTACTACACATTGTCCAGGTGCCGGAAGTACCTATATAAACCATGGCCCTGCTCTTCTTTAGTGCAGAAAGACAATTAATAAGGAAACAAGTGAAGAAAATAAAATGTAGAGACAGAGAGTGTGGACTGGATGAGCAGAGGGCAGACTTGGTTTGGGTGGCCAGGAGGGGTCTCTGAGGAGTGATATTTGAGTTGGAATCTAAAGTTTAAAAGGAGTCAGCCATGCAAATATTTAGACAAGAGTTGTAAGCAGAGGGAAATCAGGTGGGTGTACTCAAGGAACAGAATGAAGACCAATATGGGAGAAGCATGGGAGAAGAGGCTGGAGTGGTGAGATTTTTATAGAAGAGAATAGTGAGAGATGAAGCTGGAAAGAATCCTAACAGTTGACTAACAGTCTACATAGTATGTGAAATTCTCTGCAAAGCCTTTGAAGAGAGAAAATGAGAGAAAAACCAGGGATTGGTTTATCTCAAATTAAAAAAAGAAAAATGGGGAGACATAAGGCCATGCAAAAGAAAACTGATACCATAAATGTAATATACTTGAAGGAGATATTTTAGTAGGCATAAAACATACTCAAAATGATCTTTCTTATAATAAATACACTAAGTGAAGTCATTATGAACTACTGTGCCAACTCAAGGTAATTTATCATACCTTTTGAAAACTGGGCAACACTACCCAGGCCTCACACCCAGAATTCAGTCTGGAACTTCCCATTGGTGAGACCTGGAGACTTAGGAATTAAAAGACACCTTTGAGGGGTGCCTGGTGGCTCAGTCAGTTAAGCATCCAACTTCAGCTCAGGTCATGATCTCACAGTTCATGGGTTCAAGCCCTGCATCAGGCTCTGTGCTGATAGCTCAGAGCCTGGAGCCTGCTTCAGATTCTGTGTCTCCCTCTCTCTCTGACCCTCCCCCACTCACACTCTATCTCTCTCTCAAAAATAAACATTAAAAAAAAAAATTTTAAAGATACCTTTGAGCTTAGCTTCTCCAACCACTTAGTTTTCATCAGCTGGGGGGGGGGGGGGGGGGGGGGGAGAAAAGGCCTAGAAAAGAAATGGGATTTGCCCACATCACATGCATCAGAGTAAGAATCAGACCTGTTTTCTCAGACTCCTGCTTCATTGCTTTTCCCCTACATCACACAGCCTCCCATTAAATCCTTGGGAATAATCAGGTCCTGCTCCTTAACTATTCTATACCTTATGACTCAACACAGGAAATGTAAACAATGTGAACACAACTTGCAGAGAATGACTACAACTACCAAATACATAAGGATTACTTGCCTTTTTAAAATAGTTTATTTATTATTACGATCTCCTTGAGCACAGAAACTAGGTCTTTTTCATTAGTATTTCTCCAACACTTAGCAATATAAAGTTTACTTAACATATGTATATTTATCAAACACCTAAATATATTGGGCTAGCTTCTATAGATAGGACCATCAATGGTGAGCATTTACTATGAGCCAGGGACTTCGCAAGACCTTTGTATGCATTAACACATTAAATCCTCAAAAGAACCCCACATCACCCTATCTCACAGCTAAAGGAACCAAGGCATAGAGAGGTTAAACAACTTGCTCAACACCACAAAGAGACAGTAGATCTGGCATTTTAAGGACCAATAAAGCACAGATCCAGCTTTGAAGAAATTTAAGGTTTAGGATGGGAAGTAAGATACACGCATTAAAAAAAAAAATCAAAAATAACCTGTGATAAATTTATAAAAATACATATGTATAAGGTTAAGTGAATAAAGCAAAGTGCTCAAGAACATAGACAGTGTGTTAACTTTTATATAAGAAAATAGATCTGCTTATCTTCAAAATCTATCTACTTATCTAAAAATAGAAACACAAGAAGGATATGCCAGAAAACAAGAAAGTTAGTATTAGAAAGGAAAAGGGAGTGGATAGGAATTGTTTAGCTTTGACTTTTAGAAGCATAAGCCTCTATATATTCAAAAATTTAATGTAGGGGGAAAGCAAATAAATCATAAATTCTTTTCATAGGTTGGCTTTATAGTAGGTAGGCATGGGCAAAGCAATGAAACTATTTCAGATGCATTATAGAATTGAGAAAATAAGGGAATGTGCTAATGTCAGGAGACAGGGTTATTATTGTGGAAGATGAGAGATATGAATCTGTAATGAGGAAAGGCAAGGAAGACTCCTGTAGGGACAGACTGAAACTGGAGTTACCAGCATAAATTCACGATCTCTAACATATGTATGTGTGCACATGTGCAAATATGGGGGTGTGTGTACTTAAGTATATTTCCTAGCTCTGCCCACAGGACCTGGAGGCAAAGATACCCCAATATCAATGAGCACACCCAGCACCCACGTCTTAGCCTGTAATACTAAAAAGGAGCTATGGCTCCCTGAAGAAATGGTTGATTCCAGGGCTAGAGTACAGAAGGTACAAGAGGAGTCCAGAATATTGTTATGCCAGAAAATAAGGAAATACTCCAAAAAATGGTAAGTGCATGTCACACAAGAGTCAGTTTGTAGGTCAATTTGAATCCCAAAATAATTAAGGACAGTAATGAACTATAAACCAAAGGGAAAAAACAGAATTCCATGAGATATTAAATAACAAATAGATAATAAATAAATAGAAGAAGGAAGAGCTCTTAACTATAGTAGAATGCCAAAAGCCAACTGATAAATAAGGAGCAAGTGTTGGGGTTAAGAGAAATCATTTTGCAACCATCACAGTAAACACTGGTGCAGCAAGAATCATGGATAGATGCTAAATCTGGAGGGACATTATGATGAACAGCAGGATATTTGTTGGTCTTAAAATGTCTACCCACAGAAAGTTTATTAGCAGTAAAAAATTCGTAACCATACAGTGAGAAATCAGACAACACATCATTTTAAGGGGAAGATGGACATTGTGTAGTCTAGGGAGGATATAAAACTGCTTATTAAGTCTCTTGCCTGGGAATGCATAACATGACTTTAATCATAAGAAAACATCAGACAAACCCCAAATCAGGAATACTCCGTTTTTACACGGGGGAAAGCGGTTTGTATTTCTCATCACAAAAGACAAAGAAAAGTGAGGAACTACCACAGATTAAGAGACTCAAAGTATATGACAACTAAATACAATTCGTGATTATGTTCTGGCTTCAACGTTAGAGGGAAAAATAGGATATGAGGGACATTGTTGGGCCAATTGCCAAGCCAGAATGTGGACAAGAGATTAAATAAAAATATCTTATTGATGTTAAATTTACTGCAGATGATAATTACTACGGTTACCCACAGGAATATCCATATTCTTAGCAGATACATATTGAAATATTTATGAGTAAAGGGCTATCATGTTTGCAATTTATTCCCCAAAATAGTACCAATAATAACAACGTGTGTATGTGCATGTGGTGCATGTGTATGTAAAGAAAGGGAAAGGGGGCGCCTGGGTGGCTCAGTCGGTTGAGCGTCCGACTTCAGCTCAGGTCACGATCTCACGGTTTGTGAGTTCGAGCCCCACGTCAGGCTCTGGGCTGACGGCTCAGAGCCTGGAGCCTGCCTCTGATTCTGTGTCTCCCTCTCTCTCTGCCCCTCCCCCATTCATGCTCTGTCTCTCTCTGTCTCAAAAATAAAGAAACATAAAAAAAAAAAAAAAAGAAAGGGAAAGGACGGGGGGGGGGAGAGCGAGAGGTAACAAGAGAACAAATGCTCAAATACGAATGATTAAATGTATAAATTATATATATATGTTAATAATAGACATATTTGCATAAAAGACATATGAATTTCTTTGCATTATTTATGCAACTTTTCTCTAAGTTTGATATTTCCAACTCAAAAAAAAACACTATGATACAAGCTAAAAAGTGCTATAGTCAAGCGCTATAGTGGAGATGAGGAAGATGAGCTGCCTGGGGGGTGACTGCATAGCTTGTGGAGTGCAGCCTTTTCACTGGGCAAGGAGAGTGAGATAACAAAATCAAGCATCACATTCCTTACCCTACGGTATGCAGGTGACTGTGGTGGCTATCCTGGCCAGGAAGCAATGTGCATCTGCTGCTACCTGGTCCAGAGATGTTTCTGGAGATTGGGAGAGGTAGGTGAAGAGATGGCAAGCAGCCCGAGATCAAGTGGATAGTGTCCCATGAGCTGGACTGGCAAGTATGCTCTATGAGTACTGCTCTGGAAACAGGTGCTCCCTACCTACTTTGACTAAAGGCCCTCCATGTTTCATACGTGTAAAAACAGCTCAGGCATCACCATCAAAGACCCAGGCATAGGCCACGGGAGGCTCATTTTCACATGCTAACTGGTCACTGGGCTCTGGGAAATCATTACCTTCCATCCAGCCCTATAAGGGCAGAGGCCACATTCCATCATCCTTGGATCACTCAGAGCCCTGACAACAGTGAGGCCTCCATAAAGGCGAACCCACTGGTATCACGAAGGCTGGTGCGTACTGCCAACACTGTGACCTGATTTGAGCTTTCAAATAAGCAAGTGTTCCAAATGAAAACAGGTGAGGATGGCAGATGTGGGGGGCAGGCAGGGCAGATGTGAAATTTGCATGTTAACCTGTGAGAGCAGGAGGCAGGCAGAAGGCACAGAACTCAGAATACAGCTCCCAATTTGGTGACATCCTTGCCAGAAAGTCATAACCTTACATTCTTTATCCATTAAATTGACACAAGTAAAAAAAGTGAAAATCACCAAGCATAACTTACCCTGGTAAGCTTCTCAGGTTTGGAGGAGACATGAAGCTGGGAAAATAGCTCTGTTATCTCTTTGGTAAAGTCTTCATCCCCTAAACAAATAAACAAACAAAAAAAACACAGAGCCATGTAAAACCCTGCAGAAAGACGGACAGAGATGGGCGGAAAGGGGGAGGCAGAGGAGAGGCAAGCGAGGAGCCGCAGCAGCACCAGGAATAGCAACAGCAATTTACATGAGCACGGTGCTCTGGTGCTTACAGAATCCTTCTACATGCACCAACAAATTCTCCCAATGGGCTTGTAAAGAGGGTCATCATCCCATTTTAGAGATAAAGAAACTAAGACTTGGAGGGGTTATTTCTCCTAATAGCAAATACTTGGCCTTCCCACCCCAGTTCAAATCCAGTGCTCTCTGTTCTATTCCAGAAGTATGAATGAGAACAGGTGAAAGCAGAGTACTAAGCAGGTACCATGCATGTGCTTCAAAGAAAATGGACTTCAAGTCGGGACATAAAAAATGGGTACAACTTAGCCAGGAGAAAAAGAAGAGTTTCAGGTAGCAAAAACAAATACAAAGATCATGACCGCACGTTTAATATATCTGGGAGAGTCTCAATTTCAGAGAGAGAAGAGAGATAAAAGTGAAGCTAGAAAGTTAAGTAGGATCTAGGCAAAAGAGGGCCTTAAAACCTATGGAGAGGAAATCAAACTTTTTACTGAGGGAGTGAGGAGACATTGAATGATTTTAAACAGACACAGATTATGTCCGATTTAAATTTTAGAAAGATCCACTTTGGCTCCCGGGTGGAGGTGGGAATAAGAAGGAAGGCAGAAAGGCTGAGGTAATAATCCAGGGTCCAGGTAAGAAATAATGATGGATAAGAAGAAAGGGAAGAGGAAAGGGATTCCAGAATGTTGGAAGGATGGTAAGAAAGCTGTTGGTTAAATAAGCCTGGTAAGATATGATGGGGAACACGGAATACTTATATTTGAGAAACATACAAGCAAATACGTAAGATATATATAAAAAAAAAAAAAAAAAAAAAAAAAAAAACCAGAAAAACAACACATCCAAATGGCAGGAAATGCTATTTTCTGCTCTACTCATCTAAATCCTACTTCATTTTCTCAGACCAAAGCTTCTTGTAACCACACAATGTAGGGAGAACTCTTATTTATAGAAATCTTTTAGCACTTACAATCTACAGAAGTGTTTCTTAGTCACCAGTTCATGGTTTACTAGGGCAAATCATTATTTCTTCATACCCGTTTTCTCCCCAAAACCCTTAGAAAAAAAATTCCATCTTGGTTCTTTTATCTCCATCTGCTATCCTTTTGTCTTCTTGGTGTTCAAGGCAGAAAATGCAAATGGTCTGGTGATCCCAGGTACACTATAGTTTGGGGAAAGTTGATCTCACTAAATATTACAGCTGTAACCTATGTAAGTCCTCTACACAACTCCTAATCAAATCCTACTATCTAAAAACCTAAAGTCTGACAGGCATTTTGTTTTCCTAGCAATGCTCCTAAATTATTTGGGAGCAAGAGAGGACTCTGAATCCATGCTAGGATGCATGTACCTCAAGGGGTTCAAGAAATAATCCAATTGGAGTACAGGGGGAAAACAGAACTTTTATTTATAGATATTTGTCTCATTTTTTTAAAAAAAATTCTATTTGAGGGTATACTTTAAAATGTAAATATGTTATTACAGTATTACATGTGTGTAATTTATAATCATCAAATATACATACATTAGTTCTCAGTGCTCAAAAAAACTTACTGCTTACTAAGTGTTGATCAAAAAACATTTGGAGGTGGCACCTGGCTGCCTCAGTGGGTAGAGCATGTGACTTGATCTCAGGGTCATGAGCTCGAGCCCCACAATGGGTGTAGAGATTACTGATAAAAAATAAATACATAAAAAATGTTTGGACGGGCGCCTGGGTGGCTCAGTTTGTTAAGTGTCAGATCAGGTCATGATCTCTGTTTGTGGGTTCGAGTCCCACAACAGGCTCCTTGCTGACAGTTCAGGCCCCGGAGCCTGTTTCAGATTCTGTGTCTCCCTCTTTCTCTGTCCCTCCCCCATTCACATTCATTCTCTCTCTCTCTCTCTCTCAAAAATAAACAAACATTTGAAGATCCTGTCATGTACTCCCTACAGACCTGAGTATAAAAAGTAGTTGCTGCATTAGAATAAAAGTGTGAGGATGGGAAGGAGGCAGGGCTAGTGCTCTGGAGGGACCCTGGAGAGGCTGGGGTCTTCTCCTGCTGAGGCAAAGGGATCAGATGCATAAGACAGAGGGGCAAGAGCTAAGGATGCTGACAGAAAATGAAGATGACCAATGTCATCAGAACCAGATTCTATGTTTTTCTCTCCCCTCTGCTACCACCATTTTGGTTGTTGTTGTTGTTGTTGTGGTTGTTGTTGTTGTTTTTAACATCTTCATTGAGCTGTAATTAAATACCAAGGACAGTGTTGCATTTTCATCCAAAACCACTGGGGAAAGCTGTTGGGAATAGCACTACACTGCTTTCTTTTCAGAGTCCTGATCTCTGGCAAACAGGTAGGGGAGAAAAAAGTCATAGATACAAATCCATCTGTTCAGAAACTCCATTAGAGTCCTCAGAATGGTATTTAAAGATCAGGTTTTCTGATTACTATGCAAAGCCAGATGTTGACTAAATTGAACAAATACTGTTAATGGTACTGTGTAAAAATAAATTAAGTTTATAAATAACTGGGGATTGTCACTCTAGAGCTTAGTTGAGAACAACAGAGCAACTTACGTAAATCAAGTTTAATTTAGGGGTTTCCTGCTAAGTATAGACCTTCATCTATTTACTTATGCCATCCTAATCATGAAAATAGCAGCCACCATTTATTGAGTGCTTACTATGTGTCATATATTAAATATTTCATTAGGCCTTATAACAAGCTGAGAGGAATTAGCATCCTCTTATAGCTGATAAAACAGAAGTTCAGTGTTAAGTAATTCTCCAAGGTCACACGGCTTAGGAAACAGCAGATCTTGAATTTGAATCCAGATCTAACTCCAAAACCCATCCTTTATAAACCCACCATTCTATACTGAATCCTCAATGCTGCAGGTAAGATTTAAAAACTTATATTCAAGAGCCATTTCATATCAGGACCAGTATCTTTACATAGAGTGAATAGTAAGAGGTTATATAACCAGCCAATTTGACTTCTTAGAATGCAGTGCAGAACACAAATGGGAACAAAAAAGAAAAAGGCTCTCTTAGTATAAAATCCATGCATTCCACTTTACTTCCTTCTCTCAAAAGAAAGACCCTAAGACTCTCACTCAAAGTGCCCTGCTTTCAGTACACAGCTTGAATATGGCTAGTTAACTGGTTTTCCACCAGATTAGACACAGAAAATGAGATTCAGGGGTGCCTGGGTGGCTCAGTCAGTTAAGTAGCCAACTCGTGATTTCAGCTCAGGTCACGATCTCACGGTTTGTGAGTTCGAGCCCTGCATTGGGCCCTGTGCTTACAGCGTGGAGCCTGCTTCAGATCCTCTGTCTCCCTCTCTCTGCCCCTCCCCAGCTTGCATGTGCATGCATGTGCACGTGTGCTCTCTCTCTCTCTCAAAACCAAATGTTAAAAAAAAAAAACTGAAAATGAGATTCAAAGAATATTAGAAATACAAGCTGATAATGAAGAGAATTAAAAGATGGACAGTCAGAAGGAAATAAAGATGCACACAATTCTAAAAAGTAACAGAGACATTTCCAAAAGCAAAGCAGTTTAGATAATTTAATATAGCAGTTCTCAAAAACATTTTGGTCTCAGCATCCCTTTACACTCAGAACTTTTTGACAACTCCAAAGAGTCTTTTATAATGTAAGCTATAGATCTCAACATTTATCATATTAAAAATTAAAATTAAAATGTTTGAAATACTTATCAATTGTTTAAAAATAACAACAATAAACCCACTACTTGTTGACATAATTTTTAAGAAAAACTGTATCTTCCAAAAAAGAAAACTTTTAGTGAGATGAATGCCATTATTTCATATCTCTACAAATCTCTTTGATGCCTAACTTAAAGACAACTGGATTCTTTTGTCTGCTTTTACATTTAATCTGTGGTGATGTGTTGTTTTAAGTACATCCTACTCTGAACAGTCTGTGACTGCAATCTTTTTTTTTTTACTGCAATATTAAAAAAAAAAAAAAAAGGTGTTCCATGAAAAAAACAGCTACTTCAGCTTCCAACTTACACAATACCAGTGCTTTTCCTTGAGACTTCAGTATGTATCACACAAAATACGAAAAGTAATGTATTCAAGGGTCAAGACTTAATAAGATTAACAATTGCTACATGAGAACAAGATTAAATGAAACTGGCAGGGAATGCATGGTGGTGAAAATACAGTATTAGTACAGTTCGGTGCCACTGTCTTATGTTAAGAAGCCAGTAATTTTACCCACCACTGCTTTTGCACCATCAGTGCAAATGTCAAAATCATACATTTTTTAAACAGAAAAGAAAATAACGTCTTGGTATTAGTATGCAGAGTTTTTTTAATCATTTTATTTTTTTAATATGAAATTGTCAAATTTATCATGCAGAGTTTTGACTCCTGGATTCCCTGAAGAGACCTTAGAGACCCAAGATTCTGCAGACCACACTCTCCAAAGCACTGATTTAATCTACCACATGGGTGATTGGCCCATGTGTCTTGATGGACCCTGAGGGAATTTTTCTATTCACTTTTAATATTTGTTAACTGATTGCTTCATTAAAAGGAAAAAGGGGGGCGGGGAGGCAAAAACCTACACTCATTAGATTCTACTAAAAAAGTAGCATGTAAGACATATTAGAAACATTTCCATCTAATCTTTAAAATAAAACTCTCAAAGGTTAAGATTCTGTTGACTAGAGATTAGGCTTTACGTAAACAAACTTGTTTCCTGATAATTTTGCAAAAATGAGTAGCTACTACACTTAAACTTTGGAGAATATGCAGATATTAAAAATATGGCACACACACAAAAAAACTTTTGAAAATAAAAAGACAAATTATCACCTGCATTTTGGATAACTCCCAACCTACATGCCTGAATTCAAGATGAGGACAGGGATCACAGGAGTCAGAGAGGCACAGAAGCAGTATCTAGGGATATAAAACTCATAGGGATGACCAGCCAGACTGAGGCACAAATCTAACAAGGGAAACTCTCTAAACAAAAAAGCAGGCAGAGATATGAGCTACAAGATTAGACCTGGAGAAGCCACAACGATCTTGGGGGTCAAGGGCAGAGCAGAGGGGGAGTGGGACAAAAATATGCACATAAGGCCGACTGCTCGTATCAATGCCTGGTCAGGGGCAAGGCAGCAAAAAAGTAAAGTCAGGCTAGTATAACTGGAGAGAAAATAATATATTTCAAGAGCAATACACTGCATATAAACATGCTACATGCTTTCCACTCAAATGCTGGATTTTCATATTACCTTTTTTCTCTTCTTCCTCTTCCTCACAGAACTCTGCTAGGGAAAATGCTTCCTTGAGTTGCTGCAAATCATGTTTTAGAGTCTCTAATTCTTCTCCACTTAGAGAATTAAGAATAGATTTCACCTGAATGGATATAAAATAAAAAGTTGTGAGACTACAAAAGAAAAATAAAAACATTTTCAAGTGGAGAAGAGGCCAAATTAAAATAAAAATTATGATACACCAGCTGATACAAACTATTCCTTAAGAATAATACAAGAGGCTAGTCATTACATAAAGGTAGGGAGAATTTATACTTCCAAAATAATATAAGCCAGAAACATCTGGAAATTATTAGTGTTTAACAATGGCTGATAAATTAGGGGGAAATGAAACAGTCTTGAATCAATTAAAAACTAACAGGTAACCATATCCAATTGGCAGCTTAAGCCAGAGAGACTACCAAAAAAAAGAAAAAGACCAAGGCAAAGGAAAAGTAACAGATGTGCTATTAAAACTTCTTTGTTAATCTTTCTTCCTTTTGTTTAAATTTTGAAAAGTAACACTTGACTCATTCCATTTGTAGCGGTTAGTTCAAACATTGTTTGTTTGTCTGTGTTGGTATAGTATTTTCAAAGAGTCTCAAGCCTCCATGTGAAATACATTTCATCTTCCAACTGTGCAAAAAGAGACGCAACTAGGCAGCACTCCTTTGCTTGGAGACCAACCATTTGAAATTTGGGGTTTGGAATTACCTTCATCTCACTTTCTCGGGAAAGCATCTCCAGAGCTTCCAGATGCGAAAGGCCTTGAAATTCATCAAAGAGTAGCCCATAATGAGTTTTCTTGTCTGTTTCCAAGGCAACCTCATTGGAGGTCCATAGCTCTTCTTTCTCCTTCGCCTCTCGTAAAACCTGGCAAATAGATGGAGGATTACACTGCAGCAAGTAATGAGAGCTCAAGGGTGAGCTCCAAGAGCTGGGGGAAGCAGAGCTGAGACGGGAACCATGCAGAACACTGCCCTTTCCTTCCTGGCACTGCAATTCAAATCTGATCGGCTAAGGAGCTGCTGGGAAAAAAAAAAAAAAATGATCACACACAATTCGAATCTGGACAGGGTAAGTAACACCCAAGGAACCAGGTGCTTCTTTGAAAGTGCTTTAAATATTAATCTACTCAACAGCTCTGAAAGGGCTTGTCATCTTCTACTGCAGTGACAAGAGGCTCCTGCAGAAAATAAAGAGTAGGGAAAAAAGAACTGGGCATTTTTATAACCATTAGAGCTCTCATCCCCTCACCCCAAAAAAAGCCTTAATGAACATATCATTGAAAAGTTTTCAAAAGGAAAGAAATACTAACAAGGTCTACTACAGGCAAAAAATACAGATCAAAACAGACACATTGAATACACAGGTAAAGACAAATGGTACCTGAGACAATGTAGAATTCCGGTTCATCAGACCCTTTGTTCTTTTAAATCCAGGATCCCCTTCTGCTATTACATCCATTGTCTTTTTCCCAATGAATTCTAAGGCATCCAAACCCCCACTGATTACGCTCTTTCCCTAGGAAACACATGCAACTTCATTGCAAGAATACTGAAAAAAGACATCTGCACGGTTTGATTATATAAAATAGTGGCTAACAATACCAAGCACTGTCAAGAATATGGAGCAACGAAAACAATCATCTACTGCATGTGGGAATGTAAACAGATACAACCACTGTGGCCAGCTGTTTGTCAGTACTCAACAGAAATGTGTACAGAGGTTCATCAAAAGACGTACAAAATGTCCATGGCAGTACTATTTGTAAAAGCTAAAAACTGGAAACAACCACAATACTCACCAACCATGGAATAAATAAATGCTGTACAGTCACATAATGGAATACAGCAAAGAAAATGGAATACACCATACAAACTACACGATGAAGAAATCACACAAACATAATGTTGAGTGAAAGAAACCAAGTACAACAGAGTCTATACCGTATGATTCCATTTATGTAAAGTTTAAAAGCAGGCAAAATTAATCTGTGATGGTAGAAGTCAGGATTGTGGTCACCATGGGCAAAAGGAAAAATCAGAGATGGCGAGGAGAGGGCACAAGGGGAACATACAATGTACCATCATGTTGTTCCTTAGTCTGCGTTCATGCTGTGAAAATTCAACTGAGCACTTACGATTCCACTTTTCTACATGTTTTACTTCAATAAGAAGTTAAAATTAAGTACTAGTTATCTATTCTCATGTAAGAAAGACATTAAGTTTCCAATAAAATCCTTTAAAAAATGTTTCTAATCGTCTATAGTTACTCAATTACGGGAAGAATATTTTTGTAAAGCAGAGTTTCTAGGCCACCAATCTCAGAACTCATAGTCCATAAAATATTATGTACATTGTCTCTCTATTATTCTTTATCCTCTGCTCTGTCCTTTACTTCTTTAAAGAAAGTTTCCAAGTAGCTCCACTCTACCTCTAAGATCAAAGTAATTGATCTTCAGCAATTTGGACTCATTTAAGAGTAATCAGTCCTCACGGCTTTTCAAGAAAAAGAGGGAGAAAGAGACAGAAACCCCCTGTGTTCAGAGAGGTGGAGTCCACCAGGCATTTTACTCACTGTGGTCTGAACAGCAGTAGAGATGGTTGAGAATACACCAAATGGCCCAGTCAACGGGGAGGAGTTTGCATTATCTTTGGCATTTGTCTGTCCTACGAGAGGAAGGGGATGTGTAAACAAGAAGGGATGATCTAAAAATAGTTTTTCTTTATCAGCATGTATGAGACTTTAAAAATTAGATCCTGCTTCCTACACACAGGATAGCCTTAGCCCTTTTTGTTTTATTATTTTAAACTACTCATTTTTAAATGAAAGCTAACATGGCTTTTTCTTCATCTTCATTTCATTTAAAAAATAAAATCTAGTCTTTTGAACAAACTACTGATATATGTCATAACACACTATATACTGTATGATTCCATGTGTATGATCTTCTGGACAAGGTCAAACTTTAGGCAGAAAACAGATTAGTAGTTGCCAAAAACAAGAGTAAGTGATGGGAGTACCACAAAGGGCCATGAGGAGTCTTTTGGGGGGTGATGAAAATATTCTTATATTTTGATTATCTATACAGATTAAGGAAATATTCTATACTGTATATCACAGTGGACTGCAAGTATATTGTGTAAACAGGACTGTATGTTCATCAAAACACATAAACCGTATACTTAAAAAGAGTAAACTTTACTCTTATAAAGATGTAAATTATATATCCACATCTAATTTACATTTAATTAGTAATACAAATAAATCATAAAATCCATAAATCTAACTTTCTAAAATATGGCATATTTTAAATTTTGTCCTAGAAAAGTATGCATGTTTGGGAGAAAAAATGAGATGATCAAAGAGAAGAGTGGGAGACAGTAAAGCCCCTGAGAGATGGAGAAAGCAGTATTAGGGCCTGAAAAGTTTTCTATTTTCTTGTCCTAGGCCATCTTGATCCCTGGTTCAAAACTCTTCCCTTTGTGGCTTAAGTGAGAGTACAATGATCAAAACAGGTGTCCAAAATTAAATTTCACCCTCATAAATATTCAAACACAAAAAAATAAATCTCCAAACGAAACACAATAAAGTATTTTTTGTGCCACAACAGGGTCCAACTCAGCTAACTCTTCTTGGGGTCATACTCAATTGTGCCAAACACAACACCAGGCAACTTTTATATTCTACACTCATGGCCTTAATGTTTGTAACCATCCTTTGACATATAAAGTATCATCCCATGTCAGCAAAGTGGTTAAAGAACACAGACCTGTTAGTCAAAGTCCAATCCCCTTTCTCACCAGTCCCATGATGCCCTGAATATCAGACACTCAATAAATATATACCGAAGAACAAGCTCAACTGTTCTACTTTGACCCATGGTTCTAGGTCTTAATGTTTCCACATACTGACCTGTTGCACACTGGACTTCCGTTGAAATTTCACTGGGACTAGGAATTCCAAGAGAAGTCTCTGCCTTCTCAATGACATTTGAAATACCTTGGCCTAATGAGAAAAATGGTAACATTTTTATGCCTGAATACTACTTACTATTAGTCACCAAAACTGAAGAAACAAACCTGCAGATGGTTAAAATCACCATAGCCATAGACACGCTATTTTGACCATACGTAACTAATGTTTGGGAGTGTAATCTTACCAAACAAACAAGCAAAACAAAACAACAAACTTGATTCAGCACCACCACAGATAGTTTCATATTAACAATTCTTGGTCAATGAGAAACTCTAAGTAAAGAATGCTAATGAGAAAAGGCTGCTGCAAACTCTGGGTGTACTATAAACCAGCCTATCCTTCCTGACCAATTTTTAAACTGTAAAGCCCTTAAGTAGAGATGGAAGAGGAATTATCAATAAAGTCATTTTTAACACAGATCTATAGCAAAACATACGCAAAAATTAATAAAATGATAGATGACCTTACCTACTGTAGCTACTGTAGCTGAGGCTGAAGAGAGTAAGGATTTGCCCCAGCTGCCCCAATATCCCCATCCAGTCTGAGGTACATCTTTGGAAACAGTCTCCTATTCTTCCCAGTAGGCAGAAAAACAAAAGGCAAAAGAAAATGGAAAAGTAGAGAATAAGAGAGTATATAGGCAAGGTATCTAATTATTAGCCCAACATACAGATGAACAAATACATAACATTTAGCTAAACAATCATATTGTTTGGTGGCAAACTGAGGAAGGCTTAGTCAGTTGAGTGTCCAACTTCTTGATTTCGGCTCAGGTCATGATCTCATGGTCCTGAAATGGAGCCCCACGTTGGGCTCCACACTGGGCATGCAGCCTGTTCAAGATTCTCTCTCCCTGTCCCTCTACCCCTCCCCGCTGCGCACATGTGCGCTCTCCCTCTCTCTCAAAAAAAAAAAAAAAATGTATTGCTTGGCTGACAGATGTATGTGACCTGCATTTAAGCACCATGTAGCAAAGGCAACTACTCCTAAAGGTATTTATAAAACTGAGAAAATTGTGTTTTATGGCTTTCAAAGAAAAGAAATAGGTAATCTTAAATTGGTTTTGATTCCACAACCCTTTCAGCCCAAACTTTTATTTTTTTTTAATGTTTATTTTTGAGATAGAGAGAGGCAGAGCACGAGCAGGGGAGGGGCAGAGAGAGAGGGAGACACAGAATTGGAAGCAGGCTCCAGGCTCTGAGTTGTCAGCACAAGCCTGACGCGGGGCTCGAACCCACGAACTGTGAGATCATGACCTGAGCCAAAGTCAGACGCTTAACCGACTGAGCCACCCAGGTGCCCTATTAACCCAAACTTTTAATTCCAATGTTTTAATTTATTTTTTTTTTCCAACGTTTTTATTTATTTTTGGGACAGAGAGAGACAGAGCATGAACAGGGGAGGGGCAGACAGAGAGGGAGACACAGAATCGGAAACAGGCTCCAGGCTCCGAGCCATCAGCCCAGAGCCTGACGCGGGGCTCGAACTCACGGGCCGCGAGATCGTGACCTGGCTGAAGTCGGACGCTTAACCGACTGCGCCACCCAGGCGCCCCTTAATTCCAATGTTTTAATAAACACTTTACTTTGCCTGCAGCCTGTGATGCCTCAACAGGGAGAACTTCTGAAGTCTCAAGATCGATGGAAGGTTTGGATTCTGGTCTTTTCCGAGTGAAAACTACAGGTTCCGATTTATCCTCTGGCTTGACACTTTGGTCAGCAGACTCAGAACTCTTGGCTGGCTCATACTTCTCATCTTCAAGGATGGAGGTTGTTTCAGTTACCACTGGAGTTTCAATATCATTTTTATCCGACATGACTAAATCATTGCCTGGTAAAATAAAAGCCAAAGGAAAAATTAATTCTATAGTGTTTTTTGGTGTAAGTTATTTAAGCTTTTTATCTTGAGATTATCATAGTCACATGCAGGTATAAAAAATACAGACAGATCTGAATATCCTCCACCCAGGTTTTTCCAATGGCAACAACTTGTGTAACCACAGTGTAATATGACAACCAGGAAACTGATACAACCCACTGACCATATTCAAATTTCATCAGTTTTATAGACACTTGTGTATGTGTATTCAGTTCTATGAAATTTTATCATATGTACAGATTTGTGTGACCATCACCACACTCAGGATACAGAACAGTTCAATCACAAGGATCCCAAGTTATCCATTTTTTACTGTTTATATACTTAGAGAGAGAGAGAGAGAGCAAGCAAGTAGGGGAGGGGCAGAGAGCAAGGGGGAGAGACACAATCCCAAGCAGGTTCTACACTGTCAGCACAGAGCCCAACGCAGAGCTCGAAACCTCGAACTGAGAGATCATGATCTGAGCCAAAATCAAGAGTCAGACGTTTAACCGACTGAGCCACGCAGGCGCCCCATAGGTTATCATTTTTTAGACACATCCCACCCCACCCTCACCAACCCATAGCAACCACTGATCTGTTCTCCCTCTCTACACAAGATGTTATATAAATGGATTCATTCCGTATGTAACCTTTGGAGATTGTTTTCACTCAGCCTAAGTCCCCCAAAATCCATCAAGTTACTGTGTCAATAGTTTCTTCCCTTTTTTGCTGAGTAGTATTCCTCGGTATGGATGTATTTCAGTTTGCTTAACCATTTACCCATCAAAGGATACCTGGGCTATTCCCAGTTTGGGTCTATTACAAATAAAACAGCTACGAACATCAACATTCAGCTTTTTGTGGGAACATAAGCTTTCATTTCTCTGAAATAAATGACCAAGGGAACAACTGCTGGATCATACGTTAAGTACTTGTTCAGTTTTATAAGAACTGCCACTCTTTCCCAGAGTAGCTGTACCATTTTACATTACCACCAGTGATGTGTGAGTGATCCAAGTTTCTTAGCATTCTCACCAGCATTTGGCAGTTTATCTTTGTTTGAGCCATTCTGATAGGTGTGTAATAATAATCTCACTGTGGCTTTAAGCTGCATGCCTCTAAAGGCTAATGATTTAGAACGTCTCTTCATGTGCTTACTCGCCATCTGGATAGCCTCTTCAGTGAAATACCTATTTGTATCTTTTGCTCATTTTCTAATTCGATTTTTTTTTTTTTACTGTTGAGTTTTGAGAGCTCTTTATGTATTATAGATTCAAGTCCCTTGTCAGACATGTGGTTTGCAAATATTTTGTCCCAGCCTGTAGCTTATTTTTTCATCTTCCTCGCAGGGTCTTTCACAGAGCAAATGTTTTTCATTTCAATGACATCCAATGTATCAATTTTTCCTTTTATTGACTGTCACTCAAAAATCTTAGTATTAACTATTTCTACTTAAACTTCTGAGAGATAAAATGATGAAATTTAAGCCATCAGATAGCATCTAAATCAAATCAGCTTTTGAATAACAATGTTAACCAATTCAGACCCTTTCATAAGTACATCTCTTTGGCAATTAAAGCCAAGATGCTACTGGTATTTTTACAAAAAGCAGATGCTGGTTTCCAAGATAGCCAAATATTCCCAGAGGAGAAATCAATGTGTCTCACAAGTACATACTTATACACATACCAAAGCCTTAGGCATATATAGGTATATATTTTATACCAGTATTTACTAATAGAGAATTAGACCCAATCCGAGCCATCAAAACATTTCTAATGTGCTAGAAAAGACACACATACTAAAAACTAAGGCAGCTTGGAAACAGCACTATAATGGAGATACACATAAAATACTAAAAGAACAGAGAAAAAAAAGTCTGCTGGAATCAGACAATATGATTCATGTACGAAGTATCTGAAATAAGCATAGAATAGTGGTCACAAACTGGAATGACTGCTAAACCCAGCCTATAAATGTTTTTATTTGGCCTGCACAGTGTTTAAACATTTGTACTACTAATTGCTAACACTTAAAAATCAGATATGATATATATATATGAATATAGATTTTCAACTTCCCTTAAAGTTGAAATATCTGGTAGCACCGGGCCCACTTTTGACCTGGTAATAATTAGCTCAAGCCAAAGAGTTGCTGAGCCATTTAGTCAAAATGTTATCTAGTTCCCTAGATCTACTTGACTCACTTGTTACCTGATTAGACCCTGTAGGCGTCTGAGCTTGCAGCGCTTCCCTTAAAGAGCACCTGGGATTGTGACAGGTGAAGGTGTCAATGAGAAAATTCAAGGGTGTGGAAATAACACACAGGAAGAAGTGTGAACAGAATGGACATGGAACACGGACAAAAAAAGTAGTTAATATAGCATGGAGAATGATGGAAAGGCATAAGGCTAGAAAGGTAGATTTATACAACACTATGGAGCCTGGATCATATGGGTATATGATATACATACATTACACATTCCCAAAACACACAGAAAAAAAATTCAGATGCAACTACCCACACACATACAAGCCCACTCTGAAATAACCATTCGTTCACTTGCAAACATTTTTTGAGTACCTACTATGTACCAAGCTTTGGAGACTGATAATTAATTTAGAAATTCAATGCTTTGTGTACCTAAATATGTACCTTTTTTACACTATTCATTTCACTTTCCTTATGCTTTTTCCAAGGTACAACATATAACAATATATGTTTTTTAAATAGTATACCATATACAGTCGTCCCCCTTATCTGAGGTTTTAGTTACCTGCGGTCAACCACTGTATGGAAGCAAATGCTCCTCCTTCTGAGTTGTCAGGAGGTCAACAGTAGCCTAATGCTAGCTACATCACTGTGCCTGCATCCTTCACCTCACCTCACCTCACCACACAGGCATTTTATTATCTCACATCCTGGAACAGGGCACCTGCAGATAAGGGGCAACTACTATACAGTATATATAACAAACATATTACATAAGTAATTTATATGATTTTATAAAAGACTGGAAAGACATAGTTCAAAACATTAAATACTGGTTATCTCTATTCTTTCACTTGTGCCACAACGACTTAATGAGCACCTAGAATTTACTAGACATTTGGCTAGGTGGAAAGGCGCTGGCTGTTCACATTATCATTACCATCGCTTTCATTATTAGAATAGCTGTGCTATCCCTGTTCTTTTTTTTTTTTTTTTAATTTTTTTTTTCAACGCTTATTTATTTTTGGGACAGAGAGAGACAGAGCATGAACGGGGGAGGGGCAGAGAGAGAGGGAGACACAGAATCGGAAACAGGCTCCAGGCTCCGAGCCATCAGCCCAGAGCCCGACGCGGGGCTCGAACTCACGGACCGCGAGATCGTGACCTGGCTGAAGTCGGACGCTTAACCGACTGCGCCACCCAGGCGCCCCTGCTATCCCTGTTCTTAATGGATTCATACTCTAACAGGAAAGGGAGGGGGGAATAAATTTCAGGTATACGGCACTGCACTATTTAATGTTTTTGTAAGTTTTCCAAACATCCTATAATGTGTTATTTTCAAAAGTGGAGTGAAAAGACTCCAAGAGCTGAAACATTGCAAGTAAAATTAAATGGCTGACTCATATTTCTTAAAAATATAAATGTACACATTTACATGTACACATATATAGATATATACCTCTCCCCATTTTCCCTGGAAACTTCCAGCCGCACAGTTACCAAAATGGAAAGGGTTTAGCTTAGCAGCTACAAGTACGGGTTCCGGAATTAGACTTTCTTCCAACTTTGGTGGGGGTGGGGGGGCGGTAACTGCGACAAAGTCAGTTCACCTTGCTAGCTGCGTCTCCGTTTCCTCAACAGTAACACAGGCTACAACACCTGCCTGGCAGGGTTCCTACAAAGGTTCCTCCACACGGGGTACGCGAAGGGCTCTCGGAACAGAGACTGGCACATAGGTAACAGTTGCTATTAGGACGGAGGCGGTGGTTGCATCATTACTGTCATTATTAACACAGCTTTCTCTAGACGGACAGACAGCAGACGTCCTCACTTGCTCGCACACACAAGACCAGATCCCAAACCGGAGCTCTGGGATCAACAAGCACTCCCAACTTCTCCGACGCTGAAAACGACGAAGAGTTCCGCACACAAACGTAGCGCTTCAACAACCAAAGCGCTTTATAGGCTCCGCGTCCAGCCGTGGGAGGGTCGGCCGCCCAGCCCCAGGCCACCTCCTGCCCCTACCCAGCCACCTAGACCGCCCGGCCCCGAACCCCCAACCCCCGCACCCCGCCTGCCTCCTCCCTAGAAACCCACACCCACTCCCCAGCCACCCTCACCCGGACCACGGCTGCCGAAAAGCTGCTCCTGCTGCCCCGGAAGTAGTCTCTCAGCGCGGAGTTGGTCCCGCCTGCTCGAGAGCACTTCCGGGTCAAGCCACCGCTCGGGCAGGAACAAGCTGAGTGCCAGTCTGGTAAGTGAAGGCTCGGTCGGGGTCGTGCGACGGAGGTACTGGAGGTGCTGAGGCATGGGTTTGAGCCGGTGGGTCGGGGTCCGACGTGAAGGGGGCTAGGATGTCCGCCGTCTTTTGAACGCCAGGCCTGAGCTGCGGGAGTTCAGCCATCGTATGTTTACTGAGCATAAGCTACCTGCCAGGTACCACCCTGGGGGCCTGGGACACACTGGATTTCAAGCCGACTATGGCCCTGCCCCCTAGTAGTTGACATTCTGGAGCGAGGCCGACCTTAAACAAGTCAACAAGCAACACTCATATCTAAAATAGTAAATAAAAAGATGGTTGTGAGTACTTTAAAGAAAATTAAACAGCATAATGTGATGGAACAAAGGGAGTAATCCTTATGAAGATCTCGAGAGCATTTGAGGCAGAAGGAATAGCAAGTGCAAAGGCCTTATAGTGGTAACAAACTTAAAAAGGTCAAGGAAAAGAAAAAAGGCTACTGTTACGGGCCCAAAAAAAGAGGAAGGAAAATGAGGCCAGAGACTTGAATGAGCCAAATCTTGTAGTGTCTATGAGCCAGTACAAGGAGTTTGACTTTTATTTGGAGAACATTTGGAAACAATTGAAGGTTTCTATGCAGAAGAGTGATATGCTCTGATTTATGACTTTAAGATTATAACTGACCATCAGAAAGATACATCTCTTCCGTTGTCTTTGAGCAGGGAGGATGCATGAAACTCGGACTAAAAGCCAGAAAAGCATTATAGACACCTTCATTGTATAGATGTGAAAAATTAAGTCCCAGAAAGGTGAAGGGATGTGGTCTTTTTAACAACCGGTCTTCCAGCTTCCATCTTGTTGCCTTCAGAATTAACATCTCAATGTCCATATATAATAATTGTCACTTCCTGAAACCATTCAGATTCCTTTGCTTTTGATGGTAGTTCTTTAAACTTAAGGGCATTGCTATCACCTGGTAGCTTGTTAAAAATGCCTATTCCAAAAAACAAACAAAAAACCCATAGAAGTATAAAATAGGTAGTTTCCTCTGATTTTCTGTGGCAATAGAAATTGCATGGAATTTGGGGTTTAAGTACGAAAGTGAATTGGTAAGTCACTTAACCATGTCTTTAATCTTACGCTTAAAATGTTGCTGCCAAAAAAAAAAGTGGTGGGGGCCGCCTGGGTGGCTCAGTTGGTTAGGCAGCCGACTTCGGCTGAGGTCATGATCTCACAGTCTGTGGGTTCAAGCCCCACGTCGAACTCTGTGCTGACAGCTCAGAGCCTGGAGCTGATTGGGGTTCTCTGTCTCTCTCTCTCTCTCTCTCTCTCTCTCTCTCTCTCTCTCTCTCTGCCCTTTCCTCACGCATGCACTCTCTCTCAAAAATGAACAAACATTTTAAAAAAATTTTAAATGCTGCCACTGATAATTTTAGCAGCAGCTTTCAAACTTTCTGGTCTCAGGATCCCTTTACACTTTTAAAACTTACTAAGAACAAGGAGTTTGTGTGTGTGTTGTATCTATCAATATTCACCGTTTTAGATATCAAGACAACTTGCAAAAATATATTTAAAAAAATGTGTTATGTGTTAAAATAAATAGTATTTCTATGAACAATATTTTCCAAAACAAAAAATCATTAAGAATGCCATTGCTTTACATTTTTACAGCTCTTTTTAATATCTTCATAGAAGATAGCTAGATTCTCATATCTCCTTCTGCGTTCATTCTTTTGTCATAGCACTCATCATGTAGCCTCTGGACAATCGCACCATATTGGATGAGAATGAGAATGTAAAGGGAAATAAGATCCTAGTATTATTATGAAAATCATTTTGGAGAAGTTTTAGGAACCCCAGAGGCCCTTGTACCACACTTTGAGAATCACTGGATTGCAATATTGTTAGAACAATCAAAGGAAATATGGGCTTGATTTGTAAGTCATTAAAACTACATGCACATTAAAAAGCAGATGCTCGGGCCTTGCCCTTAGAGATGCCAAATCAGTAAATCTGAGTGGGACCAACAAATCTTCATCTTTAACAAGCACCACAGATTAAGTTGATGTAAGTTGTCAACGCAGTTTGGGAAAACCAGTTAAAGACCAAATCCACTCTAGAGTGTTTCCCCCACTAAGATTTTAAAAGCTGTATTTCCATATCTTCAAAAATCTCCATTAATGCTTCCCAGAGTCTGAGACCAAAAAACAAACAAAAAAACAAAACCAAAGAAGTGTAAAATAGGTAGTTTCCTCTGATTTTCTGTGGCAGTAGCAATTGCATGGAATTGGAGGTGTACATACGGAAAAGTGACTTAGTAAGTCACTTAACGTAAGTCTAGGACTCTGGAAAGTCAGTAAGAAATTTGTAGCAAGTACCTTCCTGACCGCCAAGTTGATCAGGCATCGGAATTCAAAATGTTGAATCCCATGCTATGTCAAAGGCTGAGAAAGTTTTTAGACTCTCATCTTTAAGCTTACAGTCTTTTGGATAGATACATATCTGATAGAAGAAGGAAACTGATATGTCTTACAATTGAATACTCTCAGTGTGTAGGTGACTTACAGATCAAAAGAATTCATCCAAAATTAAGAGGGTAATGGTGACAATTTAAGTGAGAGGGCTTCTTGAATAAGGTGAAATTGGAGTCGGATACTGTAGAGGGTGGAATTTCCGCAGGAAGATATTGTTGGGGAGGGGCAGGAAATTTTAAGCAAAGGGGACAATTAGAACCAGAACTTTTTTTTTTTTACATTAAGAAAACAATTTTATTTACAACAGTATCAAAAAGAAAAAATACGTAGGAATCTTTAACAATATAGAACCAGACCTTTAAAATAAAAAGTTATTTGGAGACATTGGAGAGTAAAACAAGTATAGTTAAGGCTTTGAGCCATGACAAGAAGCTGGGAAGATTATAGGATTTAAGCAAAGAAGGGAATGATAGTGATAATCAGCCTCTAGATGAGGAAACAGACCACTATAGATCATAGCTGATTGGTGACAGAGGTGTAACTAAAAAACAGACTTCTAGATCCATTCATTCCTTCAGCAAACAATTATTCTGCACACAGGCACTATTGGGCTCCATCCAGCAACTTCTGTTCTGCCTCCTGAAACCTCCTGGAGAATTACGGATGCCTGACCAACATTTGAAGTTTATCTTTTGGGCAGTGGAAAATCAATAGATTTTTAAATCATCTTGACTTTCTTGGATGTGTGTTCAGGACCAGTTCTGAGAGGAGCAGTGTTTGGGGTAGGGTTGGAGTTAATGAGACCCATTTAGAAATTAAAAGAATAGTGTGGTACCCAGGTAAGGTAAAAGGACTGTGACCTTGGGTGGGACACCGTATGATTTAATTGAAAAACGCCTAGGAAGTGGAAAAATAATATCAATGGCATGTATTTATAATATACCCACATTCATTCACAACTACTGTATGAGGTCATTACTCTTAAAATAACCTTGTAGATGTGAAAACTATGGCCTCTCAAGCCATGGCTTCATCCAGGGATAAGATCAGGCAGGTCAGTCCATGCTTCTTACCAAGGAGCCATGATGATCTTATAACTTTGATCTTGCAAAATTGAAAGGATTATATCGTGTGGCTATCATCTAAAATGGGTATACGCTGCACAAGTAGATGTAAGGGCGAGAATGAGAAGTTCTATTTTAGTTATATGGACTTTGATTTTTTGGACTATAGAAAAAAAAATTGGGTAAGGAGATCGTAACTCTAGGCCCCTGACATTGATCTTTGCCATTTGCATCCAGTAGCTCAGCAAATGCTTATGGCAGAAGGATGTAAGTCACAGTTACAGAAAATAATTGTGGGTTTAAAGCAAAGCTCCAATAAGTACAGAGGACGGTGTTTTTCAGTGGGCCAGAAAATACGCTGAAGTTTGAGCTGAGTGCCCAAATGCTAGCTATGAGGTGTGTGATGGCACTAAGATATCCTTGGGAGCATAAGGGCCATTTGAATTAGGAACTTTTCAGAAAATGACCCTCACAATGGTGATTTCTGTTTGAATATTACTAACCTTTCTATGTTTCAGATCTCTGTTTTTTATGTTTGTTTTTTGCAAAGGATGGAAGAGTGCTAAAAATCTATTCTTCATTTGCTTTTTCTCCCCCTTGCCAATTTGGAATGCCACTTTGACCATTGTGTGCCAGGCATGGGGAACTTCTCCATTTTTCAAGTGTAACAGTGCAGGCAGAGAAGAGTGGATGAGCTGTAAATACAAGCTAGAGCACATTTAATTATGGAGAATAAAGCATTAATATCTCCGTATACTTAAAATCAATACCATCTGGGCATCAGTGTTTCCCTGCTTTGTGTTATCTCAGAACTATTTGTACAAATAGCAGTTTCTTCAGCCAACTTAATATTGAGCCACGAGAACGGAAATCAGCCACATTATTTCCTTATTTACTCCTGTTGAGAATTGGAGCAGGATGGAAATATTTCTTCTCTCAGAAGCTGGCAGAAAAAGCAACAAGGCAATCTGTTAGTCATGACAGCTTAAACGCTTTCTTTTCTTTTCTTTCTTTCTTTCTTATGATATAGCCATATTGAGAATGGTTCTGTCAGGTAAAATCATCTAAATTTCTGATTATTCATGATCCTAGAAAAGCTGATGTTTTACTGTATCTAAAAGATGAAAAAGGAGTTAGATTAAATTTGAGTATCACTTTTCTATTATTCTTACTAATGCTGAAGGAAGGTAATAAAACATTCTACCAAGTGACTTCACCCACAAGCATAGCATAGGCCTTTTTAACTGTAAGAAGGTGGCACTTTGATTTTCCTTTTTGAACTCTCCTCTTAGCCTCCAAATGTCAGCTGCAGCATTAAGAAATAGTAGACATGGGCACCTGGGTGGTTCACTCAGTTAAGCCTCCAACTTAAGCTCAGGTCATGGTCTCACGGGTTCATGAGTTTGAGCCCCACGTCGGCCTTTGTGCTGACAGCTCAGGGCCTGGAACTTGCTTCGGATTCTGTGTCTCCCTCTCTCTCTGCCCCTCCCCCCCAATAAACATTAAAAAAATTTTTTTTAATTAAAAAAAAATGAAATAGCAAGTATGATACTATTATGGGAAGTCCCAAAACTAGTTCGTAAATTCCTGGACATCCCTTGCAGTACCCAGTATTTCATCTTGCACATGATGGGCCTGTGATTTAGCTGTTTGAAAATGCACCAGAATGAGTAGCATGGTCATAGTCAATGTAATTTTTTTTGAAAGTAGCAGACTGATTCTGACACAAGTAAAAGGAAATTTAATATGAAGAGTTATTCTGATCCTAAGGGTGATTTGTTCCTTTACTTTTTTCTGCTTCTGTCACCGTCTTGGACCCATCCATACCTTTGCCACTTTTTTCTCTCCCAGATGCTCAACAGCATCTTATTTGCAAATGGGTTGTGTCTTTGAGTAGCTCAGACTAGAAGTACTTTGTGTTCGGGATGTCCATGGTAGGAGCACGAAGTGCCTGGGCTGAGTCTGCCTTTATTGACCAGACATATTGCTCTCCTGGCACAAAATCAGCGTACCAGGCTACTTCTGCCACCTTTGACTTTGACCTAAGGGCAGTTTAAGGGTGTTCGTAGTGTTTTTCTAAACCCTGTCTTGTAGGTTTCTTGAAACTTCTAGTAAAGGCAAATGGTTGTGTCTGTACAGAACAGAACCATAAATCTTGGCCACATGGGCAGCTGGAGCACTGCACTCAGGTGTACAAAGAGGAGAGGAGGTGGAAATCCACAATGAGGATTACCAGGTAGCCACAGCCACACTTTAATCACTTTTGCTGAATTTAATCTTTTTTCTCCTACTTAACCATTTCTCCATTTCCTTTCTTGTTTTTACACTCAGTCTTAATTTTTGTGGATTTAATTTTGAAAGAAACTGAATAAAGATGTTTATTTCTTTAAAAAAAAAAAAAGTCACATTGGAGGAAGGAAGCAGAATTTTGTCAGAAGCCAGAGCAGCACTTCAGTCAGTCTCTTTCTCTTCCCCTCTGCTCTCCTTCCCCTCCCCCTCCACTACCCCCCACCCCCCACTCCCCCATCTCTCTCTTTCTCCATCCCTGTTGTCCTGTCTCTCTGCTTTTCTTTGTATTTGGCCCAAACTGGACTGCCTCAACCCCTTCTCTTCCTCACATTGGCCCTAACCCGGCCACTGTGTCTCAATTCTAAATTCCAAGATCAAAGCTTCTCGTTAGTTAGTCAGCCGAAGGGTTGACTTCCTCCAGGGCCCCAGAACATAGAGGTAGGTCTCACGAAAGGGAAGGGTAAGCTAGGCACATCACAACCAAGATTCTTGGCCACAAACTCAGAGTGCATAAAAACAATGTAATGTATCTTGGCTGGACTCCAAGTTCAGTTTACAGTGCCTGTTTGAGCCATATTATTGCAGAATAGTATTTGCCATGAGCAGAAGAAAAATGTGAAATTTAAAGTTACAGATTGAAATTACATAATAATGTTTCCCCTCTCCAACATTTTTATTTTTTTTTATTTTTTCTAATATTTATTTTTGGGAGAGCGTAAGTGGGGGAGGGGCAGAGAGGAGGACAGAGGGTCCAAAGTGGGCTCTACGCTGACAGGCTGACAGCAGCGAGCCCCATGTGGGGCTCAAACTCACGAACTGCAGGATCATGACCTGAACAGAAAACAGAGGGACACTCAACAGGCTGAGCCACCCAGGCGCCCCGCCTCTCCAAGATTTTTAAATGGTTGCATAGTATTCTGAGTAGAAGTGTTTCATTTATCTTAAATAATGATTTTACCATCAGCTGTAGATTTTAGCACAGTATCTGAAAGGACAATCGGTAATAATAACTAGAGGGGCGCCTGGGTAGCTCCAGATGGTTAAGCGTCTGACTCTTGATTTCGGCTCAGGTCCTGATCTCGCAGTTTCCTGAGTTCAAGCCCAGCATGGGGCTCTGTGCTGACAGCGTGGAGCCTGTTTAGGATTCTTCCTCTTTCTCTGCCCTGCCCACTTGCACACTGTCTGACTCTCAAAATAAATAAATAAACTTTAAAAAAAAATTAACTAGAGGTTATTTAGTAATTACTACTACCAGACTCTGCTTTATATATACTATTTTCTTCAAGCCTCACAATAGTCCAATAAGAACAGGTACTCTTATTTTCCCTATTTTAAAGATGAGGGCACTGGGGCACAGAGAGATTAGGTCATTTACAAAAGTTGCAGGGCTGGTTAGAGTCCATCAGGATTCAAATCCAGGAAATCTGGCTCTAGAGACTGCTCTCTGAACTTCTCTCTGTTATCCTGCCTTTCTCAGAAGCCTGCAATTATGTTGATCCAGGGTAACCTAAGTCCAGAATAGAAAGTGAGTAATAGTTCTCTCTTATTGGAAGTGTTCAAACAGCCTGCAGCACCATTAGGCAATGCTGTCGTAGAGGAAATAAGGAAGTGTAGTCCTAGTCTCTGGATGCCAGTCCATGGATCCTCTGCCTCAAGATCATCCAGGGAGCTAATTAGACACCATAAATTCCAAGTTCCAAGTCCAGAGGTTCTTACTAGGTCTGGGGCGGGACCCAGGAATCTATATTTTTAACAAGCTCTGTGGATATTAGTAGTCAACCTGGCTTAGATACTGTGGGCTTATAATCTTTTATCCCTACTATTATCTCCTAGGACAAGATGGCGATGAAGACTTTGGGAGTTGGGGTTGACTTAAGGACTGCCTTTAGGCACTATGCCTCTCAAGTTCTCTGGACATTGTTAGTATCGGCTGTCTCAGAATATAATAAGGGCTAGTAAATGCACGTCAGTTTGAATAATTATCCCTGTTGCATAACATTCTTCAATTTACAAATATACATCGCGCACTATCAAGTTTAAACTAATCTCCATGAGTAAATATTTATTGAACATGTGCTAGTTTTGAGGTATAGCAATAAAAATATAGTCCTTTGCTTAAGGAACTGACTCATAGGTGAGATGGGGTGGACTCCCTAGCAATACAAGCAGCGCATACCAAAGCCGGTGAGTAGTGTAATGGTGAGAGCTACAGGGGCTTGGGGGAAAGCCACCCTGCGTCCAGACATACTCTGGATTCATGTGGAATGGAGAGCCAGCACTGGAGAGGAGACCCAGGGAAGCTGCATGAAGGGATTCCACACAGCAATAACACTGCCAGGACACCGCTTGCCCCACAGCCCTCCATATAGAGGCTATTTATTCTAACAAAGCTGCTGCATCTCCGTAGAGAGAGGGAATCCATTTTCTTCTGGTTCCAGTGTCTTCTACTCTAGCTGCCTGGATCCTGGGCGGACATGACCTTTCCTACAGGTGATCTACCCCACTCTTGAGCTTCCAGGCTATTTGATCCCTTCATCTTGGACACTGGTCTTCTTCACTCACTTCAGGCTCCTATTCCAGTTCCCAAAGTCCACCTCCAGTTTTGCTGTTGGCCCAGACTGCTTCCCGAATCAGGAAGCTGACCCAGCACACTGTCCACCCTTTATCATTACACCACCTGTAGCTCTTTCTCCTGAACACCTCCTAACCAGTGATCCCTCTGCTTTTTCCCTGTCCCTTTACTAGGACACTTCTCTTCCATTCACAATCCCTATTTATCCCTCACGTACTGTTGCACACCTCACTTTCTCAAGAAGGCTTTCCGTGACAAGGTTAGCTCCCCACATTGGGTACTTCTGTAGCATCCTGTACTTTCTCTTGGGCAGCATTTACCATATTTTGTATGTAATTAGTGTCTATGTCCCCTGCCAGACTGAGCTCCATGAAGTCAGAGGTGGTGTCTGTAATACATAGAAAGTGCTCCATGGATGCAAGAGAATAGATGAAAATGTATACCTCTAGACTAAAATTGTGGTTCTGAACTCAGTGGTGGAACCAGTGGGAAAGAGGAGGAGGATGGCTGGATAAGAAATGAGGTAGTATTAGAATGAAGTGGAGTTGTGGGTGTTATATTTGTTTTGTTTTGTTTTTCCTGACAAAGAGAGGAGGCCTCTGGCTCAGAGCCTTTAGCAGACAGCAGTTAATAACACTGCTTTGTTTTCATCACGTTTATGTGTACAGTTACTTTTACTTACAGATGTGATATAGACTCTCCTTTTAAAATAAATGATTTAATCATATGCAGGATTTAAGAAACAAAACAGATGAGCATAGGAGAAGGGAAGGAAAAATAAGATAAAAACAGAGGGAAGCAAACCATAAGAGACTCTTAAATACAAAGAACAAACAGGGTTGCTGGAGGGGTGTTGGGTGGGGGGATGGGCTAAATGTGTGATGGGCATTAAGGAGGGCACTTGTTGGGATGAGCACTGGGTGTTGTATGTTAGTGCTGAATCACTGGGTTCTACTCCTGAAGCCATTATTACACCATATAGTAACTAGAATTTAAATAAAAAATTTAAAAAATAATTTAAAAATGTATGAAAGCAAAATAATGAGTTGACTTGAAGAAAAAGCATAAATAATAATAATAATTTTGTATACTGATGTTGAAAAAAAAAACCATCTTGGAAATGGCCAGTAGAAGAAAGGAATGAAATTGGGAAAATGCTGACTTGGATGCAGTCACAGGAACTCTTGATGACAGTCCTAGGGAAGACTGGAGCACTTTTTCAGCACAGTCATTTCCTATCACCATTGAGAACCCATCATCTAGAATAAAGGACAAAAATCATGTCCACTGGTTGTTGTATGTATTGTACTGAAAAAGAGCTTGGGAGCTCACACGTCAGGGCCCAGCACACTGCCTGGCTTATGACAGTCACTCAATAAATGTGATTTCCATTGTTTCTACTCACCACTCTGTCCCACTAGAGACCAGGATTCTCCTGCTAACATATAGGATAGCCTAAAGGAGCACGTCACTGACATGAATGGATTAAATCACATAATTTCCAAAATCCCCTCCAATGCCCAAGGTGTTTCCTTTAGTGTCATTTTACTTGTGTTTGGGAAGGAAATAGAAGTAAACACGTGTTCAATCTATATATAGCAAAGTCTGAAGTCCTTCGTTTTACTCTAAATAGTCCGTTCTTAAATGTTAAAGATATAGCAAGATTTAGAAAATTATTATTATTCAGCCAACCTTTCAAGGGCTAATGAAAATTAAATGACATTTACAACTTACTATGATTCAGACTTTGAGGAGTTTAATGGCTAAATACAATGATCCATTGCTTTTTATGTTCTGTGATCAAGCAGCCTTTGTGTAAGTATAAAGGGGAGTCATTTCCAAAACTAATTATTTTGGGCCTTTGTAAGAAATAAAGCTAGGCATTTCATCCTGTCTTTTAAAGAAATAGAAGTTGAAATTTTTCTTTGAGAGTCATTGATTTAAAAGAGGAACCAGATTAACAGGAAGATGATCATAATCACATAAACTCTTAGACTGGGATATTTTGTTCTTTGTTCATGGTATTTTGTTTGTCTGGCAATCTTTCCCTGTACTTTATATTTGCATTTCTACCAAGTAGATATTTAAGATGTCAATTCCTCCCTTAGCTTATTTGGCAGACTTTGAGCTAAAACTTGGTATTCTCACAAACTGTTAAATATGCTGTATTTTGTCTCTTGATATCAAAGAAACTATTAATGGAAAATTCTTTTGTCTAACATTCTTGCTCAAGAGGGAGATCCTAAAGCCTCAGAAGTCGATAACTGTGTATGTAGTAGTATGGTTTTCTTTCTAATATTGAAACAAACGAAAAAACTACCTTAAGTATCCCTGCATTATTTAAAGCTAATATTTTATGTACTTGGATTGCTCAAATTTTGAGCTCCAGGCTCATGATTATAATGTACCAGTTGATTTACATTATTGATATAACAACAGATGGTAATGACGCAGGTTGAAATAAAAGATCATTAAGCTAAATATTTTAGCTTTCATTGGCTCCCTGTTGCCTAAGATTTGTCAGAGTGAAATAGAATCACGGCCTTTCAGAACTAGAAGAGTCTTTAGAGAGGTCTCATCTAGTCTTTGATTTGACGGATGAGAAAACGGCTGAGGGAGAATACTACTTGCCAAGGTCTTACTGCTTGTTAGTAGCAAAGCTAGGACCAGAATCTAGGTCTGCCTGCCATTTCCTAATTCAGTGCTTTTTTCTACTGTCTCTCTGAGATTTTTAGGTGGGTGTTCTTTCTGTTTTGCTCCCTGATGTCAGTGCCAATTATTCTAATCAATTTCACATCTCTTCTTTTCTAGAACATAGAATTTCACCCTGTTGTGAGTCTTTGTTGGCTAAACTTTATATCTGGCTTTCTTTTAGGTTGGTCTCCACTCACATCTTTTAATCTTGAAGATTTCAAAATACAGCGGAATCTCCCACTTTTTTGGAAAACTCCAATACCAAGCCATAAATTACCCACCGTGCTCTTGTTATAGTATAGAAGCTTTTGAGTTCTCCAAATCTAAACAAGATTTTCTCCCATTTTTCCATGAAGCCACATTGTTGTTTATTCACTTTAGTGGCGACTGTTATTGTGCCAGCAGCTTTTGTTTTGGAAGATGTAGGCTTCAACCAAATGGCCCCACTGGGAGCAAATCATAGCTCTTTCAATTCATCATTTCCTCCAAGCTTTGAACTCTCAGCAGGTTCCCACTCAGGAGACGATGTTATCATAGCCAAAGAGGGAACTAGTGTTTCAATTGAGTGTCTTCTCACAGTCGACCACTATGAAGATGTCCGTTGGTACAACTCAAAAGGACAGCAACTGGATGGCAGAGGCAGAGGTAACTAATCAAGGTTACTCATTTCCTGTTACTTCTGTCTTCTTGGTTGTATGACATGTTCCACAAAGAAAGCTCAATGATGAGGTGCCAAGGGAATAGTTAAAACTTTTGGAAGGCCTGGAGTATTTCTGATAGGTATCAGAGAAAGCAAAATAATTATAATTGCTTAACCAGAAGAAGAAAGAATAGTTGTAAATTTAAAAGGTGTTCACATGTGGAGCACGTGGGTGGCTCAGTTGGTTGAGTGTCCGACTTGGCTCAGGTCATGATCTCATAGTTCATGAGTTCAAGCCCCACGTCCAGCTCTGTGCTGATAGCTCAGACCTTGGAACCTGCCTCAGATTCTGCGTCTCCCTCTCTCTCTGCCCCTCCCCCGCTCATGCTCACATGCGCACACTCTCATAAATAAATAAACATTAAAAAAATTTTTTTTCTAAGGTGTTCACTTGATGACAAGGAGCTATTGTCTCTCCTCTTGCTGAGCTGGTTTCCTTATTCATTGAAGGTAGACTACATCAGGGCTGCTGTAGACAGCTGTACAGGCTACGCACCGCACAACCCCGTTGACCTACACTGTTTTGTGCACAATACAGTGTGGTAACCCTATGTGCATACAACAGGAAGGGGGTTGGCTAAGCTTAAGTAAGTTTGTCATAAATTTTAAAATTTTGTTTGGAAATGAGTTACTAAATATTTTAGAGAAAATCCAGGATGTTTTTTTTTTTAAAGATTATAGCTCTGTGCATAAAACATAAAGTCCCTCTGAGAATTAGAAGGGCACTGAGGAGGAGCTCTGTAAGCCCTTCCAGCTCAATTTTTTTCATGCTATACCTTAATTTATTTGAAAACAGGAGAACTTCTCTTGTATTTTTTGCCTCTCAGTCTTAAAAATCGCCCAAACAGCATAATCGACCAAGGTGTAATTTTTGACAGGTTTTTATTTGATTGTGCTGTTAGTAAACCTGTGAACACATCTTAGAGCACTATTTCCTTAACTGGTATTCTACTGGAAAGATCTTTTTAAAGACTACTTGCATTCAAGTACCTCAAAAAGAAATCACCATGAAAATCAATGGGATAAAGATTAAATTCTGGGATACTCACAAGCTACACTTTCAGAAAAGGCCCTTGTCTTTTTTGCTAGAAAGCTACTCTCACCTCTTGGAATATAAAGGATATTTGCTTATTCATATTAGAATGGAAAATGGAAGAAGAGACAGATGGTGTTTTCTTTTAAAGTCTACGCTAAACATTTTAACTTTCTATAAACTGAATAACTGGCCACCAAGGGATTGAAGAGTTTGAACTGTTAGAACAGAACATTTTTAATCAGCTTCTGAAGAATGTAGATCTATTGAATCGGGATCTCTAGAGTGGTGCCCAGAATGTGTATTTTGAACATGATTTAGGGTTTCACATATGGACCCATTCGTCTAGACTGTTATTTCCTTTGGCTCTAGGATCCAGACCAAACGCGTGTGAGATTTGAATTATTCAGTCAGTGTGATCATTACAGCCTGAATGCATAAACAAAGCCTAGGTTAGCAGGAGACCAGCCGAGTGGAATGGCAGTTTCATTTTCCTGTTTTGCCTTTACTTTGAAAACCACCAGCATCTATCATTGATGCTTTCAGTAACAGCCCTGGAAAATTTTATTAAGTTTTATGAATCTCTAGTGAGAGGAGTTTAAAGAGCATGTCAGTCTAGTATAAGGTTCATAAATCTTGAGCTATTATCAGCAAGTAAGCTGGAGAGTTTACATTGTGGTCGTAGTACAGTGGCTGATGAATGGAGTGTATGTACTTCATCATACTTTGGATTCATAGGATATCCTTCTCATAGCTCCCAAGTTCGTAGAACAGCAGCTTGTGGAATAATGAATATATTCATAGCTACATATTTCTTTTTTGTGTGTGTTAGTGTAGTGATGGCTCCTAAATGTAACTATAGAATTTAGGTAAATTTTGATGACAATAAAAATGGGCATAATCCAGAGTGCTTACTAATTGATGTGCCATTCATGTCAGGAAGGAAGACTTTGATTCCCTTTTTTAAGTTCCGGGCTGTTTAAATTCCTACTGTGGACATAAAAGTCTGCCCTTTCTTATGTGATGCATACAAGTAGCAGAACCTAATAGAAGACTTGAGTTAAGGCACTCTCATGAAGAGACGGAGTATTGGTAAGGTGGTCGGCATATTTAGCAGTAATATTCTTTATGCTGTAATTTTTTTGTGTCTGTTGGGTTATCAGGTGGAAAATGGTTGGTTTCTGATAACTTCCTGAATATCACCAGCGTAGCCTTCGATGACCGAGGGCTCTACACGTGTTTCACCGCCTCTCCAATTCGTGCCTCCTACTCCGTCACCCTGCGCGTTATCTTCACCTCAGGAGACATGAGTGTCTACTACATGGTTGTTTGCCTCATTGCCTTTACCATCACCCTCATCTTGAACGTCACGCGGCTGTGCATGATGAGCAGCCATCTTCGTAAGACAGAGAAGGCCATCAACGAATTCTTCAGAACTGAAGGGGCCGAGAAGCTGCAGAAGGCCTTTGAGATTGCAAAGCGCATCCCCATCATCACGTCAGCCAAAACTCTGGAGCTCGCCAAAGTCACACAATTTAAGACCATGGAGTTTGCCCGTTATATCGAAGAGCTGGCAAGAAGCGTCCCTCTTCCGCCCCTTATTCTAAACTGTCGGGCCTTCGTTGAGGAGATGTTCGAGGCCGTGCGAGTGGATGACCCTGATGACATGGGAGAAAGAATTAAAGAGAGACCTGCCTTGAACGCTCAAGGTGGCATCTATGTCATTAACCCAGAGATGGGCCGGAGTAATTCACCGGGAGGAGACTCGGATGACGGTTCTCTGAATGAACAAGGCCAGGAAATAGCAGTTCAGGTTTCTGTCCACCTTCAGTCAGAAACCAAAAGTATTGATACAGATTCCCAAGATAGCAGTCATTTCAGCCCACCTGATGATACAGGATCTGCCGAATTGAACTCTTACTCCAAAGATGGGACATATGAAAGCCATCAGCTGTGAGCTATCCCAGTACCTACGAAAACTGCTCTCACAAGAGGAACTTGTTTCATGCAGGAAGTAACATTTTTACCAAAAGATGACTGGGGTTTTCCCTCTTGTTAATATTAAGCACATCAGAATGTGAACTATTGCCAAAATCTTTGTAAAATTTTCTGTGTTTTTCATATCTATTTCTTAGTCATGTTTCTGGAGCTTGATTAAGTGACACGTGTTAAGATTTAAAGGAGCCTGAGAGAGAAACAAAATGGAGAAAGTACCACACTAAAAGTTCCATGGCTTCTCTTCTGGTCATGCTTCATCCAGCGGTTAGAGCTGACACTTATCTTGAGGCCTCAGTTTTCCCACCAATAAGACGAGGGATTTGCATTAGGTATCTAAAGTCATTTGTAACTTCTTACCTGTCCCCTTTAAACCAACAGAATTATCAGCACATCTCTAAATAAACCCTTCCCTAGACTTTAAGTCCTTTTTATGGAAAGGACCAAGCTCAGACTTTATTTTGTGATTTAGATTCCCACACCGATGCCATGGCGCATAGAGGTCTGGGTGTTTTTCAGATATTTCACCATGTGGAGTGTGCAATTGTATGTGCTAGGTTGAATCTCTTTAGTGTCACCCATGTCTGTATTACACAGATATTAGGGAGCTAACTGCTCATTAATAAACTACTTTCCATGAGTACATTGGTCCTTTTGGGGAGTGTAGCATGTCTTTTTAACTTATCGAAGCAGCATTTAGTTTATTGAGCTGGCAGTGATTTCCCAACTGATCTCCAAAAGTGAGCAATTTGTTCTTAAGGAATAATGTCTTCAGTGCTTTTAGAATAAGGAACAACATCAGATCACCTATCCTCTATTTCTGGTAAGTCATGGATTTTGACATTTCTGTTCATAGAATTTCTCAGGCTTTCCATTTTTGAAAGTTCTGGACTCTGTAATAGGGTTCTGTATTTGGGATCCCATTCCAGGGGGAAACTCAGAGCTGGGTTCCTCTTGAGACTTCTGTCAACACTCTTGCCCTCCTTGATCGTAAATATGGTGCTAAAGGCTGCATGCCTCCTTGTTTGGTTTGTTTTTTAATATTGTTGATGTTTTTATTTTTGTGTATTTCAGATACAGAATTCTGAGCTAGGACTGCTTTTGTGGTCTTTCTGAGAAGCACTAACCTGAAATAAGATTAGATAATGGTGTGTGGTATCTGTGAGTATATTAAATATGTAGCCATAGATATAGGTACCAGTGTATAGATATATACAAACACACAAATGATCTAGATATAAAGAGGGAGAAAAATTATGGATGGGGCCACCTGATTCAGCTGTGTATAATGAACACTTAAGACCGTATTTCTTGCCTGGCTGAGGCCTGATACAATAGAATTGTAAATACTCTTCAGAATAATTTCCTCAGCTACAGGAAGCTTGGTGTCATATGATTTTTAAGAACTTGGCTGTGGAGCTCCATTTGGTGCTTCATGTGTCTTCATTTGGCTTCTGATTATCGAAGCATTCCTTGAACTAGAGGTTCCTGAGGGAAATGTTCAGAGGAGGTTTTATCAGGATTTTAATTTAAGGTTTCGTATGGAGGAAAGCGAGGAGATAGAGAGCGTAACCAGATAGAACTCATACCTCCCTTTGTCCAGGCTTATCGGAAGTAATACATCTCTTCTGGATAGCGTGAATGAATCAATGTGTAGTTTTATCAGATGGCATTACGGATAAAGATGATAATGCTGCCTTTTCTGTCTCTCAGGCTGTTTCCATGGAAACCTCCAGAGCCAAACAAAAGCTACCAATCATTTAGCCAAAGCTTGCCTTGGCTCGCAAACCTGCATGTCTTTAAGGAATGCTGTTTTCATACATTTGGCTGTGAGAGCAAGGGCTCCTCACCGTACTCTAGATTATAGAACACTTTTTGCCTTCCCAGGCTGTTTCTTTTGAGAAATTAAAAATGCTAAAAGTCCCTTGTCTGAGGTCTGTTCCCTGAACATCCCTCCGATCTTCAGATAGTACCTCCAGCCCCATCCCAGTATAGCGACTTTGCAGTCATCTAGACTCATGTTAAAAAGAGAATGGATTTATCCCACCACCTGTTCTCATGATGGACATGAGTGTCTGGAACCATAGACATATTTAATGGTCACAGCCCTGGGAAACAGGACTTTGGAAAAATATAACAAATAATGAAAAAAATCGATATGTTTACACAAATACTATATAACAATTAGGTATAGGCTACTCCAGTTTGTTCTGGTAAGATTATTTTAGAAACACAGTGGTGATTTAATTTGGTGGCCAAAGTAATTGGATCACTTTGGATATTCCAGATTATGGTGCCAGTGGTAAAGAATTACAGCAGTCAGAATTTAATTGGAGTTTTTCTAAAGCTAGTTTCCAAGAGGAAGAAAACGACACATTAATATTTTCTGTATCTAATCAAATACTCTTCATATATAATTAATAGTCTCATGTTCTGTTTTTATAAAATCCTTAACCTTTTGAACTTAAACTACAGTCTAAAAGTCTTTTGACAACAACTGTGGTGTAATTAATCTTTTGTTTCACTGGATTTTATGGTTAGTGAAAATGTCTTTACTCAGCAAATGTATTTAAATAGTTCTCTCATCTCACTTATAAATTTTGTATTGTGACTTACCTTACTGTCCTTATGAAATGACAGGATGGCTTTGTGAAATAAATTTACCAAAAATAGATATGTCAACATTTTTATAGATTCTTTGCCAGCTGAAACCAGACAGGCATCTTTTGAGTTGATACCCCCGTTGAGTTTTAGCCTATCCTCAAAGTTGAATCTGTTTTGATAGTTAAACTCTTGATTCAGAATCAGTGAGCACTTATATTTACTACCAATTACCTTGATATAAATACCTTAGGAGTTGCTGATCTGGAATGGTGAAAAGGTTCCTGGCTTCTTTGCCTCGCTTAGCATGCATTTTGAAGTCAAAGCACGCTGCTTTCTGTGTGGTCCTCCAGCCTCAGTGAACCCCTGGTGCAGTCCCCTCCATGTCCTCCCTGCATGTAGTTTCACCCTAGATCAGACTCTGTCTCCCTTGTCCCAGAGTGTCACGGGAGCATGGCATGCTTGTTTTCCAGAGCACAGCCGGTCATGGGTGCTAGCCTTGTCTCCACACACCAGCACTTCTCACACAAGTATATCATAATTCCTGAGTCACCAGTAAGAGAACACAGCCTTTTCTCATGTAAGTCGGGAATTTTGAAAATGCTCATGTTTATACATAAACTCCTAGCTTCTCAATGTTCTCAACATTTCATAAAAGTGCATATTATTTCGTATGGTTCAGATGATGTTTGAATGGTTACCATTTTAATAAATACTTACATTATAATTTTGTCCTTTCTTTAAAAAAAGTCATGCTTGAATATAATTTATTAAATGTTCAACGGACTGTTATTTCATTTGTCTGAAATCTTCTATCATGATCTTCATTTTTATGTGTGATGGAACTTGATGTTAATGATTTTAAACAGGAGTCAAAATGAATTCAACTTGGATTCTACCATGGCTCTGCATTTTAATTTTACAAATACTTAATATGCATCTACATGTTTTTGATACTATGGGCCATATTGAGATGGGTGTCTTGCCCACAGTTACATGAAGATGCAGTTACCAGACCAACTGTAGCAATTGTTCACTTCTGAGATAAAGCATTCCTGACAAAGACAAGAGCTTGAGCAAAGACCTAAAGAGAGTTTAGCACGTTTTGGAAAACATGATTAATATGTAAGGTCTGGTGAGATTTGGCACGTGGGAGGGGTACCTCTGGTACAGGCAAATGCCCGCAGTCCCATGGGAGTGAAAGGTGATGACAGAAAAGCACAGGATCTCAGGAGACAGGCAAAGGGAAAAGGTAAAGGTCGACTCACTACCTAAATACCACAGATCTGTCACTCTTAGAATGAAAACCTAGTTCCTACCTCCCCATGGCAAAAGGTCACTGGACTTAGAGTGCTGATACCACCACTAGCCATGTAACAATGTGATTTGGCCTCTCTGGACTTAAGAATTGGAGTTGTCGATACCTAGCTCACAAAAGTAACATGAGGATTAAATAAAGCAACATGTAAGCAAACACTGTGCTAGCTGTAACCTGCCATAGAGTGTAAGGGGCCAATAATCATGCATCCAGAGTGTCAGCCTTGTTAGTAGCCATGACTGGTTACATTTAGACTCAACTAAAAATTCCTCCAGTTCTCTCTCAGTCACAGTTAACATGTGGCTGCATGCCATAGAAAACCAGTTGTGGTGGCTTACCCAAATAAGAGGTTTATTATTCTCAAATAACAAGTCCAGACGAAGTCATTCCAAGGCTCAAGTCCAGCATTAAGGACTCAGGCTAGTTTTAGATTCCTCTTCACCCTTAGCATGTGGCTTTCATCCACATGGTCATAAGATGTCTTGGATTGGGTTCCCAGGAGGGCCTCAGACCAGGATTCATCTGCAAGTAGTTTATTTGGAAGGTGATCCCAAGAAGGTAGGAGAGTAGGGAAGTGAGACAGGGAAAAGAAAGCCAATCCAGGGTGCATTAATGAGTGGGTTACTGATTTGGGCAAGTGGTGTTAAGTCCCACTGGGGACTTCAGGGAGTTCTGTCTGCCCCCAGTGTATGTAGTTCATGCCTCAAAGCTCCCACCTGAAAGCCAAGAAGCTCAGATACGTATGCACCAGCTCCTACCTGTCATTGAGGGCTATTCCCAAGTTCACTAACTGGCACTTTCAACCTGCCACACACAGGCTGGCATGATCCTATAACCAGCAAAAGCCCTCAGTAGAGTCACAGGAGCTTTCAGGAGGCAAAGAACTTGAGCAAAGACCTAATATCCTGTTGAATATAAGAATGTTGAGTGTCAAGGGGTTATGGATGGAACACTGACAACACCTGCTACACAGGACAGCTCCTTCACCTTCAGTAACATGTCTATATTGCAGGCAGGGGGAAGGTTAGAAGGGCAAAGGGCAAAGACACATAGCAGTGAGTCTACCTTTTTATCAAGATGACAGCTTTCCTGAAGCCTCCTCACCTGACTCCTGTTACTCAGCTGCCAGATCTGGACTACATGGCTACCTGTCATAACTGTCAGAAAACCTGGGGAGATGCATATGTGTATTTTTTTTAACTGGATACATTGCCTTAAAGGGTTCTATTACTAAGAAAGGAGGGTAAGAATGGAAGCTGTAGGCAGCTGGTAATGTGCGGCAAGGTCACCTTCCCATGAATTACAGGAACAAGATGTGGTTCTGTAGTGGATAAAGTTGCAAGCCATGTTCCTTGAAGATATTCACATGCATCAACAAAGCAAGAATCAGAAGCAGTAAATCTTAGTCTAAACCTTCAAGCCATCACTTATATTGTCTCCAATACACATGGCTCAAATGGCAGGCAGACAAGTTATAAGATTCTACTGAGGCATAATTGTCTTAATCTAGTTATTCATTAACATGTTAACTGAAACTACCTGCTATTTGCAAGCGCCTCCAGGGGCCAGAGACACCACAATGATAGTGACTGGCAAGTGGTATCTTTAATCAGAGTCAGAGAACCCTCTCCAAAGAAGGCATTGGGCTGGGACCCGACTGATGAGGATCCAGACATTCAAAGGTTAGTGGAAGAGGCATTCCAACTAAAGGAACAAGCAAGGACAAAGGTCCTAGGGAACAAGGTTGGCCTATTAGAGAAAGAGAAGAAATAGGCCGGCCTGTGTGGCTGGTGAGGTGAGAGAGAGAGAAGGCAGGGGCCAGAAATATGATTAGATTTCAAAGCCTGTTTTGGCTGGTCCCAGAAATGCATTTTTTAATGAAGAAATGCTAGAAGTACCTAATTTGGAAGAGGAGATTTTACATATTTAGGGAGAAATGTTTGATCATTCAATAGCACTATTTTGTCCTGAAGTCATCTGCAGCTAAAAACAAAACAAAACAAAAACAAAAACAAACAAAAAAACGACTGTGCTAATTTTCTTTAAGGAATCAAACTCCTTCAGAGTTCCTTAAATTCCAATCATGTTCTTGAGTTTTCATGTTTTCGCTGGAACCTATTGATTAGGAAATATATATGTAAATATACATATGTCGCTCCATCTGCCTGGAAGATATGTGGCCACTGCCAGCATGCTTATTCTTCCTGACAGTTGGGAACTCTGCTTTGCCTCCTGCTCAGCCGCGCAAGAGGCAGGACTCAAGTGCCCTAAGTGATGATACATCAGCCTTCGAGGGGCCTCCTTCCAATAGAAGAGCCACCCCCTGGGAAATAGTTTGTCCCTAAGCAGAAGGGAAGTTCATCAGTAGAAACTCCCTCTGTGCAGCAGTTTTGCTCTGTGAATCTCCGCTCTTTCAGAAACTGCAGGCAGACAGTTGGACCAAGCCTGAGGCTACTCTACTCAAACTCCGTGACCCCTTGGGCACAAAAGGCCATGCCTCTTCAATTTTTCAACAAATGTTTGTTGCACACAAAGTAGGGACACTACCAGAAACAAAATCAGAGACGATCCCTGCTCTTGGGAAGTTCAGCCCATGGGAAGACAGAAACTATTCAAATAGTTACACATAGGGTATATAATTAAAAACTGGGAAGTGTGCTAGCAAACGATTCCATGAGAGCCTAGAACTGAGAAGCCTGATCTAATCAGAGGTCAGAGAAGAATTCCCTAAAGAAGTGACACTTAAAAAAATAGGCATTGATTGAGGACTTACTATGTTCCTATCCCTGAGCAAGAAACTATGGATCTAAGTCATAGATCCCATTGAGAAGTAATTTAAAGATCAGTAGAAAGGTCAGATGTTTCTACAATAAACCACCCAAAAGAGAGTGTGTCATCAATTGCTAAATGGATTAGCACCAGGTAAGAAATGCAAAAGAGCTAAAGATGAAAAGTCAGTGGTAGTGGAGGACGGGCAGCACTTTGTGGTTGGGGTGAGATTTGGGCTAGAAGCAGAAGGGTGAAGGAGTCAAGGATGGGAAGGAAATGGATTAATATGATCGTGGAACTCAGAAATCTTTACTGATGTCCTATCATCTAAGCAGAAAACAAATCCAATTTCTTGACCCTCCGTAATCTGCTCCCAATCTGTCTCCTTTATCATTTAAGGACCCTTCCACTCCCTTAGAGATACACTAACATATCCTTCCCTTTATATTATAGTTACTCTTTCCTTGCCAGTTTGTGAGCAACTTGAGAGATGGCATCATGTATTAGTCACCAATCTTTGTAGCCCCTATTCCCTAGGGTAACACCTTTCATGTAGAAGAGACAGTAAATGTTTAATTTAATGCAACAGGAGGGGTGAAACTCTTGTGTTATGGTGTTTGACCATGACCATTGGTCAGCTTGGGACTCAGGGATGAGGGCTTGGGAGATGTGCCTGCCCCTTCTCCAACACTTTTTGGTGGCATCACCCACTTTCAAAGTTTTAAATGCCATCTTCACACTGGTGACTCCCAAATGGTTATTTTCAGCTCTCAATGCTCTCTTCCAGACTCATGGATCTAACACCTCCCTACTTGGCATCTCCACTTGGCCAGGCATCTCTAAAAGGCATCTCAAAATTAATATGCTCAAAACAGATTTTTTGATTCCCTGCCCTGATAACAAAAGAATACATCAGTTTCTACCCCCACCATCTTCTCTCAGCAAATGGCACCATCTACTCATTTGCTCAAGCCAAAAACCTGTGTCATCCTTGACTCAATTTGCCTTACTCTTCATATCGAGTAGATCAGCAAGTTCTGTTGTGTCACTTCAGAAAACATATATCCAATCCACCCACTACTCTCTACTTCCATTGACACCACCCTAGTGCAAGACACTATCAACTCTGGCCTGTGCTATTTGGGGCCCCTCTGAACTCCCTGCTTCTACTCTTTTCCCCAGGCCATTCATTCTCCACACTGCAACCAGAATAAGCTTTCAAAAGCATAAATTACACCATGTCATCCTCTTATATTTTACTGTGTTTCCCATCACTAGAAGAAAATTCTAGAAAAGAATCCAAACTCCTTACCATGGCCTATAGACCTGGTATGAGGTAGGTCTTTCCTATGTGTCTGGGCTGAGCACTTACTACTCTCCAACTCACTCATTACACCCCATCCATCCTGACCTCCTCGCTCAAACACACGAAGCTTGCTCCCACCTCAAACCTCTGATCCTGTTGTTCCTTCCACCTACAATGATCTTCCCCCACATGGTCCCTTCACTGGCTTCTTCTTGGTATTCAGATCTCAGCTCATTTGTCCCCATTTCAGAGAGGCCTCCCTGACCCCGTAACAGTAGATGCACCCAGGGCTAGGGTTAGAGTTGGGGTTACATAACTCTCATTTTCATCACAGTGTTTATCATTGTTTGTCTCAGAATACCATAATCTGGGTGGATTAGACAACAGGAATTCTCACAGTTCTGGGGGCTGGGAAGTCTGCGATCAAGGTGCCAGCAGATTGGGTGTCTGGTGAGAACACACTTTCTTGTTTACAGATGGTTGCCTTCTTGCGGTGTCCTTACGAGGTGGAAAGGGGTGACAGACCTCTCTGGGGCCTCTTTTATAAGGGTACTAATTCCATTCATGACGGCTTCACTTTCACGACCTAATCATCTCCCCTAAGCTATACCTTCTAGTATGATCACGTTAGGGGGTAGGTTTTCAACACATGAATTTTGGAGGATACAAACATTCAGTCTACAGCACTATTTGATATTAATTTTTTTCATTTCTTTGTTTACTTGTCTATCATCTATTTCCTCCATCTAGAGTTTCCATTACATGAAAACAGGGACCTTACGTATATTCTTTCCTATCATACTTCCAGCAACTAAAACAGAGCTTGGCACCAAGTTGGCAATCACTAAATATTTGTTGCATCCTTGATAAAGATGGATGGGTGAATACTAAATGATTATGTGAAGTTAAATCATTTGGCATCTTTGACTCAACTTACCTCCTTCCCAGATATAGATTGAAGGTATTATACTACTTGTCTCTCCTAAAACACAAAGGAGGTGGTTAAGATAAATGAGAAAGCTGAAGGCCTTACCACTTATTATGAGAAAAATGTTGGAGTGTATGGGCAAGGAGCCATGTGAACGTGGCAATGACAGCCTAATGGAGAAAGAAATTCATTTGTTTTATTACCCGTGAATCTCCTGGGGACTGCGTAAGATGGGGGAAAATGAAATGTACCCATTTGTAATATAAAAATTCATAAATACAGCTTACATTAATTCAAAGTAGAGTAATACTTTGTTTATCTGGCATCAATAGGTATTTTGCTAAGTGTTTTGGTTTTTTTTAAGATAGTTAATGCTCCCATTGTAAGAAGACTTTTTTCAATTTGACTGTTTTAATGGAAATAGTCTTCAAATGAATTTCAGTGCCACTTTCTCCAGCAAGCACACTAAACAGAGCCTTTTTTGTCACTAACTTGGGGACATCATTATAAGCTTATATTATTATATTTGGATATAAAATAGTGATATACTCCAAAATCACAGAAATGTAGAACTATTATGCTTTCTGAGATCTCTTGTATTGCAAGGGTTTTGTCTCTTCTGTCACTGATTTAATCAACATCTAGCACCAGCAACTTGGTTACTGGGGACTATCACCACAGGGTGATAAACAAGATAAATGTGGTCCCTGCCTTCCCAGAGCCCACAGTCTGATGGGGAAGATGACGGTGATCAAGTAAGTACAAGTAGGACAGGAGTCTCAAACTCTTCCCCTGGTGCTTAGAAAGCACCCCCCTCCCCCAAAGAAAGGGTCTTTAAGGGGATTCCTACAAAGAAGTTGCTCAGGGCAAGAGTGTTGCTGGAAGATGGGGAAACAGGTGTAGGGGCTGTGAATGGTGAGAGCCAAAGTGCATTTGAGCAGACAAAAGAACACCAGCATCGCTTCTGATAATGCTGCAGAGTGAGTCCTATGGGCCCGGTTGTAGGTCCCTCCTCCCACAGGCCCAGGCTAGGAATTCGAGTCTTCCTTCTAAAAACAAATTAAGTGTTTTTAAACCTGGTCAACATTACCCTTCAAAATATGTGTTATAAGAAAATTAAGTAACCACTAAACCCATTTGTACTTTCACACATATTTTTGGTTCAGACGAAGTTAAAATAGCGTGGTGCCACAGTAATCCACCTTCCACAAACCATGGAATTAGCAGTTGGTGTTCAGGGTCATAGGTATAGTGCAAAAATCAAGAGGTAGATATTCAGGTTTGGAAGGTGCAAGTTTCAGAAAGGAACCTCATTGTTGGAAGCCTATTAAAATATCGTTCATATAAGAGACCAGTTGAATTCCGTTCAACATTGTCTGAAATATCTGCTATCTACCTAAGGCCTAAGGAGAAGTTTGTGATGATGGATGAACATGTGCTGGGAATAAACGCCTGAGTCCAGGCCTGTCTCAGCCTCTACCTGTACCCTGGCCTTGGGGAATTCTGTTCCCTACTATGGACCTTAGTTTCCTCTCCTCCAGAATAAGGTGATGCCCTCCATCCACGGGAATGCTGAGCTGCACAAAACTTAGAGGGCAGGAGGTCCAAAGGGGTCCCCACCACCTACTCACCAAGTGACCTTAAGTTACTCAACTCCTTTGGGCATCACTTTACCTATTTGTGAAAACCCTGCCTCAAGGAATGGCTGTGATGGCTAAAATGCCTGGCACACAGAAAGCAGTCAGTAAATATTAAGATCACTCTTAATAGCTTAATACCAGATGGCTCACTCATTAGCCCAATAAAACAGGAGAAAGAATTTGAGTGTGAGTGCTTCCTTCTGGAAAAAAAAAGAGACCTCTTATGAATTAAGAACTCATGCTACATGCTATACTTTTCTGGATCCTTTTGAGACTTAGTAACATTTTGGGAAGCATCTTGCACCATCCATCTGTCCAACATTTGTGCTCTGGAATATCTTTCCTCTAACAGCTTGGCCGACTCTGTTTCGCATGTATGCTGTGCTGCTATCCCTGGTCTATCTATTCTGAGCATGTTATTAACCTGAGCTTGTATGTAGCAGTATAAATTCTGCTAAGAGCCAACGTTGTCTTCATTTCTGAGCATCAGTGCAGAAATCTGCTTGCTTGGTTTCTTTATGCTCTCTTTGCAGACCCCGAGGGTGTTAATAACAAGTCACACACTGTCTATTTTTCTTATTATTTTCAAATAACTGTGGTTTAAATGATAAGTTTAATGCATGCATATTATTTTAAAATATGAACAGTATAGAAGCCTTTTAGTTAAAAAAAAAAAAGGTATCTTTTCTTTGTTTCCCACACCCTGCTTCCTGGTAATACTCCCCATATATTAGCAGTATTTTATACACCCTTCCAGAAATGTTATCCCTTCCTTCCTTCCTTTCTATCCCTTCCTCCCTTTCTATTCTACATAATTGTCTTTAGTTTACACAAGTAAGATTATAGAGTTCTTTCTCACCTTCCTTCCTATCTGTATTTTATATCATTGTGTTTATCTTACCAAAATAGAACCATGCACAAATGGAACTGTTCAGACCCTATATGTCGGACATTTTTCCATAGCAATACCTATCGATCTGCCTCATTCTTTTAAATGACTCTGGTATTATATTAATGTAATGTACCCTTTAACCACTCCTTCTTGATGGGAATCCTAGTTTTTCCAAGCTTTTGCTCTTATAACATATTTGTAACAAATATCTCTGGACATATATCTTTGCACACTTGAGGGACTTTATCTGTAAAATAAGTTCTCAGGAGTTTTAAAGCACAGAATAGCATCCTCCTATATGTTCACGAAGCCATAAGCTTGTCACTGCTGATGCCAGACCTCCAAAAAGAGCTCCTTCCCTGAAGTGGCTGTCTTATGGGACAACATAGGTACAATCAATACCTTGAAAGGTATCATTAATCTTTATTGTGAAGATAGGTAATAACATAGCAAAGTCCTTAACAAATATCTGACATAGCATGGTTACCTTAGATGGAGGCTATCAGTCATATTGCCTTTATCCTACAAGCAGTCAAGAATTTATCCCCAAGGCCTTAGGCTAAATATAACTAGACTCAATGGGTTGGTACAATATTAGTAAATTTTAGATGGCACTGTTTTTAGGATACTTGGGCCCTTATTTAAGAGGAATGTCTGGTAGAACAGGAAAGTCCTTTTTAGGTAGTAAAGGGAAACCTACAAAGCATTATGGTTCAATATTAGAAATTTTCTCTGACTAGTTCTCCAAGAAACCTTGATATTTTCAACAACAAAAATCAATCCATAGCTGATAGGTGTTACTCTGAACACTGGGAGAAAAGGAATTGCCAATTTAGAAAAAGTAGTGTTGGTTTTAAGCTTAGCAAGTCACGAGAACATGATTTGAAGGAACCCTGATCCAGGGACTCATTCATTCATTCATTCATTCATTCATTCAACAAATCAACATTTGTACCCTATTAGGTACCAGGCAGTATTCCAGGTTACAGAGGATGCAGTGTGAACCAAACAGACACGGGGCCTGAAATTCAGTAGCCGTGTGATCTTGGACAAACCCCTTGCCCTTCTTGGGCTTTACCTTCCACATCTTTAAAATAAACTGACTGACCTACATTATCTCACAGCTGTGAGATATTCTGACCAATGGGTACTTGATTAGTTTTCTCGGGCTGCCATAACCCATTACCAGAAAAATGGTGCTTTAGCACAATAGGAGTTTATCCTCTTACAGCTCAGGAAGCTAGAAATCTGAAATCAGGGTGTCAGCAGAACAATGCTCTCTCTGAAGACTCTACAGAGGGACCCTTCCTTGCCTCCTCTGGGCTTCTGTTGTTGCCAGAAATCCTTGGTGTTCCTGGACTTGTGGCTGTGTCCGTCACTCCAATCTCTAACTCCATAGTCACATGGTATCCTCTCTGAGGGTCTGTCTTGTGTCTCTGTTCTCTCTTACAAGGACAACAGTCATTGGAGTAGCCCCACCACCACCCTGCCCCACCAATCCAATATGACTCATCTGTAACTTTGCCATTCTACCTGCAAAGACCCATTTCCAAATAAGGTCACATTCTAAGGTTCGGGGTGGACATGAAGTTTGGAGGGAAACTATTCAGCAATTTCCTTTTACTTCTACTAAGGATACAGACTGTTAGAGAATGTCCACCAGCAGATACTGAGCTGGACCGGTCATGCATCCTAAAGCGGTTGTGCAGAGGGGGGCCCTCTAAGAGAAAGAGGCAGGGAAGACATCTGAGTATCCAGGCCAGTAGCAAAGGAAGGGAGCATGTTTAAAGGAATCAAAGAGACTGTGCCTTGCAGACAGTGCAACACGATGCACACAGCCAGACTGAACACCCAGGATGTTCCAGGCAATACGCAGTTCTGTGCAACAGCAATCTTGTGCTGGGAATGACAGAGGGAAGAGCAAGATATCCAGAAGCTTTTCTTTTGGTTGTAAGCAGGGAAACTTTACAATACTGCTATCGTCATGACGACTTTTAATTGATTGTGGGTTTCTTTGGGGCAGTTCTGAGTCATTTCATCTCTTCTAGTTGAGCACCAAAAAACCTGAAGCATTTGCAAGGGTGTCCCACGTGCAGGGAGCCCGACAGCTAGGTTTGCCAGGCAGGAGTCAAGAGCTTGAGTTCTGGAGGTGACTCGAGGATGTCTCCCATCGCATTGGCTGTTCATTAGTTCATTTTTCAGCACTCAAGCTCTGTTGTCTATAAATTGGAGGTAATAGCAGCATCTTCTCTAGGATTGCGGCAAGGAGGAAATGTTGTATGGGAAATAATTCATGTGTAACATTAAACACAGTGCGAGGAGCATGAAACTGTGCTTAATAAATGTTCATTGTTATTAAAATATCTATTAATTTCTCCCCATGCTAGAAGATCTTTCCTAACAAAGGTAGAAATGTTATTTCTCTCATATTAAAAGGGGGGGGGGCTTTCTCGACCCTGTTCTCCTCTGACACCCTCCCTTTACAGCAAAATCTTGCAAAAGACTTGCTTATCCTCTGTCTCCAATTCCTCTCTTCCCATTTTACAAACAGGCCTTCACCCTCTCCCAGCCCCTCCACTGACATTGTTCCCAGTTGCTATGACCCCCATGACCTAGATGCTGTTAAGTCCAGCAGCCAATGCTCAGTCTTCATCCTGTAGGACGGTCAGCAGCTTGTGACCATTGACCTTGCTCTCCTTCTTGAAATATTTTCTCACTGGGGTTCCTGGGTTCTCTTCCTACTTCCTTTCTTCCTACATCAGAGTCCCTCTAGGTCTTCCTCAACCTTCTCTGTTTTATCTATACTCTCCCTAAGTCTCACCTAGCTGTATGGCTTTAAACGTTATCTATCCCTGATGGATCATAAACTTGGATGTCCAGCCCAGCCATCTCCATTTGGCTGTCAAATAGACATCTCACACTTCACACGTTCAAAATCGGGGCGCTTGGGTGGCTCAGTCGGTTAACAATCGGACTTCCACTTAGGCCATGATATCACAGCTCATGAGTTCAAACACCGCATCTGGCTCTGTGCTGACAGCTCAGAGCCTGGAGCCTGCTTCAGAGTCTCTCTCTGCCCACGCTGACAAAGCAATGGCCTCTAAGGTCCACAGTCAGTGTTTCAAAGAGGCAGGAGCATCAGACTCCGCCGGAAGGCTTGTGAGAAAACATGGACCGCTGGAACCCCCTCACAGAGCTCTTGGCTACGCACGGCTGGGTCAGGGCCCGGGAATTTGCATCTCTAATAAGCCTCCACTTGACACTGAAGCTAGGCCGGGACCCAACCCTCACCCGATCTGGCCCCACAGCCTCTCAGACAGTATTGACTGCTGCTTTTCTCTTACTCAGTCTGTTCCAGCCCAACTGGCCTCCTTGTCCCTGAAATAGGCAGGGAGCCCCCTCATTCAAGGATTTTCATTCCTGCCGGTTCATCCACCGGGATGCCCCACCCCATCTCTCTCAAGTCCTTCTTAGATGCCACCTTATCAGTGAGGCTTTCCTGACCACCTTATTGAAAAGTGCTACCCTGCTCCCCCTCAGGATCCCTCTTCCCTGCTTAATTTTTCCATAGTTCTGAATATCCAGCATCTGTATGCACATACGTGTATGTATATTTTCTGCCTCCCCAACGGATACGTTAAAGTGTAACAAGCGAAAGGATTTTGCTTGGTTCCCTGGTGTGTCCGCAGTGTCTAGAACCATGGCTGACACAGTAGGTCTCAATAAATATAATCAGAAAGACTGAAGAAAACCCAGGAAGGAAGCGAGACAAGAGTGCCTGCAGTTCTGTTGATGGACACGAGAGGCCGCTGTTGGGTTGCAGGAGGGACAGGAAGGCCAGCAGCTGCCCCTCCTCCCACAGCCCGCCCTTCTAATAACAGAGTCCTGAGTGGGAAACAGCAGACAGGCACCTGGGTGGCCAAGCAGGCCCAGCTGAGACATGGAAACATTATTATCTCCTAAACCCGCGTGCCCAACACCAAGGCAGGCCGCTCCTGGAGATCAGCTGCAACCAGTCCCCAGTAAGCTTTTGGAAGGGAAAACATCAGGGTGTGCGCATTTCCACAAGCCCCCAGTGGGGGTTGATAGTCACCAGCTCCTGGGGAAGGGCTGAGGGAGGGGCTTTAGTCTGGTCCGGGTAGACACAGCCCAGGGTGGGAATTAGATCGAGTGGGGTAGTCACTCCAAGTTCAAGCCCAGACACCAAATTTCCAAGAATTCCAGAGGGGTTAAGTGAGGAGCCTAGCTTGAATACATCCCTTTCTTTTCTAAATCTGGGATGTTCCAGGGCCCCCTCTTTCCTCATTCCTCATTAATGTAGCCATCTGTCTTTCCACGTGCACCTACAGACACCTGAAGGCTCCAAGAGAATCCATTTTCATTCTCTACGACTCAGTAGATTAAAGCTCTGGGTTTGGGAATTAAAAACAAACCAATCCAAAAAAAAAGGCCTCTTGTCCCACCTCTAGCTGTGTGACTCATCTTACCTGCCAAGAGTGGTCAGCATGTCTGTGTTCCCTACCTTGAGGGTGGATTGTGCTGATGAAATCCTGTGAAAGCTCCTTGTAAACCATCCGCATGTCAGGTCGGGTTTTCTGACGCTGGTGGGACTGACTTCTTAGCTTTCACAAATGGCACTTGAGAACAGCCAGGATTTATCAGAAGACCCACCCATCTGTAGAATTCAAGGAAGCCACAGTTTGATTTGTGTACCGTTTAAGAATAACATGAATCAGGGGCGCCTGGGTGGCGCAGTCGGTTAAGCGTCCGACTTCAGCCAGGTCATGATCTCGCAGTCCGTGAGTTCGAGCCCCGCGTCGGGCTCTGGGCTGATGGCTCGGAGCCTGGAGCCTGTTTCCGATTCTGTGTCTCCCTCTCTCTCTGACCCTCCCCCGTTCATGCTCTGTCTCTCTCTGTCCCAAAAAGTAAATAAACGTTGAAAAAAAAAAATGAAAAAAAAGAATAACATGAATCAGGGGCACCTGGGTGGCTCAGTCGGTTAAGCATCCGACTCTTGGTTTCAGCTCAGGTCATGATCCCAGGTCTTTGTGGGTTTGAGCCCCACATCAGGCTCTGTGCTGGCAGCATGGCAGCATGGAGCCTGCTTGGGGTTGATTCTCTCTCTCTCCCTCTCTCTCTCTCTCTCTCCTCTCTCTCTCTCTCTCTCTCTGCCCCTCCTCCACTCACACTGTCTCTGTCTCTCTCAAAATAAATAAAATAAATTTTTAAAAAAGAATAACATGAATTAAAATAATGGCTAAAATTATGGAGCCTTTGCTATGGGCCTATAAATTCATTTCATACTTACTTTCATTTCATCCTTATAACACATCTCTGAGATGAGGGCTATTCTAATCCCTCCAGTATAGGTAAAAAAGCTAAGGCTCAGAGAAGTTAAGTAACTTGCCCCAAGTAACAGGCTAATAAATGAAATTTGGACCCAGGCAGTCTGCCCTCTTCCCCCTCCTCCTGCACTAAAGCCTGTTGAGTAAGCTAGAGGGATAGTGAAATCTGGCTCCTTCCTAAAATGGTAGCATTAGGTAGGGGCCCAACCTTGCGCCTTAGGGTCAGACAGACCTGGTGTGTTCCCAGCTTTGCTGCCCCTGAGCTGTATAAACTTGGGCAAATGATTTATCTTCTCTCAGCTGTTGTTTCTTCTTGTGTAAAATGAAGATAATATTTCCCATGCAGGGTTCTTGTAAGGACTAAATGAGATAATACATAACATACCAAGCCAGCTCCTGTCAGAGTAGGTGTCCATTTAATATTAACAGTCCACCCTGATTACTCATTAAAGATGGGGGAAAAAAACAAAACAAAACCAAAGCACTGAGAAGCTAAATCTTAGTTGACATTGTCCACTAAGTTGACGTGTTCTCTTAGACTTTGTGGTCAGTCCTTGGGCCATGTCCATATACGATTTATCTTTGCTGTAGTTGGTAGTCTTGACTACTTTTCTTGACTACTTTTCTCAGCTCTCTCTTAGGCAATTTCTGATGCCCCCAGGGTGGGACCCTAGGAGTGGATTCCAGCAGAAACCTTTGCCCAGTCACCCTCCGTTCTTACTGGACCTCCTTCCCCGTCCCCTCTCCAGAAATCAAAGAGAATAAATGGGACTAGGAGAGGTTTAAAGCACCCTTGGTCACCAAGAGAATTAAAGTGAGGAGAAGGGACAGTGTGGAGGGAGAACACTGGCTTGAGTCACAACTGCACTCCAATCAAATGCCTCTTAGCTCTAAGGCACCTACTTAGGCACGCTTAGTGACAAAGTCTAGAACCCCATCGGTATTAGAGCTGCACAGGCCCTTGGAGATTATTTCATTTTCAGCCAAGCTTCATGCTTGGTAGATGAGGCGTCACAGGATGATTAACTTGCCTGAAGTCTCATGTTAGTAGAGCCACCCCAGCACCCTAGCCTCTTTGCCTTGTACCACTTTGACTCCCATGACCTCACCATTCTCTCCAGCATGGTCAAGGCAGCAGAGGTGGACTTAACCCTCCCGTTGCGGTCTCCTCCTCAGCACTTAGGTCCCAGAGCCTGTTTTGCTGCTTCCTGGCTGCGAGGAGCCTCACACTAAGGTAAACTCCTCAGGCAAAAACCCATGTCCTGAAGCTTCCCCTCTATCCATTTCTCTACCACAACTTACCTTTCCTACATCCCAGCCACCTGTAAAATTTTAAAGGAAAATCTGATGTGTAATGAATTCCACCATGTTTATGACTGATAATGAACTCAAATGGTTCTATGGATATTTTTAAACTGATCTGCTAGAAGAATGAAACTTCTACCCAAAGGGATAAGGCCCTTATGGTTCAATTAGGGAAATTCTGATGCAGACAGTTCCCCCCCAGCATGCCTCCAGGTGTCCAGAGGAGACAGCCACCAGCCTTACCCCCATGTGATAATCACCTTGAGTTAGAGGTCCGTGTGGTTTCAAACAATAGCCTGATAATGATCTGGTCTCTTTTCTGGATCTAAGAAATTCTGTGGTCTTCTTATCGTACCAAATTTAAAGTCATTAGTCTCCATTTCCTTGGAGCAGTCTTTTAACCCACCTATCCTTTTCACCAGGTGCCTGCAGTCAGAGTCGGAATGAAAGTGGGGAGTTGGTCCCAGCTGTTCAGTGACGTAGCAACTCCAGAAGCAATTAAAACCATCCCTTCCTGAAAATCTTAAGTATCCAATCCCAAATGCCTCACTTCCACAGGACTTTACCTCTTTCCTAAAATGCTTCCTGAGATCAATAGAAGTATTAATTGTTAATAAGAATGGTGGTGCTGCCGGCTGTAGTAGACTCTTCTCTGTGTCATGATGATTCATTTACGGTGGTCCTGAGGCATGGGGAGAACCAAGAGGTCAAGAGCTGGGATGACCACACATCCTTGTTTCTGCCTCTGTCCTGGCATAATTATTAACGCTCACTTTCAAAAGTGTTCTGGCCTGGACAATAAACTCTTAAAGAACATGGGTTTGGGAGTGAGTTTGACCTGGATTCAAACCACAGCATGTTTCTTAGTAGCTGAGCGACTTTGGACAAGTTACTTAAAGTCTATGAGCCTCAGTTTCCAAATGTGCTGAAAGAGGATACTATTAGCCCCCGGTTCATAGGGTCATTTGGAAGGACTAGTCTTGCATAGTGCCAAGAACATAGTGAGTGCAACATGCGTTAGCTTTGTTTCTAGAATTCTAAAACGTCCATGTGCGTCCTCCTCATTTGTGGACTCACCTCAGAGAGGATATAGACTCCTCTAAGGAATATTTTGCACTGAAAAAAACTTGTAACCAGAGACACCAGCAGTCAAATCCCAGCAGGGCTACTTCTAGCTCTGCGACCCCGGGCAATTCAAATGAGCTTTTGGAGCCTCTCCTAACTCATCAGTGCCACCGGGCTGAAATTCTCAGCGTTGTTGTGAGGAGAAAATGAGATAAAGTGTTGGAAAGGACGGTGCCCTGTGTATGAACTCAATAAATGCTGTTTCTTATTATTACACTGGGGGCAAGTGAGGCACAAGGAGGTGGGAAAACCTCCCCAGGTACACAGTTACGGGTCACCATTGAAAGAGCAGATCAGCCCAGCGGGCTTTCCACCTTCTCTTAAGGTCTCTGAGCACAACACCCTCCTTTCTCCTGGGGTGTCTGGTGACCCAAGCCATAGCATCATTTCCAACTCAATATCCATCCTTCTCAAGCCCTCCCCACCTTTATCATGGAGACTAGAAAAGTGTCCAGAAAACCCTGGCCCTGGGGTTTCTGGATTAGAGTCAAATTTCAGGCTTGTGGAATTGATGTCAACTGATTGGCTGCAGGAAAGTGGGCAGATGACTCCACCCAGCTGAGTGCAACATCCTCGCGTGCAGGAAGAAAATGACTACCTTGCAGGGTGAGTGACAAACCCAAGTCATCCTGACTCCCAAGGCCATGCTTTTAACGCCGACCACCTCAAGTTCAGGAGCTGCTCAGGCCCATGGCCGTTTGGGGGATGGTTAAGATGGTGGCAGGTAGTAAGAATAGAAACTAAATTTGAGGTGTCTGAGAGTGACTTCCAAAGTTTGGGATTTGGGCAAAGGTATGAGATACGATGCTACCTCACATGGGTGCAGATTTTATTCAAAATAGCCCACAAAGCATTTGGCTTTTTGTCTTCCATACCCATCAGCCTCTATCCCACACTATAGCCTGCAGGCCAAATCCAGCCCACAGCCTATTTTGTAAACAGAGTTTTATTGGAACATAGCCTCACACATTTGTTGATGTACTGCTTGTGGCCGCTTGCTGGATACTAGGGCAGAGTTGAGTAGTCGCAGCTGAGACCACGTAGACCACAAAGGCTAAAATATTTTCTATGTGACCCTTCAAAGAAAGTTTGCAATCCTGCCATAGAGTAAATACCATTGCCATTTTAATAACGGTAATTACAATAATACCTGAGACTATTGTGTGCTTGCTCTGTGCCAAGTACCGTTCTGAGGACCTTGTACATACTATCTAATTTAATACTTGCAACAATCCCATGGTCCACACACACTACTATTCCCATTTTATGAGTGAGGAAACTGAGGCAGAAGGCGGTTAAGTAACTTGCTCAAGGCTGTGTAGCTGGTAAATGGCACAGTGGGGATTTGAACCCTTAGAAACTTTCACACCTACTTTCTTTCCTGATCAATTTAGCCACTCATGATATGAGAGACAATGTGACTTGGTCCACAAACACACTTAAAAACATCCTCTTCCCTGATAAGAAAGCTATTCCCTTTTAAGCTCTCATTTTAAAATTCTCATTAACATTATGAATCTCCCTTTCAACAGAGAGAGTGGGTGGTCTCTTCACATACCTTGCTAATATTTAACAATATTGCTTCGTTTCTTGGCACTTATTTTTACAGTCGCCTTCTATTTGTGGCCAACGATCCTTGCTCTCCCTTCACAGCAGTTTCCTTTCAAAATAAATTTGTTTAGGGATAAAAACTAAAGTCCATTCAGCTATTAAAGAAACCATGTTAATAAAGGTGCAGATGGCCTGCAAATATGACAAAATCATGACAACAGCACAGAAATGAATGACAGTTCAGAGCACTGGCCCAGGACTCAGGCAGCCTGGCCCCAGTTCCAGCCAGCAGCAGCTTGATATGTGGCTGTGGACACATCAGGGCCCCCTCCCCTCCACCCCGGGCCTGGGGTTCCTTATCTACTGAGTGAGGGAGTTGACTTAAATTACCTCTAACATTTTATGGCATTCCAGTTTATTCTTCCCGGCTTGGAATTTACCGTACTTTCACAGAGCCAAGATTAAATTAGACTTAAGTTAGATCCATCCTTTCAAACCCGGTAAACACAAAAGACTCGATGGCACTCCTGCGTCTTCTGCTCTTAGAGTGAGCCTATTAATCCCCATCTAGATTCCTGCAGGAAAAGGTGAGGAGACAAATGCATAAGGTGCAGGATTCAATTTGTGCTTCTGGCCTCAAAATTAAACAGGTCCAGGTTGGTCCAGGGCATTTACCAAGAGAAAGAGAAGCTCCTTGACATTTTCTCTTCTGTAGTTATTCCTCCCCCTGGGCCCAGCAGGCCGGGCCTGATGGGGTTTCTCTCCCTCTGGACAGGCCTGTGTCTGTTTACCCAGAGACACCTGTGGTCATAAGCTCACGAGGGCTGGAAGGAAAAGAGAAGGATTTTTATTAGAAAATACACAATGCAGCACTTCAAGTGGGCTCCAAGCCTAAATGAAAAATAACCTGACCAGGAGTGGCTAGACTGGAAAGATCATTCTTAACTCTAAGAAGACTTAAGAGTGCCAGGCAGTCGGGATGGGCCTGGTACTTTAACCTATCTGCAGTACACTGTGCTAAAAATCTGCTGTATTTAGTTCTTTAACCCCCACATCAATCCTGAGAGGCAGGGGTTCTTAGCACCAGCATCATTTATCATGAATCGTATTATAATTTAGTGTATGGACGAAGAAATTAAGACTCTGAAAGTCCCCTCCAATTTCAATGCAATCCTAATCAGTAAAGGTATTTGCTTCCTATTTTATACGTAAGGAGCCTGGGTGGCTCAGTCGGTTAAGCATCCAACTTCGGCTCAGGTCATGACTTCACAGTTCGTGGGTTCGAGCCCCGCGTCAGGCTCTGTACTGACAGCCCAGAGCCTGGAACCTGCTTCAGATTCTGTGTCTCCCTCTCTCCCTGCCACCCCCACCCCCACCCTGCCTGTGCTCTGTTGCTCTCTCTCCTGTTGCTCTCTCTCAAAAATAAATACATGTTAAAAAATATTGTATGTAAGGAACCTGAACTTCTGGGAGATTAATTCACTCAGTTAGTAAGTGACAGAGCCAGGATTTGAACCCAAGTCTAACTCCACAAGTCTTATTCCAGTGCTTCTTCTCATGCAGGCCTCAGGAAAACTCTGCCTTTTTGCCTTCTAGCACTTAGAAGGGGAAAGGGAGAAAGAGAGAAGCAGGCAGGCAGATTCCAAGAAGATGACAGCAAGAGGAGTCAAGAGGAATTGCCCCCCTCCCGCCCCCATCCATCTTTATAAGGACACGGACCCACTCAACAACACTGTTGTTTTGCATTCCTCATTGGGTATCCTACATGGTCAATACAATGCACATATCCCCCCAGCCGTTCATGTAGATTTGAGACCTTCCGCCAGCCCTTCCCAATGACAGCTGATGGAGCTATCTCCAAAAGCCACCTGGGTGCCTCCCACTGGTGCCAGCAGGGAGCAGGTTAAGATCCACGTTGTCTGTATGCAGTCTGTGCAGCTCAAGGTGTCTGACGGGCCAGAGCCTCCATTTTCAAGGAGCCACCATCAGTAGCAGTCGTCACTGCCCGCGCTCCACCCAGAGCCCCTCGTATCCCTTTTACCATTTCTGTGATCCCTCAGCCAACTTCCAGTGACTCACCCCCATGGCTTACTCCAGAGGCCTTTCCTTGGGCTGCTGGATGTGCTCTGCCCTGGCTCTCAGAGCACCGGAAGTGCCTGAGAGCCAACAACTGACGAGGGCAGGAGCATGAAAACTCGGCTCTCTTGCCTCAAATCAGGGCCAACTGTAAGGTGTAATCTACACTCCAGGGATCCTCACAAATGAGACTGGGATGGAGTCTGAAATCACACTTTTGTTTGGTCCCTTCTCATCCCATCCTGCTACCCTGCCTCTCACCAGATTCTTTTTCAGAGCACTCTCAGTTCTCTTTTCCTTCCAGATTCATGGTACAATTAGACCTCCCTTCCCCCTCAATATTAGGCAGGGTCATATGACTTGATTGGAAGCACGAGCAGTGTATTTAAGAGCTGGCATTCTACTTTCCATGCCCTCTTGCCCTATAAGGTGAGCCCCGAAGCTTCATGTTGAGATGGTGGTTACTCCATCAGCCCGGGGTACTTGAAAGGTTATGAGAGCAGAGCCCTCTGTCAATCCAAAATGGGCATGCAGCCTATACAGGATGTAACCTGTTGTCCTAAGCCATTGGGATTCAGTGGATGTATTCATTTTCTAGGGCTACTGTACCCAACTATCTATGCAAACCAGTGGCTTTACACCAGAAACGTATTGTCTCACAGCTCTGGAGATTAGAGTCCAAGATCAAGATGTCAGGATGTGAGCAAGGTTTGGTCCCTTCTGAGGGCTGTGAAGGAGAATTTGTTCCGTGTTTCTCTGCTACACTCTGGTGACTTACTACCAATCTTCGGCATTCCTCAGCTTGTAGAAGCGTCACCCTGGTCTCTGACCTCATCTTCACCTGGCATCCTTCTGGTGTGCATGTCTGTGTCCAAATTTCCCCCTTTTATTTTATTTTTTTTAATTTGAGAGAGAGAGAGAGAGAGAGAGAAGGAAGGGCAGAAGAAGAGAGAGAGAGAATCCCGAGCAGGCTCCACGCTCAGCACAGAGCTTGACGTGGGGCTCAATCCCATGACTCTGGGATCATGACCTGAGCCGAAATCAAGAATCAGAGGATCAACTAACTGAGCCACCCAGGCACCCCTCCCCCTTTCAATATGGATACCAGTCATATTTGATTAGGGCCTACACTAATGACCTCATTTTAACTCAGTATATATGTGATGTTCCTACTTTTTTAAAAAAAAATTTAATGTTTATTTATCTTTGAGAGAGAGACACAGAGACAGAGCACAAGTGGGGGAGGGGCAGAGAGAGAGAGGGAGACACAGAATTCGAAGCAGGCTCAGGCTCTGAGCTGTTAGCACAGAGCCCAACACGGGGCTCAAACTCACAAGCCATGAGATCATGACGTGAGCCTAAGTCAGACGTTTAATGGGCTGAGCCACCCAGGTGCCCCGTAATATTCCTACTTCTAAATAAGGTTACATTTTGAGGTACTGGGATTAGGGCTTCCACATATGAATTTGGAGGGACACAATTGAATCCATCACAATGGCTGTTTATTACAATACCTTCTGAGCCTAAACCGACCAGTACAGGGATTGTCCTTCTCATGCTGCTTTTTAACCCCCTATTTTCACTTTATGAGGTTAAATAATTTGCCCATGGTCACAAAACCAAGAAGAGAGAGAACTGGAATTCTAATCCAAGTGTTTCTGATTGAATAGATTATGCTTTCAATTCAATAGATTATACTTTCCAGAGGTAACAGCCAGCTTGCTTTGCAGTTCACCATGGTCCCTGCCACTCTCTATTAATTCCAGACACTGAGGGTAAGTACTGTTTGTCTTAGGCTTGTCCTGTTGACTTTCCTAAACACAGCCCAATTTACTTATTTATATTACTCATTTTCCCCTGTGGGCATCGCATATGCAATCTTGCACTGTGCTGTGGTTCCTTGATAATGAAGATTAATAGGTAATTCGTGCCCTTTTAATTCACCTTCTAGGTCACGAAACCCCCTGCAGTCACTAAGACAATCTGTGCCCCTCTTATCTTGTCTACACTTGTTCCTCACTCTCAGCTCCCACTTTTGGAGCACGAGACTCATGGACTAGGTCCCCATCACCCATCTTGTACCTGTTTTCTGCCAAGCAATTTTCCCTCAAAGGAATAAGCAGAGAATAAAAAAATATTTGATCAATTAAAGCCAGGGGATTGTCAGGAAATGGCCGCTCCTCCTGTGTACGTCCTTTATAAAAGAATCTCCTCATTACAAGAGATTCAATCAAAGAGCAACTTTCTCCCGTTCCTGATGTTCGCAGCCACCAATGCAGAGAAAAGAAACCTCGCTTTGTAAAGCTTGTGCCAGGCAGTGAATCACAGAAGCTCTTCAATCACTTATTGCTTTTCCTCTCTTGCAATTCCTATTGAGCATGAAGGCTTTTTTATCCCACACCGAGGGGCTTTATTGTGTGTGCTACTCCTCATTAGTTTGATCACAGAGGGCAGATCTAAGACGTGATTCAAGTAAATGAAAGGTTCTCCAGAAGCTTTCCAGGTAGAGGCATTCTTTTCTAAACCCTCATTCATGCCTTTGAATTCATTAGCTTCGAGCACACAGCATCTCCAGAGAGGCACATATACTGAGTATATACACCCCGGAGAGCCTGACTCTGCAGACTGGCACCCAGTCACCTTCTCCCAACCTCAGTCGATGAAACACACATTGTGTTTACTCCAATTTTCTCATTAATTTTGCTGGCTGCCTGACAGCCGCCACCTCCCCAGATTTGATTTCTGGAATTAGACTGATCTTAATGCTGCAAGAGAGCAGCAAACCCAACGACTTCCTTCCAGGCAAAATTTCCCATCCCCATTTTGCAGATTAAGGCAACTGAAGCTTTATGGGGAAAGACCTCTCTGAACTGGTAAATGCTGGAAAGACTTGCCTTCATTGTAGGTCAAGTGCTTTGCCTAATCAGAAAGAACACCTCACCCAAATATCTCTCGGCCTGCCTGCCACTGTGCTGCAGTGTCCAGCATTGGGCCAGGAATTAGATGAGGTATTTGAAAATGCAGCATTTACCCAGAAAGATCACTGTAATAAGCCATTAATGCTTTAGTGCAAATGAGTTTGATCAAATTGACTTTAGCCACCTGACAGGGTCAGGAGGGACACAAAGAGATAAATTCTAGTGAGAGAAAGGTATTCAAGAAAGGCAGTAAGGCAGTATTAACAGGCCTAGGACCCCACCACCATCAAAAGGACACTGGGCATCAGGTGGGAAAATGAAATGGAGAAAGGCCAAGAGAACATGGGAAGATGAAGCAGACAACCCTTTTTTTCTTTCTTTCCCTTTTTTTTTTTGTTTGTTTGTTTGTTTTTTGAGATACTATGAGTCTGGGAGGGACAGAGAGGGAGAGAGAGAATCCCAAGCAGGCTCCACACTGTCAGCACAGAGACTGATGCAGGGTTCAAACTTATGAACTATGAGATCATGACCTGAACTGAAACCAAGAGTCAGATGCTTAACCGACTGAGCCAACCAGACGCCCCAAGAGCAGACAACTCTTAATTACCCAACCACCATAGGTGGACTTGAGATGATGGAAACACATTTCTGAACATCCAAGCTGTGTGACCTTGAAGGAGCCCCTTAAAAGTCCCTGACCCCATTGCAATTATCAAAAGTAGACAATAATACTGGCACAAAAACAGACACTCAGATCAATGGAACAGAATAGAGAACCCAGAAATCGACCCACAAATGTATGCCCAACTAATCTTTGACAAAGCAGGAAAGAGTATCCAATGGAATAAAAACAGTCTCTTCAGAAAGTGGTGCTGGGAAAACTGGACAGCGACATGCAGAAAAATGAACCTGGACCACTTTTTTACACCATACACAAAATAAACTCAAAATGGATGAAAGACCTAAACATAAGACAGGAAGCTATCAAAATCCTCGAGGAGAAAGCAGGCAAAAACCTCTCTGACCTTGGCCACAGCAACTTCTTACATAACACATCTCTGGAGGCAAGGGAAACAAAAGCAAAAATGAAGTATTGGGACTTCATCAAAATAAATAGCTTCTGCACAGCAAAGAAAACAATCAGCAAAACTAAAAGGCAACCAACAGAATGTGAGAAGATATTTGCAAATGACATATCAGATAAAGGGTTAGTATCCAAAATCTGTAAAGAACTTATCAAACTCAACACCCAAAAAAGAAATAATCCAGTGAAGAAATGGGCAAAAGACATGAATAGACACTTCTCCAAAGAAGACATCCAGATGGCCAACCGACACATGAAAAAATGCTCAACGTCACTCATCATCAGGGAAATACAAATCAAAACCACAATGAGGTACCACCTTACACCTGTCAGAATGGCTAACATTAACAACTCAGGCAACAACAGACGTTGGCAAGGATGCAGAGAAAGAGGGTCTCTTTTACATTGTTGGTGGGAATGCAAGCTGGTGCAGCCACTCTGGAAAACACTATGGAGGTTTCTCAACAAACTAAAAATAGAACTACCCTGTGACGCAGCAATTGCACTACTAGGTATTTATCCAAGGGATATAGGTATGCTGTTTTAAAGGGACACATGCACCCTAATGTTTATAGCAGCACTATCAACAATAGCCAAAGTATGGAAAGAGCCCAAATGTCCATCGATGGATGAATGCATAAAGAAGAAGATGTGGTATACACACACACACACACACACACACACACACACACACATACACACACAATGAAGTATTACTTGGTAATCAAAAAGAATGAAATCTTTTTTTGTAACTACATGGATGGAACTACAGGGTATTATGCTAAGCAAAGTTAGTCAGTGAGAGTAAGACAAGTATAATATGACTTCACTCATATGAGGACTTTAAGATGCAAAAATAATAGAAAAACAGGGAGGGGGACAAAACATAAGAGACTCTTAAATATGGAGGACAAACAGAGGGTTATTGGAGGGATTATGCGAGGGGAGATGGGCTAAATGGGTAAGGGGCACTAAGGAATCCACTCCTGAAATCATTGTTGTGCTATATGCTAACTAAATTGAATGTAAATTTAAAAAACTAAATTAAATTTTAAAAAAGACCCAAAAAAAGGAGACAATAAATGACTTAACTACCGAAAGGCAGAGGGATGAACTAAAAGAACACTAGAGATCCCTTCCTCCAGGAAAGTTTTGTGAATCAGAGTGAACTCCAGTCAGTGAAGAAATCCTCTGGTTTAACTCTTCAGAGTTGCAGCATCGTCTTTAGAGTCAGATAGACTTTGTCTCCATTTTGAGCTCTGCTACCACACAACTCAATAGGCAACCTTGGATAAGTCCCTTGGTTGAGTCTCTTTGGGCCTTAAGTTTATCATCTACAAATAAACCGCAAAGCCAGCCTCATCAGGTTGTTGGGAGGTTGTCAATAGAACTATTGAATCACTTAGTACAGTGCCGGGCACAAAATTGATTCTCAATAATAACCATTTAGCAACCATGTGTCATCACCATCATCATCATGCAAAACTCACTAGTGACTCTGTGCCCCCCAGTGGGTGGTAGTTCAGCATCATGGTAAAAGGAATGGGTTTTAGAGTCAGACCATCTTGGTCTCAAATATGCGCTCTAATGGGAACCAGGTATCTGATGTTTGGCAAGCCATTTATTCTTGGCTTCAGTTGTCTCATCTGTGAATGGGATTAATGAAAATGCCTACTTCAAAGATGAGGATTAAGCAAGACAATGCATGTAATTTGCTGAGCACAGTGCCTGGCACATGGTAAAAGTCCAATAAATGGGAGATGCAGACCCAAAACTCCCTTTCTCATCCTCGGCCTTTCTGTATCTCTCTTTTTGCAACAGATGTGGTTGAGCAGAGAGAATGAAATCCAGTTCTATGGATGATCAGAGTAGATGCAGGGGTCTTGCTCTTCAACCAGAGAAACAAAGAAAACCCCTGTGAGCCACCTGAAGGAGCCAAATCTGGTTTCATCCAGCTCCTGTAGTAGTATTCTGGCTTTTGGGCATCAGTACAGAAAATTAGTTCCCCTGAAGTCCTCCCCTTCAGATTGGGGCTGTGGAAGATAAAGAGTGGCTAAAGAGCTCTGAACGATGGCTAATCTTCTAATTAGCACTTCAGAGAGAAGCGATAACAGGAATCCACTCGCAGCAACAAACTCCAGGGAACAGCAGGGTCTGATCAATGTTTTCCTGGAATCGTACTCAGAGCCACTGAGCTCCTTCTAAGTTTGTGTCTTCTTCCTGCAGTGTTACCTTCCACTCCTCTCTTTCCTTGTCTGCTTCTCTTTCTTGTTCTCTTTTCTGTGGCCCTCTTTCCTTCTGGCCCTCTGAACTCCCCCACCTGACCCCTGATACTTCCATCACTTTGTCTCATAGCTGCTCTAATATGGGGGTGCATGTGATAATCAGTGTTTGCTGCTTAACTCACGAGACAGTTACTAAATGCTTATGAGTCTATCTCTTTGAGAATGAAGAGAATAAGATAGTCTCTTTTTCTCAAAGAGTTGGACTAACAAGCAATAGACACGGCGTGCAACTACAATTGCTTCGGAAGTATGCATGGGGTGCTTTTCCAGAAGTATGCATGGGGTTGGTATATGCAGGAAGTGCCAAATTCTGGCTGATGGGACAGAGAAAGCTATTCCAGAGGAGTAGGTACTGGGCCTGAGATATGAGGAATCAGTCTAGGTTTTTAAATCAACTGTAGTTCTTGGTCTCATTCAAACAGCTGTGACTTTGACATGGATTTGTCAAATAAGAACCAATATTCCTAAACTGACTGAATTGTTTTGACAGATGTGTGCCTTCAGTTCTCACCACTATATGTCAGTGACCCGGTAGGAAAAGGAGATGTTCCCCTCCTTTGGGACTTCTTAATCCCAGTGGGTGAATAAAGTGGAGATGTGTGGGGAACTGAGCCAATGACGTGATTAGTGCAGTCATTAATAAGGTTCCTAACCCATAATATGCGTAGAATGAGGGCCCTGGGCTTTGTAATCTCTAAGGTTTATTCCTTGTGATTAAATCAAGGTTTTCAAAATAAACCAGTGCCTTCTCTCTCCCATTCCTCTCCAGGGCCAGAGCTAGTGAGTAAGAGAAACATGAACTTGAAAGCCAGACCTCTCCTTACCTTGATCTGTCCTCACTCTTGCAGGATCAATAGTTGGAAAAATTTCTGAGTGACAGCTCACAGAGACAGCATGTTACACTTAAGCCATTTGGGTTTTGAAGCCTTTTAAGTTTGTCAAAACAATGCCACCCCCTGTTGTGTCTCTGGCATAACAACTGGCTTAAGCAGGGTAACTCTGACTCAACTTCCATGTGACCATGTGAACATATGGGGATTTTTTTTTTTTAATTCTTAAGAAATATGGGGATGTTTTGGTACAGTTTTTCCTCTGATTCAATGCCACGCACCAGTAAATCTAGAGGACCCCACTTATCTTGAAATATTAAGGATTTAGTGAAGCAAAGGAAATTCACTCCCAGGATTTAGAGGAAGCTAAAGAATATCCTATTACCTCTATCGGGGGGGCCCTAAATGTCTAATTCACTGGTGACTTCCCTGGCTTGGCTTAGGGCCTGATATGTAGTGGACACTCAAGAATATTTGTTGGAGGAATCAATGTTTTTAACACCATCTCTATCACCTCCACCCCCATATCATAAAGGGTTTTCCCCATTGGTCCACTCCTGGTAGTATGGCCTTCCATGCAACCTCCTCGGGTTTCTAGGGATCCACTTCCATGTTCTGTCCTCATTTCACCTCTAAGTAGATTTCTATCTTGTAGCTGAATCTGCAATTTATTCTCTTGTCAGCCTTGTGTTCTATGAAGGGCCTCTATGAGCCAAGCTTCCCATTAGTGACTGGAATGCAAAGATAAGAGACCTATAGGAGATGTCCTTGAAGAGATCCTGGTCTAGTGGAGATCAGGCCTCTAGTGGAGGAGGCAGGAATATGGACCTCTCAAATCAAGGGTCTGAGCCTTGTGTTCTATGAAGGGCCTCTATGAGCCAAGCTTCCCATTAGTGACTGGAATGCAAAGATAAGAGACCTATAGGAGATGTCCTTGAAGAGATCCTGGTCTAGTGGAGACCAGGCCTCTAGTGGAGGAGGCAGGAATATGGACCTCTCAAATCAAGGGTCTGAGCCTGGGCAGAGATGAGTAAAGATAGAAACATGAAAAAGAGGACGACTTCTCAAGGCAGCCCCATCAAAGAATTCAGAGAAATGAAAGAGATCTAGTCTGTGGGATTTGGGGGTTGAGAGTGTGGGTCAGTGAAAGGACTGTGAAAGGAGTGACAGTGGAGTTGGGTATGTGGGCTGCCTGGTAACAAGCTGGCAGGGCCAGGATCACTCTCAGTTTACCCAAACTCAGCTTCCCACAGAACTGATGGCTTCCTTCATCTGGAGTGAGGGGTCTATCCTTCTATGGACCTCAATTTTTTTTTAATGTTTAGTTATTTTTGAGACAGAGAGAGAGAGCAAGTGGGGGAGGGCAGACAGAGGGAGACACACAATCTGAAATGGGCTCCAGACTCCGAACTGTCAGCACAGAGCCCCACATGGGGCTCGAACTCATGAACTGTGAGATCATGACCTGAGCCAAAGTCAGACGCTTAACTGACTGAGCCACTCAGGTGCCCCTGGACCTCAATTTCAAGTCTGGGGCAGCTATAAGTGGTTGGCACCCTACGTCTGAACTAAAGGTACCAAACAGCCTGTGTGTTCCTCTACCAGGGTTGTTTTTTGCTCGTTTGCTCCATACATGGGAGAAGTGCAGGGGCCAGTGGGTGCCTCCTGAAGTCAGACCTTCACTATGAGGCCATTAGACTTCTCTCTGTGGGGTATGGCAGTCCTAAGCTTTGTAAGTTTTCCCTTTCCCCAGGGAAGCCTATTCCTTAAGCCATGTGTAGTTCAACCCAAACCCTGATGCATGAAGGGGCATCAGGTGACATGGGCCTGGGAAACATGCAGGCATAGGCAGGAAGAGAATCCCAGAGAGAGCAGAACATGAAGTGGAAGAGATGGGGAATACAGTGAAGCAGAAGGGACAGTTGGTGTTGGGAGTCATGAGGAATGGGCCAGCAGGAGGGACTGGAACCTCTTCCCGTAGCACCTCTGTGATAGACATCTGCTGTTTCTGCTTGCCTGCCTTCCTCCTTTCTTTTGGAGTCCAAGGGTAGCAGTACAGCAATATTTTGGTGGGGGGGGGGTAGGGGGGGAATCTGCTTCCCCATAGCATATAGTCTGGTGGACCACACACCAGCCAGGAGATAGCTGATCCACACCATCAAAATCTTTCAGGGTTTTAAATCCTGAGCAAAGTAATGCAGAGACTGAAAACCATGGCACCAACTCACCAGAAGGAGTCCCCAAGGAGTGAGTCCGTCTCTGCCCTGGATCCTGGAGTTGCCTCTGCTGACCCTGTCCAAGGCCTCAGCCTTTCTTTCGGTTCTGTCAGCCTCATAGCCTTCCACTAGCTCCCCTTTGGGCCTGAGTTAGCCTGAGTGAGTCTGAGTCAGTCTGGTGGCTTACAAACAAAAAACTGTAACAGAGAACCTTGAGCACCAGGCCAAGGTAAAAGAATGCCAGCCCAGGGCAAGAAGAATGTCAGAATCCATACCTACTGCTGATACAGTGCTGGGAATTTCCCTCATACATTCCTGAAAAGTAGCACAGTTGGAGCATTTTACCTACCATAGAGATACTGAATGTTGCTATTCAGAGAACTGGGGACCTCCCAGACCACCCCTGTCACCTCAGTCTCCTGCTGTGGATGTTCAAGTAGAGGGAGATGTGTTGGTGATCAGAGATGGCTTTTTATCTTCCCAGCTCCAAGCTGCTTCTGAAGCTTAAGAAAGAAATCAAAGTTCTATGTACACGTGAATGCGTATGCTGAGTGTCCTTGGATGATATTCCGAGAAGGCGTGCAACTTATTTGTCATTTGCAGGCATTGCTCTTGTTGATAAAATTCAAACCCCTGGCATCCTCTAGATCCTGGTAACAACCACACCTCCCTGGAGCTTTGTCTGGGATGAGGCTTGCCCTGACTCTACTCTGTGCTTTTCTGTGTAGGTCCCTGAGGGTGGGAAAATACCTCCTGGGCCCTGGGAGGAGGCCGTTCAGAGCAAAAGCCTATAATCTTCAGGCTCACCTACCTAGTGGCAATGAAGTGTACATGCCCATCCCCTCCTCGGATTTTACTCCCCTGAGTAGAAAGAAGGAAGGAACCACAGTGAGAATTTTCAGGAGCTCCAGAGGTGTTAATCTCAAAATTCTAACGAGGTCTCTAACTCCTTAACATTGTGCATAGTCAGCAACAGGGAAGCTTGTTCCTTACCACAATGGTTTTGGCCATCGGCATAGTTGTCTTGGAGCCTGTTGTCATCTTACCAAACATGCATTCTGTGAGATGCATACTGGGTAAGGAAATTAAATCCGAGTGAGGAAAGACAACACAGGTCTCCTGCTATTAAATATATGGGCTGATTAATGAGGAATCTTTTATCGTCTTAGAATCTCAGAGCCAGAAGCAATTTTAAAGGTCATCTATTTCAAACCTTCCTCTAATCCCCTCAAATTAAAAAACATACACACATGGATATGTGCACACTGAATGCTTCTAGGCACCGTGCTAAGTATTTTATATGGATTTGCTCATTAACAGACTGGATCCTCACAACAACCCCCTGCAGGAGCCACCATCATTCTCTCCACTGTACAGACTAGGAACCCAAGGCCCAGAAGTTTCCATCATTCACTCCAGGTCATCCAGCAAGCTAGGTGCTTCAGAGATGGTGGCCTGGCAGCTCTTGGCCAAACCTCATTTGCATGTGTTCTTTTAAAGTTTTCAATGGGTTGTCAGTAATTGAAAACACCCAGATTTCCATTTTCTCCCTGAGAAGTCAGAGGCCCTGGCCACACTGGGCTTTGTGCACATTTCCACATGGCGAGTATGAGCTGGAGCTGAGTAGCAGGTGCTCCTTCAGACACTAAACAGATCACATCACAGACTGAATGCAGCTTTCCAATGGCTGCTAATGACACATGGGGTAGACTCCAAAGTCCTCATCACAGCCCACAGGTCCCACATTCCTGGCCCTCCATCTGCTGCACCCCATCTTGTCTGTCCCCTGTGCTCCACCGCACTGGGGCTCCCTCCAGGGTTTGGGCTTAAAGAGCTCTCTCCCTCTCAAGCTCTTTGATATTGCTGCTTCCCCCACTGAGAAAGCCGATTCTTCTATGCTTCTCATGTTTGATTTGTGCTGAGTCTTTAGCTTAAATATTACTTCCTCAATCAGATAGGCCTTCCTGACCCCTGTGGTAGGCAGAATAATATCTACTCCCCGCCCCCCACCCCGCCACCCAAAGATGTCCACATCCCAATCCCTGGAGCCCACATGGCCAAAGGGACTTTGCAGGTATGATTAAGGATCTGGAGAGAGGGAGATTATTCTGGATTATCCTGGTGGACTTGATGTAATCATAGCAGGCCTTATAAGAGGGAGGGCCAGAGTCAGAGAGGAGATGTGACAACAGACATAGAGGTTGTCATGATACAAAGACGGGGTCATGAGCCAAGGACTGTGGGTGACCTCTGGAAGCTGGCAAAGGCAAGGAAACAGATTCTCCCCTAGAACCTCCAGGAGGAAAGCTGCCCCAAGACACCTTGACTTTAGCTCAGTGAGACTGATTTTGAGCTTCTGACCTCCAAAAGAGAAACATTTGTGTTCTTTTCAACCACTGAGTTTGTACTGATTGATTACAGCAGCAGTAGGAGAATAATACAACCACTTATTCTAAAATACTCCCTTCCCTCTCATCAGTCTCCAGCTTAACCCTTTGTGAGTATCCTTCCATGCACTTACCACAACTTAAAATTATTTTGATTGTTTGCTTAGTTTTCGTCCCCTTGGCTGCTAGACTGGGAATCCCAAGAGAACCGTGTCTGGCACACTGTAGAAGCTCAGCAGATATTTATTGAAAGACAAAATTGGTTATTGAATAATTGGCCTCATTTTCCATCCCAGGTGCCTTTATCTGAGCACATTGCAGGTTGAAAATGCCCCTATTTAATGGTAGAATTTAGAATTGAACTCAGCCAGATGCAAGGATTTCTTTGAAGCATAAAAAACAATCAGAGCTTTTAAGGAAATTAGGCAGCAAGCCCAATGATAAAACAGGCAGTGCACCCAAGATAAATTCATTTCCTGTTTCCTACATCCTTGCTACTCTCAGCATCACCTGGGAACTTGTTAGAAATGCAGGAATGCTGGGGAATATCAGGCCTCTTCCCAGACCTACTGAATTAGAATCTGCACTTTAACAAGATGCCCAGGAAATCCACAGGCATATTAAGGTTTCAGAAATACGGCTCTACATATCTAGTTGTGGGGGACATTCTTCTGAAGAGCATGATACAGATTTGCTGGCCATAGACAGGTACAATAAGCATGGACTACCTTATTACAGCCCAAGTGAGTCCCTGACCCAACAGCCCTTTGCTGCTTCAACCCATCACCTGCTCCCTATGCTGAATCCTCTGACTGCCGACAGTCAGAATCTCTCCACACTCAGCCACCTGCCAAGTCTGTGGACCGAGACAAACAGATGAAGAGTTTTTAGACACTCACAAGTCTAATAAGAACCAGGCTGAATCAGTGAAAGAAGCTTTTTCCTGCCAATGGTGGTCCTAGTGGGGTCTGGCTTTGTTGAATCCTGCCCTGCATTATCCCTCCAGGGAGTCGAAGAAGCTAGAAACTACTGAGAGTCTGTAGACAGTTGGGTCTAGAGTTGGAGACAGTAAAAAGATCAATGGTTGCCAAGAGTTGGCAGGGAGAGAGGAATACAGAGGATTTTTGGGGCAGTGAAATTATCCTGTTTGATATTGTAATGGTGGAAGCATATCATTATACATTTGTGAAAACCCACAGAATGTACAAGAGCAAGAGTGGACCCTAATGTAAACAATGGACTATAGTTAATAACATTGCATCAATACTGACTCATCCAATGTACTACACTAATACAGATGTTAATAATAGGAGAAACTTGTTGAGGGAGGGGGTGGAGATAAGGGGATATATGGGAACTCTACACTTTTCACTCAGTTTTTCTATAAACCTAAAACTACTCTAAAAATTAAAGTCTAATAATAGTAACAATAAAAGAGAGAAAAACTGCAGACCACTTTGGTGTAAATCTGGGTCAGACACTTAAAAACTGAGAGCTCTTGAGCAGGTTACTTAATTTCTCAGCCTCAGTTTATGTAGCTATAATATGAAGCTATTAATACCCACCTCATAGGGCTGATGTGAAGAACAAGTTGATGCCTGAAGTGCCTGGTGATGTTCCTGGCACCATGTAGCAAGCATTCAATAAGTATTAAGCTTGGGGGTTGGGGTGGGGGCCAAGATGTGGTTTAATTGTTTTCTGTAAATACTTAAGAAACTATTGAAATGTTATATGTGGAGAAGCTGCTGCTCGATAGTCTTCAAATGGCAGCTACATGCAGAATGGATTGTCATACAGAGAAGTTAGAGGCAGGAAGATAAGTCAGGACATTGTTCCAAGAAGACATGGCAGTAAAGATGGAGGAGAGGTAATGAGGGAGGAGGAGTGGTTGAATGGGGGAATATAGAGAGGGGCCTTAGGAGGGGAACTGGGTGCCCTGTAGGAAGACTGGAAATGTGAGGACAAGGGAGTCAACACTGGAATCATAAACTGGTCAGAGAACTGGGGGATTACCGAGATTGTTTGCCTCTTCCTCTCTGACTCAGGGCAGTCTTCATGTCCAAGTGCAATCAGGATTTTACATCATTTCCCTGCTCCAAGGAAGAAAGTGGATTTTTACACAGAAATTTACCTGCCAGCTGCACTGCTGCCTTGACATTTTAAGTGGTACCTGCCCTTCTGTGTCAGACATTTCCCACAAATAAGAAAGTGACAAGTTTCCCTAATGGGCATTCAGCATTCAATGAAGTGAGAACCCTGCTGGGGGCTGGGGGGGGGGGGCGGAAATGTGGTGTCTGTAGAAGACAAAGAGAGCATCAGCAACAAATATATTTTGAGCAATTATCTTGGGGCCCTCCCACCCAGTGTCCCCATGCTCAGCCAAGCGAGGTCTTCAAGAGGAAGGCTGAGTATATGGGTGCCTTCCCCCCGCCTCCTGCTGAGTCACTGTAGCAAATTGCAGCAGGCAACTAGAGCTGCCTTGCAATCAGCAAGACCAAGCCCCAGGGAGCACAAATATTGGCCCTTTGGATTTGAAAATAGGTGAAAGAACATATTGGCATCAGACTCATATAGAAAAAAGAACTGTAAACATCATGTGGGCCTATTGGCATCCAGTGAGTGAATCCCCTTTTGTGACTTTGCTGCCATGTGCTTTGCTAGGTGTATTCAAGCTTGCTTCCAATGGCAGAGATTTTACCACTAACTTAGGGCTACTTGGTTAATTGGAACATTAGAGCTAACCCACTAACTCAGATGGAGAATTCAAGGCCTGGATGAGAGAAGTGACTTGCTCTAAGTCACCTGTGAGCTGGAGACTGGCCTTCCTGGGTCTTCTAGAACCCGGTCTTAATGTTCATTAGGCATAACATGGTGGTTAAAAGAATGGGTTCTGGGGCCAAACACCAGCCCTGGCCCTGGGTCAATACATCTTTCTTTTAAGTTCCAGTTATCTTGACTAAAAAAATGGGGAAAATAATGGTGCCTAACTTATTGGGTTGTAAGGATCAAATGTGAAAATGGGGTTGCCTGGCTGGCTCAGTCAGAGGAACATTTGACTCTTGATCTCAGGGTTGTGAGTAGAGTCCTACATTGGGTATAAAGATTACTTAAAAATAAAAATCTTTTTGGAGGGCACCTGGGTGGCTCAGTCGGTTAAGCATCAACTTTGGTTTGGATCATGATCTCACAGTTTGTGAGTTCGAGCCCCGCGTTGGGCTCTGTGCTGACCGCTCAGAGCCTGGAGCCTGCTTCAGATTCTGTGTCTCCTCCTCTCTCTGCCCCTCCCATGCTCATGCTCTGTCTCTCTCTGTCTCTCAGTAATAAATAAATGTTAAAAAAATTTTAATAAAAATCTTTTTTTTTTTAAATGAGAAAATGGATACCAGGTACTTCATACCATAGTTGGCACATAGCTAGTATGCAGTTACTATAGCTACTAAATATAATTAATACTGATTCTTCTTATGTTTACCTACAATCTCTGTTGAATATTAGGGAGTCATATTTATCATCTTTTTGACCACTCATCATATGGTTCTGTGTAGACCCAGGGTCTCAAAGGGAACCAAGATGGCAATGGAATTCCAAGAAGGCATGCTGACAGGAAATTACTCAGGCTGGCCAAGGACCTCCCCTTTTGCCAACCTTTTCAGGCTTCCTACGCAGCCTTTACCACCCATCTCTCTGTGCACAATGCAGTCTTTGAGTTGGGCCAAGATGTCTCCCCTGAGACTTCCATAAGAATACCATTTATCAGCACCTTGGACAGCATACAAATGATTCCTCATCTCCCAACAATCAGGGAGATGTTAATTCTTTGACACAATGCCAGATGACAGCTAAGGTATTTGGAAAGAAGGGGTTCAGAAATCTTCCTTCCCTGAGACCAAATTCCCAGGAAAATTGTACAGGCAGGGCATAAAGCAAGCAAACGAAGAATAAAACCTCCCAGATGTATGACTTTCATTCTCTACTTCCCACAGACAGCCCACTGCTTATTAAAAGTTTGGGATGGAAAAACAAAGTTGGTACCCATTCCAAAGAGAGTGATTGGAACAAAGTAGGCACATTTCATGGGACTGGCTGATATGCCAGCTCCCTCTCTGTGGCATTGTTACAATTATAGCTATTCTTGGGGATGTAATTCATTATGGACCCATTATTCCCAAGAAGCAGAGAAGAGCAAAAATCAAAGGTTTATCATCTGGCTGTGGTGCTTAGAATACAGCAGGCTGCCTGCTGGGTACATCCCGGGTGGCAATCAGAAACCAGAGCCCAGGGACAAATATACATTCCACTGAGCTCCTCCAGCCACCCGGATAAAATGATGCTATTTGCATCAAGGAAAAAAAAGGCTGCTGGCCCCTCTTTGGCCTTCTGGGCAATTTCCAGCCAGCTGGCCAATAGAGGAAGAGCTGCTGCCTTTAAAGAGAGGGGGATGGTCACCCTCACTCCCGGAGTTTAAAGAGAGAAGGACTATTACCAGTTGTGGAGTGCCCAATATGCCAGAACTGTGTTAAACACCTTATATGTATGGGAGAGGTATTATTAAACCCCATTTAGCAGAAGACAAACCTGAAACTGAAAGAGGTTGCTTAGCACTCTTGTAGTGTCAGAAACACAATTCTTACTGGCTTAAGTAAAAAAAGGGAAAATATTGGCTCAAGTGACTAAAAAGTCCAGGGGTAAATTGGTCTTCAAGTCCAGCTAGTTAGAACAGCTTAAAGATGTCTATCTCTTACCTTGGTTTTCCTCTGTATTATCGTCATCCCTAGGCAGGGTTTTTTTTTTCCTGTTTAAAAGACAGAGGTCACAAACTCTTCCTGGCCTCATCCTTCTAGCATAGCCACTCCAGTACAGAGAGCTTCTGTTCCTTAATAGTTCCAACAAAAGTCCCAGAACTGACACCCATTGACCTGGCATCGCTCACAAGTTATTTACAAATCAAATTGTCAAGGTGATGGAGTGCCCTGGTTGGCCAGGCCTGATTCAAGGGCCCACAGCTGGAGCTTGAGGAGATCCTGTCCCTCCAATATCACAGAGCAGGGGTGATTCCTTAATAAAATTTGACTCGCAGCATAAAAAGAGGGAAGAAAAGAGACACCTGGGTGGCTCAGTCGGTTAAGTACCTAACTCTTGATCTCAGCTCAGGTCTTGATCTTCAGATTGTGGGATCCATGCCCAGTGTGGAGCCTGCTTAAAAAAAATAATAATAATGGCCATTGTTAAATGTGCACCAAGTGATTTATACACACAGTTTCATTCATTCTTCACAACAACCCTGTGAGGTGTGTACTATTAAAGTAGCTGTTTCATCCAGACTTGGAGATATTAAATGTCTGGGCAGATACCTACAGCTAGCAAATGGCAAACCCAGAATTTGAGGACAGGTCTGTCTGATTTGAAATTGGTGTTCTTGACCCTATGCAAAAGTCTATAGGAACTTCCATTCTCACTGGGAAATAAGGGAAAGTTTCCTTGAGAAGGTAGCATTTGAGTGGTGTATAAGCAAGAAACTTTTGGATGTAAATGACAGAGATCTCATTAATACAGGCTTAAACAGAAATAGAGGATTTTTTTTATCTTGTGTAACTGAAAAACCCACGGAGAGATGGAAATGTAGGCACAGACTGGTCCAGGGGTACACGTGATGCCTATAAGACTTACTGTCAGTTCTCTCTTCTGTGCGAGCTGTATGAACTTGGGTGTGAGAACTTGAGTGTGACATTCTCCTAACTTAGCAACCCTTCTGGGAAAAGAGCATTGTTATTCCAAGAATTCCAACAAAAATTCAAGATCTGAGTCTTATTGGACCATTCAAGCCATGTGCCCATCCAGGTGGTCAGAAATACATTGACTGTCCCTGGAGTCAGGAGAACAGGTGGGTTAGTTTCAGCAGAAACATGTAGCATAGCCTGAACATGGAGAAGAGTGTCATTTATCAGTGTAAAATCAGGTTACTCTTATCAACAGAAGGGTAAGAGATATTAGGTTGACAAGAACAATTGATAGCTGCATTAGGTACCATCGTGCTTAAGAATCCATCCAAAAATGTAACTTAAAATAATCACTATTTAGCACCAGATTCTATGGTTATCAGTTTGGGCTTTTTCATGCATCTATGAACAGATGAAGGGTCAACTGGGACTTATTGGTCTCAGCTGAGCCATCATCCCTGTTTCTCAAGGTTTCTCAGCCCCCAGCAGGCTAGCCCAGCCTCATTCACAGGGTGGCAGAAGGTTTCCAAGAGAGACAAAAAGAGTTCAAGCACTTTTCAGGCCTCTGTTTGCACTTACAAACATCCTATGGGCGAAAACAAATCACATGACCTAGGCTAGAGTCACAATGGGAGAATACTCAAAGGTACGTAGCAAGAGGGCATGGATTGAAAGAGGGAAAGAATCTGTGGCCTTTCTTGCAATCTGACGCCATTTCAAACAGTGCTAGAACAGTGTCTAGCACATATTAGACACACCAAATAAAATTTTGTCAGATGAATGATGAGGTTCAGATGAGGGAAGAGCAGGGAAGGCCTTCAGGCAGAAGCAACACTGTTGGCAAAGTCCCCAAGATAGTAAATACAGATTTATTTGTAGTGAGCACATATGCTGTGGCTAATAATGGACCAAAGGAAGTAGTGGGACACAAGGGCCATAGTAGGGTAAACAATGTGGGTGCCGAGCTTAGGATTTGGACTTCTGTATGCACTGGGGAGTTGTTGAAGACTTCTGAATAGTGGCATGCTTCAATTAGCAAGTCCTAAGCAGGATTTTGGAGGGTAACTGCAGGCAGATGGACTTCTCTGGAGAACAAGATCCTGAGAAGAAGGAGGGACAATGACATCCTTGAAGACACAGCAACAGAGCAGCTACAGAGTCTACTGTGCTCCAGTGGGCACCGAAACTGAGTTTTGAACTCATTTTTGCTTGGCATATCCCAGATACCAAGCTTCTCCTGCCTCCCCCAGGCTGTGAGAACGTAGAGATATTCTGTCTCCTGAGCACCAACCAAATGCTACTTATTTCCCTCATTCGCTTGGAGTGGCCACTTCCAATACCTGGGAACAGCTGGCTGTCAGTCCTTCCACCCCCAGATGCTTCTTGTTGGGTCTTTCATGCACCAGAGCCTCCCCGGAAGTGAGATTTGGGCTCTAAGTTTCCACCTATTGCTCTGTTCTGAAAGCCAAACTTCCACTCAGAGCTGACCTGTCCAGGTCATTGTCAGTGCCCCACCCCCTGCTGAGATGCCAGTAAACATCAAAGACCCAAGATCCACTTAGGGGTGACCTTTTTTTGCAGAACCTCTCCAAGTCCAGTCACAGCTCAGTAGGCTTTGCAAATAACTGTGATGGGTCATTACTATCCCCTGCTTTACCTAAACATGTGTCCTGCCTGTCAATAGCAATGTTTTGCAATGTGGACTTTTTTTTTGGGGGGGGGAGCGTTATTGGTATGTATGTTTTGGCAAACAAGACAAGTACTGGCCTGTGGCAAACAACAACAAACCCACAGGCCACATAGTTGTCTTTTGAGAAACAATAAGCATCATGTTCAGACACCAAAAGGATATCCCACAGTGATCCCCACAGCAGCGCTGCAGATTAACTGTGGTATAGTCTTCATCCACAGACCCCAGCTCACTGAGGCCAGATGGGGCTCCTGTAGCTCCCAGGGGCAGGATTTGGAAATTGCAGGTGTCTGAATTGCTACAGTCTCTCATTCATATGCAATTTCCATGTAATGGTGTCCTCTGGGATAGAAAGAAAGAATTACAGCAGAATGCAGGGACCTGTTCTAAGCACTTCATATATTTTGACTCATTCAGTCCTCCTAAGCACCCTTTGAAGAAATTGAGGGACAGAGAGGTTTAGGGACCTGCTAAAACTCACCGACTTTGATGATAATGTTTCCTTTCTTCATGACTAAATGCTCAAACTTAAACAAAACTGAACCGGAAAGTAAATAAGTGAGTATTTTTTTTTAATGTTTATTTATTTTGAGAGAAGGGGGTGGTGCAGAGAGGGGTGAATTTTGAGAGGGGGCTGAGGTGCAGAGAGAGGAGGACAGAGGATCTGAAGTGGGCTCTATGCTGACAATAGAGAGCCCGATGTAGGGCTCAAACTCATGAACCATGAGATAATGACCTGAACCAAAGTCGGACACTTAACTGACTGAGTCACCCAGGCACCCCTGAAGATTTTTTATTTTTAATATTTTATGGAGTTTTGACACATGGAAAACTCAAATTTTACTGGTAAGAGCAGAAGAAAGCTCAAGCATTTCCTTTGTATTAGACCCTCAAGACCCCACACACCTCGCCTGCCTTCTTCGTGTTAATTCCTTACTTTGGGGTCCCCCTGGAGATCCTATCACACATGTTTCTCTCTTCCTCAGGAGAAGTGAGCTTGTCAGCACCTAGCACAATGCCTGGCACATAGCAGATACTTCAACGCTTGGTTGAAGGCCAAGACTTAGAAGGTTCTAGCCAGAGCTCATGACTGCAATGACTATTAAAAAAAGTCATTGCCTGGTCTGTGCCTCTGTTTCCCCATGAAGGGAAGCTTTGGACAGCAGCCACCACTGGCTCGTTTCACATAGTGGCAAACTCAGAAAAGTTCTATTGATGGAATCCTGAGCTCAGAACCCAAGGAGTGGGAAGACCTGCATCTTAGGATATATTCAAGAACCAGCGTGCCCAGCCCCAGCCCATCATGTCAATGTGTCTGGAAGTAAAGTGCTCACCCAGTGGTACTGGGCTGCCACATGCAGCAAGGTGTGAATGAGTTAGCAACGGCACTTTCCTGAATCACTGCATCATCCAAAGGCTGCCAGGTGGCAGCTGGCATCTTTGGCTGCTACGGTGGGCCAGGCAACGTCTGTTGCTCCAGGCACCCAGCTGGCTTTGTCAGAAGGACTGGGGAGGGTTGCCTTTCTCCTGCTGGATGTATTGGCTGGTAACACTGAGCACATGGGTGGGATGTCATCCGTGGCTCTTGGCTTAATCATACCCCAACATGGGAGTTAGGGGGTTGTGGTGGGATGGGGTGATCATCTGGATTCCTAACTTCCTCATTTGAGGTCTGCTGCTCAATGAGGTCTGAATAACTTCCAAACAATTAGTTTCAAGTTCCAGTTTCTTCCTCTGTACATAGGACAAGTAATCTGATTTCTGAGCCACAATTTCCTTGTTGGGACAGGAGGGGAATAAAAATAGGTACCTGGTAAGGTTGTTTTAAGATTCCAAGATGAAATGTATCATCTGCATACTCTAGCTAAACACCTGAACTCCTGGATACCTATTCTACTGTAGCCACTGGTACTCATCATCTGTCTAAAAAGTACCTCTTGATCCCTTCCTATCTGTTCTATTTTCTATGTATCATTTATCACAGTCTGTTGAAGCTCTTGTTTAACTATTGGCTTGAAAAATATTGTATTTTAAAATATTTGTTTAGAATAGCAATTAATTAGGGGCACCTGGGTGGCTCAGTCAGTTAAGCGTCCGACTTCAGCTCAGGTCATGATCTCACGGTCTGTGAGTTCGAGCCCCGCATTGGGCTCTGTGCTGACAGCTCAGAGCCTGGAGCCTGCTTCGGATTCTGTGTCTCCTTCTCTCTCTGCCCCTCCCCCACTTGTGCTCTGTCTCTCCCTGTCTCTCAAAAATAAATAAATGTAAAAAAAATTTTTTTAAAGAAGTTATGGGTTATTATCACTGTTTTTTTAAAAAATTTTTTAAACGTTTATTTATTTTTGAGACAGAGAGAGACAGAGCATGAACGGGGGAGGATCAGAAAGAGAGGAAAACACAGAATCCGAAGCAGGCTCCAGGCTCTGAGCTGTCAGCACAGAGCCCGACATGGGGCTCGAACTCACAGACCACGAGATCATGACATGAGCCAAAGTTGGATGCTTAACCGACTGAGCCACCCAGGCGCCCCTATTATCACTGTTAAGACCAGACCAGGGACTCTAAGACCAGACCAGACCAGATATCCATGAGCTCAGGTGTTCAGAGAACAAGAGTCTACCAAGAAGATTCCTGGGGAACAATGTCAAGTGTGCCCCAGCTAAAGCACAGAGCTTTACCCTTGCCAGAGTTATCATCATTATCATTATGGTTACCATTGATTGAATACTTCCTGACTGCCTGGCATTGCATTTAAAGAAAGAAAAACTATTATTTATAGTAAGATTAATAATGACCTGCTCTTTATATCATGTATGCATTTGTACACAGTTACACACATAGGTGTGTACACACACACACCCATCTTCCTCTAGAAGTAGACCCTAAAACAAAAATCAGAGTGCATGTAACTTATTTGGGAGGTGGTCCCAGGAAGTGATGATAAGAGTGGGTTAAGAAAGGCAGGGAAGTGAAGAAGTCAAGACCAGAGGGAGTTCTGAGAGGGTGACCACTGTTAGGCACATGGTGCTCGGACCTGCTGGGGTTCTCAGAGAAACAGTGTAGAACAAACCTCAGAGTTGCCCCATCTAAGTGATGAAGAAACAGTGATCTATCTACCAATTCCTGTGCATCACCTAACAGAGTCAACGTCCTGGCATTTCTGTCCTGCCCACACATAGTCTGAGCAAGTTCTCTGGACAAGAAGCCACAGGTGTATTCATAAAGGAGTACGAGAGGTGGTGGTTTGGGAACAATGAGTGCCAAGAGGTATTGGCAGAGCAATGATGGTGTCTGCCACGCCAGCTAAGAGGATGGGTCCTGATAACTGAAGTCTTGCTTGTTGGTGGTCTTGGGTGTGCCTGGAGACAACCTTAAGCAATGGGCATAGGGTGCAGGCTTGAGCTAACTGCCTGGAAAATAAAAGGTGATACGGAGGGTCTCAGAGAGAGCACAGAGTTGAGGGGCAGATAGATAGTGATGACCAGATGTTAGCAAAATTTATGTTGTTTCTTGAGGTCACAGACTGGGTTTGGGTGGAGGTGGGAAGCCAGGGTAGGGAGAGTTGATAAAGTCAAAGTCCTACCCTGGGGCTGGTGCAGACTGAACAAAGCAATGACACGCAGAGGCACCATGATCCAGGTAACATAAGCATGCTTATTCTTGAATCCTCACTGTTGGAACTTCTCTATATTAGTCAGCTATGGCCACGATAACGCTGCATAACAAACTATTCTCCAAACTCAGTAGCTTATAATAAAAAGAGCTTCATTTTCTAGTTCATGGGTCTGCAGACCCGTTTGGGAGGTGCTCGGCAAGTCATAGGTTGTCTCCAAGCTCATGATTGGGTTCCAGTCTGTTCTATGTGTGCCTTCATTCTATTCTGACCAGACACTATAACGTACATGTTCTTCCCCTGGTAGATCATATTTGTGAGAACCAAACCAAACCTTAGAAGCACATTTATAGCCTCTGCTCACATTGAGTCATAACATTCCATTGGCCCAAGCAAGTCACATGGCTAAGGCACCATCCACTAAGGCCACCACCACCCTCCTGTGTACGTGTGTGCATTGTAAGGTCACATGGGAGAAGGGGGGGTGTGAAGAATTGAGAACAGCAATCTCATCCACTAACAACCTCATTTTATCCCATGGGGAAGCTGATGCTTCAAAGAGTTAAACTATTTGTCTAAAGTCACAGCCTTGTATGGGATGCAGGTGGGTTTTGGACCCAGCTTTGCTTGACAACAAACAAAGCTTGTATATTTATCCTGATGAACTCCTCTGCTTGCATGTAAGGTGAGCTAACCCCCCAAGGGTACAAGGAACTGGAGTACAGCCTCAGAGGGTCCTCACCCATCTGGCAGTGTGCAAAGCACCCAAATTAACCAGAGATTACCTGTCTGCTCAAGGTTGTGCTCCAGATCTGTGTCAGGAAAGACAGAGCCTTGTTTCTCCTGCTTCCTGCACCATTCTCCCTAGATAGAACTGTGTGCTTTTGACTTTAAAACATCACCCAGGAGGGTTCCCTCCTCTCTGAGAAATCTTACCCATTGCTATCTAGCCAGAGGTTTTCAATGCAGGCCCGGGAGACCCAGAGGTGACAAATAGTTCCGTTTTCACTTCCTTGAAATTTCTCCTAAGTGTGCCTACTCTGCCAACCATATCTGCAAAGGGAAAGAGGTGAAGTTCACACCATTCAACTCCCAGCTGTTGCCATGGAGCCCGTCCAGACACCAACACGCCAGCAACTCTGGCTGCTATGCAATGGAATCAAAGAGGGGGAAAATAATCAGCGGGGGAGCAAACTCTTGTTTAAATGCAAATACCTTTGAGAGGAAGCAATTGAGGGAAAAGAAATTATGAAAACCCCAGTAGAGAGCACAGAGTTGGGACTGAGGCTGATAAGCCATGCTGGTCCCTCAGCGGGATAGTCTCTGCTTCATCTCCTGCCAAAGTGGGAAACTTGTGTTTCCAGAAGTGATTTGCCAATGACACACATCCCAGTCACCCCTAACAAGGTTCTTAGAAAGAGCAGAGTGGACTTCCTGATGGGCAGAGAGACTGGAAGAGCCTGGGATGCTGATGGGAGGGCTGAGCTGGTTTGCACTAGAATTTAAAGAGAAGGAAATGAAGGTTGAGAATTGAGACCCAAGCGGGAGATATTAGACAGGAATATAGGTACATCCATTAGCCTCCCCAAAGTGGGGGAAGAAGCCCCAGGGGAAGCAGGTTGGGGAAGGGCGTCTGAAAGCTCAATTAGAGACAGAAATGCTTTAGATTTTTCTGGCAAGAATTATGGTAGATTTTCATTTGCTAATCTTTATTAAAAATAAAGCCATCCATTTTTAGCTTAAAATTTCCTAAAGCTCAAGTATTTAACCACAAAAGGAGATTAGATCTTATAATTATTTTGTATTGAGGATTATTTTGATCTGTAAACTTTTTAAAAAGACACCTTGCAACTAAAAGACGCTTTCTGTCTCTGATCTCAGGAAAAGTGGGTAAGCTGGAAGACTTGGGGTGAGAAGTGAACATCTGAGACAAATCTGGTGCCTAGAAGCTCCAAATCACCACCACCTACCTCCCCCACCACACACCCACCTCCTGACTTGAGCCACCGTTGGGCTACAGATGTTTCAAGCAGGTACAGTGGTTGAGGTCCTCGGTGCTGTCTCAAGCCACTGCTGTCTGCGAGCACTGCAGGAAAGGAGATGGGAGAGAAGCCGGGAACATTTTGTCTCCAGCCTGAGTGCCCATGGGACTTCCAGTTATCCCCAGGCAGCTTAGCATCCAGGCTGTGAGGTTCTAGAAGGATTCCTGTGGTTGGCAAAAGGGCACCAAATTAAGAATCAAAAGACCTGTGTCAGAGCCCTGGCTCTAATATAATCCAGCCATACAACATGGGGCCACCGTTTCACCTTTCTGTGCCTTGGCCTCAGTGTCCATATCTGTGAAATGGGGTTGTTTTCCTATCATTTATTGAGCACTTAATGGAGGTAACAAACTGGCAAACTGTGGGCCACATGCCACCCCTGTATCTCACCTGCACAGTGCTGAAAAATAATCATGATTATTTTAAGATGAGGCAATTTCATATAAAATTCCAAGTTTCTGGTTTCTCTTGAAAAAGGATGTGATCTGACAACACGGAGACCTACCACATTACAGTCAGCTGGAGTAAACTGTTAAATTTAGAGAAAATACACGCTCCATTGGTCTCAATTCTCACCGCTCCCTGTTTGCCAAAACCCTGGGGCCAAGGGTCTGTTGCCTATTTAGCAGGGAAACTCTGTTTTACCCTGCAGTAGATAGAAATTTGGAAAGCACTGCGTATTTAATTCTTACAGCAACTCTCCTAAGCAGTAGGCAGTATATTCAATCCCATTTTACAGATTAGGAGACTGAGTCTTTTCTAAATAGAATCATGCAGGTTTCAGTTTGATTGCCACTTGCTCAAGGCCACACAACTAGCAAGTGACAGAGACCAGATGTGACCCCAAGCTGTCTTGCCTCAGAGCCCCCGCTTATAACCACTTCTCTATTCTGCTGGCCTACGAAGGGTACATCAAGCACTGTATTCAGATCACTGTACTCGGATCACAATGCTGAGGTTCAGGGAGGCGGTAGCCCACCTGGGTTGCTTTTTTCTGCGTCTCGCTTGTTCTGGAGATAAATGATCAGCACAGGGGTCAAAGCCATAAATAAAAAACCAGGGAAAATGAGAGCTGAAGGGACCCAGAGATGATTGGGTCAGATGTCTTCATTTCTTTTTTTAATTTTTTAAATGTCTATTTATTCTTGAGAGAGAGAAAGACAGAGCGTGAGTGGGGGAGGGTCAGAGAGAGAGAGGGGGAGACAGAATCCGAAGCAGGCTCCAGGTTCCGAGCTGTCAGCACAGAGCCGAATGCGGGGCTCGAACTCGTGGGCCGTGAGATCATGACCTGAGCCGAAGTCGGACGCTCAACCGACTGAGCCACCCAGGCGCCCCCAGATGTCTTCATTTTAAGGCCGGGAAACCTTGAAAAGGTTAAGTGACTTGTTCACACTCACCTATTTCCTGGAACTATCCATGCTGGGGTTAGATTAGGAAAATGAAGTAAAGAAGTTAATGAGCTTGCCAGATTTATATTTAGGCTCCCAAATTCACCTGGGCTGAAAATGCATAGATTTTACCGGTGCAAAAGTCTTCAAAGGGAGTCAGAATTACCTGGAGATTGCATCCATTTCCTCCTTTGCTCTTCATAGAGATTGTCCCCAAAATCTCAGCAAGGGAGGCGGGTAGCCATTTCTCCTAGTTTCCTTTTGGAAACACAGACCGTCAGAAGCCCAAAGGTCATCAAGAGGTCATCTAGGCCAATCATCTCGTTTCACAGGTGAGGAAGCCTAGGCCCGTGGGTGAGGGGACTCATCTGAGACTGTTCCACAAGCCGGCACAGAGCTAAACAGGAGCCACTCCCGCCTCACGTTCTGAGCTCACATCCCTTGGTACCGGTGCTGCTGTGAGCTTCTCACCGGCTCAGCTTGAGTCTCTTCCCGGGAAGCATTTTAATGATGTTGTTCAGAGGCTTCGCTGCTCGTTCCTCAGGGTCTCAGGATGGGGAGGACAGCTGGTCTAAGAACACACTCGCAGCTGGATTAATAAGAGAAGCAACACCTTCAAGTTCCTTCTCTTCGGCGGGAGAGTGAGAAACACAGCTGTCTCTCTCTTTGCATCCCAGATGCTCCCAGGGAGCGGAGACGTTCCTTGCTTTCCCACTTGACTAGAATTATGTGTGCTTCATGTTGATTGTGCACGTAGATGCCTCCCCCTCCAAGCAGCCTTCCCCGACTCTCCGCCAGAGTCGGTGCGGCTGCCTCCGGGCTCACGCCCCCAGCACTGTCAGCAGGGGAAGTCTACAACACACACCTCGAAACGAGCTCTTGCTGATCTCAACTGTATGAGAAACAGTTCCAAGGCAGGCACCAAATCTCATTCCTCTTTCCTCCCACAAGCCCCCCCAGCAACGGTGCACCTTGCAGTCATAAAAATAGCTGGTGCCACTTAATCCGGATTATAATAGACCAAGCTCTGGGCTAAGAACTTGGCATGCTTTATCTCAGTGGATCCTCAAAGCCACTCTGCAGGGAAAGTATTACTATACCCATTTTTTGGACAGGGACCCTGGAAGTTTACTTGCTCATAGATTTAGTGTAGCATTAGTAAATCCAACCTTCCCATGTGTGTCGTTTCTCTTTCCCCTCTCCCTTCACCTCCCACATTTTTCCAAGGCCCTCAAACTGACCCAACTTCTCTTGCCTCGGGGCTTTATCTGAGCAGATTCCTCTGTCTACATCACACCCCCTCCTTCACCCAGTTAATTCTTGGCTCAGAGGTTTTCTCCAAGGTGCATCCTCCTAACCCCCAAACTAGGCCATGCTCTCTCGTAAATAGGTCTCATAGCTTCCCCAGCTTTTTGTTCATGGCATTTAACTCTTCCAGTGCTGATCAATCCCCTTGTTACCCACCCCAACCCCAACAATGACCCACCCCCGTGATCCACCCCAACAGGTTGCATGGTGCCTAGTGAGCTGCGGGTCTGCCCAGACTCTTAGGTATGACTTCTAATTTTTTTTAATGTTTATTTATTTTTGAGAGAGAGAGAGAGAGAGAGAGAGAGCATGAGCAGCGGAGGGGCAGACAGAGAGGGAGGCACAGAATCCAAAGCAGGCTCCAGGTTCCAAGCTGTCAGCACAGAGCCCGACGCGGGGCTCGAACTCACAGACAGTGAGATCATGACCTGAGCCGAAGTTGGACGCTTAACCGACTGAGCCACCCAGGCGCCCCTTCTCATTTTTCACGGGATCTCAGATGTAAGTTATTCACCTTCTTCAGTACACAGCACACTCTTGTTGGCCTAAGCAAGGCCCCTCTATTTGTTATTTCTTGTCACTTTTACTTTTTCCCCTTTGCCCTTCAACCCTGCTGTCTGCTCCCTTTCCTCTCCCCAGCCTTTGTCATGGGCCTGCACTGCAGTGTATTTGATGCAGGTTCTCAAGTACTCGTGTATACAGCCTTGTAAAATGAGTTTTGCTTGCTCGTGTTTTTAAATTATGTAAATGACATATTATAATGAAAAAAGCATAGTAGTTTCTTATTCCGTGGGGTTATGATTACCATCTGTGTCCTCCATTAGTATAAACTCCTTGAGGACAGGCCCTTTATCTGTTTTGCTTGTCATTTTCTCCCCAGTGTCTAGCCAAGTGCCCAATGTAAAGTAGCCACCCAACAGACATTTGTTGGCTGAATGGACATGGGACTTCGAAGTACATGCACGAGCTATGATGCACGGTAGAAAAAGCAGGTGCTGATAAGTGATTACATCAATGAGAGACTAGATGGAGGAGGTGATCAGTTACAAAGTACCAGCTGGGAAAGACCAGCTGCTTGGCCAGCAGATAATATGGAGGCCCAACACGCAGCTGGTTCACTTTCAACAAAGCAGGTTTCCTGTTTGGGCAAAAAGAAAATCATTTGGTTTCTCACTTTCTCTTTTCAGTGACCGCTGGGAGTCCATGGCTGGAACAGCCATCAACCACAAATTCAAGAGCAGCCTGGCTCTTATCAGAAGCGAGTATAGAAGGGCGTCCTTATTACTTCCTTCCAAGCACTTCAGCCTCAGCCCTCCTAGAAGAGCTAGTCTTTCAGCCCAGCGCCTGAAATCATGTGGGCAGTCTTCCACCCCACCCTAAATTGGGTTTTGAAACCTCCACTTCAAGGGAAACGGAGAATGGGGAGGTATGACCTGAGGTGACAGGAAAATCAATAGCCGGGTTTCAAAGTCATTCTGGGTGAAAGGCCCAGAGGCCATATGATAGAAGAGAACAGGAGTGGACACTGGGTGAGCTGCTCCAGGCTTCCCAGGCCTCCTCAGAAGGCATGTGACCTTTACCCTGCCGGCTGGAAGCAAGGCCACATAGCAGATAAAAAGTGCGGCTGGATAGAACCCCAAGCCTAAAGCTTATGTAGGGAATCATGGAAAGTGGAGGTGGAAAGGCACCTATGAGTTAGACCATCCGGCCTAGCTCTTCATTTTATATTTACCCAAAGCCCAGAAAGGGAAGGATCAGTCCAAGGTCCAATAGTGAGCCTATATACAGTGCAGACTGGAATCCTGGTTTTCTGAGCCCTACCCCAGACCTCTTTCCATTACATCAAGATTCCTTACACAGTAGATAGTTCCGTGTGATTGGCAGAACAATGGCCCCCTGAAAATGTCCATGTCCTAATCTCTAGAACCTATAAATATGCTACCTTACACGGCAAAAAGAACTTCGCAATGTGATTCAGTTAAGGATCCGGCGATGGGAGATTATCCTGAATTATCTGGATAGGCCCAATGTAATTGCAAGGGTCCGAGTCAGAGGAGCAGATGTGATGACAGCAGATGTGATGAGAGGTTGACTGGTGGCCTCTGAAACTTGGAAAAAGCCAAGAAAGGGACCTTCCCCCTGGAGTCTCGAGAAGGACCACAGCCTTGCGAAGCTATGTTAGCCTTCTGACCTCCAGAACTGTGAAGTGATAAACCTGTGTTGCTTTAAGCCACTAAGTTCGTGGTCATTTGTTATAGCAGCAATCAGAAACGAATACCACCGTGGTACCCCTCAACCCACATGCTAATGATGCAAATCCCCCAGAGACAGGAAGGCTCACGGAGTCCCACCCACACTTGAGTGGCCATGTATCACAGTGATTATGAGCACACTCCACGGAAACAACCCCAAAGACCATCCACAGGCAAATAGAGAGACACATTGGAATAGCCGTGGAATAGCATATGACCGTTCAACAGAACAAACCTCCAAAATATGCCATGACATGGATGAACCCCTCAGACATGACACTGGACAGAAGGGAGCCAAGACACAAAAGATTAGGAACCGAATGATTCCGGCTACATAAAACCCAAGTACAGACAAAGCAAATCCGTGGTGATTAAAATCAGAATGATATTCTGACGATGATGTTCTTCCTGGTAGGAAGAGTATCAAAGGGAGAGGTGACAACAGAGCCAGCTGGGGCGGGAAATGTTCCGTGCCGTGATCTGGTCACACATGGTGTGTAGGTAAGTAGAACTCCACCGTGTGGTACACTTAGGATTTGTTCACTTTCCTACAAAGTAGTTCGTCTCAGCTCTGCCATTTCCCGTGTGTGACCTCGGGCAAGTTACCAAACTTATCGGAGCCTGTGTTTCTCACCTGCATGACGGGGATATTAACTGCTCCTGCTTCGTGGAGTTGCTGTCAGTTAGTGCATATCAAGTGCTCATGAGGCACCTGGGTGGCTCAGTCGGTTCAGTCTCCGCCTCTTGGTTTCAGCTCAGGTCATGGTTTCATGGTGCACGGATTTGAGCCCCTGCGTCCGGCTCTGCGCTGACAGCATGGAACCTGCTTGGGATTCTCTCTCTCTCTCTCTCTCTCTCTCTCTCTCTCTGCCCCTCCCTTGTGCATGCTTTCTCCCTCTCTCCAAAAATAAATAAATAAACTTAAAAAAATAAAGTGTTCACAACTCTGCCTGACACAGAGTGAGTGCTTCATAAATACTCCTCACTGTTACTCAAGGTGTAGACAAAGCGCCATGCTGGAGCCACTATATCCCAGCCCATGACAGCTGATCGTGTCCTTTCTTCCCAACTCCGCAATGAGAGCCATTATGTTGGTAGCTTGAAATCTGCCACTGCGGGAATACTCACATCACAACAATTGTCAAAAACTACAAATCAGTGCCTCTTTGTTAACTTGTTTGGACAGCCAGTTATTAAACACTTACCAGAGTACCACTGTATAAATGGCTGAAATCAGACCCTCTCTGGAGAGTGTTTTACTTTAGGAATGGGAGAGAGAAGACAAGGGACCTTGTGGGAGGAAAGCAGGACCTACCACTTCCACTCTGTGGTGGACCCAGCAGCCCGGCGAGACTTGCATGGGGCCCCCATGACAGCATCAGAGTCTCCCCCACCCCACCACTGTCTCCTTCTCATCCTCTCATCCCTGGGCTTTAACCACTTATTACGGCCAGCCTGGCCTTTCAGACCCCATCTTCCCTTAATATACCCCTTTTGAGAAGCCCGGCCAACCTTCCCACCCATCCCCTCACCAATCCCTCCCTCGCCAGGCCCTCCTCAGAGGGCTGGCCCAGAATTACGCTCCCTGTTCCTTTTCTGTCTCGAACCAACTGCCCTTAGATTCTCCTGAAATCCGCTCTTTCTCATCATTGACGTCTTATCTCCAACATCGCCTCTTTAGAGCAGCTGTCCCCTTGGCCACTCTCAGTCACTTCCCATCATTACTCAGCACTGACTGAAGTTCCTGAACGTGTGACAGCTCATCATCCCCATTCTATGTATCAAGAAACTGAGGACTGGAGAAGTTAGGGAACTTGCCCATGATCACAAAGGCAAGAAGTGACAGAGCTGGGATTTGAGCGCGCACCAAGCCCGTGTGCTTAGCCACTCTGTCATGTGATGGACGGCCTGGAAGGCAGGGCTGTGCAGGCAACTGGTGAGTCCAGAGAGAAGACGGCTCCGCAGGACCTAAGCTGGGGTGGGGGGTGGACACCACTGCCAAGCCAAGGGGTCCAAGAGAGTCTGGCTGCAAGTTTGAAGTCTGATATCCCCAGGCCAGTGCAGTAACAAGATGCAGAGAGCGATGAAGGGCGCAAAGGAGTGCCTTTATTCACTTATTTATGGAGGATGAGATATTAATCAAGGGCCTAGCCTTTGAACTGTCAGCACCTTCTCCTACAGCAGCACGTCAGCAGGTGGGAAGAGCTAACACTAGGGGAGGAAGTCAAATTCTCTGCTTCTCTCCAAGACTCCCAGACCCCCCAGCACAAAGCCTTCACCATGCCAGGGAATCAATCCTTTGACCAGAGAACCGTTGGCTCCACACAGGATGGGTGGGAGGCAGGAGCAGGGGTGGGGGAAAGCCAGCTGGGGCCGTGGAAAGGGGACTAGACAGGAGTTTTCAAGCCCCATGGGACTGTGTAGACCACTTAGCACAGTGCCTGGCACACACAGGCACTCGAGAAATGTTCACAGATGGTAGTATTCCTAGCTCTGTGTGACCTCAGGCAAGTCACACAGTCTGTCTTTCATCCCTCATGTGCAGGGGACGCATGAAAGAATGCCCTGCCGAGCCCCCTTCTCAGAAAAGTCATATTTATGAGGTGCCTCATAAATACTGAATGGCTGCTGTTTGTGCTAATCACAAAACCCTTTCAAAATGTAAGGTGTTAGTTCTTTTTGATTTTTTTTTAATTTGAGACAGAGAGAGAGAGAGAGAGAGAGAGAATGAGCGCAAGTAGGGGAGAGTGGCAGAGGGAGAGAATCTTAAGCAGGCTCCACATCCCATGCAAAGCCTGACTCGGGGCTTGATCTCACAACCATGAGATCATGACCTGAGCCAGAATCAAGAGGCAAGTCAGAGGTTCAACTGACTGAGCCACCCAGGTGCTCCTGTAAGGTGTTATTTCAACAGCCATCTGAAAATGCAGTATGATTTCTGGTCAGGTAGCAAGCTCCCCGTCACTGGGTTTATGCAGACAGTAGCTGAGAGAGAAGAGGCTTGCGTGGAGTACCAGCTTAGGCTTTCCTCTGGGAAGGTGGCACTGTTCAGGGATTCAACCTCAGAATCCAATAGTGAGAGTTCAAATCCCAGATCAGCTATCCATTAGCTTTGTGGTTTTAAGTTTCTTAATCTCTTGGATCCTGGTTCCCTCATCTCTTAGACTGCAAGAAAAATGGTACCTGCCTTCTATGGTTGTTTAGAGAATTGAGTGATTTAATGGGCGAAGAAGTGATTTATTGAGCCACTGACAGGAGATGGGTTTTTTCCTATTTCTTTTTTTTTAAGTTTGTGTATTTATTTTGAGAGGAGGTGGGGGAGGGGCGGGGGGGGGAGGGAGAATCCCACGCAGGCTCTGCACCATCAGTGCAGAGTCCCATGTGGGGCTCAAAGTCACGAGATCATGACCTGAGCCGAAATCAAGAGATGAACGCTTAACCAACTGAGCCACCCAGACGCCTCGTTCCTATTTCTGCCTCTAGTTGTACCCAGTCAAACCCCCCACCTTACCCATTTGGTAATGATCGCTTCAGCAGATACTGAAACATTCTGACCACTTGAAGTCCTGAAGTTCGGTTTAAATTTTTTTTTTCAACGTTTATTTATTTTTGGGACAGAGAGAGACAGAGCATGAACGGGGGAGGGGCAGAGAGAGAGGGAGACACAGAATCGGAAACAGGCTCCAGGCTCTGAGCCATCAGCCCAGAGCCCGACGCGGGGCTCGAACTCACGGACCGCGAGATCGTGACCTGGCTGAAGTCGGACGCTTAACCGACTGCGCCACCCAGGCACCCCTGAAGTTCGGTTTAAATCTCATTTCTTCCCTCCTCCTAGCATGGGTTGGACTGATGGGTCAAGAGACAGGACCAGAAGTGGGACAGGGGCCCGGCCTCCCCATTCACGTCCCCTCCTCCCTGCACCTCAGAACAATAGCCACCTCCCTCCCTCTCTGCTTCTAGGCCTCTCCTTCCTCCTCTGACATGCAGTGGCCAAGGCAGGTGGCTGATATGCTACCCACCTGACATCCAGGCAGTCAGGGGCAGGTGTTCCTTGCCTCCTGGAGGGTCAGTGCCTTTCCTCCAGGTGCTGGTGGTCCCTGCTGATATGGTGGTCTTTGTATCAGCGGTATGTCAGCTTTCCCTGGGGTGGCATTCACTTAGTGTAACAGCAGCTGTGAGGACCACTCAGAGAGGGGCAGCCCCACTCACCCTTCAGCCCTGCCGGGAGGCCATGATGACCCTTCTCCAGCTGCAGCACCTGCTGGAAACCTCCAGGCTCCTTCAGGTGAAACTGCAGGAGCCCCTGACCACCCAGTCCTGTGGCTCTTGAGGCACATACTACACGTACTACTTTCCTACTCACTGCAGGGGAGGGAAATGTTTGCCTCTCAGGGTCCCTGGCCGGTCTGAAATGTAAACTGACAGATGAACAGGAGAAAAGCATACAAACATTAATATAAGGGTTACGTGACCCGCAAACCCTCATAAGGAAACGAAGACCCGAAGAGATTATTAGACCTGGATATTTTTATGCTGGGTTTGCTGGGGAGTGGACAGTCGTAGAGGAATAGGATGGGTCAAGAGGAGCAAACTGGAAGGAGCTCAGCGAGGCCGGTTCATTGGATTCTTCTCTACATCCTTTTGGTCGCTTGCTCTTCGGAGAGGAGAACGCTCCTTTCCTGCAGGTACAGGCAGACAGAGGCCAGGTCAAGCAGCTCACACCTGAATTGTAGCAAGTTGTAAATTGTAGCAACCAAAGGGGGCTGCGGGAGCTCAGTGGCTGGGGGAGGACTCTCACCTGGGGGTTTTACCGCCTGCCTCGAGGAGAGGGATGGGGGTAAGGGTGACCCTCCCATTTCTGCTGTTTTCTCAGACTCCTTCAGCTTAAAATAGTCCGTAAGCCAAGGTGCCATATGTTGGGGTAGCTTGTCCTGAACTCCCTCCTCACCCAGCTGGCCCAGGCAGTTCCAGCTCTCACTGCCCCCTTTCTGGGTGCCAGGCCCTGTGTGCTCCGCATTCCAAACTCCCAGGACCCCTGCTGAGCACACCCACACCGTGCTCACCCACGGTTCCCATGGCAGTGCAGACTGGGCCTGGGGCTCTGCCACTCAGCGAGTGTCCAGCTGAGTGTCCAGCTGAAAGTGACTTGTCAGTCTCCCCCTTTGGCAAGCTCCTCCAAACTGCAGGAGGGATTCCCTTGGAGGCTGCCGCCCCCACCCCCTGTTTTGACGTGTCTCTGGGTCGGGGGTGGGGGTGGGGGTGGGGGACTGTCACTACATTGTTCCCTGCCAGGGCTACAATTCTGCCTCTCTCCTTGGTTTTCAATTACAAACCAGAAGGGGAATTTGGGGCTAGCCTGGGGCAGGACTAATCTGCTGCCTTCCTTGGGGCCAGTGAGGGCGGGGCAGGGGGTGTTGGTGGCTGGCCACTGCCACTGGCAGTCCTCACCAGAATAGGGAGAAAGCAGCACTTCTGGATCCTCTGCTCTGGACCTTAGGCACTAGTCCTTGGGTGAAGTTGAAGTTCCCCCAACACTCCCCAAAGGTTACGTTAACATGGCAAATAGTAAGTGCTCCCCCCAGCTTAGCTGCTAGCTGCTGGGCCCAGCTTCTGCGCGGCCCCTTGCCCACCCACCATGCTTTAGCCCCCTGAGCTTCTCTCAGCTCCTCCAATCTGCCCCTGGCTCTTTTCATGTGCCATTCCCTCCCCCCAGGAATGCTTCTCCAGCTCCCTCTCAGCCGGAAGATCTCAGGGAAGTCCTTGCTGACCATCCCTGCATGAGTCAGGCATTCATACCAGGTGTTGCCAGGACAGCTGGCCTTTTTCACAGGCTTATTTTTCTACTTCTCCCACTGGAATCTGAACACATGTCTATTGAGCTCTCCCAGGCCTTTGCCAGTGACACAGTGGTTGGTACAGAACAGGAGCCCAATACCTGTTTGTTGGAGGGGGTGGGGGCGGGGAAGGCCTTTTAAAAGACCTCTTTTTAAAGGCCATTGTCTGGTGAAGCTCTGATATCCTGGGGGATTGGGAGACTTAAGGCCTAGGGAGCTTGGAGCCCTCTGCTCTTCCCTCCAAAGAGGCAAAGCAACCCCTAGCAGTGGGTACAGGCACCCCCTAGCCCAGAGCAAACCTTACCCTGCCTCTCACAGTGCTCCCCTAGAGTGCCAGCTGTCGGCAGATTTCATAAGGCCTAGGAGAGCTATATGGAAAGAAGAATAAAAAGAAAAAGAGACTGAAACCCAATTCTATGAAGCTATAAAGTTAACCAGGGCCCATTTCTCCTGTAAGGTCCGAAGCTTCCCTCCCTGGGGTCTGTGTTAATGGAGCAGTTACTAACATTCCATTTGAGAACAGCCAAGATAGTTAAGGACTTGAGACCAAGTCCATGGCCATTAACCAGCTAATAGGTGAGAAAGAGTGCGTGGGCCAGCACTTGGATGGCAGTCAAACACCGCTGGGCTATACAGCAAGGCAGAACCTTTCCTCTGCTCCCCACTGGTCATGAGACCTTTGCTACGTCAGCTAAGTTCTCAGCACCGGATTGGGAAATGGAGATTCATTCCTCCCACAAATATTTGTTGAGCCCCCACTATGTGCCAGGGCCAGGGATTTCAATCCTTCCTTTTCCAGTGGTTTTGAGAAGAAATCCTGACTCAGATGCTTCGAAGGCCCACAGGGGTAACAGAAATGAGAGGCAGGGGGAAACGGGAGTGCTTATGCCTAGCCAAAAGGGGGCAGCAGATACTCAACTCTAGCTGGTTGTTGCCTTGTGGGAATGTGGCCCAGCACGGTCAGGGCTTCTGTTCCTGTTAGAGAATCTAAAAATCAATACTTTTATGTGAAATCTTATAATTTTTAGAGGTTGTCAAACTAATTCAAATTGTTTTAAATGTCCAAGTAGGTCAAACACATGGGCACCATCTGGCACGCTAGGGCCTAGCTGGTGACCTCCAGGAAAGGCTGTAAGGTAACCGACAGGAAGAACTCAGTTCAGAGTCTCCACTCTTCTCTTTTGTCAGTATTATTTAATTTATAATACATACCCAGTTCCCAGACAGCTCTTAGCCCAGACGAGGAAATAGGGTACACCAATGTGTAGGCAGATCCTATGGGTTTTAATGTGAACCACAAGATAGCTGCGGAGGTTGGAGAGGTCATTTCCGTAGAAAAGAAGGCAGGCTTCCTGAAAGAGGCGGCATGGGCTGGGCTGAGGAAGATTTGTGAGACGCTGGGGTCCTGAGCCACATAATCACACAGAGCATCTCACCAACTCCCTCATCTGAGGGGGTGGTCAGGAACATCCTCTTATACTGTGTTTTGTCCTGGGAAGTCTCAACCTTATAAAGACGACAGTTCTCCCTAACTTAACTTATAAAATCTAGGTAGTAAAAATATCTTCAGATTTTTTCTACAGCTGAACAAGTTGATTAGAAAGTTCATTTGGAAGAAAGAACAAATAAGAACAGTGAGGAAAATCCTGAAAAAGAAGAACAGAGAGCGGGGGTCCAGCCCTACTGGATAATGAAACATGCTGTAAAGCCTCTATGACTGAAATAAAACAGAATAGGAGATTCGGGAAAAAACATTCATACACAAATTTAATATGTGATAAGGACAACAGCTCAAATCGGAGGAAGAAGAGTGGACTTTGAAATTATATCCAGGTGATTGGAGTACCATATAGGAAAAAGACAAACTTGGATGCATTCATCGTGTCATACATCAGGATAAATCCCAAATGGATCAGAAGTGTAAACGTGGAAAAGGAAGCCATACAAGCACTAGAAGAAAACATTGTTGAATTCCTCTGTAGCCCGGGGAGGGGGAAATCACTCCTAACTATGACTCAAAATCCTTAAGAAATAGGGAAAATATAGATCAATGGATTACATTCAAAAAAAGTTTTTTTCCCTTGGCAAAAGTTGTGACAAAGTGAAAAGACAAACAACAAACTGGGAATAATAACTGCAACTTATGCCACAAGAGTTCACACATCTATATATAAATGAGCTTCTAAAATGAGAAAAGAAAAAGACCAACAAGCCTGTAGAGAAAGAGGCTACAGAATTATACCAAAGTCCCCAGAAAGAAATTCAAGTGCTTATTCTTTTGAATAACTAAGGGGTGCGTGGGTAGCTCAGTCGGCTAAGTGTCCAACTCTTGATCTAGCTCAGGTCTTGATCTCAAGGTCATGAGTTCAGACCCTGGGTTGGGCTCCATGCTGGGCATGAAGCTTACTTAGAGAGAGAGAGAGATGCTCAAATTTGTTCATTCTAAGAGAAATGTAAAATCAAACTAGACAGGTATAATTTCTCACCTCTTCAATTGGAAAAAGTCAAGCCTGACAAATTTTCTGTTGGTGAATCTCTGGAGAAACAGGATCTCAAGCTTTGCTGGTGGAAACGCATACTGTACAATCCCTGTGAGGGAGAACTTCACAATATCTGGAAAAATTGCATACACCTAAATTATATTTACCTTTGAGCCAGCAATCCCATTTCTAAAAATAAAACTCAAAAATACACCGGCAAAAATATGAAGAGATACATGCACAAGGCTATTCACTGAGAACCATTTGGAGTAGTAAAAGATTGGAAACAACCCAAAAATACATCCAAGACTGATTGAAAAAAGTATAGTATACTCCTACCATGACAGGGTGACCAACCAATCCATTTTGGAAGACACGGAAATGTCAGTGCTAAGACCTGGAAAGTCATAGGCAGATGGGAACAAGTTAGTCACTTTCACAATTGAGGATATGCAACCATGATGAAGGAGGGAGCGTGTCTCTTTATACGAGTAGGGAGTGATCATCAGAATACATGGTTCCATGAAAAAAAGCAAAGTGGAGGAAAGTATGTAGAGTATACTACTCCTTAGCTAAAAAAAGGGTGAACACAAAACACACATGCACCAACATGCACAAACACATACCTGCTTATGTTATCAAAAGAAAGAATAGAAAATAAACCATAAATATTATTTCTAATTGTGATGTATAGCAGAATGGAGGCTATAGGGTGGAAGGTACAGGAATAGCAGCTAGACTTCTATGAACAAATCTTGGTTTGTATATTTGGTTTATAATCATGTAAATATTCTATATAATTGTAAGACAAATTGAATTAGAAAAGGAAGCTCCAAAAAATTTTTTTTTAAATATGACTTCTGCGGGGCGCCTGGATGGCTCAGTCGGTTAGGTGTCTGACTTTGGCTCAGGTCATGTTCTCACGGTTCATGGTTGGAGACCCACATCAGGCTCTGTGCTGACAGCTCGGGGCCTGGGGCCTGCTTCCAATTCTGTGTCTCCCTCTCTCTGGCCCTCCCTCGCTCACGCTCTGTCTCACTCTCTCTCTCAAAAATAAATAAACATTAAAAAAAACTTTTTTAAATACGACTTCTGCTTCAGGCAATGACAGTATAACTGAGACTGGACCAGACTTTCAACCACACGGAAAGCAAACAAAGTAACTGTTTTTAGATGTTGCACACCAGCCATTTGAGGACTGGGATCCGTTAGAGAAATTGCCCTGGCTCTCTGCTTGGAGGTATTGCTCTAGACCATGCAGCACAGGGAGGGGGACTCCAAGCAGAGCAAAGCAGTCTTGCTGAGATGAGGGGGTAGACATTAGAATTCAGCTGCTGAGTCAGTTGGGAGTTGCAGGACTAGGTACCAGACAGGAGGGCCTTAAGCATAGAAAGAGCTTTGAAATCTACATAGGAGTCCCCTTAAGTCTTAGCTAAATACAAAGAGTAAATGCACAGTACTGGATTCTAGAAATCCTGGCAGAGAACAGCTACAAAGGAACAGTGAGCTGAATGCAGATTCCAAAAGTCATAGCTCTGGGAGGCATATGATGTGTGATCATCCAGAGCAGAGAGCCCTACTGAACCCTCCTGGCATTCAACTGAGATACTGGCAAAGCCACCCCCTGGAGTATAGGGCTACCATAGCCCCAGAGTAAGGATGGCTATAGACATACCTTTACAAAGCTTAAAAACAAGCTTTTAAATGATCCAGCTGATCCACTAGTAAATTAACTGCCTGCCAGAAAAATAATTTTTTTTCAAAACCCTTTAAATGAAGACACCAAATCCTAGACTCCACATTATAGCATCCACAATATCCACCATACAATCAAAAGTTATTAATCATGTGGGAAAAAAAAGAAAAGGAGAGTACAACTAGGAAAAATAATCAATAGTAATTAAGAGAAGCAGATCTAGAGATGACAGAGGTGGTGTAATTAGTAGACACTTTAAAATAAGCTATTATAGGGGTGCCTGGGTGGCGCAGTTGGTTAAGCGTCCGACTTCAGCCAGGTCACGATCTCGCGGTCCGTGAGTTCGAGCCCCGCGTCGGGCTCTGGGCTGATGGCTCGGAGCCTGGAGCCTGTTTCCGATTCTGTGTCTCCCTCTCTCTCTGCCCCTCCCCCGTTCATGCTCTGTCTCTCTCTGTCCCAAAAATAAATAAACGTTGAAAAAAAATTTTTTAAATAAGCTATTATAAATATGTTTTTTTATTTTTTTTTATTTTTAAATGTTTATTCTTGAGAGAGAGAGACAGACAGACACACAGACAGACAAAGAGAGAGAGCACAAGCAGGGGAGGGGCAGAGAGAGGGAGACACAGAATCTGAAGCAGGCTCCAGGCTCTGAGCTGTCAGCACAGAGCCTGACTCAGGATTCGAACTCACGAACTGCGAGATTATGACCTGAGCCAAAATTGGACGCTTAACTGACTGAGCCACCCAGGAGCCAGAAAATGTTGTTGTGTTTTTTTTTTTTATTTCAAAGAAAAGAAAGATATAATGAGTGAAACTATGGAGGAATATCAGTATAGAAATGGAAACTTAAAAAAAATGGAAATTCTAGAACCAAAAAGTAAAATATCTGAAATAAAAAAAAATTCAGCTGATAAGCTAAATTGGGCACTGCAGAAGAAAAGATCAATGGACTTGAATTTATGACAATAGACTCGATCCAAAGTAAAGCTAAAAAGCTAACTATTGGGATAATATCATACAGTCTAACATGTGTGCAATTAGGGCTCCAGAAGTAGATGAGAGACTAAGAAAGAAAAAATATTTGAAAAAATAATGGCCAATTTATTTTTTCCAAATTTGTCAAATATCAGTTTACTTCAAAGAGCTTGAACTTCAATGCAGGATAAACACGGGGAGCAGAGCATGTAGGCACATTATGGATCAAATTGCTTGAACCAAAGATACAAAGAACATCTTAAAAGCAGCCAAGGCCAAAAGATACATTATATGCTGGATAAAAATGGAAAACTACCTACCTTTTTTTTATTATTATTAAAAACAATGTAAGTCAAGGAAAAAAATATATAATGACATATTGAAAGTGTTGAGAGAAAGGGGAAGAAACAAGGCTGTTAATCTAGAATTCTATATCCAGGGAAATAATCTTCAGAAATGAAAGCAAACTGAAAACATTTTCAGAAGAACAAAGTGGATCATCACTGGGAGAAATACTGAGGTTCTTCAGATGATACGTGGATCTAGCTGAAAAAAACAAAGAGCTGAAAATGGTAAATACGTAAGGAGATATAAAAGCCCTTTCCCTCCTTGATTTTTTTAATTTTTGAAAACATAATGGGTGGTTTAAAGCAAAAGCGATAATGTGTTGTGAAATTTATAACATGTGGAAGCAAAACATATGCTAATCACGGAAAGAATGAGTAGAGGTTAAGTGGAAATATACATGGTGTAAATTTGTTATATTACGTGTGAAATTGATACAATCTTAACTCTAAGTAGGCTATGACAGGTTAAGGATGCATATTGTTTTCATAAATCGACCATTAAATATAAAACAGAGAAGTCTAGCTAGAAAGCCAACAGAGGAGATAAAATAGAATAGTGAAAATAATTAATTTAAAAGAATACAGGAAAAGAGGCAAAAAGGAAGGGCATATGGGCAAATATAAGGCAAATAGCAAGATGATAGGCCCCAAGCTAACCGTATCGATAACTATATGTTTTACATTAAATTTAAATAAGACCAAACACTCCAATTTAAAGGCAGAAATTTTAAAAATCGATTAAAAAAAAGCAAGACCCAAGTACATGCTGTCATCAAGAAATGCTCTTTAAATATAAAAAGCATAAATAAATAAGCAAGCAAAAGATAAGATTGAAAATAAAGAAATCTGGAAAGACATGCTTTGCAAATAGTACGCTTAATCAAGCTGAAGTCGTCAAAGATTTCTTGGACAGGACACAGAAAACACTAATCATAAAATATTGATATATTCATCTTTCTCAAAATCAAAAACTTCTGCTCATCAAAAGACACCACTAAGAGAATAAAAAAGCAAGCCACAACGAGGAGAAAATGTTCACAATACAAATATCTACCAAAGGATTTTTATCTAGAATATGTAAAGAACTCTTATAACTCAACAGCCAGAACAATTCAGTTTTTCCAAAATGGCAAAACAATTGGACACCTTCCAGGGGAAGATAGACAAATGACTGATAAACAACTGAAAAAGTGCTCGTAGTATTAATCATTAGGGAAATGTAGCAGTCGGTTAAGCGTCCGACTTCAGCCAGGTCACGATCTCGCGGTCCGTGAGTTCGAGCCCCGCGTCGGCTCTGGGCTGATGGCTCAGAGCCTGGAGCCTGTTTCCGATTCTGTGTCCCCCTCTCTCTCTGCCCCTCCCCCGTTCATGCTCTGTCTCTCTCTCTGTCCCAAAAATAAATAAAAACGTTGAAAAAAAAATTTTAAACCATAATGAGGTATAAGTGTAAGTCCTTCAAGCAGATAAAATTGAAAAGATTGACAATTTCAAATGTTGCAAGAATGTGGAGTTCCTAGAACTACCATCTATTGCTGACAACACTGTAAAATCGGTCAACCACTTGAGAAAATGGTCTGGCAGTTTCTCATAAAGGTAAATAGGCACCTACCCAGCAATTACACTCTTAGGTATATACATAAGAGTACTCCCAAAAAGACTATGCATGAGAATGTCCTGGCAGCTTTATTTATAATAACCGAAACTGGGAGGCAATTCAACTGTCCATCACCAGGAGCATGGGTAAATAAGTGATGAAATGTTCATAAATGGAACACTATTCGGCAATACAAAGGAACAAACTACTGAAACATACGACATGGATGAATTTCAAAAACATTAGGCTGAGTGAAAGGAGCCAAAAATAAAGGAGTTCACACTCTATGAATCTATTTATGTAAAATTCCACAGGCAAACTGATCTATGGTGAAAGATACCAGAGCAATGGCTGCTTGGGGATGAGCATGGGGTAAAGGAATGACAGATGTCTAGGAAAAAATCCTGTTTTCCTTTATTCTCACACTTGCAATACTTCTGACACAAGATATGTGGGGTTTTCCTCACAAGGACCAATTCTCCAACACCATCTGGATGTCCTACAACTCAATTCAGCTCTGACACCGTCCACCTGGATTTAGTGTCAGATGATCCCACAAGGCTGCCTCCACTTCAGATGCCAATTGCAAGTCCTGGGTTGTCACCTGTACTTCTGGCACAACAGCTAGGCTATGATTTACATTCCCATAGCCCTCTCTTTGGGTTCAACAATTTGCTAGAACGGCTCTCAGAACCCAGGGAAATAGCTACCTATGTTTACCAGTTTATTGTAAAGTATATCGACAAATAGCCAGATGAAGAGATGCTTTGGACAAGGTCCGGAAGCATGGGAGCTTCTGTCTCTGTGCAGTTGGGGTGCGTCACCCTCCTGGCTCATAGATGTGTTCATCAACCTAGAAGCTCTCTGAGCCCCATACTTTTGGGATTTCTATGGAAGCTTCATCGCATAGGTATGATCAGTTATTAACTCAATTTCCAGCCCCCCTCCACTCTGGAGAATGGGGGATGGGGCGGCAAGTACCAAGCTTCTAATTATGGGTTGCTCTTCCTGGGGTGACATTTAAAATGTTTCCTGGGGTGACAAGCCCCCCCCCCCATCAAGGAGCTCACCAAGAGTTCCCTTACCAGGATGAAAGCTGTTCCTATTACCCAGAAAATCCCAAGGGATTTAGGAGCTCTGTGTTAGGAACTGAGGTTGAAGACTAAATTATTACAACAAAAGGTGTTCCTAGAACCCCTATTTAGAAGGTTTTTAAGAGCTCTGTCTCATGAACTGGAGACAGATATCTATATATATAATATAGAGAGAGATATATATGTATCTGTATATAGTTATTATTTCACAGATAGAAAGGAACTTTCTGATCTGTGGAACAATTTATATCTTGCCAGGGGTATGAGTTACACGGGTATATGCATTTGTCAAGGGTCATCAAACATAAGACCATTTGAAAAACTTTAAGATCTGAGCATTTTACTGTGTAAATTATAGCTCAATTTAAAAAATAGAAATAAAAATTTTAAATGAACTTAATTAAATATATATTTGGTGGCATAACCATTTATGGAGAAATATTCCAAGTGACTTTAAAACACAATAATTTGACTCTACATCCTTAATAGTATACACTCCAAGGACAAAAATAATTGCAAGAGAAAAACCATAAGCTCTCTCCAGTGATCACATTGTTGGTGATACTGTTGGTATTGTCATTTTCAAACTGTATTGTGGGATAAAGAAAATGAGTAGTTAAGTGAATTCTAATGCTATCATTATCATTGTCACTGAGAACCTGGATTCTCAACTTAGGAGAAAGGACACACTGGTGGAAAATTTTTAAAAGGTTAAGTAAAAAAAAGGTTAAGTAAAAAAATCCTAAAGTACTGAATTTAAATAGAAAGAATTGCTTTTGAACACATGACGTACTTTATCCTTAAAAAGTTTTTCAAGCTCTATCTACTGAAAAGGCTTAAAAATAATAGCCAGCCAGTGCCAATAAGCTCCCTTAATAACCATACTATGGTCTTAAAATACCATTTCCCACCACAAGGAACTAGGGATTCTTGGAAAGTGGTTGATTCAGGTCAGAGATAATAAAAAACTGCACAATATGAGCCTAGAACATCTTATTCCTGAAAACAAAACTACCAAAAACTACTAGGGATATGTCAAAGGGACCAGCAATCCACTTGACAAAGACATTTCCACCAGCCAAATATGGAATAATTAGGGCATTAATAAGGATAATAATTGCAATGGATTAGTGCATATTCAATATGTTTAAATCCATGGATTCGTTATGACGTTAAGACAAAATAAGACTGCTTGAACGCCGTGGAGGAGGCAAGATCATCAATTCTTTTTAAATGTTTATTTATTTATTTTGAGAGAGAGAGACAGAGAGAGAGGGAGAGAGAGAATCCCAACCAGGCTCCACATTCATCTCAGAGCCTAACACGGGGCTCAGTCTCAGGACTGTGAGATCATGACCTAAGCCAAAATCAAGAGTCAGATGCTTAAGCAACTGGGCCACCCAGGCACCCCAAGATCATCAACTTTGGAAAGTTGAAAATTGGTGAAGAAATGGAAAGAATCAAGCAATTATCCTGCATTCTGTATTCAAAAGGTATCATGAAAGACTAATAGTAAGTGAGGAGACATTTCTTTTTCTAGAAACACTCCAGATAATAAATGAAGAGTATTACCACTTTGCAATCCTAATGAATTCACGAGTCTGGCAATGGGTAACAACAGCTGTTAACATTCCAAACAAATCAGTTAGATAATAGGAACCTCCTAGTGAAAGAATCAGGCACCACCTATGAAACAGGCTTGATGAAAAAGATTGAAACTGAATCTGATCAAGCCTCTGGATCTAACTACAAAGGACAGAGGCACATGTTAAACAACACCATAGGAGTACACTCTGTAAAACTCATTTCTCTATGGGAAACTAACTCTATAGTGCAACTTAATTCTTCAACAAACAAATTGCAAGGTGAGAGAGGGAGAGAAATAATTATAGAGGGGTTAAAGTGTTTGGGGACTGATCAAGGAAAAACAAATGACCACGAGAAGCATTAACATACAACAAGCTTTATTGGCAGGCGGGGGAAGTCTATCTCAACACAAGACCATCCAGAGCTCAGGGCAGGGAGGGGGCAAGGGAACATGCAGGGGAGTGGGAGATCAGAAAGGGGCCTAAGTATCCAGATGATGTCTGTTGCTCATCAGTACCATGGGGAGTCTCTGGGTCAGACAACTCGGAGGGGCATCTTGGGGTCTCATGACCCTGAGGCTCTATCTTATCAACAGTTGGCAGATGCTGAGTGAGGTATCAGAGGTGTGCAAAGCAGGCAGGCTCTAAGTGGCTAAAAATCTGCTTGTTGGGGATGTTTTGAAAAGAATTAGATGTGTAAAAACTTGAGCTTGGCTCCCGTAGGCTTTTAGGCTAATGAGTCTCAGTCTGCAGTGAAGAAATAAACAAGTAATACACAGAGGCTATCGTTGGCCCATTTAAACAATATATCACAATATATTATTTCTGAAATTTTCCAAAGTAATCTGGGGGAGGAGAAGTTGATGAGAGTAATGAAATGAGATTGGCCATGAGCTGCTAATTGTGGGGCCTGGGTGCTGGGTCCACGAGGGCTCACTGATGCTCTTTGTACTTTTTTATAGGTTCAGGGTCAGCCATCCACTTGCTGTGTGACCTTAGGCAGAGTACATTCCCTCTCTGGGCCACCAATTCCTCATCAGTGATCCAACCTACCTCCTTATTTACTGAAGAGGCAGAAATGGCTACTCAGGGGTGCAGTGCCAAGGCTGTGCCCAAAGTCACACATTTTCTCAAGGACATTGATCATTGAGAGATCACTGAGAGGTAAACTTCGGGAAAGAGGAGAGGGCTAATGGAAGAGAAAAGGAACAGCAACGAAAGTGGTTGACGGGGGGAGGTTGCGGGTAAAGAAGGCGAAGGGGTGGGGAAGGGCAGAGAGTCACAAAAAGTATCAGAAGTTGCCGAATGTATTTCCAGCTGGACGAGGAGGGAGAGGTGGACGCATGGCCATAATTTAGAGAAACTCTTCAGTGCAACAGTGTCCTAGAAATCACCATTCCCTGCCTGGCTCCTCCAGCCTGACTCTTGAGTCATCAGCGAGTAACAATGCAGAGCCCCGCAGGCAGACACTCAGATTTTGATTCAAGCATTGGGTCCTTTGATTTGTTTTCCTGAACACTAACAGTATCCCTGTTGGTCTGCACTTCAAAGGCCCTAGGGTTTGGGAGCTGAGAGCCGGTAGCTACTGCCCAGAGAGAAGGAAAACAACGGAAGGGTTTTTGCCACATGCACCAAGACGAACTGCTTTGGCTTCACCGTTAAGGCTTCAGGCTGTGGGTTCCAATCCTAGCTTCCGCACGTCCTAGCTGTGTAATATTTGGCAAGTTTCTTACACTCCCAGAGCCTCCTCATCTGTGAAAGGAGGTTACTTACAGTTCCCAACTCAGAGTGTCCTGGTGAGGATTAAAGGAGCTAATGTATGCAAGGCATTTTCTCGATGTTAACTGTTATAAAAAGTGAACAGGCCATAATCTCTGCTGGCAAGGAACTCACAATCTGGTAGGAAAGATTAAGTGAGGGATACAAATGGCAATGTTGGAAGGCATAACGTGCTGTCTCAAGGGTGGAAAAGAGAAAGGGTCACCTGAGTACAGAGGAGAGCGAAAAGATCATTCTTGGCCACCAAAGACAGGACCAGCTCCCAGGAGTGGTGACATTCTAGCCAGACTAAGGACGGGTCAAGTTTGGGTCCCAGAGGCCAGATGCCAAGAGCAAGAGAGAGAAAGTAGAAGAGCGAGGAGGCTTTCTGGCAGAGGCAGGCAGGTACGGAGGAGGTCGAGAACCCCATTTGGCTGAAGAGTAAGGTCCAGGATGAGAGCAGGGAAGATAAAGCTGAGAAGGGGTGGAGCTGACTTCTGGACCAGGCTCTTCCGCATGCAAGGAGCAGAGAGACACACTGAAGCTCACTCTTAAAACAGAATGATTTGGGGGTGGCTGGGTGGGTCAGTCAGTTAAGCATCTGACTTCATCTTAGGTCATGATCTCTTGGTTCGTGAGTTCAAGCTCCACGTCAGGCTCTGTGCTGACAGCTCAGAGCCTGGAGCCTGCTTCCGATTCTGTGTCTCCCCCTCTCTTTGCCCCTCCCCCGCTTGCACTCTGTCTCTCTAAGAAATAAAATGAAACATAAAAAAAAAATTTAAATAAAAGCAAAATGATTTTAAGGGAGAGATGCAGGAAAATCCAGAGAAAGGGGAAAATCCAGAGAAATCTTAGGATTTTAAGAGTGTTGGGTTTTGTAAGAGCCAGGTGGTTAGCTCTTTTATTCAACAAAGGATTATTCCGTCCCACCCCTTGGGACCTGGCAGGGTTCTACATGCTGGGATCAAGGTCCCCGCCCTTGGGGGCTAATAATAAGGAAACAAGTCAATAAGAAAATTTCACTTAGTGATAAATGCCATAAAGACAATAAAAAGCAGAGTCATGGGGCAAAGAGGCGCAAAGAGATTAGCATTGATTGCGGGTAGGGGAAAGGCTTACCAGGAGAGGGAACTGTGAGCCCAGAGGTTGAGGAATGAATGACCTTGGAGGTCAGAGGAAGTCAGGTGGGCAGAGCCAGATCATGAAAATGCTAGTGTTGTTAGACTATAGTAAGGATTTGAAATTTATTCTGAGGGATGGGAAGAGATTCAAGGAGTGACATGATCTGTTGGCCATGGTTACAAGCCAGTTCAGGGTGCTGTGTGAGAATGGATTGTCAGGGAAGGCCTACAAGCAGGAAAGCCAGTTGGGAGGATGGCCCAATGTCCGTGCGTGGGATGGAGGGTCGGGAGAAGTTCCGGGGACCTTAACAGGGGGAGTTGGTGCTTCTTCCTAACAGGGATCTGATAAATAATTTATGGCATGCCCGTGAATCGTTGTGCAGCTCAGCCACGGTGCAGATCTGAATACGTTGCCAGGGAAAGATATCCCCAGGCATGCTGTTTCAGAGAAAAAAGCAAGTTGCACGACTGCACAGATATTTTATGAGCCCAACTATGTAAAATTAAATACTCATTTCTGTATCAGTTTACCTACATATAAAGAGACATCTGGGAAGATACTGAGTTATCAGTGATTTTTCTGAGAAGCAAGGTTTTGTGTTTGGTTTTGATTTTGCTTTTTTACTTGGTACTTTGAACTTTCCTGAGTTAAAAATTTTTCAGTAAGTGTGTATCATTTATATAAAAGCCTACCTTTGTTAAAAAAAAAAAAAGGAGGAGGAGGAGGAAATGGAAAGGGAGGAAAAGAGGAAAGGGAGAAAAAGAAAATTAAAGACCAACCCCTCTGTGCTCCTAACACACACACACACACACACACACACACACACACACACACACACACACCCCACCCATGCTGGGACTGAAAGGCAGCTGGTCCAACTCCAGATGTGTATCTTCCAAGGACGTCACCAGAACCCTGGAGAGTTCTTCTCAGAGATAGTGATTAATCCTGCTACAAAGTGGCTCAGGCGCCCAGAGCAAAGATCCTAAACTCCTTGAGAAGCCAGCTTTGAATTTAAGAGGCAGGAAGCAGAGATGGCATCTTTGAAGGGCGCCCCTCCCCTTGACACACACACTTTCTGAAGCTGCCGCGCTGCCCATAACCGCCTGTAGTGAGTTGTCACGACATCTACAGGCAGGGGGGAAGTGTCTGAGACAGCAGGGCAGGATACCTGCAATCGTGAGATCGGGCTCAGCTGGGTGAGCTTGTGAAGATTTCTTGATCCTCTCAGAAGGAAACTCAGAGTTCACCTGGTAACAGGGTGGTCAGGACAGAATGAAAAGGGGGGAAGGTGGAAGAGGCATGCTCATTTGTCCACGTGAAGCCTAGCGAGTGACGCCTAGGTGTCAGTCACTGTCACGTGATATCTATGGTTACAAGCCTCTGACCTTCCAGATGTGTTTTGTTTGATCCACAGCATTGAAAAACTGAATTCACTGCCAAGGTCTAAAATTCAGCAGTTTTACACAAAAAAATCTAAATTTCTATTTTTTTCTGGGAAAATTGGGAAAATGCCATCCCTGGGCCTGCCTTCCCTTAAGAGAACAGTCAGCTGCCACTCAGTGACAGCTTGCCTTAAAAAAAAATTTTTTTTTTAATGTTTATTCATTTTTGAGAGACAGGGAGCAAGCAGGGGAGGGGCAGAGAGAGAGGGAGGGAGACACAGAATCTGAAGCAGGCTCCAGGCTCCGAGCTGTCAGCACAGACCGGATTCTGGGCTCAAACTCAGGAACCGCGAGATCATGACCCGAGCCAAGTCAAATAGTTAACTGACTAGCCATCTAGGCGCCCCACACCCTCCCCTTTAGAACTGTGCTTGCCTGCTGGCCACCACACGTGACTACTCATCCATCTCCAGTACTTTCCTGGGCCATGTGGACATGCCTTTGCTACCCCCGACACTTAACAGCTTCTTTACTCCTTACACAAACCTGGGATGTAGGAACTAAGTCCATTTTGTGGAAGAGAAAACACGCTCAGAGAGGTTAAGAGACTTGCCTAAGATCACACAGTGTTCAGCGACAGAGCCAGGATTTGAACCTCTGATTTCAGAGCCTGAACCCTTGTCAGTGGGCAAAGTCACAGAACCAGGAACCAGTGAGTCACCTCCCAAGCTTCTGGCCAGGGTCTCCTTAAGGTTCCTTTTTCCAGAAAGAACTGGTCGTCCGGCCCAGGGTAGCGCTGCGCCCCAGGTGGTAGCCAGGTGGCCCTTGTTGAGTGCAGGGGGTTAATCGTACCGCAACAGGGTGCCAGGATTCTTCGCCTGTGAAATGGGGAAGGTAAAGGCGTGTAAGCGTGATAAATCCCATCTGAGACCTTTGTTGCCTGAGGCCAGGACTGGGTGGAGAGCGGTGGGCCTAACCTGAATGGTGAATGCGTGAGGCACTGTGCCCCATCCCCATTTCCATGCTGGGACCAGAGCAACTTGCCTTTTTCTCTTGTTCGCGTCAGGGTTCCATTTAAAACTCCTTTGGGCAAAAGGGGATTTTGCTGCTCAAAACTAATTTGAAAAAAATTTGATATTTTGAGTAGTTTGTGTCAAAAAGCCATAGATATATATTTTGTGTGTGGCTAAGAAGCTATCGCTGGAAACTGTCATATGAGTCCTGTGGGCCATGGCCAGCGTCTTATCTTCAGCTTTCAGGAGGGGCCTCCTGCTAAATTCACCTCCCGCTCACAGCTTCTGAAATGGAGTCAGCCCTCCCAGGACGCAGCAGGGCCCAGAATTTGTTTGCGTGGATTTGCATAAAAAGCTTTACTGAATAAGATTATTCACTGAGATTCACTGAATGCAGGTAAGATTCACGAGTCCCCCAGGGCAATGATTTTTCCTTTGGATTTCATTTTCTCTTGGGAAGCAAAGATTTCACTTCTCTGGCTTTCTCTCCCCACTCGACCTGTTCTCCTTTCCTTTCCCTTATTCCTACGTATCACACCCACACACCAGCCCACATGCACGTGCACCCAACAAGCTTTAAGTCACTGAGTAAGTGACTATGTTGTTTTTATCACACATGGATCCCGGAGTTTGACTCTAGCTTGTAGTAAAGTCTGACTGATGTGCAGAGTGAAAGCTCCCGTACCTGTTTGTCTGAGAAGCACCTGTCATTGATTCGGCTGTAGTGGCATGGATGCCAAGGAGACAGCAATGAGACCGTGCCCTATGTCACTGCACCAGCACGCAGGGAACTGAGGCCCCAGGGTCTGTACTGGAGTCTTGGGAAAGTCTGAGGACCAGCCAGTTTGGAACCCCCTGAAGAAAACCCTCCCTCTCTGCTTCTAGATCACATCTAGATTCTTGGCGAAGAACTTTGGACACAGGGTCACCCAGACATTGCCACCTGCCCCCCACATGGGGAGTGACTCTAACAGTAAAGAGTCTGGCATCATCACAGAGAATGGAATGGAAGTTTTGAAGGGACCCTCACATCAGCCCACAAGCCTAACATGAAAATATCGGGCACTCAGAGATCCAGACCAGCTGACCCTGAGATGGCTCTGTCCCTGGGCACCAAGGATGGGATGAATGGGCTTCCTACCTCACCAACCTCCACCCTAGTTCCTGGCTGGACCAGGAATCCTGGGGGAGCTCCATGGGAGCTCCCTGCTGGTTAGGGCTCCAATCCACTTCTATCTTCTGGGCTGGGTCCCTCACACCCCTTCTTTCCTTCTATATCATCCCAACCCACCCACAGCCAGCCCAGTGTGTTCACCTCTTCCTACCCCTCCACCTGCTCTGTCTCCTAGGTGTCCACCCACCCCCACCTTCCTCAATCCCTACACAGTCCCTACACAGCTCATAGCCACGTCCACTCCCCTCTGGACCCCCTTCCCTGTAATATGACACAACAATAATCAACATATGAAGCACTTATTATGTCCTAGGTACTGTTACTCGTCCAATGAGAACCCTAGGTACACATTTCAATTAGTTCTCACAAAACCCCCACAAAGCAGGTCCTATTATTACTACCGTTTTATAGATGAGGAAACTAAGGATCAACAAAGCAAAGCAACCTACTCAGGATCTAATGATTTGTAGATGGAAAGCCACGCTTGGTATTCATGACAGTCTTGTGTATTTCACACCCCTTCTCCCAAATGGGCATTGTATTGCAGGCTTATAGATTTGGATATTATCAATCTAGAATGTGGGCTCCCTGCGGGCAGGGTCTGACTTGCTCACTGCTTCTTAAATCAGTACCCGGCATAGGATTAACTCCATAAGTAATGTTAAGTGAATAAGTGAATCGATGGCAACGTTCACACGCTATTTTAACAATTATTAATTTTCTTTTTTTTTTTAATTTTTTTTTATATTTATTTATTTCTGAGACAGAGACAGAGCATGAGCAGGGGAAGGACAGAGAGAGAGGGAGACACAGAACCAGAAGCAGGCTCCAGGCTCTGAGCTGTCAGCACAGAGCCCAACACGGGGCTCGAACTCACAAACCGTGAGATCATGACCTGAGCCGAAGTCGGTCACTCAACCGACTGAGCCACCCAGGGCCCCAACAATTATTAATTTTCAAAGTGACAGTGCGCATTGTTAACAAAATCAAGAAGTACAAAAAGGTATGGTGAAATTTAAATCTCCTTCCTAAATCTTTCTCCAAGATCGTAGGGTGCTTGTGTGTCCTTCTAGAGATATTCAAATGTTCTATGCATATGTGTGCTTGAACAAGCATGTATGTGATATGTGTGTGTGGTATCGCCTCCTAGAAACCGTTCTGCAACTTAATTTTTTTTTACTTAACATGACTTGGAAATGTCCAAATCAGTGTATATCTGCACACACACACAATCCGTATGCTAGTAACCATCCTGCTATGCTTCATACCCATCGTGTGGGCTCCAGAGAGGTCCCAGAGACTGGAGTAGTAAGTGTGACTTGGGGTCATGAATGACCTAGAATCTTGGAGTGAGGAGGGACCTCCGAGATGATCTGGTTTAACCCCCTCACATTACAAATGTGGAAACGAGGCCCAGGTGGTAGTGGTGGTGGGAATAGACCTTCCCAGGGCCTCATGGGTAGTTAATTGAGAATCTGGGGCGGGAACCAGGCCTCTGGGATCCTTGGCCAGGCTCCTGCTACCCCAGCCTCCTCTGTGCTTGGCAACTTCAAAAGAAATCATAGCCAGTTCCCAGCAGAGAAAGTGCCTGCTTTGGCTCTGTCAGTGGCAGGGCCCTCCCAGGCAGGCTGGAGCGAGAGCGATTATGTAGGTCGCTTGGTAATCAGAAAGAGAGCTCGAGCCCTTTAAATGCTGGCTGTTTCGTTTGGTCCCTGAAGATTGGATTAGCATCGACTGTCTGCACTGAGCTTGTAGATAAAAGAGCCACACCAAAAGGGAACAGCAGCCTGCAAGGGTGAGCCACGGCACCTCCCTCTCAGCACAGCTCTGGCATCCGGGACCTCTTGGGCAGCTTCCAGAAGTCCGTGCCTTTCCCTCTAGTTGGTAAAATGTGCAGGAAGGGGTGTGGGGGACACAAATCAAGAAACAAAGCTGGGGGAGCAAAATTCAGGGAAAGGAGTCTCCAGTGGGATGAATGTTCTTATCTGCATGTGCTGTCTCCCAGTGCCTTCCATCCCCCTCCTTGACCTTAGCCTCCCCAACACACACACACACACACACACACACACACACACACACTGTAAGCTCTATGAGGGCAGGAACCTAGCACATCTTTTTTGCTGCGATTCCCACTGCTTAGCGCAGTACATGACATGTTAGGTGTTGCCCCTCCGGGTCCAGCCTCCTCCGGGAAACCTTCCCCACTACTCTGGCTACGATGGCCTCTCTTCCCCCTGAAGCTCGTACAGGTTCAATGAGTAAAACAATCACATCTTCACAAGCCCCAAGCCAGACGTGGTCTGCTAGGTATTCATGATTCACAGGAATGATGAGAAAGAGGGCTTAAAATCTGGACCGTCACAGAAACTCCATGTTGAAAGTACAGTTGATGCCATACAAGCAATTGTTAATTCTGTGTTGCTTTTTATAGAGAAGTAAGGTGGGGCGGTGGAGGAGCCTTGGGCATGCTGTCTCACAGACTTGGGTTCAAATCCTGCCTCTGCCACCTGGTGGCTTCGTGGCCTTTGACAAGTTGCTTAACTTCTCGGTGTCCAGTCCTCGTCTACCAAACATGGGGAAGCAGACCTTCCTCACAGGCTCTGAATACAAAGGGGTGAGCACTAAAATGTGACCCACAAGAACCATGGTTTCTGTCTGTTTTGTTCATGAATGTATCCCAGCCCCTAAAACAGCGCCTGGCACATAAGAGGCACTCAATTACACAGCTATGGAATGTAAGAGCAGGTAATAATAAATCATAGTTACCATTATTACTAACCACTCACCGGGTATCAGGTTGCATGCTGAACACTTACATGCACTATCTTGTTTAATCCTCACCATAATCCTGCTAGCTCCATTTTTTTTTTCAGGTGAAAACACTGAGGCTGAGCCCCCACCTTCATATCAAGTTTTCAATGAGGGTTTATTCCCTTCCTTCCCCCAACGCACAGTCACTTCTCTCTTTCCTCTGTTGCTGGCTTTGTCTCCCTCACTCAGCCCTTAGCACCTCAGCAACTGTAGCCCCGATCTTGTCCCTTGAGCATCCTGGCCTCAGATGCTCCACTCGGGCTGTGGCGTGCAGCCCATACTCGCATCCAGACACGGAAGCCTTATGAGCCAGACTTGGATGCCCATTTCCCCTGCTCCATCCCTCCCACCAGCCACAAAGCAGCTGCCTCTGTTCCAGTCCTCACTGCAGTCTCCTCTCTATCACTCTAGCTGTTCGCTGACCTCTAAGACTGGGGCACATTCTGCCCAGACTGAACCTTTGCTTGGAACTTTTCTGTCTTCTTTGCTAGCAAATGACTAGATCTCTCAGGTTAGGGGTACCCTCCTCTGAACCTTCCTGCACCATGACAGCGGCCTTCTTTCTGTTCCCGTGGCTCTGTGCATCCACCCCCCATCATTCTGTATCGTTATTGTCTGTTAACTGCCTGTCTCTCTTTCTCCCCCATGCTGACTCTAAGATCTTATTTAAGACCGAGAACGTTTTCCATTTCCCCCACACCTCCCTCGGTGTCTCATCCAGAGTAGGACTCCCTGACACTTGATGAGAGAATGGCCTGCTCTCTTAGCTAGCTAACATTCTGTCAGGACCTACAGTTCCACTTTCTCTTCCCAGTCCGGTCTACAACCCTGGTAGTATTCCTTCCTACTGCTGAGCCAAACTCCTGGATTTGGCCCTTCCTTACTGGGGCCAGGCCAGTTTCCACCAGCCCTGGGAAGAGTCTTCCTTGCTAACTCACATAGTTTTTCCAGGCTGTTGGTGGGGGAAATAGAAATGTCTTCCTGGAAGAGACTTGAAGATCATGGAGTCCAGCCTAAGGTGAGCTGGGGTGGGGTACAGGGGACTGTGCAGGGTCACACAGTCTGTTTAGAGCAGGGACAGGAACAAAACCCAGGATCCTGAATTCAACATGAAAATCTTTTCTCTGCATTTAGGCCATGGTACTTACCAAGCCAAACTATGAGACCTATTTACATGGGATTTTACAATCCTAAAAATCAAGACTATGCCTTGAGTTGAGGATTTGGTACGTCATTAATGTTACATCTCCTGCCCCATTGTGTTTGGGAAGTAGGATAAAAAGCATGGGGAGGACTTGGGCACTGCTGCTCTGGTCTCAGCCCTGCCACTGATGGGCAGGCCATTTCCCCAGTGTTCTCCATAGAGAACAGTGAATTTGGCTGCAGCATTAGAGGAAGAATAGTGAGAGATGAGGCTGGAAAGAAAGGGTGCAGGCCAATCAAGGAGAGCTGGGAATGTCCACGTGAGCAAAACTTTGTTTAGAAAGACGTGGGGAGCCTCGGAGGGTCTTTGAGCAGGAGAGGGCCTGTACTGCTGCAGCTGAGCCCCTAAGGAACATTTGGCTAATAAACCCAGATAGAGAAGTGATCATTGCTTATGAGGTTGCAACCTTATCCACCTGCCGGGGAGGCTAATGTCCCAGTAGCTGTAGCTCTCAGGTGACAGTTATCTCACCTAATGACTCTCATTTCACAGGCTCAGGTTTCCTAAGGACAGATTTAAGCAAAGCAGAGATTCCCCAGGTAAGTCGTTAGCAGGGTGGCTAGAATCTCTGTAGAGAGCTTTGATGAATAGATCTGGCCTGAAAGACCAGTCCCTGGCAAAGCCTGTCCTGAGGTTCTAGGGGTTTCTGCAGTTTGTGCTGCAGGGCCTGGCCTTCCAGGAAGGGGCCGTGGGTGAAGGAGCCTGAGAAAGGCCCCACCAGGACTGTTTTTGCTCAGCCCTGGCTGCAGGGGGAAACTCTGTTCCTGCAAGAACGCTCAGTCCAAGCCGGAATGTGTATCACCATTGATACTTCTGCTACTAAGCTGGGCTTTTAAGGGGCTGACATAGGGCAACAAGTCTTGGCATGCAGAAGACTGTCCTGCATGTCCCCGGAGAGGATTTCATCTCTCTGGGCTTCCATTTTCCTCCACTTTGAAGGAGGGCTCTGGACCAGTTCGAATACAAAATAACAAATGGGTTCCCTCTCCCCTTTCCAACTCTGATCAGTTGCTAGTGGTTGTCAGATGCATTGTGTTAAGAATGATTCTGAGGCTAGCTCCAGAAAAGAGTACAACATTCTACCAGGTTTTCCAGAAACAGGAAGTAGCCTCAGGTAGCAGCTTCCTCTTGCTGCTGTCACAAATTACCTACACTTTGTGGCTTAAAACAACACAAATTTATTCTCTCACAGCTGTGGAGGTCAGAAGTCTGAAACCATTTTCACTGGACCAACATCAAGGAATTGGAAGGGCCGGTTCCTTCTGGAGGCTTTGAGGACAGAAATTCTTCCCGGCCCTTTGTAGCTGCTGGTGGCCCGCCTATGTTTCTTGGCTTGTGGCCCCTTCCCTCCTCTTCAAATCATACCATTCCAGTCTTTTTTTCGATCATCGCATCACCTTCTCGTCTGTAGTTAAAGCTCCCTCTGCCTCTTCTAAAAACCCTTGTGATTACATTAAGGCCCTACCACCGAGATAATCCAGGGTAATCACTCCATTTCAAGATCCTTAGCTTAATGGCATCTGCAAAGTCCCGTGCGCCGTATAAGGTAACACAGTCACAGGCTGTGGGGATTAGGACATGGCTATCTTTCGGCGGCCCATTATTCCGCCTGCCACACCTGCCACATGGCACTAATTTGCAATGCTTACAGTCAGCCTAGAATTAGAACTGGAATGGAATAATGGAATGATTCTAAGTTAGTGTGTGAGGCCTGGCATATGGGAGCTGTAACAGAGGAAAAGATTGCACGTGGCATTTTCTCTGTTTCAAGAACCATGCCAGCCTCATTGAAATTCCACATCCCACTGCCTTCTCCTGACACTGTATCATTTACAATGCTCCTGAGGCTAGTACAGTGACTCATTATTATTAGTTAATGAAGCATCTAAGGTCTAAGCCCACAGTCAGCAGCTGGGATAAAGAATGAGGACAGAGCTGGGCTGAAGGGAGTCTGTAGCTGGGATGTAGACCGGAGGAGACAGAGGCCATGCTGTCCTCGGGCATTCATTTCACAAACATTTACCGAGCACTTAGTAATGGTTAGCAATGGTTCCTGGAACCATATGGGTAGTCCTGACCCTAGAGAATTCACAGGCCAGTGAGAGAGACCGACATGTGCATGAATTTGCCAAGACGCCCATGAAAATGCTCAGAAGGGGGTGGGTGTTGGGGGGCATTGAGGACAGTTTCTGCCTCGGGGTATCAGGGGAGGAAGCTTTTCGGAGGAGGGACAGCTGACATGAGTCTTGGAGGCTGACCAAACATTCTGAGTTTGGGAAAGGGAAGGGAAGGGGGCTTGGCCAGGAGAAAGAGGTAGACGGGTGCTAATGACAACAGTGAAAAGGCCTTTTTCACCGCGGCTGGAGTGAAATGCAGAGATATTCTGGCAGGAGGAAAAAAATATATGGAAAATTTGCCTTTAGGCTGCAGCGGTGGCAGGGAGGTGACATTTGGCTGATGATGGGAACAGAGGCAGAGTCCACGAGGGAGTCTGGCTTGGGGAATAAAGAGCCAAACGAAATCACTCTCTGAATAAATTCAGGAGGCTGCGTGGAGAGGCGAGACGCTGATGCGGTAGAGACGGAACAGAGTTGGGGTCACATGAACAGCTCGAGGGTGTACTAGCACTGTGACTCTGGTGAGTTCCTTAATTCGTCTGGGCCTCAGTTTCCTCATCTATAAAATGCAAAAAATCATAACCACCCACGGGGATGGTTGTGTGGTAAGGGCCTGGTCTGTCTTGTTTTCTGCTGTACATCCTGCATCTGGTGCTCGTTTGTAAACCGAATGAGTAATGTCGCAAAAAAAGGTTGGCAGGGTGTCTGATGAATAATAAATGCTTAGTGAGTGAATTAAGTTATTAAGCTTGGGAGAAAAATTCAATGATCATCAGCCCTGATGTCTCGCTGAGTGGCCCCTGATATTCCTGATAAACTCTCGCCCCCTATTGGGACATGGCAGCCTGAAACCATGGGAAAGATCCCTGAAGCTGGACTGGGGGAGAAGGTGGGCCTTGCTTCCAGTTCTGTCACTCATGAACTGTGATTCTGAGGACGCCCACCACGTTTGGTTTTCTCCAGGCCACACCCAACTGGGTTTGCCTCTTTCCTAGACAAGGTTACCGAGGGCTGAGGAAGGCTACCAGGCCACTTGGGGTTTCTTGAGCTTCATGCCCTTTCCTTCCTTCTCAATCAGCAGTCCCACAGATCTTCCAGAACTTTCCATGGGTCTTGCACCATAGAAAGTGTATGGTCTCTGGAGCTATGTGACCTGGAACAAGTTTAACCTGTCTGACCTCAAAGAAAGGTTTTATTTCTTTACCTGGGCGTAACAGCTACCTGAATTTGAATCTTAGTTCCAGAATTCTTTAGCTGTGTGACTTCTAGAGCTCAACATCTCTGTTCTTCATGGGTACTGTATGGCTAATAACACCTCCTCCCATGCTTACTGTGAGGATTGGTTCTCAAGGCTGGCATAACCAGACTCACACCTGAAGATTGGGTCCTACCTACCTCAGGCTCTCAGATGAGTCCCGCCTCAGGCTGTCCAGATGCTAATTCCACCTGTGCTGAGTCTCTTCACTCTGGGTACCAGTGTTTGAGACCCAGGGGCTAGATTTTTCATCCAGCCTACTGATGGAACACCAGCTTCTTCCCCAGGGCTGGGAGGATCCCTGTAGAGGAAACCTCTGAAGGCTGATTCTTCTCATTTCCTCCTCAAATACAAGTGGGGACGGTGATCCTGGCCAATAACACATGCATCACACCAGAGACCGCTGGGCCCAGAGGGATAATTATTTTGAGAGAAAAGACTTCAAAAGGAAGCCTATTAATCCCTGCCTGGTTTTTTTTTATTTCATTGAATAAGCTATCACTAATTTTTGTGGGCCCTCAAATAAGAGAAGACAGTGGCTTTCCCTTCAAATGTTTCAGGAGACTGTTCTTCACATCACCAACAAGTGCCATGTGATGTGAGATCTTTCTGCAGCTGCAGGGAGGGGGAGGTGGTCAAGAACAGACCTGCTACCCCTCAGTGGACTTTCTGCCTCTCTCTCCCTCTCTCCCTGCCTCTCTAACCCCCTCTCTCTCAATCTCTTCCTGCCTCTCCAGCGCCCCCCTCACACACACACACACACACACACACACACACACACACACACACGTGCGCGCGCGCACACACACACACACACACACACACACACATTTATTTTCACAGTGGGTTAACCCCTCCACCAGTTGTATATAACCTCGATCCTAAAGCAAAATGGTATAGTGAGGAAGTGTTCAGGCTCTAAGTGGTCCAGCCCAGGGTAGGAACCCCAGTTCTGCCACTTTCCAGCTGGGCAGCATTGGGAAAGATTCTCAACCCTCTGTGAGTTTCAGGTTCCTCATCTGTAAAAGGGGAAAATAATAGTACCTACATGATAAGGTTGTTGGTGAGGATTAAATGAAATAAGACATGCAAATAAAGTACCGAGCATATGGTAAGTGCCCTTTAAGTAGAAGCCATTGTTATTATTATTGTTGTTATTATTATTATTATCTCCGTGAAAAGGTAAGCCCTGTCTAAACAAGGTTACTGCCTGCCTTGTTCCCTGTTTTATCCTCATCACCTAGGACAATGCCTGGCATATTGTCAGTGCTCAATAAATACCTGGAGAATCAATTAATGATTATATTTCTTGGAAGCATGGTTTCTTCTCCCACTGTGTGATTTCAAGAACCGTCCTCTGGGCTCCCACAGCCCCTGGACACAAGAATTATCACAAGAGCTTCCTATAAGCCAGGCACCAAGCTAAGGGCCTTATCCTATATTGATTTTCTTGCCTCTGCTCCCCTCACCTTGTGAATTCCTGAAGGAGAAACACTAGCAGTTCTAACTCAAAATAAGGGTTCAGCAAATATTTTCTGAAAAGATAGATAATCAAGTAGCTTGTTTTACACATGAGGACACTGATCCCCAAAGGGTTAGCACACTCTTCCAGAGTTGGAGGGGAGTTCTGGTCCCCAGATGGCCATACCAGCACTGTATTGACCCCTACAACCAATAATTCAACATGCATGTGTCCACCAACACCAGCAGATAGCGAGCTAATGTACCAGAAGAGGAGAGACTGGGTGCTTCTACATTAATTCCACAGACACCTGCATGATCTCATAGGAGAGTTACCTATGCTAGTGTGATGTGCTTTTCTTTAAGCAAGACTCCCTCAACAGGTAGTCTTTGAAAGGCCCATTTTAATTAATACCTTAATCCTAATAAGCACACCATAGATTAAACCCAGCCAAGAGCAGCTTCCTGCTGGGTGAACTTCTCACATGCTTCAGTAAACAAAATTGTCTCCAGTAAAAGGGCTTCTTTGGTAACATCCAGTCCACCAGGCACCCTCCCTCAGAAAAGGGCCTTGGTCATGGTCCCTGACATCACAGACTCCAGGCTTCCAAAGACATAGCTCAGAGTGGAGAAAGCTGGATGCCAGTCCCAGATTAGCTGCTGATATAGGTCGGTGCTTAGCCAAATAGAATCAGCATCATTCACATTTGAAGGGGCTCTCATCTGGTCCATGTCATCGCACCAAGGGGAAACTGAGTCCCAGAAAGAGGAATGGACAGAGACCTGTCAGCAGCAGGGACCCAGGTCTCCTACCTCCCAGCTTAGTGCCTTTTCCCCCCATCACTCTGGCTTTGCCAACTAGTAGCTGTGTAACCTTGACCAAATCCATTTCCTCTCTGAGCTTCAAGTTCCTGATCTATGTGATTGAAGGGGTTGGGCTATAACAGCGGTCTCAACTTTGCACACTAAAATCATCTGGCGAGCTTTTAAAAATTCCATTGTCTAGGCTTACCTGAGACCAACTCATCAGAGCCTCTGGGATGAGCTCTGGACCTGAGTGTTTTATAAAGCTCTTCAGGTGATTCCAGTGTGCATCCAGGAGTGAGAACCAGTAGACTAGATAATCACTAAGTTTTTCTTTTGCTCTAACATTTTATGAGTTTAGAATTTCTCTGCCTGGAACCCTCTGTGCATCACACATGCTCATGTCCCCGCCACCACACCTTCCCCACAGTTGAGCTGAACAATTTCTTCTCTTACTTCATGTTCTAGTTTAAATATCCCTTCATCAGGGATGGAGGCATTACCTGAGTTCTTCCCCTTTCATAGCCTGAATCACACCGCACAGTAATTCTATTTTGTGGCTACTCTTCCTGTAAACTGAGTCACAACAGAGACTGAGAATAGTGCGCAGACTCTAATCACCCCCAATTACCTTCATCTCCTTATATTCACATGTGTGATCCCTACCCCACCCCCTTGAGTGTGGGCCAGACCCATGACTTGCTTCTAATCGAGACAATATGGCAAAGGTGATGGGATGTCAGTTCTAATCAAGTTACATAAAATTGCAATGTCTGTAGTGTGAGAAAACTCCCTCTCATGCTGGCTTTGATAAAGCAAGTGGCTATTTGGGAGAGGGCTGTATGGCAAGGAACTGAGGGTGGCCTCTAGCCAACAACTAGCTAGGAACTAAAGCTCTTAGTCTTATTCTGCAAGCATCTGAGCCCTGCTAACAACTACACGAGCTTCGAAGTGGATCTTTCCCAGCCAAACCTTCAGATGAGAAACTAGCCCAGGCTGACACTTTGATTGCAACCTTGTAGAAGACCCAGCTAAGCTGTGCCTGGAATTCTGATCCACAGAAACTCTGAGATAACAAATATGCGTTATTTTAAGGGGCTGCATTTGTTATAATATTGTTACATGGCAACAGATAAATAATAAACAGCCTATTTTATTTGACTACTACATTCTTGGCACCTAGAGCAGTACATGACACATCGTAGGTGCTCGAAAATATTTGGCAAATACATGATTTAATTAATCCGTGTAATGGCATTAAGTCCTTTGAATCCAACATTTGCCCCCAAATATTTTCCCTTTCGTTCTCCTAGTGACAAGCTAGTTGCTCAAGATTCAATGTCAGCCCATCAGACAAGGGTGGTACTCTCAAACCTTTCACCCTTACGAGGGAAAGTGGGAAGCATACACTGTTATTATGATGATAACTGTGCTCTAGCCTTAATGAAATCAACGTGCGGTTTAGTAACTGTTTGTTGAGTGTAAATTGTTATTGTTATTGATGGACAATTTCCTCTACCCAATAAAGGCAGTGCCGCGCTCCAGGCCAGGGAGTAATCATGGCTTTATCGATCCATAATCATTCCAAAGATACAGAGGATGCCATTGACCATGAGGGGTTAACCTTCGGATGACACTGGCCTTCAGTCACAGCCCACATCTGCACTCTCCCACACAGTCTTGGCTTTTAGGTCGGCTCAGATCAGTCACTCAAAGCAGACCACTTTAAGGTGCAGCTCTGCGTGGGCATCTGCTGCTGCTTTCTTTTGCCCAAACAGCTGCTCTGACAGGACTCTGCAGGCTCAGGCATGGCCCTATGAGGTTACCAGATGTTTCAAGGTCACCTAGGAGTCACCAACGGGATCACAAGGCAAGACTTCACTGGCCTCTGCTTATCAAGAACGGTGCTGGCTGGCATTCTGATAAAGTTCAAGTAAATGCAGTGTAACTAGGTCTTGAGAGTTAGCCGAAGTTCTCCATGGAGCCTGTTGAAAGCATGTTGGAGGGCGCCAGGGACAGGGTGGAGGGCCTCCCTTTGACAACCTTTGTGGCAGACGCTGGGTAGACGGTGTGCAGTAGCACCCAGGGCAGAGAGAGCTTCTGGGCCTGTTCTCTCACTCTTGCTCTGCTTCCTGGTCTCTCTCTCTTCCTGATTCTCAGGCTCCTCATCTGCCTCTATTAGGTTTCAGGCCAGTCATCACCCCTACCGACCCATTGTTCAATGCCCTGAGGCTGTGGATCCAAGTGACTTGCTCCTTCCTTGTGATAGCTGGGCCTGCTGAAGGTCTTCTGTGGGGACAGGACCTACTCACGACACCAGCAGCACCAGAAGTTCCCATTAAATGATCACATACTATGGACCATGTGCTAGGCTCCTTATGCACATGATCTCAATACGACAATCGAGAGAACAGCTCATTCTTTTTTCTCATCAAGGAAATTGGGCCTTAGGTTAAAGCTTTGCTTCATGTCACACAAATACAGAGAAAGGACACTCAGGCATCTCTGCATGGCTGACATCTAACTTAAAACTGCCCAATTCTCCAGTGTCCTCGTCTATAAAATAAGGATTTTGCACATTCATTTATCATACAGGAAGCATTTGTGGAGAACTAACTAGGTGTTGTTCTAAGTGCTGGAGACACCATATGGGAAAAACCAACAGGTATCGTTATGCCCAGAATTCGTGATCCCCAAAGACCACCAGGGAGCCGAGTCTGATGCAAAAGCAAAGAGCCTTTATTCGAGCTAGCTCGAGCTCAATCCCCTACCTGCACCGACTCAGCGGTGAGATGCCAGGGAGAGAGAGCCAGTTTCAAAAGCACAAAGGTTTTATTGGGGTCTAGGGGCAGTTGGTGAGGTAATGGCTGTGGCCTCAGCCAATTGGCTGAGGAAGGGTTGTGGGCTCAGCCGATTGGCTGGGGAAGGGTCGGAGTCCTGTTACACAGGTCGCCAGTCGTGTTTTGATCGGGAAGTTTGAACGGGTGAGCGGGTGAGCGGGAGGTTACTCAAAGGGAGGAGGCGTAGTCTGAGGTTTCTGCGATTTTCCCAGAAAGGGGGCATGTTGGGGATATAGTCACTCAAGGTGGAGGACACAGAACAAGATGGAGTCAGCAGCATAGGTCCGCCCTTTCAGTATCTTCTTTCATGGAGCTTACAAATGAAATTACTACACAAATATATGTAATGTTTAAACTATAAAAAGTGCAATAAATTTTATGTATATAGTAGTATAAAAGTATGTAATAGTGAAAATTAACCAAGTAAAGGCAGATAGGGATGGATTCCTTGAGAAGTTATGCTTGAGCTGAGGAGTTAACTAAGTAAAATAGGAAGGGAGAGACTTTCCAGGTAGAGGTAACAGCATATACAAAGGTCCTATGGTGAGAGGTTACGAGGAAACTACAAGGGCAAGAAAAAGACCATGAGGGTAAAAAGCAAAGAGGGAGAGAAGACTGTAGTATCAGATGGCAGTGAAGAGAGAAGTCCGATCTGTGTTTGGTCAGGGGTGGAGGATACAGTCAGCAAGTTAAGGACTGTGCTCTTATGGGGCTTACAGCCTAGCAGGACAATTAAAACACAGACAAATGTGGGAATGCAAGCTGGTGCAGCCACTCTGGAAAACAGTATGGAGGTTCCTCAAAAAACTAAAAAGAGAACTACCCTACAACCCAGCAATTGCACTATTGGGCATTAATCCACGGGATACAGGTATGCTGTTTCGAAGGAACGCATGCACCCCCATGTTTGTAGCAGCACTCTCAGCAATAGCCAAAGTATGGAAACAGCCCAAATGTCCATCGTTGGATGAATGGATGAAGAAGATATGGTGTGTGTATATATATACACACACACACACACACACACACACACACACACACACACAATGGAGTATTACTCGGCAATCAAGAAGAATGAAATCTTGCTATTTGCAACTACGTGGATGGAACTGGAGGGTATTATGCCAAGTGAAATTAGAGAAAGACAAAAATCATATGACTTCACTCATATGAGGACTTTGAGACAAAAACAGATGAACATCAGGGAAGGGAAACAAAGATAATATAAAAACAGGGAGGGGGACAAAACAGAAGAGACTCATAAATATGGAGAACACCTGAGGGTTACTGGAGGGGTGGTGGGAGGGGGGATGGGCTAAATGGGTTAAGGGGCACTAAAGAATCCACTCCTGAAATCATTGTTGCACTATATGCTAACTAATTGAGATGTGAATTTAAAAAAATAAAACAAGTAAAAAAACAAACACAGACAAACGATTAAAGAAGAGCTTTCCAAATGGCAGTGAAACCTATGAAGAAAGTAAAATGAGGTGATATGATAGAGTCAGTAATGTTAAAGTAAGTAATTCAGACCAACTCTCCAGCCGTCCAGCTGAGAACAATAAGAAAAGATGGACAATTGTTTAAAAATCTACTTGAATGTATCAGAGTGCTAATGAGGGTAGTGAAGAACGAATAGACCAAAACTTGGGGGGAAGTGGAGATGTGAGTTGAGAGTTTTGTCCTGCAGGACTCTGTTCATCCAAATGAGTCATCTGAGAGACTGAGAAGTGCTGCTTTGACAGTCCCTCGGGGCTGAGAACACAAAAATTTCTGTCTACGACCCTTCGGGTCGAGCAGAAACTCGGAACCCGAGCAGAATAGCCAGATGACAGTATAAATAAAGGTAAACCAGAAGCAAGCCAGCCCTCTGGCTAACAGCAGGCTAAATGACACATTACTTTCAAAGGAGCAGACATTAGACCAGCAGCACACTTCTCAAGAGAAACAAGGGAAGACAAAAACAAACAAACAAACAAAAAACCAAAAAACAAACAAGCAAACAAACAAAAACACAATGGGATGATGTCTTTAAACTGATGAAAGAAAATACCTCAAATAAAATTCTAAACCTAGCAAGAATATCCTGCAGAAATGAAGATAAAATAAAGGCATTTCATGCAAACTATATTTTGTCTGAGAGAATATATCACTGGCGGACTTACACTAAAGGAAATAGTAACTTGTGTTTTCTCCACATAGAAGGTGAGAGAAGTCAGAAGGAATGAAAATGGTCAATGTGGGAATAAATCTAAATGGTTAATTGCTGTAGAACGGTAATGAGGCTTCCATTCATATGGAAGTCCACAGTAGGGAAATCTATAGACAGAAAGTAGATTAATGGATTCTTAGGGCTGGGGGTGGAGATGAGGGGCAGGGGCAGGGGATGGCTGAAGGGTATGGGGTATCTTTTTAAAGTGGCAGAAATGTTCTAAAATTCACTGTGGTGGGTAGTTGCACATATCTGTGAATGTACTAACAACCACTGAATTGTACACTTTGATGGGTGAATTGTAGGTTTGTGAATTATATCTTAAAATTGGTCTTTAAAAAATAAGGAGGTATTCCTATGGTGTTTAAAATGCCCGTAGAATTAAAATACAGGACAGTAGTAACATGTAAGCTGGAAAGAGTTAAAGTGTCCTGAGTTTCTTGCAGCGTCAAGAATAAACATACATACATTTATGTATAGATATTAATGTAAATGTTAGATATAAACGGTCTATATGCTCCAGTTAAAACAAAGATTATCAGCCTGGCTTTGAGAAACAACAAAGGCATATGGTTTATAAGAGACACATCTAAAACTTAAGAATATATAAAAGTTGAGAGTAAAGGGATAGAAAAATACTAGTAAATATATATCATATGAATACTAATCCAAAGAAAGCTAGTAGAGCTGTGTTAATAGCAAGTAGCTATTCAATAAAAAAAGTCAAAAAGCACTACAGAGATTAAAAAAGGGGGGGGCTTTTCTTAATGATAAGACCCTCAATCAGAAAAAAGGGTAAAAAATTTAAATTCATATGTACCTGATTACATGGCCTTAAATATATATATTTATTTATTTATATTTTATATATTTATGTATATAATATAATAATATTATAATATATAATATATATTATATTTATTTACTAAACAAGCCATAATCACGGTGGAAGATTTTATCAGTAAATAATTTTTTTTATTTTTTTATTATTTTTTTAATTTTTTAAAGTTTACATCCAAATTAGTTAGCATATAGTGCAACAATGATTTCAGGAGTAGATTCCTTAGTACCCCTTACCCATTTAGCCCATCCCCCCTCCCACCACCCCTCCAGTAACCCTCAGTTTGTTCTCCATATTTATGAGTCTCTTCTGTTTTGTCCCCTCCCTGTTTTTGTATTATTTTTGTTTCCCTTCCCTGATGTTCATCTGTTTTTGTCTCTTAAAGTCCTCATATGAGTGAAGCCATATGATGTTTATCTTTCTCTGACTAATTTCACTTAGCATAGTAGCCTCCAGTTCCATCCACATAGTTGCAAATAGCAAGATTTCATTCTTTTTGGTTACCGAGTAATACATATATACATATATGTATACATATATATACATATATATACATATACAAGTACATATATATACATATATATACCACATTTTCTTTATCCATTCATCCATCAATGGACATTTGGGCTCTTTCCATACTTTGGTTATTGTTGATAGTGCTGCTATAAACATTAGGGTGCATGTGTCCCTTCGAAACAGCACACCTGTATCCCTTGGATAAATGCCTAGTAGTGCAATTGCTGGGTCGTAGGGTAGTTCTATTTTCAGTTTTTTGAGGAACTTCCATACTGTTTCCAGAGTGGCTGCACCAGCTTGCATTCCCACCAACAACGCAAAAGAGATCCTCTCTCTCTACATCCTCGCCAACATCTGTTGTTGACTGAGCTGTTAATTGGAGCCATTCTGACAGGTGTAAGGTGGTATCTCATTGTGGTTTTGATTTGTATTTCCCTGATGATGAGTGATGTTGAGCATATTTTCATGGGTCGGTTGGCCATCTGGATGTCTTCTTTGGAGAAGTGTCTATTCATGTCTTTTGCCCATTTCTTCACTGGATTATTTTTTTGGGGGGTGTTGAGTTTGATAAGTTCTTTATAGATTTTGGATACTAACCCTTTATCAGATATGTCATTTGCAAATATCTTCTCCCATTCTGTTGGTTGCCTTTTAGTTTTGCTGCTTGTTTCCTTCACTGTGCAGAAGCTTTTTCTTTTGATGAGGTCCCAGTAGTTCATTTTTGCTTTTGTTTCCCTTGCCTCCAGTGATGTGTTGAGTAAGAAGTTGCTGTGGCCAAGATCAAAGAGGTTTTTGCCTGCTTTCTCCTCAAGGATTTTGATGGCTTCTTGTCTTACATTTAAGTCCTTCATCCACTTTGAGTTTATTTTTGTGTATGGTGTAAGAAAGTGGTCCAGGTTCATTCTTCTGCATGTCACTGTCCAGTTTTCCCAGCACCACTTTCTGAAGAGACTGTCTTTATTCTATTGGATACTCTTTCCTGCTTTGTCAAAGATTACTTGGCCATACGTTTGTGGGTCCATTTCTGGGTTCTCTATTCTCTTCCATTGATCAGAGCGTCTGTTCTTGTGCCAGTACCATACTGTCTTGATGATTACAGCTTTGTAGTATAGCTTGAAGTCTGGGATTGTGATGCCTCCTGCTTCGGTTTTCTTTTTCAAGATCGTTTTGGCTATTTGGAGTCTTTTCTGGTTCCATACAAATTTTGGGATTATTTGTTCTAGCTCTGTGAAGAATGATGGTATTATTTTGATAGGGATTGCACTGAATATGTGGATTGCTTTGGGTATTATTGACATTTTCACAATATTTGTTCTTCCTATCCAGGAGCATGGAATCTTTTTCCATTTTTTTTTTTGTGTGTGTGTGTGTCTTCTTCAAATTCTTTCACAAGCTTTCTATAGTTTTCAGCGTATAGATTTTTCACCTCTTTGGTTAGATTTATTCCTAGGTATTTTATGGTTTTTGGTGCAACTGTAAATGGGATTGATTCCTTGATTTCTCTTTCTGTCACTTCATTGTTGGTGTATATGAATGCAACCGATTTCTGTGCATTGACTTTATATCCTGCAACTTTGCTGAATTCATGAATCAATGCTAGCAGGTTTTTGGTGGAAGCTTTTGGGTTTTCCATTAGACTATCATGTCATCTGTGAAGAGTGAGAGTTTGACCTCCTCCTGGCCAATTTGGATGCCTTTTATTTCTTTGTGTTGTCTTATTGTAGAGGCTAATACTTCCAATACTATGTTGAATAACAGTGGTGAGAGTGGACATCCCTGTCTTGTTCCTGACCTTAGGGGGAAAGCTCTCAGTTTTTCCCCATTGAGGATGATATTAGCATTGGGTCGTTCATATGTGGCTTTTAAGATCTTGAGGTATGCTCCTTCTATCCCTACTTTCTTGAGGGTGTTTATCAAGAAAGGATGCTGTATTTTGTCAAATGCTTTCTCTGCATCTATTGAGAGGATCATATGGTTCTTGTCCTTTGTTTTATTGATGTGATGAATCACATTAATTGTTTTGCGGATATTGAACCAGCCCTGCATCCCAGGTATAAATCCCGCTTGGTCGTGGTGAATAATTTTTTTAATGTATTGTTGAATCCAGTTGGCTAATATCTTGTTGAGGATTTTTGCATCCATGTTCATCAGGGAAAATGGTCTATAGTTCTCCTTTTTAGTGGGGTCTCTGTCTGGTTTTGGAATCAAGGTAATGCTGGCTTCATAGAAAGAGTTTGGAAGTTTTCCTTCCATTTCTATTTTTTGGAACAGCTTCAAGAGAATAGATGTTAACTCTTCCTTAAATGTGTGGTAGAATTCCCCTGGAAAGCCATCTGGCCCTGGACTCTAGTTTTTTGGCAGATTTTTGATTACTAATTCAATTTCCTTACTGGTTATGGGTCTGTTCAAATTTTCTATTTCATCCTCAGTTTTGGTAGTGTATATGTTTCTAGGAATTTGTCCATTTCTTCCAGATTTCCCATTTTATTGGCATATAATTGTTCATAATATTCTCTTATTATTGTTTTTATTTCTGCTGTGTTGGTTGTGATCTCTCCTCTTTCATTCTTGATTTATTTATTTGGGTCCTTTCCTTTTTCTTTTTGATCAAACTGGTTAGTGGTTTATCAACTTTGTTAATTCTTTCAAAGAACTAGCTTCTGGTTTCATTGATCTGTTCTGTTTTTTTTGGTTTCAATGGCATTAATTTCTGCTCTAATCTTTATTACTTCCTGTCTTCTGCTGGTTTTGGGTTTTATTTGCTGTTGTTTTTTCCAGCTCCTTAAGGTATAAGGTTAGGTTGTGTATGTGAGGTCTTTAGGAAGATTGGGTTTGGGGTCTTGGGTTTTATTTGCTGTTCTTTTTCCAACTCCTTAAGGTGTAATGTTAGGTTGTGTATCTGAGATTTTCTTCCTTCTTTAGGAAGGCCTGGATTGCTATATACTTTCCTCTTATGACTGCTTTGCTGCATCCCAGAGGTTTTGGGTTGTGGTGTTATCATTTCCATTGACTTCCATATACTTTTTAATTTCCTCTTTAACTGTTTGGTTAGCCCATTCATTCTTTAGTAGGATGTTCTTCAGTCTCCAAGTATTTGTTACTCTTCCAAATTTTTTCTTGCGGTTGATTTCGAGTTTCATAGCGTTGTGGTCTGAAAATATGCACGGTATGATCTCGATCTTTTTGTATTTACTTAGGGATGATTTGTGTCACAGTATGTGGTTTATTCTGGAGAATGTTCCATGTGCACTGGAGAAGAATGTATATTCTGCTGCTTTAGGATGAAATGTTCTGAATATATCTGTTAAGTCCATCTGGTCCAGTATGTTTCAAAGCCACTCTTTCCTTGTTGATTTTTTGATTAGATGATCTATCTATTGCTGTGAGTGGGGTGTTGAAGTCTCCTACTATTATGGTATTACTATCGATGAGTTTCTTTCTATTTGTGATTAATTGATTTATATATTTGGGTTCTTCACATTTGGCGCATAAATGTTTACAATTGTTAGGTCTTCTTGGTGGATAGACCCCTTGATTATGATATAATGCCCTTCTGCATCTCTTCATACAGTCTTTATTTTAAATTCTAGATTGTCTGATATAAGTATGGCTACTCCGCCTTTCCTTTGTTGACCATTAACATGATAGATGGTTCTCCATCCCTTTATTTTCAATCTGTATGTGTCTTTAGCTCTAAAGTGGGTCTCTTATAAACAGCATATAGATGGATCTTGTTTTCTTATCCATTCTGTTACCCTTTGTCTTTTGATTGGAGCATTGAGTCCATTGACGTTTAGAGTGAGTACTGAAAGATATGAATTTATTGCCATTATGATGCTTGTAGAGTTGGAGTTTCTGGTGGTGTTCTCTGGTCCTTTCTAATCTTTTGTTGCTTTTGGTATATATATGTTCATCTTTTCTCCCCTCAGAGAGTCCCCCTTAAAATTTCTTGCAGGGCTGGTTTAGTGGTCACAAACTCCTTTAGTTTTTGTTTGTCTGGGAAACTTTTAATGTCTCCTTCTATTTTGAATGACAGCCTTGCAGGATGAAGAATTCTTAGCTGCATATTTTTCTGATTCAGCACACTGAATATATCCTGCCACTCCTTTCTGGCCTGCCAAGTTTCTGTGGATAGGTCTGCTGCAAACCTGATCTGTCTTCCTTGTAGGTTAGGGACTTTATTCCCTTGCTGCTTTCATGATTCTCTCCTTGCCTGAGTATTTTGTGAATTTGACTATGATATGCCTTATTGATGGTCAGTTTTTGTTGAATCTAATGGGGGTCCTCTGTGCTTCCTGGATTTTGATGTCTGTGTCTTTCCCCAGTTTAGGAAAGTTTTCCGCTATGATTTGCTCACATAACCCTTCTACCCCTTTTTCTCTCTCTTCCTCTTCTGGGACCCCTATGATTCTGATGTTCCTTTTTAATGAGTTACTGATTTCTCTAATTCTTAAATCATGCTCTTTTGCCTTCATCTCCCTCTTTTTTTTCTGCTTCATTATTCTCTATAAGTTTGTCCTCTACATCACTGATTCTCTGTTCTGCCTCATCCATCCTTGCCGCCACTGCATCCATCCATGATTGCAGCTCAGTTATAGCGTTTTTAATTTCATTCTGGCTATTTTTTACTTCTTTTATCTCTGCAGAAAGGGATTCTAATCTATTTTCGACTCTAGCTAGTGTTCTTATTATCGTGATTCTAAATTCTGGTTCAGACATCTTGCTTGTATCTGTGTTGGTTAAATCCCTGGCTGTTGTTTCTTTGTGCTCTTTCTTTTGGGGTGAATTCCTTCATTTTGTCATTTTGAAGGCAGAAAAGGAATTAATGAGGTAGAAAAATTGAAATTAAAAAAATTAAAATTAAAAAAACATTAAAATTTAAAAATTTAAAACACACACACACAAATCGAATAAATGATGCTAGATCCTAGGTGTGTTTTGGTCTGGGTGTTGAAAGTGGTTTGACAGATTAGAGAAAAAAAGGGTGGGGGGGGAGAAAAAAAAAAGGAAATCTTTTGAGAATTTGAAAAAATGAATACACTGAAGTAGACTCAAATGAGATGATGGGAGTAAAATAGAATTTGAAAAAAATATACACAAAAGTAAAGGATATAGTAGAAAAATTAAAACTATTTTTTAATAAAAATTAAAAATAAATATGAATTTTTTTCTTTTTCTGTATCCAAGAAAAAGAAAAGAAACAAAAAAGAGAAAAAAGATTTTAAAAAAAGAAATCGTTTGAAAATTTGAAAAAAATGAATACACTGTAGTAGACTAAAATAAAATGATGGAAGTAAAATAGAATTTGAAAAAATTTACATAAAAGCAAAAAATGTAGTAAAAAAATTAAATAAAAATATTTTAATAAAATTGAAAGTAAAAATGAAGTTTTTCTCTTTTTACATTCAAGAAAAAGAAAAGAAATGAAAAAAAGAAAAAAGAAAAAAAGAAAAAAAAGAAAATTGTTTGAAAATTTGAAAAGGTGAATACATTGAGGTAGACGAAAATAAAATGATGGAAGTAAAATAGAACTTGAAAAAATTTACACAAAAGTAAAAAAATATAGTAATAAAATTTAAAGAAAAATATTTTTAATAAAAATTGAAAATAAAAATGAATGTTTTCTCTTTCTGTATTGAAGAAAAAGAAATGAAATGTAAAAGAGAAGGAAAAAAAAAAGGAAAGAAAATTGAATAGATGGACCTGCTAACAGATTTAAGTAGGACTGAAATTACTTCGTTTTCCCCTAGAAGGCAGTCTGTGTAGTGCTTTATAGTCCATAAACTAAGCCGGGGGTGAGACTTGTGTTCTTGAAGAGTGAGGTTGGCCCAGTTGGGCAGGGCTCAGTGTAATGGCTCTGCTCTCCACTAGATGGTGCTGCTAGCCTACTGGGGTGGATTGTTGCGGTGCTCATAGGTGAGTATGCGCATGCGCAGGAGTGATGAAAATGGCGCCACCAGCTACCCAGTCTCTTCTCCCAGATCAGCAATCGCACACCTGTCCTCTGTCTTCAGCTTTCGTCCACTCCCCACTTCACTCTCTGTGACCAGGCCCCAGGCAGTACCTCTCTCCCAAGTTTTGTCTCAGATGCGGCTGTTTTCCCCAGCCCCTTACTTCTGAAGGACTGTGGCTTTGACCCGTTCCGCCCCTCTGCGGGAGGGTCTCACCGAGCAATGGCCAAATGTCGGCTGCACCCAGGAATGCTTGCTGGACCCTGCTGCTGCCGGTGCCCCAAGGCTGCGGCCAGGTCCAGCCCGCCCCAGAAAAAGTTTGCGAGATAGTGTAGCAGCAGCGTTTCAGGGATTATAGAAAAATCACAACACACATCTGGCACCAGTCTTCACCCTTAACGACCTTGTTCCAGCACCAGCAAATGTGGCCACCTTCTGGGGTCTGCTGGGACCAGGTGGCTTCAACAGTCTCTACCAAATGTCCTTCCAGCAGTGGAACTGCTTTTCCTGTGTGGCCCGAGAACCTCCCAGATCCCACTCTGTTCCTGGGGATTTACCCTTCTCACCAGAGCACCACCAGGTATGGAGCTGCGGAATTGCAGCCTTTGCGCTCCCCTTGTTTACAGTCTTAATGGAATTTAAACCCTCTCCTTTCTCCTTTCTCCCTTTTTAGTTTAGTCCCTGTGGCTGTTACCAATTTTCCACTTTCTCTCCAGCTGCTTTTGGGGAGGGGTGCTTTTCCCATATTCTCCCCCCCTCCCCAGTCTCTGTCCTCTCTCTGCCTGCAAAAGTGGATCCCTAACCTCCGCAGCTTCTTGCTCCCCAATTCACCTGTCCGCACAGCATACCTGCTGAATTCTATGGTTCAGGTTATGCAGATTGTTGTGTTAATCCTCCAATCAATTTTCTAGGTGTGTAGGATGGTTTAGTGTTGCTCTGGTTGTATTTCATGGACACAAGACACACAAAACACTTCCATGCTGTTCTACCATCTTCAATGTTTCAGTAAATGATTTTTTTTTAAGCAGACCATAAAAGCATGAATATAGAAGACTTAACAAGGCAATTAGCAATATCTTCCTGAAGGACGTAAATAAAACTCAAAACTGCAGGATAAACATCTTTTCAAGCACAAAAGATTAGATTTTTTGGCTATTAGATTTTTTGGCGATTAGAAAAAATTGGCTATATATTGAGTTATAAGACAAGTCTCAGCTAGGTTCAAAGGTAAGAAATTAGAGCATTTCCTCTGGTCACAGTTGCCATTAAGCTATAAATCAATAATAAACGTATAACCAGGAATCTCCATATATTTTGAAAATAGCAAATACATTGTTAAATATTCCATAGATACAAGAAATAACCACAATGTAAATTAAGATATATTTAGTCCTGAATTTTAATTAAAACATGACTTATTAGAACATTGAGATGCAGTTAAAATGTACTTAGAAATATGCAGCTTCAAATACATGTTAAAAAGGGGAAAGGCTGAAAAATGAATTAATTATTCATCTCAAAACAATAGAATAACACAACAGACTAAATCCCAAATTAATTGGACAAAATAAAAATAAGAACGGAAATTAATAGAAACAACCATACAATAAAAAGGATCAGTAAAGCCAGAAGTTCGTCCTTTGAAAACACTGATAACATTGATAAAAGCTGGAAACACTGATCAAATTAAAGGACAGTAGGAACAAATAACCAACAAAAAGAAGCTATCACTACATATTCTACTGGATTAAAAATAAAATAACATAGTAGCATAAACTATTTTATACAAATAAGTTTGAAATAAATTAGGTAAAATGAACGCATTTCTGCTAAAACACAACTTTCCAAAACAGACATAAGAAGAAATAGAAAATCTGAATAGGGCTTTTCATAATTCATATTGAAAACTGTCTCTCAAAGAATATTTTAGGCCCAGATGGCTGCCCAGACAAATTCTATTATAGGTATTATACAAACTCTTCTAGAGAATGAAAAAAGAGGAAATAATTCTAAACCCACTTTTTGAAACAAAATACTTTTCAACTCATGTTATGGCATATAATTTTGATACCAAAACTTGGCAAGGACAGTACAAGAAAGGAGAACTACAGACTAATCTCACATGTGAACTTAAATGCAAAAACCCTAATTAAAATATTAGGAAAATGATTCCAGCGATATAGAATTAAGATATACCTGCTAACCAAATGGAGTTTATTCCTGGATGCAAGGTTGATATAGTACTTAAAAATCAGTCAATATAATTCACTATGTTAATTGAATGAGAAAAATCAAATTAGAATCTCAATAGGTACATAAAATGCATAGGATGAAGTTCAATATCTAGTCATGATACAACACTTTTAGAAAACCAGGAATAAAAAAGAATTTACTTACTTTAATAAAAAGTATTTAGAAAACCATCTAAGTGCAAAACATCCTACATAATAGTGAAAGACTAAGAACTTTTCTTTGAGATATGGAATGTATCAAGGATGCCTGCTATCCCCACTTCTATCCAACATTATACCGAAAATTTTGGCCAGTATGGTAACATAAGAAAAAAAATTAAGGCATAATTTTGCATAAGGCAAAAAAACTGGACAGTAAAAAATAAAATTATCATAATTTGCCTTTGATATGGTTAAAAGAATTCATGAGAATCTATTGATAAATCACCCACACATAAAAATCAGTATCAGGTGGGTTATCGAGCATGAATTTGAAAGGCAAAACAACAGAGCTTTAGAAAGATAACAGATACATTTTCCTATGAAGGAGAAATTAAATAAATTTTTTCGGGGGGTCGCCTGGGGGGCTCAGTCAGTTGGGCATCTGACTTTGGCTCAGGTCATGATCTCACTACTCCTGGGCTGGAGCCCACATCGGGCTCTATGCTGACAGCTCAGAGCCTGGAGACTGCCTTGTATTCTGTCTCTATTTCTCTGCCCCTCCCTTGATTGTGCACTCTCTCTCTCTCTCTCTCTCTCTCTCTCTCTCAGATATAAAATAAAACTTAAAAAATTAGAAAAAAAATTTAAGCTTTATTTATTTTGGAGAGAGATCCAGGGAGGGGCAGAGAGAGAGGGAGAGAGAATCCCAAGCAGGATCCACACTGACAGCACAGAGCCAGTCATGGGGCTTGATCCCAAGAACCGTGAGATCATGACTTGAGCCAAAATCAAGAGTCGGACGCCGAACTGACTGAGCCACCCAGGCACCCCAGGAGAAATTTTTTTAAGTAGTATAAAAAAGTGCTAATCATAAAGGGGAAGAAAGATACAAATTTGACTACATTAAAATGTAGAACCTCTTTTTATGATAATCATATCATTGAGAAAGTGAAAAGGCAAGCCTTGCACAAAGGATAAGGTATCTGCAAAAACTGTAACTGACCAACGGGTCATATTCTGAATATATAAAGAACTGCTACAAATCCATAAATAAAAGGCAATTCAGTAGAAAAGAAGACATGAGCCTTGAACAGAAATCTCGCACAAGAGGTTATCGGAGTGACCAAGAAACATAAGAGAAGTTTCCCAACTCCATTATTCACCAGAAAAAGAAAGTTCTGGTGATTTCTGTCCTAAATATATGTGTAACAGAAATTTGTATGTAGTTACACCAATAAATCTAAATAAGAATATTTATTGTAGTATGTATTATTTTTAAAAGCCAGAAACTGGAAACAATCCAGATATCTATCAAGAGAAGAGTGGATAAATAAGCTATGACATGTTCATGCAATGGAATATTACACAGCAGTGGGAACAGACAAGCCATGACACAACACGTGCCACAAACATGTTGAATGAGGAAGCTTCCGGACACCAAAGAGGGCATTCTGAGTGATTCTGTTTAGCTGAAGTTTAATATTAGACAAAAACCGCATTTCAGTGTTTAGAGATACATCCTTAGGTAGTAAAAGTTTGTTTTCTTTTTTTTTTAATGCAAAGAAATCGTGTCAGTTGGGGTCTGCTCATGAGAGAGAAGACCCTGCACAGGTATTTTAACAGAGAGAATGTGAAGAATTGTCCATCAGATATTCAAGAACTGAAAAGGGAAAAGCTGTTCACGGAGGTGGTGACTGCAGGAAGAAGCATCTGGGAGACCAGAGAAAAGAGGTTGGAGTGATGAAAACTTAGAGTCTTGGAGCTGGACCGGCCCCTCTGAGGGAGATGCTGGCCAACTGGCAAGTGCCCGTGTCTCCAAAGGGGCATCATGAGATTGTTTCTGGGAGCCTTGGAATCAGCTCCTCCTACTGAAACACAATGCCTTGCTGTGGTGAAGCTGACAAGTGCAGAAAGCGACCAGGACAAATCAAGTCCTCCTTTCTGCCTCCTCCAGGCTTTGCTGTCTCTCCCTAGGGCCCCCTATTGGCAGCATCAGAGAAGCAGCTAGTTCTAGAGGAGAGAGGTGGCTTGCAGGGTCCCAACCTTGGTAGAGGTTAACAAACACGCTGGGCTTGATGCAGGGAGATGATGGCTTATTAATCCATACAGACATGATTAGCAAAGGTCGAGGTAGTGGTTGCCTTAGGAAGAAGGGAGGATTACACCTGGGAGAAGCCACTTAGGGACGGAAGAGAGCTTCTTTCTAGGGTACAGGCTATATTTTATTTCTTAATGTGGAGGGATGGCTATGTGGGTGTTTGGTTTATGATCCCCCACCATGCTGTATGCCTATGTTCTATGTGCTTTGTGTGCTTTGTGTGCTTTGTGTGTGTGTGTGTGTGTGTGTGTGTGTGTGTGTGTGTGATTTTCCACAACTAAAAGTGAAGTAAAATATTTAATGGAACAACACAGGGAAGAGAGCAGTATTGCTGTAGACGGGCAGGACAGAGGAAACTTCTCCAAGGAGGGGATATCTGAGGCCAGCTTGAATAATCAGAGGGGCCAGACATGCCCAGAGCCCTGTACAACCTTCCAGACAGAGGGCCATGGGTACCCTACATCTTAGGAACACAGGTCTGCCATGGAAATTGTGGAGGGAGCCAGCCACCATGGCTTTGGAGGTACCCCTGGTGGTCAGGTGTCCATGAGGCAAGGCATCCAGTGACTGAGCCTTTGGAAGGCCAGTTTACCGTTGGAAGGCCAGGTTGCCAGAAAACGTCTCCAAGTGCTGAGAGGTGATTCTGGGACAGAGAAGCCAGCGGATGGACTGGCTCCAGAGAGAGTCCCTGAGGTTTCTGAACCAATTCCAGTCTGCATTCCTGGAGCTGGCAGAGGCTTCCGGAAAGAACAGCAAGATCTGGTCTTGTGCTGTCTCATTTCCCTCTTTCCCTCTTTCCTTCCTAATTTCCTTCCTACAGCCTTTCCTTTCTTACTAGTTCCTTTCCCTGCCTCCCACCCCCCCTCCCTCTTTCTCACACATTAACCCACAGCCAGACACAACACATAGGCATATAAACACACACACCCTGCATGGCCACCTCCTACACATACATTCTTATCTACATGCCCACAAACCAACCACACACAACATACACATATTCATTCATACGCATCTCAGATCCCTCTGATGCCTGCAGAGCACTTTAGCGTCCAGCTTTCAACTTCACAGCCTCTTCAACAAGCCATAGCAGTCCCATTTTACAGGTGAAGAGCTTCAGGGTCAGAGAAGTTGAAGAGTATCTCCAAGGTCACAGAGCTGGGAAGTGACAGAGCTGGGACCAGCACTCCAGTCAGCCTGGCTCTGTGCTTCTCCATCCCCCACTATCCCACACAATTTTTAAAACATTTTTAAGGTTTTATTTATTTATTTATTTTTGAGAGAGAGAGAGAGAGAGAGAGAGGGAGAGAGAGAGAGCAAGCAAGTGCGGGAGGGGCAGAGACACCCCAGGAGAGAGAGAATGCCAAGCAGGCTCCTCCCTGTCAGCACAGAGCCCAGCTCAGGGCTAGAACCCACGAGCCGTGAGACCATGTCCTGATCTGAAACCAAGAGTTTTAAAATGTTGGAAAATATTGGGGACGCCTGGGTGGCTCAGTCGGTTGAGTGTCAAACTTCAGCTCAGGTCACGATCTCACGGTTCATGAGTTCGAACTCCGCATTGGGCTCACTGCCGTCAGCACAGAGCCTGCTTCAGATCCTCAGTCTCCCTACCTCTCTGCCCCTCCCCCCCAACATGTGCATTCTCTCTCTCTCTCTCTCTCTCCCTCTCCCTCTCCCTCTCTCTCTCTCTGTCTCTCAAAAATAACAAATAAACATTTAAAACAAATTTTTTTTTTTTTAGGTAGGATCCACACCCAACATGGGGCTTAAATTCATGACCCTAAGATCAAGAGTCACCTGTTGAGCCAACCAGGCACCCCACTCCCACACAATTTTAACTGCCCTCCAAAGTGGCTGCACCCACCTGCCATGGTTGAGAGCACACATTTCCCCACACCCTCTTTGGGCATTTGACATTGTCGAACTCTATTTTGCCATGCGTTGAATTAAAAATGGCATGTCATTATTTTAATTTGCACTTTAGGGAGAGCTTTCCCAGAAAAAGGGATTCCTGAGTCCCAATGTCAGCTCTTCCGATCTGAGACTCAAGACTGAGTGGCTTGCAAACTTCCCAGGTGATGTGAGGTGAGGTTTGGGAACTAGTGGCCTGAGGACCGGCATTGTCTCTTCCAGGTCTGTTGCTCTCTGATTCTGGGGGTCTTGCCTCCTCCTGGACCCAGGACTTAACTTAGGCTCAGTGTCTCCACCATCTTTGCCACTTACAATGCTGTTCTCTCCACGAAGGAAGATTTTTAAGACAGAAGTCCTGGCAACCGCACCCATTTACGAAGTTGGCTCTTGGAGCCATATTCCAGATGTCACACAAAGAACACCTACCCCTCAGAAAGAAGAGATTAATATGCGCAAAGAATCCATTGTTTTCTGGGTACCATGTTGTGCTTGCTGGACACTAAACTTCTACGGGGTCGTTTAAATATCACAACAACCCCGGGAAGCCTTATTGTCCCCACTTTACAGATGAGGGAACTCAAGTTCAGAGACTTAATAATTTCCCTGAGGTCACACAGCTTCTAAGGAGCCCCTATCCTGAGTCTGTCTGGCTCCAAAGCCTGGGCTTTCTTCACCATCACCTGCCTACAAATTAGGGTTTCTTAGGAGAGAGAGACCATAAATGGCCAGTGCCTCCTTTCCACAGATACTCAAAGGATTCTGGTCACTTTGGCTCCCAAACGCCACCCCCTTCCTGCCTGAACTACCAAGTTCCTGACTTCTGGAACGCTCTGGAAGGTGCATGTATTTCATAGAAAAGGGATTGTTTTATCATACTTAGCATGCAGTAGCTTATTTGATTTAACCCTGGGGAATTCATTCCTGAAAATATGGACTGCAGGGTAGATGGACTGGGGGAGACAGAAGACGCCTCTGATCATTTCTCTTGCCTCCATCTCCTGGGGCTAATGTGGAAGAAGAGAAGCATAAAAGTGACTTGTCTTGATGAATTATGATCAGTTTTTCAATTTCTTGAGCTTTTCCTTTAATTCTGGGAAAGTTCAGAGGAATAGCATGTACCAAATAGCCAAATACCCACCATGTAAAATGACCGTTCAAAAACAATTTGTCTATTTTTTTCAATTTCTTAAAAATAAAATAAGCAACATGTTGCTCATCTAGAGATGAAACCCCCTTGCTTTGTCATTTCAGATTTCATTTCCTCCCCACATCATCCCCCAACAGCCTCGGTCACAAATTTAGACTATTTCTGCCTAATTCATTAGATATTTATAAGTACATGTATCATGAACAAATAAAAATTAAAACTTGAATTTATATATAGGGCACCTGGGTGGCTCAGTCGGTTGGGCATCCGACTTTGGCTCAGGTCATATCATGGTTTGTGAGTTCGAGCCCCGTGTTAGGGTCTGTGCTAACAGCTTAGAGCCTAGAGCCTGCTTCAGATTCTGTGTCTCCCTCCCTCTTTGCCTTTCCCCTGCTCATACTCTATGTTTCTCTCTGTCAAGAATAAATAAACATTAAAAAAATTAAAAAATTGAATTTATATAAATGGTACCATACTGTACCTATTATTCCATTTCCTGTTTTTCTTCTCTTTATGCTACACCACTGAGAGCTCTTTAAAAGTTGAGGATCATGTCTTATTTAATCTCTGCATTCCTGGTGGCCTTGTACATTCTGAATGCTCAATAAATCAGGAAGGAAGGAAGGGAGGGAGGGAGGAAGGAAGGAAGGAAGGAAGGAAGGAAGGAAGGGAGTAGGGGAGGAGAGGAGGGAGGGATAGGGGGAAGAGGGGAGGAAGGAAGGAAGGGAGAAAGAGAGGAAGGAAGGAAGTGAGGAGCAGAGGGAGGGGAGGTGGGGAAAGTGGGGAGGCAGGAAAGGAGGCAAGATCAGTCTTCTGAGTCAAAACTTCTTGTGTGCTCCCAATTAGAAGTGAGCGTGATGACCGAGGCTTTCTAAGTCTTTTGTACCATGATTTCCCTGACTGAGAGTTCATATCCCATTAGAGCAGACAGTCCCTCTACCCTTTGATCTGCTCACCGTCCTGCTCTCCAGGGAAGTCCCAGGCTTGGCTTCAAGAAGCTCCAAGCCACACAGCTGCCTAATGTGCTTAGCTCCAGTGTGGTCCAACTCTCACTGGTCATAAATCAACCAGCCAAGGCTGAAGCCTGAATTACTCTCTAGCTCTCAAAAACCCTCAAGGATTTGGAGAATTAGCTGCCAGTTCAAACACTTGTCTTCCTTCCTTCCCTTTTCCCACTCTGCCTTTGTCTCTGTCAACCACGGAACACCTTTCTTCTCAATGACTCTTTCTGCCTCGATGAGTCTCTCTTTCTGAGTATCTCTCCAACTCTGATTCAAAATAATGCCTCTGTCTTCCTTTCTTCAGCCCCTGTGTCTACCTTCCCACCTCCCCCCTTCCCTCCCCTGAGTCTCGCTGCAGTCACAAGGCCAGGATCCCAGCTGGGCCATAGATCTCCTCGTTACCACTATTCTCTCCCTCTCACTTTTAAAAATGCCTTTTATGGTGGCTTCTAGCACAAACAGCTGTCGGAGCATCTTTGAGAAAACCTCTGGGAACAGATGCTCTGGCAGTTCTTCAGATTCTTTACTCTGCAAGCCGAGATGGATTTGGGAAGAAATTCATTCATTCATTAACCGATTAAACAAATATTTATTGAGCTCCTTTTGTATGCCAGTCAGTGAACTGGACATTGGAAACATGGCAGTAGATAAAACAGCCCTTATGGAGTTTACAGTCTAATTGGGAGGCAGAAGTAAATCTAATAGCCACTTAACTATATAATAACACATAGTGATCAATACTATGAAAAGATGGTCCACAGTGCTCTAATAAGAATAAAGTCTATTGAGTGTTTATTATAAAACAGGAACTATTGCAAGCACTTCACATACATTTTTCTTAACAAAAACTCCCACAGTCCTATTTTACATACAGTAAAACTAAGAACAGAGTGGTTAGACAACTGGCTCAGGGGCACACAGCTTGTGAGTGGGAGGGCCAAGATTTAAACATAACATGGGGACTGGGGAACAAGAGGAGAAAAGTCTTCCTGGAGGCTCAGTTTTCTTCCGGTACGAATAGAATTTTTCTTTCCAAAAATCACACACAGAATAGGACTCAGAAACGGAACTAGAATCCAGCCTCCTGAATTCTAAGCTAATCCAGTTCTAAAGTCAAACAGACTGGAATGTGAAGGTTGACTCTGTTAACAAATCTATTAAGCCCCATGAGTCTTCCCAGAAAAACCAAGAGGCATATGGGGGCAGGGATGCTGGGAAATAGACTCTTCCTGCTCAGAAGGGCACATAGATGCTTGAGCCTCCTACTCTGGGACAGACTTGGGGATAGTAAGTTCCTTGAAGGAAGGACGTTGTGTTCTCCATTGCATCTTCCTGGAGCACAGTAAGCACTTCAGCTATTTACTGAAAAATGAATGAATGGATGAGTTGAATTAAATGTAAGTAAATTAGGTGAAAAAAAAAATAGAACAGATGGAAGCTCTATGTTTCGTCCAAGCTAGGGGTTTATAATTGCAAGAACTTCCTTTCTTTCCACTCTCACTAACACCAGCCAGCCGTGTGGAAAGATTCAGCCAGGTATCGGGGTCAGTTTCTACCCTTTCTTTTCAATCTGCATATCCAAAACATTTTCCTGCTGTTTCATAAAATTCCCTTTTTAATTTTTTTTTTTTTTTCAGTTTTGCTGATTCAGTTAAGGGCTGAATTTGATCTAGAAACCTTACCTCTTAGGTCTCTTTTGATAAAAGAGTCCCCAGAGTGCCCATCTCTTTGAAGCCTCTTTATGAGTTTCAGAACTGAGTAAAATGCCGACCACTTTCAAGATAATTACACTGGAGCAGACACATTGTTCCTGGGATCTGTTTCCCAATCTGAGTAAACAGAGTCTGGTCCTTTTTATGTTCTTGTAACATACGCACTGCTTTCTCTTTCATTTTTCTCTCTGTCTGGAGAGCTGCCTGTGGGTTATTTAATCTCTGCACCAGGGAAGAGGGAAGGACTTGTTTGGGAAAACATCATCCACAGGAAACTTGCCCTTGGCTAGAGGGCTGACTGTTGGCTGATTCTGGCACATTCAGCTACTCTCCCTGTCCCACAAAGAGATCGGGGAAGCCAAGAACCACTCAACAACCTTAGAAAAGACTGAAGAACCAAATGTACCCACCAGTTCAAGAGCCATTAGGCTGAAACAATCAATTAAAGCAATGCCCACTGTTGCATCGTTTTTATAGGTAATGTGTTGGACAAGGACACATATGTGGGAATGAGCCAGATGGCTTCCAGTCCCAGCTCTGCCACTTAAATTAACCATGGGGCCTAAGCTCAAGTGCCATCAGTTTTCTGTGTAATGGGAATGATAAGAGAATTTATCGCAAATGTTTATTATAAGGATAAAATTAGGTAATACCTTCAGAACGGTGTCTGACATTTAAGTGCCTGACAGATGATGGTGATGATGGTGATGATGATAATGAAGATGATGATCTGTGACATATAAAGCACTTTCACATTCGTGCTTGCGTTTCGTCGCATTTTCTTTGCTCTCCTGGCAGAGAGCCTGTATCAGAACCATATTCTTCTGACTCTCAGTCTCGGTGCACTTTTATTCTGGGCCATTCCAAAGGAGTTTGACTTATCCTCTGTGATTCCCAGGGTAAGGAGGTGGAAGCTACAGGAAGAAGATTTGGACTCTAAATAGGGATATTTATTTTTGATGGTCAGAGGTATCACAAAATGACTGTCTCAGAATAGGAGTGTGTTTCCTGTCCCTGGCAGTACACACAGAGGCTGCCAGCCACCTGGAGAGGATGTTGTGAAGGGAATGGAGAAGTCAGACTTGGTGGCCTTCCAATTCTGAGAGTCTGAGCCTCTTGTATGAACAGGAAGTGTCTATTTCTGCCAACCCTCCACCCTCATACTCCTCGTTATTTTTCCAGGAAATCCCAGGAGGCCTGAGAGTTTTATTTGCAGATCCAGCCCTCACACTGCAGCCCATTTGACTGAGGAACCAGACTTTGGGGTGATTCAAGAGGCTGGATTCTAGTACTATTTCTGCATCCTACTCTAAGTGATCTGGGGCAAGAAAATTCTGTAGTTTGTGCCTGCCTGGCCCACTCCCTTTCTCCGGTAATGCTTCCTCCATTTCCATTTGGGGACCACTCCTCCCCTACTCTCAGTCCATGTGAGGACTGAGATCGTCCTCACAATCCTGAGATCGTCTTATCTCCATGTTCGGCCCATGACCCACGTCTAACCATGAGGTAGGTGTTCCAGCTCCCCGGCTAAAGTAATTGGTTCAAGAACAGGCATCTGATTCAAGTTGGACCAATCAGAATCCGTCTCAAGACTTTTGCTACATTTGTTGTGAAAGAGATGCTCTTTTCCTGGAGATTGCTAACCTGGTAACACCCCAAGCCTGAGATCTGCCACGTGGGCAGAACATGCCTTAAAATGAAGTCAACACAGACGAAAGCAAAGCTCAGGAAGGGTGAGAACAAATCCTGATGACATCATTCAAATGCCTGGATCCAACAACAGTACCTGAAGTTAGACCTACAGCTAGAGGTGGTCTGTTAGTTACACTAGCCAACAAATTCAGGTGGTTTTTAAATTTGTGGTTACTGCATGCATGTATGTATGTATTTCTCAGATACATTTGATTTGAATTGCTACTGCCTGTAACCAAGAGTTCCAACAAATACCCATCACGATGTACTGGAGTGGGGACAGAAGACCTCCCTATAGAAGGTAAGTCTTGAGCTGTGCTCTTCTCTGTATGAAGGTATACCTAGTAAAGTCCTTGGTAAACACTGTTAATTGTATAATAGGTCATTCTTCAATTTTTTTTTACATTTATTTATTTTTGAGAGACAGAGCATGAGTGGGGGAGGGACAGAGAGAGGGAGACGCAGAATCCGAAGCAGGCTCCAGGTTCTGAGCTGTCAGCACAGAGCCCTATATAGGGCTCAAACCCGCAAACTGCGAGATCATGACCTGAGTCAAAGTCGGACGCCCAACCAACTGAGCCACCCAGGTGCCCCAATAGGTAATACGTCATTCTATACAGAGGACAAATCATTAGGGTCTTAACCAGACCCATCAATGCCTTAACTTAAGGGAAATTTAATCACCTCTTAGACTTCGTATGCATACCTCTAGTCTTTACCACTATTTCCAGGATTGCCCCCTCCCCTTTGTTTAGTGAATGAAATTATCATTCATCCACTAAATATTGAAAGTGCTTACAATGTACCAAGTGTTATAACAAATTATGTTTGGAATGCAAAGTTGTGTAAGATATTAAGAACCTCACAGTAAAACCAGGAGGCAGTATCTGCTGTGAACTTTTGTATAACCAACTCAATGTGCCTGGTGTTTTACTTATTTTTTTAAAAAAAATTTTAATGTTCGTTATTTTTGAGAGAGAGAGAGAGAGAGAGAGAGAGAGAGAGCATGAGGGGAGGAGGGGCAAAGAGAAAGGGAGACACAGAATCTGAAGCAGGCTCCAGGCTCTGAGCTGTCAGCACAGAGCCTGATGCAGGGCTCGAACCTATAAGTCATGAGATCATGACTTGAGCCAAAGTCAGACACTCAATGGACTAAACCACCCAGGCACTCCTACTGATATTTTTTTTTTTTTAATTTTTTTTTTTCAACGTTTATTTATTTTTGGGACAGAGAGAGACAGAGCATGAACGGGGCAGGGGCAGAGAGAGAGGGAGACACAGAATCAGAAACAGGCTCCAGGCTCTGAGCCATCAGCCCAGAGCCCGACGCGGGGCTCGAACTCCCGGACCGCGAGATCGTGACCTGGCTGAAGTCGGACGCTTAACCGACTGCGCCACCCAGGCGCCCCCCTACTGATATTTTTAAAGTCCCAATCCCTTATTAGTTCCCTGTTGCTGTGGTAACAAACTACCACACATTTAGTGGTTTAAAACACATGATACAGTTCTGGATGGCAGAAATCTGACACGGGCTTCACTGAGCTAAAATCAAGGGGTCAGAAGCGCTGTATTCATTCTAGCAGCTTTAGAAGAGACTCTGTTTCCTTGTCTTTTCCAGCTTCTAGAGACTGTCTGTATTTCTTGGCTCATGGCCTCTTCCTCTATCTTCGAAACGAACCCCTTAGCCTTTTTAAATCTCTCTCCAGTGCTCTCTCTGACTCTGAGACTCCTGCCTCCCTCCTATAAGAACCCTTACAATTATATTGAGCCCACCCAGATAATCCAGGATAATCTCCCCAGGTCAAAAGCCTTAACTTAATCACATCTGCAAAATCCCTTTTGCCATGTCAGGTACCATACTCCCAGGTTCTAGAAATTGGGGGACCGTTATTCTGCTCACCACAAATATGAAGAAGTGGGTATGATGATGATGATTACAGCCTCCATTTTACACGAAGAAAAACTAAGGCTTAGAGAGAGATAAAAGCAACCCTCCTGGTAACAAAGAAGAGTGAGAGCATCGATTCAAATTCAGGGGCTCGGATCCACTGTCATTGGTATTCACTGTTATTGTCTTTGCAAACCCAACCGATTACAGATTTTCAAGTCACCTAGACCTTTGCAAGTCGCTTAACTATCCTGTGCCTCACTTTTGTCATCTGCAAAATGGAACTAATAATTTTGGGTTTGTGAACATTTGCGGTCATACATGTGGCACCCCTAGCACGGTGTCTGGCACATAGTAGGTGCTCAATTATGTGGCCACCATTCCTAAAAGTGACATTCAAAGTATGGAGGTGGCAAGGGGCCTGGAGACCGAGTCAGTGCCCTTGAAGAGGGGAAGGAAGTCTCATCCAAGGAGGAAGTGCTCAGCTTTGGCTCAGAGGAGTTGGGTTTCCAAGCATAGCGGTGGAGCTCAGGGTGAGGTGGGGGCCTTCTGCTGGCTTCTATTTTTTTTAGTTTTTTTTAAGTTTTATTTTTATTTAAGAGAGAGAGAGAGAGAGAGCAAGCACGGGAGGGGCAGAGCGAGAGGGAGACCCAATCCCAAGCAGGCTCTGCACGGTCAGTGCGGAGCCCTATGCAGGGCTTGAACTCAGGAACCGTGAGATCATGACCTGAGCTGAAGTCAAGGGTCAGACACTTAACCGCATGAGCCACCCAGACCCTCCTCTGCTGGATTTGGAACACAGGTGAGGGGACACCTAGCCAGGTTCTGCCATCTGGGAGAGCAGGCCTAGGGCCAGACAAGGCTGGGATGTGGGGCTTTCATTGGGGATTGGTGGTGAAATGAGCAGATAAAAAAATCCACTGACTTCTTTCTCAGATCCTTAGTAACTGGCATGTCAACCCGTCCACTCCAAACAAAGTATCGGCCGGGCCTCGCTTTGAGAAAATGCACTTGGGGAGCAACCACGCACCCCAGTCCCCCAGAACTTTGCTGCCAGGCGTGCCCTCCCCTCTGCCCCCTGCTGGGCTGGTTTGCTTCAAGGGGCCGCTGACAACAGAAGGACAGCAGGATTTACCACTGCCCTAACTTGTCCATTTGTCTTCTGCTTGGAGGGTCCTGACAGGGGAGTTTCCGGGGACCGCAGAGAAGCGTACTGGAGTTCTTGACAGAGACACATGGCGGTGATTACACGCGGCGTTAGGCACAGTTGCCACAAGGCACGGCAGCTCCAAGTTCTCTCTTGGGCACAGTCTCAAACTGACTCAACAGCATCCTTTGCCTCCAACTCCTTTTATAAATTATGTGTGACGATGGAAAAGGAAAGGGGGGGAGGGGGGGAGGTACAGAAGGCCTAGGGCAGGGCTCCTCTGCCCCAGAGGCCCAGATGGGGGTTCCCTGTGGTGGCGCAATTGAATGGGGCAGCCTAGAATGATCTTCTTCATCACCAGCCTTTTGTCCCAAAACAGGAAAGCATTCATTCCTTTCTTAAACATGAGACTCAAACCAAGATGTCCCTAGGAAAGGGAGCGTGGTGATGGAGTTGGACGAATGACAGCATTTCCTGAGATGTAGGGCAGAGGGCAAAGAAGAAGGAACCACAGAGATTGTCATGGCCATGAACTGCAACTCCTGAGCTAGGGCTGGAGTTCTCTCTCTCTCTGCCAGGTATTTATCTGGCATGTGCTTGCATACCTGCATTGACAGGGGGCTCACTACTTCTTAAGGCAGCTTATTCCATTCTTGGGCAGCTTTGACTCTTAGAAAAGTGCTTCAGATAGAACAGGAATCTGCCTCCAGCAGCTGCTGTGGGTTCAGACTTTCAGTCCACTTTGCCAACCACAGGGTTCCCCCAAGAGCTGCCTCTTATATGAGAATCCTCTGGGGAGCTCATTAAAATGCAGACACCTGGGCCCAAACTCAACCTGGGGACTCAGAAGGCCTGAGGCAGGGGTCTAAGAACCTGCATCGGTAAAGGTACATGATATGCACCATGAGAGTCGTGGGTCCCTGAAATGAGTTAGAAGGGCACCCATGAGCAAAGACTGTCCAAGGGGAAAGCCCGAAACCTGGAGGACATCCTTCTCCAATTTGTCAAACTGTGCCAAAAGGTAGGGCTGCCTGGGGAGAAGCCCCACCAGATAGGGATGAACTAACCAGGAAATCACAAATAGCAGCTAATACTTAGGAAATACCCACCCATGCAGGTCCAGCCCAAAGGCTTTGGCATAAACCCCTCCGTGTGCAGGCATTACACCGATGTCCTCTTAACAACCAAGGACACTGAGGTTGCGAGAGGTGGCTTGCCTAAGGAAATACGTCTGGGAAGTGTCAGTGTGAGCTTTGACCCCACACTCCCGACCACCATCCAGCAGCTTGATGGGGACCCCAGAATCTAAGCCTCCCGAGGTCCAGGCCTCTTCCTTTATCTCAGTGACCAGATGAAATCGTGTGATTTAAATGTGGAACCAGGATGCACCCTTACCTCCTAGGGAGAAAGAGAGTGCTGCTTGCCCTTTTGAGGATTACCAGCCAGTCCTCAGGGAGGCACTGGGGCTTCCAGTTTGTGATTCTGGCCCTGGGGAACAGCACAGCCTCTCAGGGGGCTGTCCTGCTCACCTCGTCACTCTGGCAGGCAGCCCTATGCCAAACATTTGCAGGGCCTGGCCAAGAGTACAGCACATGTCTGAATAGTTAGAAGTTACAAATTGAGGCAACAAACTAAAAAAAAAAACAAAACAAGAAAAAACAAACAAAAAAAACATGTCCTGTCTTCCTATCTTGACAAATATTCTTCTATTTTGGCCCAGAAGGTCAAGTTCAAATTTAGAATTTGGCACATGGCAACATGCAGAAAGTTGCCTCGAGTCCCAGCTCCTGGCGTGGCCCCCTTCCCACCCCTTGACTCTGCCTCACACCCCGAAAGCCTCACATGCATGTGTGAACGGCACAGCTTTCACATCCCAGCTCTGTCTGTGTGCAGCAAACAGCTGCGCATTGGCCCCTCTTGGGCCGGGCAGGGGCATTTGGGGGATCTCCGTCCGGCCCTGTCTGGTTCAGACATGACCCCTGTCCTGCTTTCTCTGCCCTCTCAGTCATTTGCAGCAGCAGCTAATCGCGGGGACCGAAAAGGGAGAGGGCTCAGGGCACTGCCACTCCTTGGGCCACCTGCATTAGTATTCCACTCAGCCGCCCAGGGGCCCGCAGTCCCTGCTCTCAGCCTGGCACCAGGCCTGGCAGAGGGGCCTGAGAGGCAGCCTCTCCCACAGCAAATGAAGCATGGGGCAAGGCAATGAAGTCTTGAGCTATTGCTCTGGGCTGCAAATGAGAGAGACAGGGAGGCAGGGAGAGAGGGAATCTTATACTTTAGGCAGGGAAGAAGGTCACCTAGATCATGAGATCATATCTGCTTCACACCTCACCTGAAATCTGCCTACTAAGTCTTATCATCTTTGGATTTTTTAAATAGTATGGTGCATCTCGCCTGGGGATGATATCCGCTGCAATCCTGCATGTCAGTGACTATCAAAGTGCCATCTGGATCAGCTTCACCTGTTGTTAGATGTGCAGATTCTTAGGCCCCAATCCAACCTACTGAACCAGAAACTCTGGAGGGGGACCGAGCACCAAGTGTTCAACAAGCCCTCCTGACAGTTCGGATGCTCACCAAAGTCCAAGAACCATGGATGCAGGCAATACAGTCACTGCTTGTTTCAGAGCAGAGGAGCGATTCCACGAGAGCCTTGTTCATCAGTATGTATTCATTTAACAAATATTTATTGATAGCTAAACGCTGTGTTAGGCATTGGATTCAAGACAGGGTGCCTGCCCTCCAATTGCTTACAGCCAAGCTCAGGAGCAGGCAAGGAAACAGATCACAACACTAGGAGGCCACAAATGCTAACACAGGACAGGTGAGGGGCCCCGGGCAGCGGAGGAGTATCAGGGAAGACTTCCCAGAGGAGGCTCTGCCTGCACAGGAACTGGAGAAGCTGGCATTGTCAGACGCAGAGCAGAACACAGTCAATTGTTCCTGGTGACAGAGACGCTGTCCCGGACCAAACTTCAGCCAGGTTCCCCTGAGCCCTTTTCTCACCTGGGCCTCGATCTTAGTGCCCATCCTGTCTTTGGTCTGCCCAGCCCAGACTTAGCAAAGAGTCCTGCCAGGTCATCCCCTCACCCAGGAGATCTGACCACCCTTGATATCTGAGCAAATTCCTCATCTCTTACCCTGGATGTCTAGCCCTTTGCCTTTAGCAAGAACCCTGTTAGGTCAGCTTAGCAAAATCCCCCTACCCTGGACACTCCCTCTTAGTAATTTTCCATCCACTGATGCCCTCACTGTGCTCATTGTGTATATCATTGTTGTAGTGGGAGTTGAGCTCTCTCTCCCTTATTGCCAAACTCCTATTACAATGGTCCTCAATAACCTTCCTTATCAGTTTAACAAGTGTCAGAATAGATTTTTCTTTAACATTGGGTGAGGGGAGCCATTGTGCACAGACCCAGATGAAGGAGAGAATGTGGACCGGCTCCTTCAGGCCCTTAGGATAGCTCACGTGTTAGGGCAGAGTGTGAGTGAGGTGGCTGAGGCTCAACCAAGGAGGTGAGCCTAGAGAAGTGAACAGCGCCTGTGAGGCTCTCCAGGAGTTTGGGGTTTGTCCTGCAGGCAGTGGGACGCAGGGAGATGTTTTATGCAGAAGAGTGAAATTCTAGAGGCTTTAATTGTAGAAAGATCTTTCTGGCAGGCTGCCTCACAGGGAATGGACTGGGGACCCCAAGCTTGGAGCCCTGAGAAACCAGAGAGGAAACTGCTCTCCCCGGGGGGGGGGGGGGGGAAGAGGGCGTGGACAGGTCTGGACTAGGGCAGGTGGCTATAGGAAAGGAGACAGCTTTGAGATCCATTTAGAGAGTGGGTCACACATCAGAATCCCCCTGGAGAGAATTTTTAAATGAACACTTCCCTGAGCCCACCTTGGAGCCCCTGAATCAGAAATTCAAGCATCTGTCTGTTTAAAAGGCTGCTCTGGTCAGTCAGCTGAAGCCAGGACTGAGAACTACCTAGTAGGAGGCAAAAAGACCCAGCCTGCTGACAGATTGATGGGGGAGGACAGGAGCGAAGGGAAGAAAAGAATGTGTGTGGGGAGCATCCCCCAGGAGTCTGTGTGAGTCATCAGAGATGCCAGTCACTGAATTTTCAGAAGGTGAATCATGAGTCTGGACTGGGGCAGTCAGGGTCTGAAAGCTACATCCTCTTCTCTTTAGGTGCCATGATGCTGGGTTTTCGGGGGGCAAAACCTCACATAAATGAACCACTTGATTAAAGGGATTGAATTCAGACTCATTCATTCACCTCTTCATTCATTCAAGAAATGTTTACAGAGCACCTGTTATGCGCTGGATGCTGTGCTAGGTGCAGGGACACAGTGGTGAGCAAAATCAGAGATGGTCCCAATCTCGAGGGTGAGGCTTTATACAAGTAATGACTCTAATAAATGTAAACTCACCACTGTGACATCAAAGCAAAATACTTAGAGGATGTGTAATAGCAGATGTGACGCACCCTCGGAGGATCTGGAATCCCTTTCTGAGACAGTGCATCCGACCAGAAGTACAAAGATAAGTAAGAATTAGCTAGGCTGAAAGTGGGGAGGATGCTACAGGCAGAAGGATGGCATGAACAAAGACCCTATGCAGATGGCCTTCATCTTTATGTAATTGGGTTCTTTACAGGTATGAGGGCCCAGATTCTCCAGGCTATGGGAGAAGCCTCCCCCAGGGAGCTGCCCCCGCCACCCCTTTCAGAAAGCCCACTGTGGAACTGATGTTGGCAGAATACCCCCCATTTGCCACTATGGGGAGATGGGGGGGGGCGCTGAATGGAGTTCCCTGGTGGCCTCCTTAAGTTGGCAGGACACGCCCAGGTGTGTGAGCCCAGACAACCTTGCAGCGAGGTCATCTGCTGTCTCTGCTGGGGGAAGTGCTTCCTGACAGCTGCTCTGAAGCGATTCTCCTTCAATTTCCATTTTATAGCTCCTTGTTCCCTCCTCGGTGGGAGGCTGTGTCTCCAAAGAAGTCAGTCTGACATTGCAGGCTGCAATTATCATGCCCTTCTCCTAGCTGAGATTTGTTGGTCATCTCCCACCTTTGATGCTGTTAAGTTTCTCTGCATTTATTTCTGTTACCCAGGTATTTATCAAGCACCTGTGGGGTGCCCATTACAGAGCTAAGTGTTACGGTGGATGAAGATGGGTAAGAAGAACATTTGGGATGGCCTTTCTGTCACCCAATTCACAACCAATTAACAAATGTTTGTAGAGTACAAGCAAGGAATTGAGGTTTATGTGTATCATTTAAAGCCTCAAAGGTACCCACATCAGAACTAAATATTGCAGTGTATCTATCTAAAATTGGAAGGCAGAAGGCAGGAGGATTAAGTGAGCTAAATCCTCATCAATCATACTAAGAAGTCAATAGATAACGTCCAGAGTTGGTAAATCAAGGAGCACAGGTAATAAGGCTTTGACAGGAACCACCAGAGTATGATGGTTAAGAGTATTTAGGTGTATGGAGTCAGACCTGAGTTGCTTTCTATTTCTATTGCTTACCGGCTATATAGGACCTTGGACAGATCACTTATTTTTTCTATGCCTTAGTTTTCCCATCTGTACAACAGGCATGATAATGGTAGCTACCTCATGGGGTTGTGCCTTAGTTTTCCCATCTGTACAACGGGCATAATAATGGTAGCTACCTCATGGGGTTGTGGTGAGCACTCATGAAAACAACTTACAGAGAAGTTTAGCACAGAACTCAGCACATGACAACTCTGTTTTAGCCAAAGCTGATTGCTCTCTGGGGAACAGGACATGGGGGAGAGCAGTTGTTTTTTATTATAAGTTCTCTGAATTATTTAATTTTGCAACCATATGCATACATTACATTGCTGAAAATAAAATTTTTAAATATATATCTACAAACTGGGTAATCACTATAGAAGACTGGAGGTTGACTGAACTTCTTTGGCTTGACTAACTCTGTTTCTGCCACATTCAAACTCCTCTTTCCTGCCTCATTTTCATCCTCAGTTTCCCCACCCCTCCTCATTCCCTTTCTTTTTGTTGGTCTTGATTGTCACCCACTCTTAACTGCTCTCTGGAAGCTTGGTGCCTGTATTGGTTTGTTAGGGTTGCCCTAACAAAATACCATGGGTTAGGTAGTTTGAACAGAGCAAATTATTTTCTCACAGCTGTGGAAGCTGGAAGTCTAAGATCAAGCTGTCAGTAGGTTTGGTTTCTTTTGGGGCCTCTCTCCTTGGCTTGCAGTTGGCTACCTTCTTGCTGTGTCCTCAAGTGGCCTTTCCTGTGAGTGCATTGCTGATGTCTCTCTGTGTCCAAATTTCTTCTTCTTGTAAGGTCACCCATCAGGTTGGGCTGGGACCCACCCCAAGGTCCTCGTTTTAACTTAATTACTTCTTTAGAGACCCTGTCTCCAAATACAGTCATGTTCTGAAATTCCTTCCCATGTCCCTTTATGATAGGAAAAGATAGGCTTCAGTTGGCAGAGAGGGAAAGATCAGGACCTGAGGTCCCTGGGTGGGGCAAAACACATATTTTGGAACAATGCTGGGAGTGTCTGACCACAGCAAACTCCCTCAGGCATAAAGTTCCTCTTCAGAATCTAACAGACAGCTCCTCCCCCTCAGGTTTCCCTCAGGAATTTGACAAAAGACCTAACTAAAAATAAGTAGTAGACCATAAAACGTATGACCCACAAGGAATATATATGGCCATAGACCACCCCTCACAAAATGGACTCGAGCCAATCAGGAATGGACAACCCAGCGCCTAGAACTGTCAAGCTGATAAGGGTAGGACCTGAGAAGGAACAAGGTGGAAAGGAAGGGAGGGTTGACCAGAAAAAACAAGGGCCTTGCCGATTCACTTTCGAATGCCCCCTCTCTGCAAAGAGGGCTTTCATACTATTCTTCCTTTCTGATCTTATACTCTAATAAACTTTTGCCCGCTGCTCATTTTGTGTCCCCCTCTTCATTCTTCGAAACGGCAAGACAACGAACCCCAGGATGTGGTAAAAACAACAACAACAACAACAAAAAAAAAAACCCAAAAAATTCCTGCAACACTTCATTTTCATTTTCTTAGCGAACTCCTACACGTCCTTCAGAATCCACCCAAATAACACCTCCTGTGTGACCTCTCCTATATGCCCCCCAGCAGAATTACAATCCCTCCTCTGAGCTCTCACGGCAGCCTGTATGGTCCTTCAATAAAACACTTCTAGTGTTCCATCAAGGTTTTGCATACTTGTTTGTTCTGTGTTTAAATGCCTGTTAGTCATCTTTGAACCCCCAGTGCCTGGATCGGAGGCTGGCACACAATTTGTGTTCGATGCACAAAGGAATGAATGAGTAACTGAATCTTTCTGCTGTGGCATCAGCCCTCTTTTTGGTTGCTCAGAAGAAATAGAAACCAATTTGTCACTCTGCTCTGTGTGGATTAGTCACAGTTTAATCAACTACAAGGTAGTGTGATATATTTACCGAGCAAAGTAAATGCTAAAAAAACAATTCCAATTTTAACGCCAAATTGTCAGTGCTTTTATACACTTACGCTGCCTCACGTCTGTCTCATCCCTCTTGGGCTTACTCTGGAGGCCGGATGGTGCAGTGGACTGGGAGGTAGGAGACCCAAGTTCTAGTCCCCACTCACTTTCTTCTATGAATTTCTAGAGTCTCCTCATCTTCATAATGAAGGGGCTAGATGAGATCAGGAGTTGAAACTTCCAAGACCCACAAGGGCCATGGTGACAACTTGGCCTCGGTGACCCCTCAGCCTCAGCTTGTCACGGCTATGCAGGAAAGCAGGCCCAGTATTTGCCTGATCTTGCAATTTTTAAGAGAAACTGGGGAGTGTAGGTCTTTATTATCAAATGCGTGCTTAAAAAAATATTGCGTGTGTCTGGTATGTGAAGGGGTCAAGCACTCTCATTCATTGTCGGTAGGAGTACAAAAGGAGTCGACCCTTGTTGGTAGGGAGCTAGGCGATATCTTTCAAAACTAAAGAAGTGGTTACCCTTTGGTCCAGCCAATCCTACTTCCAAGAATTTCCCCTGAAGATTCACCTCCATGTTAACGAACAAGACATACACCCAATTATTCATTAAGGCATTATTACTTCACTAGCCTCAAATGCAAACAACTCCAGATGTCTATTGCAGGGGACTGTTTGAACCCTGGTTTGTTCACATCATGGAGTACTTTGCAACTGGAAAACAAAATGGGACAGTCTCTACATGTTTAAGTGGAGTGATCTTCAGAATCATTTACATGATAAAAACAAATGCGCAACACAGCGAATAGAAAAATGCTCTTCAAACTTGAGTCCCCCAGCTGAGGAAAGAAAGCATTTGCAAGGTGCACCGCATTGCTTCTCTCCTAGCTCTCTCCCCAGTTGAAGGTATGCGTCGTCTAAGTAAGTGTGCGTGTGTGTGTGTGTGTGTGTGTGTGTGTTTGAGCCTTTGTTGTATTGTTCATTAAGGCCTTCCGTAGGAAGTGGCAGACCTCCTACAGGGCAAGCAAACCCAAAGTCTCCTTAGATCAGCCTAAGGGAGTCATGCTGGTGTAACTTGGCAGAAAGAGTCTTGGAATTTCTTGAACTTGGATTTCAATAGTATTCGGTTCTAATACCAGATCTGCACCTAATAACCATGAGGACCTTCCTTCTTCCCACCTAAAACAATTACTTGTGTGTTCATTGTTAGAATGCCTTTTCTGCCACCAGACCATGAGCCCTGTGAGACTGTGGATTTATCTGTTTGCCCACCACTGAATCCCTAGCATTCGCCATAGGGCCTGGTACGGGGTAGGTTCTTAATATCTGTTGCATGAATGGCTAATATGGATAAATGGGTGTTTCACATAAAGAACTTAGCATAATGCCTAGATATGGTTCAGTGTTCAGTTATACACACTAGCAATGTACTTAATGTTAAGATGATGGTGATTCTAAGTTGTATGATGTTACACAAATTAACGACATCCCTGAGCCTCAGTTTCCTCATCTGTATCATGGATGCAAAAATACCTACTTCTAGGTGTCCTTGTGAGCATTGATAAGATAATGTATACACGTCACTCAATGCATGGCATGGCACGTAAGAGATAATAAGTGGTGGCTGTAATTAGAGAAACAGCATAAAATCAATAAATGGTAGGATCAGGCAAATCCTTGTTTGATGTTAGATGCAAAGAGTGTTGCACAAAGAGGCTGTCTTCCACCTTCCACTGTCCTCTAACTTGGGGTAACTACCCAGTCTTCAACAAGTGCTGGTTGAGAACATGCTCTATGCTGGGTCCCAGGCTAACTGGTAGCAGAGCATCAAGAAATGAGCGATTCATGACTATGAGTTTCTTTTGGGGGTGATGAAAAGGTTCTAAAATTGTGGTGGTGGGGGCACCTGGGTGGCTCAGTCAGTCAAGTGTCTGACTTCAGCTCAGGTCATGATCTCGCGGTTTGTGAGTTCAAGCCCCGTGATGGGCTCTGTGCTGACAGCTCAGAGCCTGGAGCCTGCTTCGGATTCTGTGTCTCCCTCTCTCTCTGCCCCTCCCCCACTCATGCTGTGTCTCTCTGTGTGTGTCTCTCTCTCAAAAATAAATAAACATTAAAATTTTTTAATAAATAAAATAAAATAAAATAAAAATTATGGTGGTGGTTGCACACAACTCTGTGAATTATACCCCAAACCACTGAATTGCACACTTTAAGTGGGTGAGTGTATTGTAGGACATGTGAGTTATATCTCAATAAAGCTGCTATTTTTAAAATAATTTTTAAGTTTATTTATTTATGTCTCTGAGAGAGACAGAGCATGCACATGTGAGTGAGAGGGCAGGGGGGAGAGGGAGAAAGAGAATCCCAAGCAGGCTCTGCACTGTCAGCCCAGAGCCCCATGCGGGGCTCAATCTCATGAACTGCGAGATCATGACCTGAGCAGAGATTAAGAGTTGCATGCTTAACCAACTAAGCCCTGGAAGCCGCTAATTTTTTTTTTTTTTTTTTTTTTTTTTAAGGAAGAGATGAACAATAGACCTAAGTCCACCATTTCCTACCTGTGTGACTTTGGGTAAGTCATTTCACCTCCCTGCTTCAGGTGTCTCTTCGGGAAAGTAGGAATAGTAACAGAACTTACCTCATAGGGTTTTGGTGAGGATTAAAAGAAATAACGTTTGTAAAGTGCTAGCTAAGAGTTTGATATGTAATAAGAGCTCCATAATTATCCTCATCCTCATCTTTATTAACATGTAAATACTAAAGTGGAAATTACACAAGTCCTATGGGAAAAAGAGGAAGGGGCTCTTGGAGGAGCAGAAGTCAGTGCATAAGCGAGGGAGGAAATGACATCTCAGTAGGAATTCATCCACAGAAGGCTGTGAAGGATAGTCCTGGAAGGGGGACCAGCATAAGCAAGGCCATGGAGGTGAGAGACAACATGGTTAAGTAAGGTTGTTTCGCACGAAGCGCAAGGCCAGCCGCGGGAACTCAATGGTGAAGACAATGAAACCGCCACGGGGAAACACATGGCAATAGTCACCGGACTATTTGCACACCGGAATAGTCACCGCTGGCGGGGAGGGGGACGGCTAAGGGGTACGGGCCCGAAGCGGCAGCGGAGTTAGGAGACTATTGCAACAATTCATGTGAGCGGTGATAAAGGCTTTAACCTGGACTTTGAGATTAGGGTACCAAGGCCAGGGCTCCTGGGATCAGAAGGGCCAGAAACTCACTCACAACTTCGGGGAAAGAGAATATAGCAGGAAACCTTGCAGAAGCCCCAGGGCAGGGATGCAGGCAGGATCCCGGAAACCAGCACTGGAGCTAGAAGACCAGGAGCCGAGGTGGTTCTCGTGCGTCGTTTTCTCTCTCGGTGCCTCTGTTCCTTGCACTCCTGCTCTATTGTCTTCATTTGACTGATGTACTTCCGGTGTTTCTCCGAGGTTTTTGCTTTCCTGTGCTTTCTCCTTGTGTGTGGCCCAGGAGTAATCTCCACCCTGATGTTACCTGAACGTCCACCTTTGGGGACCAGCAGTAGCTGCCTTCTTCCCTTTGTGGCACTTGATTCCAATTTCGGAGACAGAATCTGACAGGCTCCACTCATCCTTTCTAGCCGGGTCGGGCAAATCCTAGGCCAAGGCCAGTCCATAGATGAGGATGGAGGCTGGTTCCCAAGGCAGGGAATTCGGCCATTTGAGGTAGCAGGGTTCTCCTTCTTGCAGGCACCTGAAATACGTCTCGTGTAGTAGGCCTAGAGGGGAAGGTATAACTTTAAAATTTATTAGGCCATAAAATCAGCATTATTAGGTAATTGTTTGAACGCGGGAGGTGAGCTGGAGTGGCGGCAAGGATGACGTCAGGGGCTGGCTTGGGTAACTGGGTGATCTCTCTGCTCCACTTTCTTCTCTGTTGGTGCTGTTCTCGGGTTCTCAGGAAGCTTCTCCACCTGATTCAGTCAGGGTCTCTGGCTCTCACACACCAGGAAACGTGAGGAGAGTTTAATGCGAGGACAATAGGACAGGAGAACCACCAGGGAGAGTGCAGTACCCTGGGGTAAGCAACAATAGGTGCTGTCCAGCCTTAGTCCTGAAGGGGGAGGGCAGGTGCAGCTGACTGAATCCAGGGAGGGAGGCCTGCCTGACCAGAGCTGTGTGGCCTTTAGTGCAGACACATCCAGCCCTTATATCCCATTAAGGAAGTTGGGAAAAGAAACATCTGATTTAGTTCTTCTCTCTCCCTCTGAAATCCTGCCCTGGCTGTCTAAGCTCTAACCCCAACAGGGAACCAGTGAGCAAGGAAGCCCATTGACGTATTGTATATAGCCGGCTCTGGGGCAGGAGAAGCTCGGAGGACACAGGTTAAGACGTCCAGTACCTTCGTCACGGTGGGGCCTAAAGCCAGTCCGCAAGTGGCTACTACTTCCTGATAGCCTCTGCGTAAGAACCACAGAAGGCAATTGTTCTAATGTGCCTTAGGTAAGTCAGGTATCCATCCTTGGACCAATCACTAGAGCGGAAAGGAATAGCGTGCTCTGATTGGTTAAACCAGAAGCTAAGGGTGAAGTCCGCTCTGATCTAACCTCCCAGCTGAGATAGGGGAAAGTAAATCCTCAAGGAAAATCAGGGTGGTGTCAACTAACCAGATAAAAATAACAGATGTCCACTACTGCCCATAACAGGGCTTGTTGAAGACTTTTGACGGGTTTTTTTTTTGTTGTTGCTGGACATATTGGGGGTGAGACACCAGAGTTCACTGGAGAATGGTGAACCCAGCCCTTAAGGGATGAAGCTGTCCCCTCTCTGGACCTGTTTCCTAGCAGAGATGCATTGTAATATTCTTTGGTTCCAACACTCACCAGAAAGTTGTTTACCAACAAATTCATCCCGCTCATCAACAGTGCAGAACCCCCTCCCCTCCCCCACAGCCAGTAAGGAGCACAAGCATTGTTTTCTGAATTCTTTCTTTGCAGTTAGACCTACCCGAGACCTCTCTGGACCCACTGAAGTTTGCTGGAAGGTGCCACCTAGTGGAACATCAGGTGACCTGTTGCCTGGACAAAAAGAAACCCTAGGAGGGTTTTAGAGCCCTGGAAGCCTTTAAGCAATGGTTCTTTCAAACTGGACTGCAGACTGAAATCACCCGGGGATGGCTGAATCCTACCCCCGGAGGCTCTGACTTAATTTGTCTGGGATGCAGGACAAGCATCTGGAATTTTAAAAGGTCCCCTGGTGATTCTATGCATCGCCAAGGTTGAGGTCACTGGGCCATAGAGTACTCCACCCTTCATGGTACAGAGGTGTGCACAGATGGGAGCCAAGAGTCTCAGACTCCTAAGAAGCCCCTTTCTCCTGCACCCCACCACCTCTCCGTTTGTGTTTTTAGACAACGTTTCCCCTTTGTGCAAAAATGAAAAGTGATTGAACAGGAAGCACTCTCATTTCCCAAGCCCTAATATTTATTTTAGTGGCAGTTCCAGGAGGAGGATGGCTCCCTATATACCTGATATTTGCGTCTGACACTGCCGACTAATGCTCTGTTTGAGATGTACCCACCTCGTGACGTAGTAGATTTACTTTTTGAGATTTATGGCATTCTCTGTTTGCTCTTTCAAAATGTATCCTACCTGAAGCCCCTTCCACATGTGCTGCCTTGATTCAGCAGCATTCCTTTATAGTTGGCAGGACTGGCTTAATTGGCATCTCATTGTGGAAATGACAAAGTAGACTCCAAGAGAGAGACAGACAATTTTCTGTCTAGAGGTCATTTCAAATAGGCATCCTGCAAACTCTTTCTTTTTATTCAAACTAGAGCTGAAATGCCACTAAATGCACACTCTGGACTGAACCACCTGAGCTGGTGTTCCATGTCTGGCTCCCCTTCTCCCACCCTACCTTGTGAGATTGAGTCCCCGAATTTTAGAATTTAAAAAGACCTCAAAGGGCATCTGGTTGGATGGCTGTATTTAATGCAACCATATTCTATATTTATCTAGACCTCTTTAATTCCTGCTATCACATACATTCATGGGCCCATACATAATAAGCCTGATGCTCGGAGAATTTGAGTAGCCTGTCTGAGCCACACAGGAAGTTAAGAGCAAAGTCTGGACTGATCCAGGCTGGGAGCCAGCTGGAGAAATTTCAGCTCCAGGACTTTTGTTCTCTTCCTCTATATTAGAAGTTTGAGCCTTGTTAAATGATCAATCCGGTAGAGATAGCAATTTGGGTCATTGACCCCTGTGTTAATGAGTTTCCTGAGTGCAGGTTTTAAAGAGCTGGATGTTTGATTGATTAATTGATTCATTCATTTATTTCCCAAGTGTTTGCTGAGAACCTGTTTGGGCCAGGTACTATACTAGACAATAAGAGTATCCTGGGGAGCAAAACCAACCAACCAACCAACAAACAACATCTATGCATGATGTAAGCCCCTGTCCTCAAGGGGCTTACAGTCTAGTGGAGGACAATCACCCAGGAGCCATAAACGTTGTGACTGTTAAGGACAGGCATTGCTAAGAAGTTACACGAATGGGGAGCTTAGTCCATAAAGAAAGGTAGGCAGGCTGCTTCAAGAACATACTGATCTTGATGATCTCCAAGGAGAGAAAGACCAAGAAGGCACAGAAGTCCAATACCCAGAGCTTCTTAGGTTTTGCTTAGGGTCAAGCAGATTTCTGTCCTGCCAGCTTGGAAATTGTATCATTAGAGAGTCCTAGTTATCCCCATTTCAGATGAGGAAATTGAGACTCAGAACATCTAAAGGATGTGGCCAAGGTTAAAGAGTATTTGAGGTACACTGAGTTGCAGACCAACGTCCCCTGGCTTGCCGCTCTGTTCCATTTTCACACCCCCTCAGCTCAGGCCTAGACCAGGCCGGCCTGAGGGGATAACCCTGGACAAATGGGTCAGCAACAAAGGACCCTAAGAAAGCCAAGGTGAAGACATCTAGTAAAAAAAGGTTTTCATTATCTTCAACAGGAAGGATGAGGGCCCGCCTCTATCATTTCTCTTCTGGTTGACCATTCTTGCTGAAGTATGTCTCAGGGGACCCCGAAAGATCTGCCTGTGACTGATGACAGGATGGAAAACAGAAAAGTAAACAAGAGAACAAGCAGCTCATTGTAAAAAAAGACAAGGGATGCCAGGCTGGCTCAGTTGGTTAAGCATCGGAGTCTTGATTTTGGCTCACACAGTTCATGAGATGGAGCCCCAGATCAGGCTCCACACTGACAGTGCTGAGCCTGCTTGGGGTTTTCTCTCTCCCTCTCTCTCTACCCCTCCCCTGCTCATGCTCATGCATGCATGCTCTCTCTCTCTCAAAACAAATAAACAAAATGAAGAAGAAGGAGGAGGAGGGGAAGGAAAAGGAGAAGAAGGAGGACAAAAGGAAGGAAGGAAGGAAGGAAGGAAGGAAGGAAGGAAGGAAGGAAGGAAAGAAAAGATGAGAAGATGGGGCAAGAGAGGAGATACCGTTCATCAAATGTTGATATTAAATCCTTTCTGTGTGTCAGGTATGTTGTTGCAGTATTGGGGGATATAGCAGGGAATGTGCCGACAAGGTCTCTGCTCCATGCAACTGACATTCTATCCGGAAGAACTCAATTATAAACAAGTAAATAAGCAAATAAATAAGATTGTGGCTAAGAGGGATATGCACTATGAAGAACACATAACAAGATGTAAAGCATTGTAACAGTATTTCAGGTGGGTGGGCAGGGAGGGTCTCTGTGAGGAAGTGACTTTAACCTAAGATCTGAAGGATGAGAGGGTGGAACAATGGAGGAAGATCAGGGAATCAGCGTTCCTGCAGAGACAGGGGCTAATTCAAAGGCCTTGGGGCTGGATTGAGTGGAGTAGGGTCAGAACCGGGAATGAGGTGGGTGTGGCTGATTTGGAGTGAGTGACAGAAAAGTGATAGGAGATGAGATTGGGGAGGCCCCAGGCCACTGGTGAAAATTCCTGCCCTGCAGCTGAAATCCTGTTCATCCCTCCTCAGTGTTCCTAGTGGTGCTGGACTTTTATTTCAGTCAGTTACTAGTTTCATCACACCAGCATCTGGAGTAAGCCCTTTATGCACATTATCTCACGTAATGCCCATAATGGGCCTAGGATAGGTCAGTCTGAGAGTAACATATCTTGTTCAGTTTTATTCAGTGACCAGATCAGATTTCCCAGAAAAACAGCCAGAGGTAATAGGCTGCCCACATGTCTCAAATGGTATCATCTTAGTGAGTGGGATAAAGCCCCAGGAGCTCCCCTCAGCATCCTACGTTGTAGAGGGTGATCAAAGAAGCCTGGGATTAAAGCTGGGTTCATGGGTTAGAGTTTCCATTGAAGGCTGACCGAGCTGGCGTGCAGCTTTGATCAAGAAGTCACTCAGTAAGACACAAGAAAAAGCTCAAATCCAATTTTGTACAGACTCCTCTAGGGAGCTGGAAGAAGGGGTGGGGAGGAGAGACACTGAAGATTTTCCAGTACATGACCTCAGCTGCTATACTTCACTCATCCTGTAATTATTGAGCACCTATTGTGTTCCAGGCCTGGGAACAGCTTGGTTTTGTCTGCTCTGAGCAGGAGTATGAGCTGAAATCCATGTGCCCTGGTTCAGCTCCTGCTGCTTTGGCTCAAGGAAGGGGGGGGGGGGTACTCTTTTTGTAGATACCTCTGCTTGGAAGGAGTACCAGTTTCTTGATTCCCCCCAAAGGAGAAGTATGTGCTAGCAGAGGCAGGACATACTGTAAAGGACAACTCTATATCTATCTATATCTATATCATCTATATCTATATTTATATCTATATCTATATCTATATCTATATCTATATATCTATATCTATCTATGTCTATATATATAAAGTTCCTCTTTGGTTGGAGCTCATATTCTAGAGGAGGAAACCAAAAATGATACCTGTTCTAAAGAAACATAAAGCAAATAGACATGGGGTGCTCTTTGATATTTTAGATCAGCTGGTCAGGGAGGGTTTCTCCAAGGCAGAACATTTGGTCTGGTTCCTGAGAGAACCAAGCAAAGGTTTAGAGGAAGAGATTTCTAGACAACAGCACAGCAAATTTGCAAAAGCCCAGAGGCCATCATCAACTTGGTGCATTTGAGGAATACAGCGAGAAGACCAGTGTGACTGGAAGGGAAGGAGAGAGAATGAAGTCTGGAAATCGGGTCAGATCGGTTAGAGCCTCATGGACTGTGTTAAGGATTCTCAGAGATTATTCTAACAAATGGGAAGTCCCAGGCAAGTTCCCAGGAGCAAAGTGAGCCTCATGTTTGTAAAAGGATCACTCTCGCTACTCTGTTTCTAGCATTGTGCTTCTGCTGGGAAAGCACATAAAAGAATTTTGCAACATTATCTTCAACTCAGGAACTTCCACTTTTGTCAGAGACATGGAAATTCAATTACATAAATACTGTGTTATCAACTGCAGTATAAAAAACATAGGGCTGTTCATAGCAGCATTGTTAAGGATAGCCAAAAGGTGGAAATAATCCAAACTTCCATCCGTGGGTGAATGGATAGACAAAGTGTGGTATATACATACAATGGAATATCACTATATCTTCAAAAGCAATGGAATTCTTTTTTTAATATGAAGTTTATTGTCAAATTGGTTTCCATAAAACACCCAGTGCTCATCCCAACAGGTGCCCTCCTCAATACCCATCACCCACCCTCCCCGCCCTTCCACCCCCCATCAACCCTCAGTTTGTTCTCACTTTTTAAGAGTCTCTTATGTTTTGGCTCCCTTCCTCTCTAACCTTTTTTTTTTTCTTCCCCTCCCCCATGGTCTTCTGTTAAGTTTCTCAGGATCCACATAGGAGTGAAAACATATGGTATCTGTCTTTCTCTGTATGACTTATTTCACTTAGATAACACTCTCCAGTTCCATCCATGTTGCTACAAAAGGCCAGATTTCATTCTTTCTCATTGCCACGTAGTATTCCATTGTGTATATAAACCACAATTTCTTTATCCATTCATCCGTTGATGGACACTTGGGCTCTTACCATAATTTGGCTATTGTTGAAAGTGCTGCTATATACATTGGGGTACAAGTGTCCCTATGCATCAGCACTCCTGTATCCCTTGGGTAAATTCCTAGCAGTGCTATTGCTGGGTCATAGGGTAGATCTATTTTTAATTTTCTGAGGAATCTCCACACTGTTTTCCAGAGCAGCTGCACCAGTTTGCATTCCCACCAATAGTGCAAGAGGGTTCCTGTTTCTCCACATCCTCTCCAGCATCTATAGTCTCCTGATTTGTTTATTTTAGCCACTCTGACTGGTGTAAGGTGGTATCTGAGTGTGGTTTTGATTTGTATTTCCCTGATGAGGAGCAACGTTGAGCATCTTTTCATGTGCCTGTTGGCCATCTGGATGTCTTCTTTGGAAAAGTGTCTATTCATGTTTTCTGCCCATTTCTTCACTGGATTATTTGTTTTTCAGGTGTGGAGTTTGGTGAGTTCTTCATAGATTTTGGATGCTAGCCCTTTGTCCGATATGTCATTTGCAAATATCTTTTCCCATTCCGTTGGTTGCCTTTTAGTTTTCTTGATTGTTTCCTTTGCAGTGCAGAAGCTTTTTATCTTCATGAGGTCCCAATAGTTCATTTTTGCTTTTAATTCCCTTGCCTTTGGAGATGTGTCAAGTAAGAAATTGCTGCGGCTGAGGTCAGAGAGGTTTCTTCTTGCTTTCTCCTCTAGGGTTTTGATGGTTTCCTGTCTCACATTCAGGTCCTTTATCCATTTTGAGTTTATTTTTGTGAATGGTGTAAGAAAGTGGTCTAGTTTCATCCCTTTGCATGTTGCTGTCCAGTTCTCCCAGCACCATTTGTTAAAGAGTCTGTCTTTTTTCCATTGGATATTCTTTCCTGCTTTGTCAAAGATTAGTTCGCCACACTAAAAGCAATGGAATTCTGATACATGCAACAACATGGATGGACATCGAAAACATTATGCTAAGTGAAAGAAGCCAAACGCAAAAGTACAAATATTGCATGATTCCACTTGTATGAAGTATGTAGTTAAACTCATAAAGACAGAAAGTAGAATGGTGGTTGTTACCAGGGGTTGAGAGGAAGGGAAATGGGGTGTTAGTGTTTAATGGGTACAGAGTTTCAGTCTGAGATGATGAAAAAGTTCTGGAGATGGATAGCGATAATTGTACAACAATGTGAATGTACTTAATGCCATTGAACGGTTAAAATGGTAAGTTTTATATTATGTATATTTTACCACTAAAATAATTAAAAAAATTTTTTTTTAAGTTTATTTATTTTGAGAGAGACATAGAGAGCGAGCAGGGGAGGGGCAGAGAGAGGAAGAGACAGAGTCCCAAGCAGGTTCCAAGCTGTCAGCACAGAGCCCGTAGTGGGGCTCAAACCCACAAACCATGAGATAATGAATGACCTGAGCCAAGATCAAGAGTCAGACTCTTAACTGACTGAGTCACCCAGGCGCTTCCCCCCAAAACATTTTTTAAGGTATAGAGCTAAGATCTAGGGAGAGAAGAGTGGACCTTCTAGGCAGAGGTAACAGCAAGTGGCAAGTGGCAAAGGCCAGGAGGCAAGAAAGGACCTCGTGTGCTCTAATGAACAGCAAGAAGGCAAAAGGGCTGGACACAATGAAGAAAGAAAAGGTGAGGGCTATTTATCTACAGCCTTGGGGGATCTTGTAGCTTCTTGTAGGAGTCCAGTAGGAGATGGGAAACCCCTGGAGGGATCTGAGCAGAGGGGTGATGCTATCTAACCTTTGTTAAAACAGCCTCATTCTGGTTTCCGCTTTCTTCAAGGAGTCTCATTTGCAAAGGAGGGTAAGAAAAGCACTTTTTCACAGGGTAGCTAACTGTGAGCATTAAAACAGGTAATGTGTGTCGAGGGTTTAACATGATGCCTGGCACAGAGTAAGCCCTTAATAAAAGGTAAGCATTACTGTGACAGAAGTTTAGAGAAAGACTGCAGCCCTCTGAGATTTGGAGGAATTCATGGAGGACGCAGCAGTTCAACTAGACATGGACAAGAATTCCACCAACATAGGGGCACCTGGGTGGCTCAGGCGGTTAAGCCTCCAACTTTGGCTTAGGTCATGATCTCACCCTTCATGAGTTCGAGCCCGGTGTCAGGCTCTGTGCTGAACTCCCTAACCCCATAAATAAACATTAAAATATTAAAAACAGCGAGTAGGGGAGGGGCAGAGAGAGGAAAAGACAGAATCCCAAGCAGGTTCCCAGCTGTCAGGGTGGAAGGAACCTCACCAACAGCACATAAAGGAAAACAGCAACATGACAGGGCAGAGGACATTATAATGTTTGATCAGCCCCAGCAGGTCTCGGCAAGGAGGATGAACGCTGGAGCCTAAGTGATGGGGGTTTTGAAGGTTTTGTAGCAGATGTCCAGAGCCAAGCTGTGATTTCAGCCTGGAGCTGGAAGCAATGGGAGGTCGGTGGTCCAAGGCTGGAGATGGCTAAGCATGGAAGTCAGCGGTTGGGCTGGAGACCCGAAGAATCAAGAGGGCGCAGGCGGGGCCGGCAAAGAGGAAGGCAGGGAGAGGCGCTTCATTCCTCGACGTCAGAGAGGAAGCAATTAAGTGGAGAGCACAGAGGAGCCACAGACAGGCATCACCGTCGGAGCCAGCTCCGCAGCCCTTCCCCGCGCCCAGGCGGCCGACTTCCTCAGAGCCCTCATCATGGTTATGGGCACACTCCCCCGCCTAATGCGATTATGCGTTTACTGTTTCAGCTCCCAGACCACAGAGCTTGAGTCTGTTTTCATTTCATAACGGTGCCCGGCATAGTGTCTGGCACATAGTAGGCATTCACTAATGGTTAGCTGAGTAGCTGCGCGGGAGATAGAAATCGACAAGAGTTTTCGAGAAAGGGCTCCGTGAGCTAAGCAACCAGAAGTATTCGTGGGACCGGCGGGCATTCCAACTCCATGGAGGTTGGTCTCCCTCTCCCGCCGCTCTGCAGGGACAGCACACGGGTGGCAGGCGGGCGCAGCCCTCCACAGTTCACAGAGGGCGTTCACAACTAACGCCGGAACTCGGAGAGGAAGAAAACTAGGGCCCGGCCGCGGATCCGCGCGCGCCGAGCACAGCTGTGGCTCCATTTCACGCCTAGGACTACTGAGTCCCCGGGACAAAGTTGGTCCTCGGAGCGGAGCCGAGGGGGGGGTGGGCAGTCACAGCCCGGAGCGTCCCGCAGGGCTCCAGCACCGTTTGCATCCCCCCCCAGAGAGCTCGTAAATTCTCGGGGAGTACGGGGCAGAGCTTGCGGGCACAGCTTGCGGGAGGTCTCCCGCGCGTCCCAGCGCGCGAACACGCACCTTCGCCCAGCCCGCACCAGTTAGCGCCCAACTCGCCAACTCCCCGACTTTCGCAAAGCTGCCGCGGGCGGGGCAGCCGCCAAGGAGCGGGCCGCACCATTGCAGCCCGAGAGGGGGAAGCGCTCGGTCCCGGGGGCTCCGCCGCTCCCGGACGGATCGGAAAAAGTCGCGAGAAGGTCGGGGCCCGCGGCGCACAGCGTTCGGCGGCCGAGCGGGAGAGGAGCGGCGCTGAGCGCGCGGCTGGGCGGGCTCGGGGGCGGCGGCGGCGGCGACACCCCCCCCTGCGGCGGCGGGGCGGTGGTAGAGGCCGGCTCCCCGGCCGGCGAGCGGCGGAAGTGCCGCGGAGTTGGAGCGGGGCCGGCGCCGCGGCAGCTTCTCCTCGCCGAGCTGCTGCCGCCGCCGGGCGGACGGGCGGACGCGCGGAGCCGGGGGCCGCGCGGCCGGGCCGGCGGGGCGCGGCGGGGCTGACCGGCCCCGATGAGGCGGAAGGAGAAGCGGCTTCTGCAGGCGGTGGCGCTGGTGCTGGCGGCCCTGGTCCTTCTGCCCAACGTGGGGCTCTGGGCGCTGTACCGTGAGCGGCAGCCCGACGGCACCCCCGGAGGATCGGGGGCGGCGGTGGTCCCGGCGGCCGGACTGGTGAGTCCCCCAGTTGCTGTGGGGGTGGGAACCCTTTCTCCTCGTATTCACTTGTAGCCTTCGCTTCCTTCCTCCACCTTTCCCTTTCTGCCTTCTCCGTGTTACCGCCGGAGACTCTTCTGTTCTTCCCATTTTGGGGATTGGGAAAATTGAGGCCCAGAGAAAGACGGGAACTTGTCCAGGGACCCCACGTCAGTCGGAGGCAGAACCAGAACTAGAGACTGAGACTCCTGTTGCTCAGTCTGAAGGTGTGTTTCTTACTGTAGGTTACCATTCTCCTTTCCTTTCATGTCTGGTATCCCCTTACCTCTTTCAGCAGCTCTTGCTTTTGGAAGGTCCTGTCTGTACCCCTGTATCCCAAGATGACTACTTCTTCAGGAGCTGCCAGTCCTTCTGTTTAGCGTCCAGGTCTTTTCCGCTTTTTCCCTCACCTGCTGGTCTCTGTGTTCCCTGCTCAGTGGGACACCAGGTCTCCCTCTTCTCCCCATTTGTGTACCCTCCCCCCTTTTCACCCTCCCTCTTTCCCAGATCTGTGGATTTGTTGGAGGATGCACTGTGCGGGGCATGGGGCGCGGGGAGACTCCTGGTTCTTGAGGGGCCTGCTGCCTTTGACCTTCTCAAGAGTCCAGAAGCGGGGATTCTGGTGGATGGATTCCCCAAATTCCCAGAGGTGTTTGTGCCTGGGTGCCCTGAGGTTGGAACATCAGGTGCCTTCCCTGTCCCTTCTTGGAGATGGGACATGATCCCTCTTGAACTTGTCCAATCTGACTAGGTGTGTTGTTTCTTGCACAAGACTAGGACCTTAATTGTTCTTGCTTCCTCTGAACTCCCCCACGTGTGTGTCTGTTGTGTCACACGTACATATAGACTGATAGCAGAAGCTCTGTCAGAGCTCTCCTACCTCCCCAGCTCCCGGGTAGATAGGCGCCAGTGAGTGTTTGCATGCTTGAACTGTTTCACACAGTGGGACATTTCAGGTTTTCTTACAGGATTTCCTTGGCCCCATAATTTGGTGGATAATTTGTCCATCACTGTCCAACTTGACTTATCCTTGGCAGGATAAGGGAAGAGACTGACTTTTGAGGTTGATGTTTTTCTTTCTCTTCCTAGTATCAGGCTGCTTGAGCACAGAGGGCTGCTTGCTACCGGGATGACCAGTTTGAGTACAGCCTGTCACTCTGGTAATTGTTGCAAACCATCCTGGAGGGCCTCCTTCATCTCTTTGGTAGCTCTTATTGTTTGGAAATTAAGCTCCTCAACTCTTTCACCACCCTGGTTCAAACCCTGACAGCCATATTAGACCTCTTCCCCTTAAATTCTGTGTGCATATTGGTGTTTCCTTCATGAAGTCTTTCTTCACTTCCCTGTACTGGCATCAGGGTCAGGAGGTCAGGGTTCTGTCTTCAACTCTACCATTGACTTGCTGTGTGTGCCCTTGATCACCTCTCAGCTCCCTCTCTGAGCCTCCTTTTCTCCATCTGTGAAATGTAGTTATTGGTCCAGCTCCAGCATTGTGATAGCATCAGTGAATCAGTGAGGAGTACAACGGCCACGTCTTTTTTCTTTCCTGAGGGCAGGGGTCCCTTTTAGCATCCCTCCTGTGGGGGCTCCACACTGGACACAGCCCCAGGTCAAGGGGGGAGTGCCCTGCCTGAGCACTAACTCTCCTTTGGAATGGCTGTAGCCAGTTCTAAAATAGCTCCTGACATTCTGCCTCTGCCTGGAGAAAGCCCTCGTATTTCATTTGCCGTGGATGCCAGAGACGTCCTGATTTTCATTTTCTATAGACCCAGATGTGTAGAGAGAAGGTCAAGGTTAACTGCCAGTTTGGCCTGAGCTTTCAAAGTAAATTACTCACTTGTGCAAGAGGGAATTGATGGAGTAAGGCAGCCTTTTGGGCAGAGAGAGGGGAGCAACAGCTGGGCACTGCTCAGAGCCCTTAACTGAGATGGACAGATAGGCTCATCTGGGAAGGTCTAGTTCTTGTTTATTTCTTTTGCTCTGGAATATCACGCAGAGGAGGAAGAAGGGGTGAAGGGGTGTGGTGGTGTTTGAGGTGGGTACCGATGGATTATCCTTGCTTTGAAGGAACTCCTTTGCTTTCTGGTAGTAGCAGAAAGGAGCTGTTTCCCCAATGATAAGCTCTGCTAGGTGCTGTGGGATTCAGCATTCATCTGCTCCCTTTCAGGAACACTCTGCCAAATTTCCACACAGCCACTTTTTGTTTCACTCTCCTGCAGATGCACAGCACTGGGCTTGGCCCCCAGTCCCTTGTCTGAATGTCAGCTGGCCTTGAGGGAGGAGGCTGACTTCTCAGAGCAATGGGGTTCCATCCCTCATCCCCGTGCACTGGAACATGGACGTAACCCATTAGTCTGCTATCTGGGAAATCTGGCCTCTTGAGCACACAGGGCTTCTCTCGACAGGGCTGACCAGTTCTGAGCTCAGCTTGTCACTCTTGTAATTGTTGAGAATTATCCCAGCACACCTCGTTGATCTTTCTGGTAGAAATAACCACAGGGGCCCTGGAGGGAAGGCTGACAGGACTTTATCCAAATGCAAAATATATTCCCTGTGGGTCTGAGGGCTAACATACCCACTTTTTGAGCAGCCCTTTAACTCTTGGACTTCTCCAGTGGATTGAAGGATAGAGAGTTTCAAGTTAAGAGCATTTATCATCTGCTGGAAAGTAAGTCTGTATGACTGTCATGCTAGCTCATCCTAGGCATACCTCTGGAGCTGGGTGGGGCAGTTGATTTATAAAGGACACATCATGCTTTCAGGACTTCAACATTCATCTAGTCAGACAGCTTTGTCCTCAGAAAGTTATAAAACCAAGCAAGAAAAGCCAGTCTTGAAACTATCTTCATTTTAATGTAGGGGTCTCTCTCATTCGTAGCCCCAATCTGTTTAACATCTCTGTTTAATCCTACCGTTTAACATCTTGGTTTAATCCTACTGTCTGTTTCATATTCCAGACTTGGGAACTGGCTACTAAACACCCGTGTTAGGGAACGTGATGCAGTCCCTCCCCATTTCAGAGCCATAATCTGAAAGTGAGAAATGACTTCATTGGATAATAGCAACTGTGGAATAGAAATTGGTAGGATAATAGAATACCAATGACTTTAATTTTCAAGTATCAAGAGTTTTTCTCATTGTGTCAGAGCTGAACTTTATTCTCGGAACATCTAGAAATCAATACCCTTTCCCTCGCTTTTTTCAGTCTTCCTGGTGGCAGAGCCTTACCCATCAGAAAGTTAAGTACCCTAGAAATGTAGCCTTGGAATGAGTTCTTTAATTTTCTGCAGAGGGGCTGGAACCCTTTATATTATTAATCTCTTCTGTGTCTGCATGCCCAGCTGAAACCTGATGCCGCTGGGGCTGGGTTGTTGAGTTACCTGAGCAAATCTGGCTCCCTGCATTCCTCCTGTCATCCTAGGTAGATAGTCTCCTAAGGAGCCCAGCTGAGGAAGGCCTGGGAACAGGGGCCTGGGTTCTCTCTCTCCTACCCCTAAACTCACTGTGTGACCTCAGGAGAGTGGCTTAACTTCTTTGGGCCTTGGATCTCTCAACTGTGCACTGAAGGCTTATACTCAGAAGAGGAAAGGGAAATGTCTATCATAATGGTGCTCCCCTCCCCTGGCCGGGGCAGACATGGCTAAACAGTCTCTGTCCCACTAAGCCCACACCACCTGTTTCTGGACACTGCTGCTCAAGTGGAGTCAATGGCATGTTGAAACTGATTTGCGACACAGGGAATAGATCCTTCGTGAGGAGGTTTCTAACTTTAATTTCCTGGGGTTCTGTGAGTTGGTTTGGAAGCATGTATTGAAAAGGCCTAGGTAGTGAAAGTATGTTAAAACAGACCTCTGTACCGGAGTTGTGGTGAAGCCGCTACTTACCTGGGGATATGTTCATACTCCAGCGCCTTCTTTCAGGCTGTGGTCTGGGGATGTGAATTCAGCCTTTAATCTGTTGGTGCCAGTGACATAACAAATAATGGAATCGGGAATGAAAACGCGAAGGCCCGTTTTATTTTTTATCTTTTTTTTTTTTTTTCAACGTTTACTTATTTTTGGGACAGAGAGAGACAGAGCATGAACGGGGGAGGGGCAGAGAGAGAGGGAGACACAGAATCAGAAACAGGCTCCAGGCTCTGAGCCATCAGCCCAGAGCCCGATGCGGGGCTCAAACTCACGGACCGCGAGATCGTGACCTGGTTGAAGTCGGACGCTTAACCGACTGCGCCACCCAGGCGCCCCATATTTTTTATCTTTTTTAATGTTTGTTTATTTTTGAGAGAAAGAGAGACAGAGAGTGAGTAGGGGAGGGGCACAGAGAGAGGGAGACACAGAATCTGAAGCAGGCTCCAGGCTCTGAGCTGTCAGCACAGAGCCCGACGTGGGGCTCGAACTCACGAACCATGAAATCATGACCTGAGCTGAAGTCCGGCACTCAACCGATTGAGCCACCCGGGTGCCCCCATGAGGGCCTGTTTTAAAGGGAACCATCTAGCTTGCTAATTGTACAGTGACCACTGTCAGCTCTCACGAGAGAGATGGCATCAGGATCTCATCACTGAAAAACACCCTGAGGCAAACTGGCCATCTGTGGTACGTCCCGTGGCAGGTAACCGCTCATGATGATATTTGCAGTGTGTTCTGTATTTTCGTGTAACTGACTCCCCGTATCCCATCTATGTATCCGAGCTCCCAGGAAGACTGAAATAAGAGTCTTGCTTCTCAGAGAACCACCGTCCTCATGCCCAGTGCGGTGGGGAAAGGAGGTACCCTATGCGTGCCTGAGTTCCTGTGGCCAACGAGTACATCGTGGCCTCCCCTTCCAGAAGTATCTTGAAGGAGGAACTACATCCTCTTCTAGCACACAGCCTAAGGCTGGGCCCTTGGAAGGCGATCAGGACATGTTTGTTGAGCGATCGATATGTGTCAGAGCAGGAGGGGGGCTTCAGAAGTCGGCTAGTCTGCCCACCTTGCTTTGTAGGTATGGAAACTGAGCCCCAGGAGCGGGGAGTACAGACCAGAACCCAGTTCTTCTCCAAATTCTTGCTCTCTTTCACCACGAATATTTTTTCCCTCCACATCCTAATAATTGATTCGTCTCTACCATTATTTCCCGCACGAGCCGAGATTATCACTCCCAGTTTTGGAGCCCAGTACTTATTGACTAATTATTGGCTGGAACTTACCTGGCTTTTTTGCAGCTCCATTTTTATACATTTCTTCTCAAATTTTTATAGTGTTAAAGCAAGTAAAATGAATTAAATTTTAAGGTGGCCAAGGGATCCGGCTGGGAAATTGGGAAATTAAACGGATGCATCGCGTGTGGCATCATCACTGCTATCTGTGACAGACGGAGCTAGCGTGAGCTTGAGAGCCATTTCAGATTCTCTATCAGTTGCAAACAACAGAATGAAATACGCTACATGGGCTGAAATGAGTAAGGGAATATATTAGCTCCTGTAATTGCAGTGGCTTCAGGTATGGTATCATCTAGAAGTTCCTGCCCTAGACTGAGCCCTTGTGGTAGCTAAAAGCGGTTGTAGCCCTTCCCGACCTCATGTTCATACCCAGATCCTGGAGGAGAGAGTCTGTCTCCTCTGGTAGGTTCTGCTGAAGAGGGAGGAAACTTTTTTCCTCGAAGTGCTAGCAAGATCTCCTTAGGTATCATCAGCCTAATCCGGATCTGATGAGCTCTCTGAACCATCCACACTTGTCAAGAGGATGAGCGATGCTGATTGACTTAACCCACGCAGGAGCCAGGGGTAGGCTCGGGCCATCCGCCTTGTAGGAAGGTTTTTCCCAGAGAAAAGCCCGGGCGCTTTTGTGGAGAGGAGGGGAAATGCAGTGTAGGGATGAGGACTACAGGTGTACGTTCCAGAATCTCACTGGCACAGTGTCCCAGGCAGTCGCTGCTGGAATCAGGCTTGGTCCCCGCGATCAAATCTCTTGGCCATCCAGGACTCAGTGCTGATCACTGGACCTACAGTCTGGATGTCTGGCATCCCAGTGGTCCCGGCTGTGCCGCCCCTTAGCTGGGATGATTAACTCCCTGAGCCTCAGTTTCCTCTTGAGGAAGCTCGCATGTGAATGCTTGCTGGTGTGGAGTAGAGGGTTGAGATGAAGCGCAGTTTGAAAGCTGCCTTTATTTAATCTTGTGAGTCCTGCTGCCGCCTTCCTTCCCCTCACAGACATCCTGAGAGCTGCGCCCCCCCACCCCCCGCCCCCCATTAAAAGTCAGTTCATTGAACATTTCTCTCAAGCTGAAAAAGAACTTCTGTCTCTTCAGCTTTGACTCTTTTTTTCTGCCTGGCCCTCTTAGCTGGAGGAGGCGGAGTGTTCATACTTTGGAAGCTAAACAATTCCGCTTGCTGTGGTGGGTGGGTGTGTATTTATGAGTGTGTAGCTTTCTCTCCATGTGTCTCTCTTCGCTTTCTCTTATCTTTGGATGGTTCCTGTTTGCTGCCCTCTGCTGAGTGTAGATAGGAGAAGGACGGGAAAAAAGCAGGCCCATGTTTTCCTTCCCCTTTGGTTTTGAGAGAATTCTGAGCTTCAGATGCTGAATTTTCCTCTGTTTGCGCAGGTGATAAAAAGCCACAGTGTAAAATGACACTAATAAGAATGATGATGGTATAGATGACAGGGAGAATGATAAGGTTAATAATAATAATCACAGTGGCTACCATTTCTTTGGCACTTATTCTGGTAGGTGTTGGACTAAGAAGCCCTTTACCTGTATGTCTTGTTAAATACTCCCAGGTATAAACAGGTAGGAATGAATGAGGGAACCAGGGCTCACGGAGGTGCACATAGTGGCCTGAGGATACACAGCCTGTGGTTGTGGGGCTGGTGTTTGAGCCTGTGGGTCTCTGATCCAATGCCTGAGCAGGACAGAGGACCTGTTTCCCACCCTGCCCTGACACCCACTCCTACGAGGCTGCTACGGGAGCCCTGCTGTCTGAGCAGAGGGGAAAGACCATTGTGCTAAGACTGAACCCTCTTCAGCGGCTGAGGTAGAGCCCACATGGTCACTTGAAGAGGCCCCCTCACCAAACCGCCCCCGCAGCCCTGTTGGCAAAGCGACTCCCCCATCCTCCTAGACTGAGACATCATGGGGCAGCGTGTAGGGCTCTAGTTTTGGAGCCGCTTGATTCAGATCCCTAGCCCTGGGCAAGTCACTTGGCCTCCATGCCTGGATTTCTTGGTCTGTAAAATGGAGACAGTGTTATGTGTATTGATGGTTGAATGAGTCACAGTGGGTAAGGCCCTGAGCACAGGCTGGGTACAGAACGAGTCCTCAGTAACCGTGGTTATGCTCCTGTTTGTGGGAAGTGCCTGGCTTATAGCAGGGACCCAGTTCTTCATAGTAGGGACTCAGCTTCCCTGTGGCTCAGATAGGGAGGGAGGCCTCTTTATGGTTGTTGGAAGGTGAGGTCTGAGGAGAGGTGGTTGGCCTCATGGTGCAGCGTTCAGAGGTGGAACAGGGCCGCAGTGTCTCTGGTGATTGGGGGTGGGAAGGAAGGTGTGTTTGCACAGCTGCTCTTTGTAGTCCACTCCCTGACGCTCTGGAATCCAAAGCAATTATTGGGGGAACCTTCCCATTTACTACGCTGGGCGAGAACCCAGATCCTCTGCGTCCTTCTAAGAAGTATTTTTTGCCACCTCCGGGAAGTATTTTTTGGTCACTGCAGCCCCCAGGAGTTGCTCACTAGTGTTAGTTCCCCTGAGCATTGATTTTATCACCTGTCCACTTAGGTGGAGAAACTTCCAGAAAGGCATGGCCTGGGGCTTCTTTCTGCTGCCCACTCCCTGTACCTTTCAGGGTATTTCACATCTCTCTGCCTCACACACACTGCTCCCTTGCCTCTCTCGCCCTTCTTCCCTGCCACCTGGCCCCTAAGCCTCCCTCGCTCCTGTAGGGGCAGCCTGGGGTTGTCCTCTTGCTACCAGGAGCCCAGAGCCCCTTATATAAATGTGTCGTGTGGTGCAATAATTGTTTTTATTTGATCTGTCCAGACTGTCGTCTCCTGAAGGCAGGAACTAACCTCTGTCTCGGTTGCCCACTCTAATTTGCCCCAAATATGTGCCAGACAACTGAAGCAGCAAGCAAGGAGTGATCTGGTTGGTGCCTGGTAACTGCTGGCGGAGTGCAGGAGCTTAGCCTTGAGGAACGGCTCTTCTTGGGTGCTTCAGAATCCCTGGGGAGCCTGTTAACACCGGGGCTCCAGGGCTTGCGCCCAAGGAGCATGATTGGGCCGGTCTGGGGTGGGCCAGGGATCATCCTTCGGGGAACTCTCTCCTCTCTGTCCACATCTCCAACTTGTCAGCATCCCTGGGAGGCAGACCTGACTTTCCCCAGGGGCCCACTCCAATCTCCACAGGAGCGCTTTAGGACCTGCCTTTGAACTTGTATTTCTGGGGAGCGTGTTTATCTGCAGTTTCCCAAGCCAGTGCCCACAGAGGGCTGTTATCAGTGGCACTGTGTCAGACGCAAGTGGTGCAGGCTTGGGATCCGGGACGGGCGGTGCACTTTGAAAATGCCTCTGCCGTGGGCCACAGGGACTCTCTGGGCCCTGAGGTTTTGTTTTCCTCTGATACCTGTGATCTGTTGCCTTTCCAGGACAGGTGTTCTGCCTTCCTGCCAAGGGGGCAAGGAGGAGGTGTCTGTAGGTGGGGGTTGAGGGCAGTACTGAGCCAGGGCCTCCCTGGGAAGGTGCGACATTAGGGAGGCCGTGTGAGTCTCTTCCTTGAGTTGGAGAGAGCATAGGATTGGGGGCAGGCTCCTCTGATTCCCGGGCCCACCACTGTCCCTTATTCACTCTGTGTCCAACTCTGGACCTCAGCCTCAGCCTTATCCTAAAATGAGCACAATGGTCACTGCTTCACTGTGTCACCGTGATGATTAAGTGAATTGAAGATGAGAAAGCTGAGGTGCAGGGAGGTACAGTGACATATCCAGGGTCACACAGCTAGGAAGTGATGGAAACCGGATTCCAACCCAGGTCTCTCACTCAGGTGGAGCACCCAGCCCCAGGCTTCCTTCTGCTGTCTTGCCACCTACCTGCTCCATGACCTTGGGTGAGGCTACCTTTCCTTCTTCCCCAGGCCATGAGGAGGCTGCAGGGGGAGGTTATTGCCAGAGGCCCCGCGAGCCTGGTTCTTGGATGCGTTGTGTTGGCTCCAGAAAGCTCTTCCGCGAGCTGAATACCCGGGCGTCAGTGCCAGGGCATGATTACAGCAGGTCCCACGTGCCTCTCGGGAGCGTCCCTCGGGCAGCCTCCCAAGAGCCCAGTTAACTGGGGTCGTGTGTTTGTACGAATCTCTCCGTGAGTTACAGATGTCAGCTTTCTCAGGGAGGCCGGCTGCTAAGCAGAGGCTGCTGGCGGGGCTTCTGCAGGAAGGGGGTTTCTTAAAGGGAACAGGTTGGAAACATCTGGCGGGGGAATGTGTGCGACAATTACTTCCTGCTGCTGAAGCACATTGTATGTGCTCGGCTGAAAACTGTTATTTTTGCGTGTTTCCTCCTGAGCATTGATCAGAGGCAGCTGCTGACAGTTAAAAAATGTGTGTGTGTGTGTGTGCATGTCTATTTGTGAAGGAGTAAGTTTCTAAATTTGGTACCTAACGAGTGAAAAGTTAGTGTTTGTGTTTTGGGGGCATCAGGGTCTGTAGTAGGATTCCTGGTTAGTTTATTGACAGTAAACCTTAATGACAGTCTTCTTCAGAGAACTTCTTACATTACTTCATTTGACCTTTGCACCGTGTTTTGTTTTGTTTTGTTTTGTTTTTTACACCTTACCTGTATACTTTAATGCAGATTGCAGACTGGTGGCCTGGGGCCAGAAGTAGCCCAGAAATATGTTTCATGTGGCTCACCCAGTGCTGGCCCATAGATGGATGAGTGTCTTTATTTTTTAAGTGTCGGAGAGTTGTCAGCATGTGAACATTGGGATATTTCACATTAAAAGAAAAAAATGCTCATTTCTGGCTTTTATGAGGAAAACTGTAAAAGTGTTGGCAACGGGGTCCAGGTTCCAGTATCACAAAAACTGCCTGGATCTGGGTAGCAGTTGCCCACTGTAGAAAGACCTCAGCTTGAACCTGGGTTCTTCAGCCTTTCATGTAGCCAGCCTGGCCTCTGGAGACATGTGAGTTTGGGAGCCCTTTGTCTGATTTGTCCTCTTTATGTCATGGTGGAGGCACAACAAGGCTTGTGATCCCCAGTTTGCAGAAGAGAAAGACAAGATTCAAATAGTATAAGTGACGTAACTGGTCACAGAGCCAGTAAGTTGAGGCTAGTCCTTTTTTTTTTTTTAATGTTTATTTATTCTGAGAGAGAGACCAAGCACATGTGTGCAAGCAGGGGAGGGGCAGAGAGAGAGAGAGAGAGAGAGAGAGAGAGAGAGAGAGAGAATCCCAAGAAGATTCTGCACTGTCAGTACAGAGCCCGGCTTGGGGCTTGAACTCACAAACTGCAAGATCATGACCTGAGCTGAAATCAAGAGTCAGGTGCTTAACCAACCTAGGCTCCCCAAGGCCAGTCCTTTTTGACTATAAGCCCAATGTACTTTTTGGGGAGGCTGGGCAGAGGGTGAGGGGAAATGGTTACTTGGAAATACAAACATATAGACCTATGGCTCTTGAACAAACTCCCTTAAGTTTATATCCACGTGATTTATATTGTGGCTCTGTCTGAGCCCAAGAACGATTTACCTTGTTTCTCTGTGTTTTTAGGTACTCTGAATTTGAGGTCCACCCCATCTAATGAAGTTTGCTCCAGCTGTGTGAGGGGCTGCCGTAGGTTTGTTTGTTAGAAGTGATGTGAGCACAGAGTGCATTTTGTTTTCTGCCTTGGGCTTCCTGGCATGTCAGGAAAACCCAGAATGTGCCTTCTTGTTACCGCGGGAGTGTTAGGAATCTACGGTGAGAGGCAGGACGGCTTTCCAGCAGAAATGGCACATACCGCATTCCCTTGTCTGAGGGGGCCTCAGAGGCATCTATCTGGGGGCATTGCTAGAAAAGAGAGGGCCTGTGTGAGGGCCCTGAGCTATCTGGGTGAGGCAGTTCAGCCGAACACAGCCCCCGGTGCCTGTGAGTGCAGGGATGACCCTTTGTCAGAGCAGGAGTGGCCGTACCTCCCGCCCCACCGCCCCCCACTCCAGGGACTTTCCCTTAGAGGTTCCACATGGCTGCTGGTGTGGCAGTGGGGCATGGGGTGTGGGGCACAGAGGTGTGACAGCTGGTTCTGGGCTGAGAGTTCGCTCTCTTTGAGCCCTGGCTCCACCACGGTAACAGTAACGTTTCTTAACTTACTGAGCTCTTGGGGCATGCGTGCACTGTGCCCTTCTTATTTCTTCAGCATTGTAAGCAGTCTTACTGTGGTCATTTCGCAGGTGGGAAGACTGAGGCTCAGGAAGCATAAGCAACTTCCCAGGCCTGCAGAGGATGTAGGTGGCAAGACTGAGACTCAGATTTCTGATTCTCAAACCTGTGCTCTTAACTGCCATGCTTTATTGGCACCTTGGCAAGCCATCGAACCTCTTTGGGTCTCCATTTCCTCCCCTGGAAAGTGGGGATAATGTGTTCCTGGCATGCCAGCAGAGTACAGATAAGAAGGGCTCATCAGCTTTCAGACCCATTCTTCTTGCCTGTCCCCCTGGCTCTGGGCAGCTGTCAGGCATTGCCGCCTGCCGTGTTATCTTTCCCGCCGGGGTAGGCGGGGCTCCTCTGCTCCTGAGTGTCAGGGTTCGCCTGAGGAGGCAACCCTGTACGTCTGGAGCGTGCCTCCCTGTGTCTCCCTTGGCAATAGGAGAGGCAGCCGAGCCCTGCCCCAGCGAACAATGGGGCACATTCAGAAGGCAGCCAGGTGCCAAGCCAGAGGTGTTGAAGGGACATTTGATTAGTTTTAACCCTAGTGGTCAGGCTTTTGCTCTTTCTTTCTTTGTAGAAGTTAAGTGGGAAGGAAACAGGTGTGGCTTTCCTCTCCGTGCAGTTCACGTGGGCCTTCTGATTTTGGGCGTGAGTACACCTCTTCGACCCCTCTCCTATCCTCCGTCCTCTCCTGTCGCTGCGTAAGTCTGTGTCTCCCTCCTCACCTCCAGCCCCTGCTGTCTCTGTGCTGTGTGTGTCTCACTCAGCAAGTGCGATGAGAGCTGAGACTGAAGAATCCACGATTCCAAGGGACTGTCTTTCATCTTGTGCCATCTCTCCCAACCTCATCCCTGCCAGGCGGTCAGCCAGCTTTGGCTTGCACACCTCCAGTGAGAGGGAACTCACTTTCTTAGCTCAGCAGAGTCCTAGGTAATCTGCCATGGCTCAGGGAGGCTTAGAGGATTTCTTGAGTGCCCACTCTCCTTTTCAGGCTCCTCTCAAATCTTTCCTTTTCCAGAAAGTCTTTTCTGATCTTTCCAGTTAGAATTAATCTCTGTCTCTTGGAAATGCTTATAGAATTTAATTTGTACAGCTTTAGTGGCACGGATGTTAAAGTGCTATGTTTTGCCATTTCTCTAGGCAGAGGAAAGTAATGTTGAAGGAGCTTTCCCAGTAGGACAGCTCGTTGGGTGAGGTTCCAGCTGGAGAGAAGGGATACTAGAGAACTGCCATGTGGGCCTGGGCTTCCTCCTGTATCTAGAAAGTCCATCTCCAAACTTGGCCAGTGTATGTTATGTATTCTTTTCGTCCAGAGAATATGTTAGGCTTTGTGGGCCATATGGTCTCTGCGACGACTTCTCAACTCTGTCGTTGTAGTGTGAAAGCAGCCAGAGACAATACATAAATGAACAAGGGTGCTGTGTTCCAATAAAACTTTATTTGCAAAATAACAGGCAGCAGACGGGATTTGCAGGCTGTGGTTTGCTGACCCGTGTTCTAGTCTCTTCCTGGTGGATCAAATGACTTTAGTTGCTGTGTGACCTTGGGGGTGCTGAGGTCCTTCTCCCAGCATGGATGAATGGAATGTTATGGGTTGAATCATGTCCTCTAAAAGATATGTTGAAGTCCTAACCCCTGTACCTCAACATGTGACCTTATGTGGAACTAGGGTCATTGCAGATGTAATTAGTTAAGATTAACTAATTGCCGGTGTAGGGTGGGCCCTTAATCCCATATGATTGACTTAGGTCCTTACAAGAGGGGAGACACAGCAAGGGAAAGAGCCATGGGAAGACAGAGGAGGAGACCGGAGTGATGCTGGCATAAACCCAGGAATACCTCAGGCCACCAGCAGCTGGAAGAGGCAAGGATGCATCCTCCACCAGAGGCTTTGGAGGGAGCATGGCCCCACCAGCACCTTGATTTTGAACTTGTAACCTCCACAACAATGAGGCAATAAATTTCTGTTATTTGAAGCCACCTAGTTGGTGGTGCTTTTTTAAGGCAGCCCCAGGAAACCAATACATGGACCATTTTCCATTTTCTCATCAGATTGTTTTATGGGTGTTCATGAGTGTGTTGATGCATTGTGTTTGGGTAGAGGTGGATAAAACACTCTGCAAGGCAGGGATAATTGTCATAATCTCTTCTAGCTACTTCGATTCCCTTTTAACTCATGAAAAAAGCCTCTCTTCCTATGGAGGATTAGCATATTACCCTGCACGTATATATTCTTTAAAGCCACACTCCTTATTAACAGATCAGCCTTTTTTTAAAAACTTAGCCATTAGCCTGGAATTCCAATGAGTAAACATGGTGCATACTGCCTTTTATTTAGCCCTATTATCTTTCTTTTTCTGAGTTTTGACTACAGTGATTTCAACCACCTGTTTTTGTTCTGGGTCCCAACTCATTTGATTTGGAGGCTTACTATGTGTTAAGTACAGAGAATAGCCCTGCCTTCAGAGGGCTTGTAGTCTATAGAGGATATAGACAAGTACACAGTGATGTAGAACACAAGGCAGAGTGTACTTAGTACCGTGGGAGGGGTCAGCCTGGTGTTGTGAGGTGCTGGGAAGAGGAGGTCACACTGATTTAGGTCAGGAAGGACTTCTGAAAGGTGGTGACTTTTAAGGTGGCCCCAGGGAAGGATTGGGACCTCTCAGCTCACAGAAAGCGGGGAACCTATTTTAGGAACAGGGAGTATGCCTAAGTCACTGAACCTTCAGATATCAAATAACTGCAGGGAGGTAAGGGCCAGATCACAAGGGCTCTGCTGGGAGGCTGGGGAGGCTGGACTTCCAGAAATTGGGAAGCCATGGGCAGTTTTTGCACAAAAGATGATCTGAACAGAGGGGTGGCTCAGAGAAGTGGATATGGCAGTGCAGGAAGTAATGGAGGCTGTGGGCTACTTTGGAGGCTATGTGGGTGGAGTCCATTCATTTGTCCACTATACTCTGCTGTGGTCTGGACACCGTGCCAGGTAGTGAGGCCACCAAGAGGCATAACTTGCAGCCTCTGAGCATCAGATACTGATAATAGTAACTCCCATGCAGGCTACCTTTGCCCAACACAGTTTTAAGTACCTTACATAAAAGGTTTTCTTAGTTTTCACAGCAACCCAATGGTGTGCACACTGATATCTCCATTTTATAGAGGAGGACACTAAGCACCATGGAGAGGAAATGTCACACCCAAGGTCACATAGTTGGTCACTGATGGAACTGTGATTGGCCTGCAGGGTCCTGAGCCTTCACCACTAACCTTGACTCCATACACCCAACGGGTCATTTAGAATACAGTGAGATCTGTTTCTGGTAACTGCAGGTAAAAGTTCCATGTGAACACATAGGAGAGCAAATTAACCCAGATGGGCAGGGTGGGTGGAGCAGGAAGGCTTACTCAAGGAGGGAATCGTCACCTAAGTCTTTGAAGGTGAGTGGGGTAATTTAGCCAGGCAGGCAAAGGGCTGGGTGTAGAATGGGGAGCATAGGGATTTTCTGTGGAGGGGAAGCACAGTCCCAGAAAGGGGAAGACAGCATGGTGTGTTGAGGGCCTTCCAAGTTCAGTGTTGCTGGCCCCTAGTAAGTAAAGCCAGGAGTGGGCCTGGCAGAGGCTAGCGTATAGGTGGGGCCAGGTCCATGGACTAGACTCTGTGGTTGCCAGAGACATGAAGGGCGTTGGGCAGAGAAGTCTTGTGACCAGATTTGCTTTCTGATGGGACCAAGAGTTGGAAGAGATCCAGGAGGTCATTTTGTCAATTGCTGTCAGATGTCTGCATGCGAGGGCAGATGACACAGAGGAGCTCCCAGGACAGGACTCGTGAGGCCAGAGCACTCCAAGCATGGGACGTGACTCGGAAGGCTCAGCTAGTTGTTTAGCTGGTGTTTGGGTCTGTAGTTCTGCTTCATTCAATGTGTCATTCATCCATCGGATTTTGACTGAATGCTGAACGTGCCCAGGCTGGCTCTCTGCTAAGCACTTGACATTCCAGGAGGAAAGGACATGGTCTCTGCCCTTGAGGCCAGCTGGACCACTAGGCAGATAATTCCAGGGCAGTGGGATGCAAGCAGTCGGTGGAGTGGGCATTGGGCCCTGAGAGCACAGTAGAGGAAGCACAGTCTCCCTGCTGCTGCCTCTCTCCTTGCCCCCTCCCCACCTCACTCCCAGCCTTAAGAAGAAAACGATTTTTAACACTTATTTATTTTTGAGAGACAGAGCGTGAGCAGGGGAGGGTCAGAGAGAGAGAGGGAGACCCAGAATCTGAAGCAGGCTTCAGGCTCTGAGCTGTCAGCACAGAGCCCGACACGGGGCTCGAACTCACAAACCGTGAGCTCATGACCTGAGCTGAAGTCAAACGTTTAACCGACTGAGCCACCCAGGTGCCCCACTTCCAGCCTTGTAAAGCCACAGGCTTGCCTGGATTTGAATCCCAGCTCTGCCCTTTACTAGCTGTGTGACGTTGGGAGTTACTGAATCTCTTTGTGTCCTCTGTTTTAAAATGAGCACGGTAGTAGTATCTGCCTCAACAGATAGCCATCAGGATTAAATTAGTTCACGTCCACAAAGCAGTCAGGATAGTGCTTTGGCATACAAGAAGTGCTCCATAGATGCTCTTATTACTTTAGGTCCAGAATCCCTCAGCCTAAACCCTCTGTACAAGGCACATTTTAGGTTTCAGGATGATGTTAGTCAGGGTTCAATCAGGTGAGAGAAACCGCCCAGTTATCTAAACACTGAAAGCTTAATATAAAGAATTATGAACCCTGACAAGAGATTGCAGTAATGAAGGATTGACTGCTATGAAGTAACGAGTGCTCTAAATATAGCTTAAAGAATGTGGGGATAGCAGATGTAGGAGCAGTGGCTCCCCCTAGGGCTCAGGTAGAGCACCAAGGAGCACCCCCATCCCGGTTGTGATGGAATTCGAAAGGAAGATCCTCCCTCCTGGGGCTGAGATGGAGCACTCGTGGAAGAGGCCCCCAGACAGAGATCTTGGCTTCGTTGGGGAGGGCACAGCTGTGCTTCGCGAATGGTAGAGAAGCAGCGTGGTGCCACGCCAGTGACGGGTGCCGGGGACAGCTGTCCGTGGTGAGGCGCCTCCCAGAAGGCAGTCGGCTACAATACCACGGGAGTGGGTAACACGGGGAGGCTGCTGGCGGCTTGGTGCCGTTGCACACTGTGGCCGGACGATAGAAACGTTGTGTTTGCGGCTCTGGCTGGCCCTGTGCCAGAGACGTGGTCATCAGGCTTACGTGAGTTCGCTCCTCGGTGAGTCACAGACAGAAACTAGACCAGGTGGCGTGGTCACACAAAAGAAACTTTATTTGCAGCAAATAAGGAGATCACGGGGAATAACTTCCAAAGCCGTGAGCCCCCAGACAAGGGTGAATGGGTTGCTTTCACTCAAGGTTAGGATGACTTTTCATCGTTATGTAGAGGCGAACGTAAGGTCATGCCTATATGTACGTTGTACGCTATGTAAGTGCGTCTTGTGCTCCTCCTTGGGCGGAGATTTTAGTGTCAAGGGAGCTGCATGGGTCACTCCGCGGTCCGTCTGTACAGGTACAGGTCAGAGGTTAGGCTCAAACTGTTCTGTGTGGTCTGGGCCTCCAGAGCCCTTCGTCCGGGCAGTTGTCATTGCTTGAGAGGTGGCTTTGGTTTCCATCACCGGGTGCTATGCCTCTTGGGTCTTTTGCCTGAATTAAGAGAGAAGCTGCAAAAAAGAGCGTAAGGAAAAGTGTAGGACAGAGGTTGGTGGGTCCAAGCAGGTGAGCAGTAAAGGTCAGGTGTCGGGGTCCAGCAGGTAACAAAGTCATCTGTGCTGCCTGCCTGGCACATGTACCAGAACCAGGATAGAAAACATACAGGAAAACCCTTTCCTCCCACAGTGTCTCTCTAGCATCTTCGACCTGTCGCTGTGATTACTATTAACATCATGTTGTCTAGCGAGGGAGAAAATGTTTAAAGGGCCCAGATCTATTTTTGCACAGCAGACAGGGAAGGTGCATTTGTGGTTGGGAGGCAATAAACTGGTCAGGGGCACAAGAATCTTTCTGATTTAGGGAAGTTGATGCAGTGCATATATTATATTATGTAATAGCCCCATTGGGGTCTATGGGTAGCTCTCCATAACCAGAACATACTATTTTTTTTTTTCCTGTGGCAAAAATGTAAGAATATTCATGCTAAGTGGATAAAGAGCATAAGTAGCTTCGTGTCCATTCAGGCCAGGTTTTGTCACCAAATGAGTTATAAAAAAAAAAAAAAAAGTTACAGAAAAAGCTTTTGATCCTGAAATCGAGGCTAAGGGATGGTTGTGTCATGTGTTTTCATTACCTTTCTCTACACAGCAGCCAGAGGGGTCTTTTGGAAAATGTCCATTATGCCACTGGCTAAGGTAAAGACTAAACTTCACTCCAGGCCCCCTCCCAACACTCCCCTCCCTGCCACCCCTGCCCTCCATTCATACTGACCTTGAACAAGCCATCTTGTTACCTGGAGTGTTCTTCCAGTCTCCCCGCCACACCAACACACATGCACATGCACACACACATGCACAAATGGCTCGGCTAACACCGCCTCACGCTTCGGATCTCAGCTCAGGTGTCTTAACCTCAGGATAGCCTTCTGACCATCTTTCCCCCCACCCCCCAGCCCTCATCCTGGTTCAGGCCTTTTTTCTTTAACACACATCTTAGTTTGTGATCACACAAACTTGTAATTAGTGTGATTAGTTGATTACTGTGTCACCCTCTGAAACGGTGAGTGCCATGAGGTTGGTGGCTATGTCTGTTTTTCCCCCTCGTTATTTTATCCCCAGTGCTTTACACAATGCCTGACATGCAACATATTTGATGAAGGAGAAAATGAATGGACAGTCTTGGATTAGATCCCAAACCAGGCCAAAAAGAATTAGCTATAAAGGACATTACGGAAACTTAGGAACTGTAGATGAGCTGTTAGTATTGTATCAGTGTTAAATTTCCTGACTTTGGTATCCTTATTTTAGGAAATACATGCTAAAGAATTTAGGAGTAAGGGGTTATATGCCTTCACCTTTCTCTCAAATGTTTCAGGACAAAAAAAAAAAAAAATTGAAGTTTAGATAGCTTCGAGAGAGAATGATGAAACATGTAACAACAAACATGGATGAAAGATATATAGGAGTTCATCATGCTGTTCTTGTATCTTTTCTCTGAGTTCAAAGTTACTTCACAATAAGATATTGTAAAGAATTCAGTGAATAGAAACAAATGAACAAAAGGGAAAAGGGATGCTAGGAGGAGTGCTCTCCGAAGGGCTTGGTCACTCTGGGGAGCTCTGAGGGGGCTGTGTGGCTGGAGCATGGCCCTGGGGTTGGGGAGGGATCAGCTGGGGGTGGGGAAGGATTGGCTGGAGCTGGGTCCCTCATCTGGGCCGCAGGCCTGTGTGTTTTGAGGGGGTGAAGCACTGAGCTGTACGGCCAGCCTTAGCCTGAGTACTCCACATTCCCTCTCCTCTTCCCTATGGTGATTACTGAGCCAAAGCCTGAGTGGGTGAAGCCAGCCCATCTTGGGTCTTCCGTCTGATTTCTCTTTTAGTTTAATAATAGGGAAGCTCTCATCCAAGTATGAGGATTACTCCTCCTACCTGAAAACTACAACTTTCCTGTTGTCTGTTTGTTGTTAAGCCCACCACATGGTTCCTGTATGGGTTATATGTGGCTGTATAGCGGATTATCCCAAAATGTGGTAGCTTAACACAATGTTTATTACCGTGTGGTTTCTGTGGGTCAGGAATCTAGGCTCAGCTGGGTGGCTCTGGCTCATGGTGGGTCTCTCATGAGATTACAGTCAAGATGTTGGCCAGCTCTGGAGTCATCTGAGGTCTTGACTGGGGCTAGGGGATCTGCTTTCAAGAAGGCTCACTCTCATGGCTGTTGCAGGAGGCCTCAATTTCTCAACGCCTGGACCTCTCTGTAAGGAAGCTTGAGTGTCATTACTGCGTGGCAGCTAGCTTACCCCAGAACGAGTGATCTGAGAGTGAGAGCAAGCAGGAAGTCACAGTTCCTTGTGTGACCTAGTCTCAGAAGTTGCACGTTGTCGTGTATGCTTTGCTCTGTTAGTTGGATGTGAGTCACTAAGTTTAGCAGACCCCACCTCTTGAAGGGAGGAGTGTGAAAGAACTTGGGCACATTTTAAAACCACCACAGCTCCTGAGGGCCTACCGCGTGCTGGGCACTAGAGGTGGTTCAGGGGATCCAAGGCATGGACCACCGTCTGCCCTCCAGAAGTTCACATCTGCTTGGGGAGGTGAGACATGCTCGGAAATTGGTCATGAGAACCAAGATACTCCGTGGCAAGCTAAGTCCGAATGGGTAACCCAAGGGAGCTCTTTGGAACGCCTGAGCTGGGCCTTCGCAGATGAGCAGCTCCTACTTTGGCTCTTGACCCTGATCATGGCACTGTCATACAATGATAATGAATACTGATGGTAGCACTTGAGCATTTTCACCACGGTGGGCGCTGTGCCAAGGGGGACCGCCTCGTGGCGCATCTCCATTTGTGAGTAGCATTCCTTGGAATCGTGCAGTAGGACAGCCCTGGTGCCAAGTGCTTCATTTCTGTAATCTCATTTATGCTTTGAATTGCCCTGTGGGATTGCTATTATTATCCCCATTTTACAGATTACGCAAGTAAAGTTTAGAGAAATTAAGTGACTTATGTAAGATCCTACAGCTAGTAAGTGGCAGAGGGCTTAAGACCACAGGTCCCTGTAGGTTTAAATTCCAGCTTCTGTACTTTCAGAGCTTTAGAGTCCTGAGTAACAGACTTTAACCTCTCTGCGTGTCCGTTACCTCCTCTGTAACATGCATATAAAACTGCTTAATGTTCCCAGTGTAGTGCCTGGCGTGTGGTAAGCATTAACTACTGCTGCTGTTATCAGCTCACAGTCAAACACACAGCTGTGCTGTCCCCTCAAGTTCTTTGCGTTAGTTTGTTATAAAGGGTTGAAATGGGAGAAGCATGTGGTAACTACAGCCGCCCTCTTCATGTGCAGGGTTTACAAATTTGCAAGGACAAAGAACTTGTCCAGGCTGAACATGCAGTGCGTCTTTAGTGACTGATTCTGCCATTTCCAGTGTCTGCTTTCTTCCATGAAGATGTGGATGCTTCGGGGGACACCTGCCCAATCCCTCCTCTGCACAGGCCCAGACGGTGGCCAAGCTGGGTTTTAGGAAGCTGAACGTGAGTTGGCAACTTTCTTTGGAAGTGCTTTCCCCGTTGAGAGGCGAGGAGCACCGGACTGAATGCCAGTTAGGATATAAGTCTGTGCCGTGGGCCCTTGAGCCAACTATTAAACCTTTCTGGGCTCCAAGGGCCTTCCCTCCAGGGTTGTCCGTCAGAAAGAAGATGGAGAAAGTGTGTTTTGAAAACCGTGAAACTCTGGTGCAAGGCTCTGGGCCTCTTCATTCCCTTCCAACCATTTGAGAAATTGTGGCTTCTTTAAGCAATTGGTATACTGAAAGGCCGTGTGATGGGAGTCACTTCTTCTACCCACACCCTCTTTACTAAAACATTTTTGAGCAAAATCAGTTTCGATTTGAATTCTGAGGATCAAATCAGCCTCTAAACAAAATCAAGGACCAGGTGGTGCTCTTTTTGAAAATTCAAACCCCATAACCAACTTGGGGGACTTATCTTTTGAAATTAATCTTTTTTTCTTCTTTTAATGAATGGGCATTTGTCGACTGCGCCAGTTCATTATGGAATTCATCCGAATGTTTCATTCACTGTGATCTCAGAGGCAGTGTGTGCTCACTCACCACCCGTGGGAATGACAGAACCCACTTCGAAAAAGAAAAAAAATCTTCCTCCCTTCATTTCCTCACTTTAGACTAAAACACTTCCTTTTTTAAACTTAAAAAAGGGGACTAATTTTCTCTTGTTAAAATTCGGATATGCATGAGCCTTTTTTTTTTTTTTTTTTTTTTTTTGCAAAATTATTGCACATCTCTGTATATTCATTACCCAAGGAGGTTATGAGTAAGCCCTCCCTGGATCCTCTGGTGGCGCAAAGTGATGGGAGGGGGTTCAGTCAGTTATCTGTATAAGAGGCTCGCTCTCAGTGTCTCTCCTCCATTTTCCCATTGTTAGACTGTACTTACCAGAAGACAGAAAGAGGAGAGGTTGAGGGAAGAGGAGGAGGAGGAGGAGGAGGAGGAGGAGGAGGAGGAGGAGAAATGTCAGAGAGAAGCCTGGAGCTGTCAGCTCTCTAGCTGTCTGACCTCAGAACAATTGCTTAAACTCAGAGCCTGGTCCCACCTTTAAAATGGGGATAATGACAGTAATAGCTGCGTTGCAGGGCTGTGGCGATGATTATCTGAGAAAATCTGTGCGGGAAAAGTGGTTTTGTAAATGCCATTATACCGTTATTGGTACTGAGATATGATTGCGCACATGTATAACTTGTACGGGTTTTTAAATATAAGTTTTACAAGGGTTGCTTTTATTTTTAGACGCAGTTTGAGTTGGAAGGGAATCTTAGGAATCCTTTAGTATGCCGTCTCACCGTGGGGGAGGAACCCCCTCTGTGGCAGCCTTTGGCTTGAATAGCTCCAGGGATGGGGAGGTCACCACTTCTCCCTCTTCTTTCTCCCAATCATCCCAGTTTTGTTCTTCAAGCTATAGGACATGCCAGTGATTTTCTTTTCCCTAAGATAGACAGCAAAAGAATAATGTCGTGGTTAAAAATGAGTAAGCATGCCGTGGCATGCGTTACGCAGATCTGCTGTCTGTACACTTTGTGGCTGGAGGTATGTCAGCCAGTCTCCAAAGTATTTGAGTTGCTTGTTTGGGGGATCTGGTATTCTCCGTACCAGAAGCTCCTGAGTTATCAGGACTGAGCCTGCAGCCCCAGAGCAGGAAGACCACCTGGCAGGGCCCTCTTAGTTCTGTGTGCCTGAATGCCTTTCTCTTTTTCAACTGGTGTGGTTGTTTTGTTTTGTTTTGTTTTAGCTATAGGTAGATACGGATTTATCTCAGAAGGTACAGTCTGGCCGCAATTGTTTCCTTCTCTTCTTCTTCTCCTCACTTCCCCTTCTGAAAGGGGAAGCCCGGGGTCAGCACTTGGTGGAAAGCCTGTTTACTTTACGCCTGCTCCTGCCCCTGGGGTTTTCATTCCTCCCCGTGCAAGATGTAATGGTGAGGAGGCCGAAGCTGGGGCTGGAAAGACCTCAGACACCATCCCGGTGAACACTTTACAGACTGTCTCTGGAGGTCTTCAGGGATTCTGTAAACGTGGTTTCACCTTGTGTTGACTCTTTCTAAACTACAATAATAGAAAACATGTTTTTAAATCATTTACATGTATTATGTACTACATTTTTACATGTCGGAGGTCACCAGTTTATTCTTCCAGCATCTGTTTAATTGAAGAGAATCCTGAAATTATAGGGCAGGCTGTGTTAAAAAAAAAAAAAATACATCTACTTATTCATCAAATGTATCTGCTATTTATTATATCAAAAAAGTTTTCTCAGCATTGAGTAACTAAAGCAAAAGAGAGAAACGGTACTTTGAGGCAGATGTAAGCTGTAAGCTCTTGTCTCTCACTCCTGAGGTCAGATTATGTTGATCAGAAAACCACATTGTCCTCATTGGTTGACTTTACATTAAGGACATATTATTGGTTTGAAAAGTTAAAATGTATAATAACAAAATGCAACTGAGTTAATAAAAGGCTTCACTCACTGAAAACCTACCACCCTTTCACAGAACACATCCGTTAGAGTATTTGGGACCCTCTTCTAGTCCACCATTGCTTACCTCTTAAAGTATGCCCCAGGTCATTTAGGTAACATGATATTTGCATAGAAGAAGGCCTACTGGCAACTCTATTTTTATTTTCATGTTTATGGCTGAGCACCTGCTTTTTACTATTGAGTGGACCCTGGCAGATTTTTCACTTCTAGATTTTGTTGAACCATGACCTGTGCTCATGAGTGAGAAATTCTTCTTCTGCCCAATCCCAGATGGTCATGCTTTTATTATAAGCCCATAACATTTTACCCCCTGTCCCATTTTTTCCCCCATGTGCTCAGAGGCCTCTTGGGCAATGTGCCCATAAAAATCAGTCCAGCGCTGTGGAACACCTAGAATGATACAGAGATCACCCCTCACCCCTAAGCCTCCTTGAAGCCAAGCAGCCCCCATTTCCTTCCTGTTCACTCACTGGATGTCTTTTCTGCCTCTCAGTCTGTCTGGCAGAGCTCTGTGACCCCACTCCTGTTGTTCCCCTTTTTTGTGAACCACAGTGGCTTCAGCCTGAAGTTCTCGATGCTGATGGATCCCAAGATTTGGTTAGAACCCTGTCCTTTGTGGAAAATGAGGGTATCACCCCACCTTCCCTGCTCACAGAGTGTGTTGTAAGGGCAGGGGGGCAGTGCTGGTCGTGGAGTGCTTGTTGCCATGGGAATCCGAGGTTCTGCTGCCTCTTCCCAGTGGAACTGGTGTCTGTGCACTGCCCCAGCCCTGTCTGCTGCTATGTTCCCTTCTCTCTCATCCCAAGAAGGCAGGTAGTAAAGGAGATGGAGGGAGTCCCAGCTTGCCGTGCCACTGTCCCTTCCTCCTCCTCCTCCTCCTCCTCCTCCTCCTTCTTCTTCTTTTTTTTAAAGTTTTATTTATTTCTTTATTGAGGGGCAGAGAGAGTGAGAGCACACCAGCTGGGGAAGGGCGGAGAGAGAGGGGGAGAGAGAGACTCCTAAGCAGGTTCCATGCTGTCAGCACGGAGCCCATCAGCGGGACTTAAATTCACAAACCATGAGATCATGACCTGAGCTGAACTCAAGAGTTGGACGCTTAGCCTACTGAACCGCCCAGGCGCCCCTTACCTTCTAAGTGCAGTAAAATCAGGGAAGGGTCCTACACATACACACAGAGCGAGCACATCCCTCCTTTCCCTGTATTCAAAATAAATCTGGGGAAGCAGCCTCTCCCTCAAACACCAGCCCCGCCTCAAGCAAAACAGGCTCAGCAGTCAGAAAGGCCTAGATTTGAATCACTGTGTCACTTGTCATCGTTGTGTGAAACTTAACCGTCTTGGGCCTTCGTTTTCCCACGTGGGAAACGGAGAGAATGGTCACCAACCGCATACACCAACTGCTGGAGATTCATTGTGAGACTGTCACTTTGTTAGGGCTTAAAAATAGCTGTTAATTCTTTGGTGATAAGTAGTGTCTAGAGGCTGGTTTCCCTTCTGCAAGTAAGCTGGGCGGTTTAACTGACCTGACGGGCCCCAGATGGACATGTCGGGAGTGGGGAAGAGGAAAAGGAGCACTCTATGTGGTTTGCCCCACCCCCTCCTCCTGGCTCCCTTCCACACCCCAGCACCCCAACCGCCATCCCCTGTTCCATCAGGAGCAGGGTTACTCCCACTGCCCAAGAGCTGCGCAGCGCCAGCCTTCTCGGCGTGGGCATTTTCAGCCCAGATGACATTTCCTCACAGGCTTGCGGCATCTTCCCCTCCCCACCTCGTAGTCCCCTCATTTCAGAAGCCCTCCGGGGACTTCAAGATGAAACACTTCCACCCTGGGTAGATCGTTTTCATCGAATTCTCCAGCTTGTGGTCTCCACTGTTGAGGAGAGACATTTTAATTAATTACAGGCCCCATGGGCTCAGGGATCAATAGCAGTAAAGAGCCGTGGAATGAATTCCTAGCCTCTGCTCCGTTTCCCACTGTCTCTGCACCCTTGCACCAGGTGCACAAGCCCTGTGGGCCTCAGTTGCCTGTTCTCTGCAATGGGAGTGCCTATTTCCCAGGAGTGCTGGGAGCCCCCGCAGCAAGGTGTGGGGATCAAAAGTGTTGAAAACTGTAGTGTGCTGGCCACAGGTAAATTATTACTAAGAGCGTATGTGTATTCCCAAGGGGCAAGCATGAGGGATGTTTCTCTTCAGAGCCATTTCTTCCTCTTGTTCCTTGATACCTTAAGACCAGCTGGCAGGTTCCGTCTCCCTTTCTGAGTGTGAGAGAAGCAAGCAGCCCAGACAGAATTAGGCAGGTGGGTATGTGGGTGGAGTGTGGGTTCCTCCCGTGAGGAAAAGTGATCATACAAGTGGGACCTGGGATAAGAAGTCAAAAGCCTCAGCTTTTCCCTGGGAATTGGGGTCTCCAGCTGTTCTGACATTCACTACACTGACCACTTCTAGCCCTGAGCCTTCACAGCCAAGAAAGAAGCCTTGTTTATTCCAGACTCTGCTTCCTTCTTCCTGCTTTCTTCTTGCAGCGTATTCTTGACACAGCAGCCCAGGTGATCTTTCTAAAACACAAGTCTGATCATGTTCCTTTCCTGCTTAGAACCCTTCCATGGCTGCCTGTAGCCTTGAGGCTAAAATCCAGAATTCTTGGTGTCGCTGTTTGGGCCCTTATGACCTGGCCCCTGCCACCTTCTCCAGTGTCCATTTCCGGCTCTCCCTCCAGTCCCCTCGGGTCTAAGCCAGAGCCCATCCACTCTGGCTCTGGTTCTCAGGCCTTGAGCATGCTACCAGTTTGGGCTTTCCAAAGCCAGGTCCTCTACATGCTACTGAAGGCTCTGCTGAGACATCACCTCCCCCAGTAAACCTTCCCTGACCACCCTGCCTTCCTCAGTCTGGGTGGGTTCCCATGGCAGCCTGTGCATTTATGGGTGTTATGGCCCCAGCCACATCCCAGGACCCACATCCATTTCCGTGGAAACCTCTCCTTGTCTACCACCCCCATCCCTGCATGAGCTCCTTGAGACCCAGGCCTGTGTGACTGGTTTACCGTCATACCCCCATGGCCCTAGCACACCTCCTGCCACAGAGTGCGTGCCAAATAATGGGATGGAGGGGCGCCTGGGTGGCGCAGTCGGTTAAACGTCCGACTTCAGCCAGGTCACGATCTCGCGGTCCGGGAGTTCGAGCCCCGCGTCAGGCTCTGGGCTGATGGCTCAGAGCCTGGAGCCTGTTTCCGATTCTGTGTTTCCCTCTCTCTCTGCCCCTCCCCCGTTCATGCTCTGTCTCTCTCTGTCCCAAAAATAAATAAACGTTGAAAAAAAAAAGAATAATGGGATGGAGAAATGGCTTGGGATGTTATCGTTAGATGAGAAGCCTGGGGGGGATCAGAGTCGCCTGGGCACTTGTCAGACACCAGCTTCCTGGCCTCATCCCACCCTCCAGGATGCAGAATTTCTGCGGGTCTGCCAGGGAATCTGCAAGTGCACACCCAAGTGGTTCTCATGCAGATTTGAGGACCTCTCAGTGATCTCCTTCAAGCCTGGCATTTTACAAAACAGGAAAGCTAGATCCAGAGACAGATATAGTAAGTGATTTCTGTAGATCTCAATCTCTCTCTCTCTCTCTCTCTCTCTCTCTCTCTCTCTCTCTCTCTCTTTCTCTTTCACATGCATACACGCACACACATACACACACTTCTCTAAGACATAAAAAAGAAAGAAAATAAAGGCCCAGTGCTTTTTCTACTCCTGAAATGTTGATCTTCAAGAAAGCCACAGGAAGCACAGGAGAGAGAATTTTTGTTTTTGTCTTTGTTCTGCCCTGAGGTCTGAACTAGGGAATTTTGGCATATTTTTTCATTTCCTTTCCATAAAAAGTATGCAACCTCAGAATATGGGGTACTTATTTTTAAAATTCAAAACAATTACTTTCACTCCAAGACTTATGTAATTTTTTGCAATGTTGGAAATCCCTGATGTTTCATTTTTCTGGTTCAGAAATGATTTGTAGAGAGTATGAATTATCCTGCCTGATGCCACGAGGTCTATTTTTATCCATATGAGGATGTTGAGACTAAACCCGACAGAACATATTTACCATTGCTTATAGTACTCGGTGATGCTGCCTCTCTTTAGAGCTTGCCAGAGAGAAACCATGTAGGAACATGTGTTCATAATTAATTTGACCTGCTTAGTAGGACAAAATGGGGAGGAAGGATCCACCAGCTCCACATGTGGCAGAGATAAAGTGGAACATGCTCAGAGGAAAGTGCTGGAATGCCAAGGGATGAGGAAATGTTTCTAAAGGGAAGGGCTGAAGACCCTGGACATTTAGGTTTTCATAGAAGGACCAGTGGCTGTGTCTGAAAGGCTTGAATGGCAGGGAGCATGAAAGGAAAGCGGAACCCTGGCTTGAGGGTGGGAGAGACCTTCCGTTTGAAGGTGTAAGCAAGAGCATTCTCCAAGGTGATGGATGAGAAGTGCATGAGAACATGCATCAAGAGAAGTGTTTAAGGTGGGGGCCATCTTACAGGCCTGTCACCCAGTGTCCTGGTGAGGGGTAGTCTGGACCAGGTGAAGTCCAAGTGCCCTTCTCACTGATCTGAGAGCAGACTAGAACGCCCACACGCCCCAGCCTGTGACATAAGTGAGTGAAGGGTTCTGTGGCTGGGGCTGTGGGCAAGTGGGAAGGGGTTTGTTCCTTCCTCAGCTCCAGCTGTTGCTTGGGAATGCGGGTCCAGTCAGGCCAGGTCTTTGGGTTTTTTTCAAGAAAAGTTAGATTTCTGGATTTTTTTTTTTTTTTAATATGGCCTCTCCTGAGTTTTAAATATTGTGTGAGCTAAATAAAGCCATCTGTGCCCGCTGGGTCTTGGCCATGGCCTGCCAGTCTGACCCCTCTGTTCCAAGAATCTCAGGTTTGTGTGCACCTCAGGCTTTCAGGCAGGGGTGAAATGAGTGAGGTGGGCAGGGTAGGGATTATCTCTCCACCCAACAGATGGGGAAACGAGGATGCCTGGAAGTACAAGGTAATAGCAGACGAGGGCTAAGGCAACAAAGAGGGCAAGGAGTTTCTTCCCTGCTGGTTGCAGTGACATTTCATTTTTAAGCTTTTCTTTTAAAATAATGTTGGATAAAGGGTGCCCTGGGAGTGCTCAGTATTTCTTGGGGGTAGGGCCAGAGCAGGGGATTCGGCCTCCCTGAGTCACTTTCCCTTCCCCTCCCTACACTGCTCCTGGAGCACCTCTTGCACTGAGGTGTCTGTGAATGCCCCCCCCCTCCCCCCCCCCCCCCCCCCCCCCCCCCCCCCCCCCGGGGTGTGCCTGCTCAGCCTGCACACCCATGCCTGGAGCCATGCAAAAGCTCTGCCTCTGCTTTCCCCCAAGGATCTGGGACATCCAGCCATACCTGAAATCTCCCATTACAGCTCTCTTCTTGGGTGAAGACTCCACAGGCACCCAGGAAGCTCTTTGAAAATGCACACAGGAAAAGAAAGAAAAAAGGCCACAGGAATGCAACCTGACAACTGTCTCAGCCTCCAAGTGTTGGATTGCCATGGACTCAGCCGCTGAGTAAATTAGCTTTGCCACGAAGGCAACCACAGAACGCTGGTCCTCTCCAAGCCACATTTATGGTGCTCCCCGCTGCGATTTGAGGCCTGTCTGCCGAGCTTCCTGCCTCTTGGCCTTCCGCCGCTCTTTGTGCTGAGGCCATGCTTCCAAGAGCAGCTTTCAGACCAACTTTAGGTTTTGCTTACTTTGCCGGTGAACATCCTGCTCGTTTTATTTTGTGGTTGGTTTTTATAAGGAAAAAAAAAAATTTAAGTACATATTTTTCAGACAACTGTGTTGAGGGGTATTTGAGATACAATAAATTGCACACTTTTGAAAGTGTGTAACTTAATCCATTTTAACATATGTATAAACTTTGTGAGACTACCATCGAAATCATAATAAATATTTCTATCATCCCCGGAGGGTTCTTTGTGCCCTTTTGTCTTTTTAATTTTTTTAATTTTTATTTTATTTTTGAAAGAGAGAGAGAGAGAGAGAGAGCACGAGCCCCAGTGGGGGAAGAAGAGAGAGAGAGGGAGACCACAAGATCCGAATCAGGCTCCAGGCTCAGAGCTGTCAGCACAGAGTCTGACCAGGGGCTCAAACTCACAAACCCTGAGGTCATGCATAACCTGAGCAGAAGTTAGATGCTTAACTGACTGGGCCACTCAGGCACCCCTCTTTGTGCCCTTTTGTAACTAGTCCTTCCCTCTGTCTCCATGCAGTCACTGACCTGCTTTCTTTCTAGATGAGCTTGTGTTTTCTAGAAATTGCATAGAACTTCACCCAATGTGTGTTCCTCTTTGCCTGCTTTTTTCACCAAGCAAGATGATCATTGAGACTCCTCCATGTCCTCCTGCGTATCAGCAGCTTGTTTCATTTTATTGTTGAGCAGTTTCCCATTATGTGTCTGTTCCGTCATTTGTTTATCCGTTCTCGTGTTGGTGGACATTTCGGTTGTTTCTAGCTTTTGGCTTGTACAAATAAAGTTGCTACGAACATTTGTGTACAGGTCTGGGGTTTTGTTTCACTTGGGTGGATAGGTACCTCCAGAAACAGTGTATTGGCTAGGTGGTATGGTAGGTGTATGTTTAATTTTTTAAGAAGCTGACAAATTGTTTTCCAAAGTGGTTGTATCGCTTTGAATGCCCACGTCAGCCTGTGAGAGTTCCAGTTGCTCAGCGTCCTTGACAACACTTGGAATGATCAGTCTTCAATTTTAGCTCTTCTGTGGGGTGTGCAATATTCACGCCTCCTGACATGACATTTGCGTGCTGTCATGAAGAACCTGTCTTCATGGGTTTGTTGGCTATTTTGTATCTTTTGTGAAGTGCCTGTTAAAATCTTCCGCCAGTTTTCATTCATTTGGGTTGTTTGTCTTTATGGAATTTTAAGAGTTTTAAAAATATATTCTGTAATACAAGTCTTTTGTCTGATACATGTTTTGGGAATGTATTCTCCTGGTCCGTGGCTGTTTTCCTAATAAGGTGTCAGTATTGTTGAGTAAAATCTGGAGCATATGGGGTTTCCAGGGACATGAAAGCCATTGAATATTGAACAAATGCAATAAGCCTTAAGAATCCTTTAGAACCCAAACTTGGTACCAACATGATTGAGAGTGTATTTATAACATTACCTCTTGGCTTAGAAATTATTTTACATAATTTGAGAAAAGCACTGTGTGCGGCACCATACTAGGTATTAGAAGAGATGGAAGGAAATGTAGAAACATCATGAGATGTGGATACTCTTCTAAGGGGCTCACATCCATGGAAGAGTGAGCATATACACGTATTCTGATGACAGTAATTACTGTGTATACTATATGCTTGATTGGCATGATCTCATTTAATGTTCAGAACAACCCTCTAATATAGATTTTCCCCATTTTGCAGATGAAGAAACTGAGGCTTAGAGGAGCTAAGTAACTTCCCCAGAGCATACAGCTATGATATGGCAGATATGGATTCAATCTCACTTCTGTCTGACTTCAAAGTCCATGTACTTAACCGTTAGACTAACTGCCTTCCAGGTAGAGCATAAGCTAAGATGTGTTGAGAATCATACGAGAGTTATAAACAGAGTGTTATGGAACAAGAAGTGAAAAAATTTATTTTTGATTCTGTACCAGAAAGCACCATCGAGGCGTTAACATCCAAGTTGGGCCTTGAGGAGTGTTTACAACCTCAGTAACAAAGATGGCAGAAGAGGAATGGCAGTTGAAGGGAACGGCATGAGCAAGGATGTAGAAGAGGTTGGAAGGGTCATGGGACCTATTGACCAAAGTCCAGTATTCTTCAGGGGGAAAGGTACAAGAAAAGGTCTTGAAAATCAACTCCAAGGGCCTCAAAAATCAGGCTGAGAAGTTTGAACTGGATTCCACGAGGCAGTTGGGACCCACTGAAACATCTGAGAAAGGAGGATTGGGGGCAAGTGATACGCTGGCTCTGTATGGTGATGGGATAGAGTCTGGATGGACAAGGACATAGAAGAGGGACAAAGGCCTTGTGATGCTACTATAGGTATCAAGGGCCTCAGCTAGGGTATTAGTCATAGAAATGGACAGGAGGGAATAAATAATATAATTCAAAACTAGAAGCTACCTCCTGTACATGATTTTTTATTCTGCCGACTTTTCCATAAGCCGGGACTAATTTGACCCAGTCCCCTTTCTGTCACTTCCTTTCTTGTCCATCTGTATTTCTCATACTTCATTGCTCCCAGACAGTGGCCAGGGAGAAGAGAGAAACCCAATTTGTCCTGTCTGTAATTTGTTGGCTAATTCTGATAAATGAAGTGGTGCCTGGAGAAGGCTGAGTCTTTTGGTCAAAATGAAGTTTTATATTATTCACACATTTATTCATTCAGCTAACCAGATTCATTCATTTACTATCCCGATGGGTTTTTTTTTCCAATACCATCAAGCAGTTCTCCAGTTCTCAGTGGATGCTACTGGGTGTCTTACAAATTTGACTCCGTTCTGACACTGTCAGCCTCAAGTTAGCATCAGACCCCACAGGCTAAGGGCTCAGTCCCATAAGACTGCCCCCATTTCAGATGCCAATCACAAGTCCAGTTCACCTGGGTTTCTGATCACCGGCTATCAATCAGAGGGTTCCACCACTCCCTCTTCAGGTGTGATTAATTTGCTAGAACTTGGAGAAATATTTACTTACGTTTACCGGTTGATTATAAGAGGTGTTATAAAGGATACAGGTGAACAGCCAGATGAAGAGGTGCATAGGGTGAGAGGTCCAGAAGGGTCCTGAGTACAGGAGCTTCTGTCACAGTGGAACTGGGGTGTTCTACTCTTCCTTCATGTTTACCAACCCAGAAGCTCATCACATCCTTTTATTCAAGAGTTTTTGTATATCTTAATCTGCAACCCAGCCCCCTGCCCCTTCTGGTGACCAGCCCCATCCTCAGGTTATCTGGGGAGGTCCCACCCTACGTCACCTTATTAGCCTAAACTCACCTGTGCTCAAAAGGGGCTCCCTTTGACTTATGAATGACAAAAGGCACTCCTGCCACCCTGGAAATTCCAAGGGTTTTCAGAGATTTGTGCCAGGAACTTGGGACTGAGACCAGATATATTTTTTTATTATGCCATCCATTCTTCCAAACATTTGTTTATTTACTTACCAAACTCATTCATTTGATATCTATCAAAAGTGGAAATACGTGCCAGACGCTATGGTAGGCTCACAGTGTGCAGCATCGAACAGCCTCCCTCTACAGAAGTTCACCTTTTAGTGGAGGCTTTTTCCTGCTGTCTTCAGGCATTTCTTTTTGTCTCACGTTTTTATGTTTCTTCCTCCTCTTCTCTCCTGACTTCTTTGGGAATTTTTTCTCATTTTGCTTTTTCCCTCCCTTCTGCTATAAAAGTTCAGTATTCCGTTTCTACATTTTGAATAGTTAACTAAGAAAATTTAACGTGTATTCTTGAATCTAAAATTAATCAATATACTTACCCTACTCCCAGCCAGTACACCTCACCTTTGATCACCCCCTCTTCTGTATTTTAGTTATTGTTATTACTATTATTGAGTATAGTTGACACACAATGTTATGTTTCAGGTGTACAACTTAGTGATTCAACAGGTTTATACATCATGTTATCACTACAAGTATACCTACCATCTGTCCGCTTATATCACTGTCACATTGATATTGTGTGTAATGATATTGACTGTGTTCCTTATGTTTAATTATTATTTTTAATTCCATAAGACTGTACTCTTACTGTTTTATATAGGCCTTCCGAATGGAATCACTTTCCTTTTGCCTGAAGCATATTGTTTTACATTTCTTTGAGGGTATTTTAAGAGTGAACTCTAGGTTTTGCTTGCAAATATCTTTATTTTGCTCCTGTTCTTTCTGGGTATACAATTCCAGTTTGACCGTTTTTTACCTTCAGTATATTCAATACATTATTCTGCTGCCTTCCAGGTTTAATATAACTGTTGAGAAGCCAGGGGTAGTATAATGATTATTCTTTTATATTAAATCTGTCTTTTCTCTGGCTACTTTTAAGATTTAAAAAAAAGATTTTATCTCTTTTTGGTCTGCAGTTTCATTATAATGTAGATTTTTAAAAGCAGCTTTATTGACGTATAATTGGCATCTAGTAAATTGCACACGTTTGAAGTCTATACATAATTTGGTAACTTTTGACATCTGTATATAACTGTGACACTGTCATGTCAAGATAATGAACATACCCCAATGTTTCCTTGTGTCCCTTTGTATTGTATAACCCCTTCTTCCTGTCCCTCCTGCCTTCCTCTAGTCCCCAGGCAACTACTGATCTATTTCCTATCGCTGTAGACTAGTTTGTATTTTCTGGAATTTTACACAAATGGAGTCATACAGTATGTACTCTTTTTAAAGTCTGGCTTCTTTCTTGGAGCGTGATTATTTTGAGATTCATTCTTGTTGTGGCGTTATCAATAGTTTCTTGCTTTTTTAATGGTCAGTAGTGTTCTTTTGTATGACTATACCACTGTTTGTTTGTCTGTTTACCTGTTGGTATATATTTGGGTTGTTTCCAGTTTGGGGTTAGTACAAAGTTTTGAGTTTTAATGTACAAGTCTTTGTGTGGGTGTATGCTTTCATTTCTCTTGGGCAAATACATAGGAGTGGAACGACTGGGTTATGTTTGGTGTATATTTAACTTTTTAAAAATTGTGGTGGTACCATTTTATGTTCCCAGCATCAGTGTATGAGTGTTTCCATTTCTTCTTCAGTTCCATCAACACTTGGTATGATCGATCTTTTCAATTTTAGCCTTTCTAATTGGTGTGTGCTGGTATCTCATTGTGGTTTTAATTTGTATTTCTCTGGTGACCAGTGATGTTGAGCATCTTTTAATGTACTTATCTGCCCTCTGTATATCTTCTTGATGATGTGTCTGCTGATATCTTTTGCCCATTCTTTAAAAATTGGGTTGTTTGGCTTCTTGTTATTGAATTTTGAGAGTTCTTTATGTTCTGGAAAGAAGTCCTTTATGAGATACATACTTTATGTTCTGGAAAGAAGTCCTTTATGAGTATTTATTCCACTCTGCAGCTTATCTTTTTATTCTCTTAACAGTGTCTTTTGAAGAGCAGAAGTTATAAATTTTGTTTCAGTTTGGTTTATCAATTTGTTCTTATATTGATTATGTTTTCGGTGTCATATCTAAGAAATCTGCCTAACCCAAGGTCACAAAGTTTTTGTTGTGATTTTGTTTCCTTCTAGAATTTTTATAATTTTAGGTTTTACAATTAGACCTGTGATCCATTTTGAGTTAATTTTTATATGTAGTGTAAAATGTGGATCTTCTTTTCCTCCTCTTCTCCTCCTCCTCCTCCTCCTCCTCCTCCTCCTCCTCCTCTCCTTCTCTTTCTCCTTCTCCTATCTTTTTGCATATTGACATCCAGTGGTTACATTATCATTAGTTGAGTAGACTGTCATTTCTCCACTTAATTGCCTTTGCATTTGTGTTAAAAATAAGTTGCCCATATATGTGTGGGTCTGTATCAGTACCCTCTGTTGTGTTTCATTCATCTATTGTTTTTCTTTATGCCACTACCACACCATCCTGATTGCTGTCACTTTATAATAAATAACACCTTGAAATAAGGTGTTAGTTATCCAACTTTGTTCTTTTCCAAGGTTGTTTTGGCAATTCTAGGTGCTTTGCATTTCCAGATGAGTTTGAAAATCCTAATTTCTATGAAAAAACCTGTTGGGACTTTTATTGGGATTACATTGGCCCATAGGTCAGTTTTAGAGTAGACATCTTAACAATAGTCTTTTGACATATGTAGATTGTATAGCTTCATTGATTTCGTTTTTTGTTTATCTTAGCAGTGTTTTGTAGTTTTTAGTCTTTACATCTTTTTCAGAGTTATCCAAAGGATTTGATCATTTTTAATGATTTCATAAATGGTATTTTGAAAATTTCAGTTTGAGTTGTTAATTGCTAATATATTGAAATACAGTTATTTGCATATTGATCTTGTCTCCTGTAATCTTGCCAAACTCATTTACTAGTTCTAGTAGCTTTTTTTGTAGGTTCTATTAGGTTTTCTACGTAGGCAATCATGTCCTTTGCAAATAAAGACATTTTTACTTATTTCTTTCCAATCTAGATGACTTTTTTTTCCTTGCCTTATAGCACTGGCTAGAACGTCCAGTGTATTGTTGTATAGAGGTGGCAAGAGCATCCTTGTGCTGTTTCTGATCCAAGGATGAAAGTATTCAGTCTTAATGGTGACAGATGCGATGCTAGCTGTAGGTTTTGTTGTAAATGTCCTTTATCGGGTTGAGAAAGTTTCCTTGTATTTCTGGTTTCTTGAAAGTCTTTATTAGGAATAGATGTTGGATTTTGTCAAAAACTTTTTCTGCATTTATTGAGATAATTATTTGTTATTTCTTTTTTGATTTGTTAATATAGTGGATTACAGTGATAGATTTTGAATGCTAAAGCAACTTTGTATTCCCAGGATAAACTCCACTGGTCATGATTTATTATCCTTTTTATGTATTGTAGGATTTGATTTGCCAAAATTTTATTTAGAATTTTTATATCAGTTTTGAAGAGGAAATTTGTGTATAGTTTTCTTTAGTGTCTTTGTCTGGTTTTGGTATTAATATATATTTTTTAATCCTGTGTGGATTAGGATTAGCTTTGTGGAATCTTCAATTATTGTCTCTTTTCAAGAGATTTCTCAGTCTTTACCTCCTTAGTATTTCCATTGCCCCATTTGGTCTTTCCTTTCCTATTTCACACATTTTTTTAGACCTTTACACTCTATTTTCCATGTCTCTTAACTTCTTTTTTTCCCCCTTTATTCCTTTTTTATTTTAGAGAGAAAGAGAGGTGAGGGGAGAGGGGCCCTACATGGGGCTCCATCCCAGAACTCTGGGATCATAATCTGAGCCGAAATCAAGAGTCAGACGCTCAACTGACTGAACCACCCAGGCGCCCCCATGTCTCTTATCTTTTTTCATATCTTCCTTATTCTTCCTTACCAGTTCTGCTTTCTGAATAATTACCTCAGAATTCCTTTCTAGTTCATCAGTTCATTTTGAGATCTAGTTAGGCTACTGTTTTACCTTCCCACTGAGTTTTTTTTTTTCTCCTATTGTTAGAGTTGTAAAAGTTGTATTTGGATTTTTAAAAAATCTGCTCATTCTTTTTCATAGCCTCATTATTTTTAATATTTTTAATCCTTTTTATTTATGAAAGCATGATTAAACACATTCCATGTCTGGTAATTTAAGGGTTTTTTCGGTGGGTCCGGTTTTGCTGCGCCCCCCCCCCCCCCCCCCGCTTTTCTGGTTCCTCTTTTCTTTATATATTTTATATATTTGTTTGGTTTTGCTTATATCTCTTGACACTCTTTTCTGTTGGGGTTCTTTGAGGCCTGGGTGAAGGTGTGTTCTTCCAGAAAAGATTGGCATTTGGTTCTGCTACATACCTAGTGGGGCCCCTTTATACTTAATTCTCAGCTTGAAGTTTTTCAGACTCCTAGGTATTCTGGTTAGGGACCACAAACCTGTATGAGAGGTGGCTTGTGGTAACAGATTCTCAAGAGAGATTCCCTACCACCTAGTTTACTCATTGCCAAAAGTTAAGCCAATTTTCTGGTTTGTTTCTAACTTGTTCTTATACTAAGGATGTCTCAGCTGTCCGTGAGTGGTGATGTAGAGTGGATCTCTTTCAAGCTTCCCACCTGGCATGGACTTTGACTTTGTTCCCTGTGTCCTGTGTTCTAAGAGGATGCGCAGATCAACATTTGCATTAAGCCTGGTTGTGTGAAGGCCCTCAGACAGACAGACATACATACACATACATACATACATACATAAATAAGGTAGTTTCAGGTGTCCATTCACCTCTGAGTTCCTATTTTCATTTTGGTTTTGGTTTCTGATTATGTTTTGCTTTCTTGCAAGTTTATTAATTGATTTAAAATACGTGATTTTGTTTTTGTTGTTGCTTTTTTTTCTCTTTCTAGTTGCTCTTAGTTAGTGGTTCTGTCAGAGTATCCAGTCCACCATACTACTGGAGATGGAAGCTGAGCCTCAAACTATTTATGTTGCGGTTGTTAAAAATGGTTTCTTCCGGGGCGCCTGGGTGGCGCAGTCGGTTAAGCGTCCGACTTCAGCCAGGTCACGATCTCGCGGTCTGTGAGTTCGAGCCCCGCGTCAGGCTCTGGGCTGATGGCTCGGAGCCTGGAGTCTGTTTCCGATTCTGTGTCTCCCTCTCTCTCTGCCCCTCCCCCGTTCATGCTCTGTCTCTCTCTGTCCCAAAAATAAATAAACGTTGAAAAAAAAAAAAACATTAAAAAAAAAATGGTTTCTTCTGTGGAATCAATTACATTCGTGTCAGTTTTTGTTGCTTCCGTTGGTAAAGACTAGAGAACCAGGGGATGAAGGTTTTTACTTTTCCTATATTGCTGATCTGTACACTGTGGTATTACAACCACCTAATGAATTCCTGGGCTCTACACATTTTCCTTTTACTAAATCATCTATGCCAACAGAGTTGAGGTTTTGTTTTAGTATGATTAAAATGCCTACACTCCACAACATCTAAAGTCTGTCCTTTATTATGTACTCTCATACTATTCTCTAGCTCTCCTTTAGATTATTTTTTTGATTTAAAGCTATATGATTGTTTGTATTGATGACGGATTAAAATCTATCCCTCCTGCTAAAAATACAAGTTCTGTGAGATCAGGGACCAGGACCACCTTACTCCCCACTGTATTCCTGTTTTCTAGCGTAGTGCCTGACACAAAGAATACTCAATAAACAAAATGCATGAATGAATGGCAGGGTATGCCAGGATACACCGAGGAAGCAGAAATTTGCAGTGACTCAGTTTTAGCTCAGCAGCCATTTGTGGAGCCCCTACTTTGTCATTCTCCATGCCAGACACATTTGGAGGGTACCAAGGTGGGTGAAACAGGAGTCTCACCCTTACGGAACCCAGAGTCCAGTGGAGGAAAGGCAGTGTTTACATTGTTAGAATTTCCCAGTTCAAAGGAATTTGCCTAGACTATGTTGGGCGTAACCTCACCATTGATGAATGATCCAGGGTTTAAACACTATAATCCCGTGGTCACTATGCTTTGTGTCCTCCAAACAGCCCGGAGGGGCACACTCTGCTGAGATAGTGAAACATCTGTCAGCCTTCTTTTTAGTCCATATAAGTATTGAGTGCTTCCGTATGCTGAAGACCATGTCAAGTAATTTGGGTGAATTGTGAGTTTCAAATAAAACCTTGGTGCCTTTCCTCAGGACTTTGTTTGGGAATGTGAACATCAGGACTGGACCTGCCCATAGAAGCCCTAAGTGGACATAAATAGAAAACTCCTAGGCCTTGCAGCACAGGTCACAGATAAGGGGACCCTGGTGCACACCTTAGGCTTCTGTGTCTGACTTGCTGAGGTGCAGGTTTATGGTCTTAGAAGTTGCTTCCTAGGAGTAAAGAGGCTAGAAACACAACAGGTAACAAGCCCACAATTCCTGCGCTTCTTAGACCTGCAGACATCTTTTGCGTGGGGCTGCCTAGATCCCTCTGAGAAAACACAGGCATTGGGAAGCTGCGTGTGCCCCCTGCATCTTTTCCTGCTGTGTGCCTCCTCTGTGTGCTCTGCTTTCTAGCTGCTTCTGGGGTAAAGTGACTGAAAGTTAAGTGACTGAAAGTTAAGTGACTGAAGTTAATCCAAATTGCAGTTCTCAGTCTTTTTGGAATCCAGACTAGCCCTGGGGTTTGGGGCAGCCTAGGAAGAATAGAAACAAACTTTTGATAAATAAAGGAAAGTCAAGTTCATTTGACATCTCTTTTATGCACGTGTCTTCACAGATAAGACAAGGTTGACACCAGGCGGGGCGGGCGTTGCAGTTCCTGAGGGCCCCGCCACTAACCAGCCCTGTGAACCGCAGAGTTGTCTTTTCCTTATTTGTAGAAGGGGTTGGGCTGGAGCTGTGATTCCCACTCACTGGTCCACAGACTTGTTCCAGTTGTTTAAATGTTCACCAGTCCTAGGTAAAATGAAAGAGAAAAGGAGGGGAGGGCGATGAGTTTTGTCAAAAAGCTCGGTGTGTTACTGATCCTGGCTGGAGGTCTTTCCAACTCGGTATTGATTATCAGTGTCCTTTATTTTATGGAATATGTCCTTCTGTATCCTTTGTTTTGTGAAAGGATAGTACGTTGCCTTCTTTGTTGTTTTGCGTGTAGTTGGTGAACAGTACACAACACTGTCTCTTCCCAACATTTTTTGAAAGTGGGTTGGGGTTGGGGGGGGGGGTGGGAATCTCTGCAAGTCCATTGAATTCACAAGTCAGAGAACTGCCAGGTTAGTTGATTTTGAAACTGTACAGCCTTAGCGTTTCCAGTGTGTGGAATGGGGATGGGGAGAGGTGGCTTTCCCTTTCTTAGCTGTAAAGTTTGGGTTTTGATTAATTTCATTTTTGGTTTTATGATATTACCATGAGCATATTAAAATGTGAGTGGAGCCCGCTTTTGGGGAGGAACAAGGTCATTGTGGGGCAGCATCTCGGTCCCTTGTATCAAGGCCATGCACATGTTTTCTAGGTCATGGGTTTGGTAGGAGCCTTACTGCTGGCATTCTCTGCCTCTGCACACCTTTTAGCTCTCTGGGATACAGATGAGTTCTTGGATACTTGCGTGCTTGCCTTTGCTGAACCCTAGAAAACCTGATTTATGTGCCCATCAGCTTTTCGGCACAGGATCCTGGGTACATTGGGTTGTGGATTAGCATTACCCTAGAGATCCTGTTAGTTCACACTCCCTTGCAGTATGTCAGCTCAAAGAAATGCTGCAGACATGGGCACCTCTCTGTCCTCTTGGGAGGGAGAGCCAGAGGGCTCAGCAAACAACCCAGTGACCTATGAGAATCTTGGAGGCAGTGGGAAGGAACTGAAGGAAAAATATTTTAAGCAGATTTTTATACAATTTGACAGTATTAGAAAGCCAAATCATTGGTGAGTTCAAGGCCTAGCCGCATCTCTGCTTGCTGTGTGACTTCGGGCAAGCCACTTATTTTCTCTGGGGCTCTTATTTTCATCCTGAATAAAAATAGAAGGCTGTTACCTGTCCTACATTTATTTGATTATTGTAAGGTTACTTGGCTAATGTATATAATTTGGTTTTTTTTAAATGAGTTACTGTGAGCTGTGACAATGGTCAGATGCAAATAAGCTTTATTCCTTTATTCAGTGCACTAAGTGCCTGGTATGTGCTAGGCATAGTTCTGTGGAATGGGATACACTGGTGAGAAAACCAGACCCTGCCTTCAGGAAGCCTACCTTCTAGTGGAAGAAACAGACGAGAAAACACGTTAATAAGGCAGTGAGGATGGGTGCTGTCAGAAATAGGCTGGTGTAAGAGAGTCAGGGGAGGGGATTTGAGGAAGTCTCTGTGAAGGAACGGTGGTCCGGCTGTGACCTGAAGGCTGGGGAGAAGCCAGGGCAAGGGTGTTCAGGCAGAAGGGAAGCAAGTACTGGGGCTTTGAGGTCACAGGGAGCTGGCTTGCTTGAAGACTAAGAAAGGATTGCATTGTGGCCGGAGTGCTGTGACTTGTAATAGACTCATGGTTGACTTCAGAAGGTGTGGAGTAACCTCAACTACCTTTCGTGCTTTTCTTCCTATTTTTCAAACTTGTTTGTCTCGGGGAATAAAAATTAATTTACAGATATGTTCAAGATTTTAAAATCATTCTTAAAAATATCTTTAGAATCGGGGCGCCTGGGTGGCTCAGTCGGTTGAGCGTCCGACTTTGGCTCAGTTCATGATTTCGCGGTTTGTGAGTTTGAGCCCCGCATCGGGCTCTGTGCTGACAGCTCGGAGCCTGGAGCCTGCTTCAGATTCTGTGTCTCCCTCTCTTTGCCCCTCCCCTGCTCATGCTCGCTCGCGCTCTCTCTCTCTGTCTCTTTCTCTCTCTCTCTCACAGAATAAACATTAAAAAAAAGTATCTTTAGAATCTAGAAGGGAGAATACAGTATAACAGAGCATGGGCCGTGGAACCCATGGTCCCCTGGGTTCTCATGAGCTCTGTCACTTAGGAGTTCTCCAGCCTTGGACAAGTTACTCTGTCTTTTTGAGCCTCAGTTTTCTTACCTGGAAAATGAACAATAAACCCTGAGTCCCATCCATCAGAGGATTATGATGAAAATAAGATTAAAAAATGTTTTTGAAACTTTTTAAATTCATTTTTTAGAGAGAGACAGACAGACAGAGCACACGCGGGGAGGGGCAGAGAGAACCGGGCTGAAACCTATGAACTGCAAAGTCATGACCTGAGTTGAAATCGGTTGCTCAACCGACTAAGCCACCCGGGCGCCCTAAAATAAGATTTTTTTAAAAGGCAATGTTAAATGTGAGCGTGCTTGGGATGTTTAAAGAGCATGGCTAATGGGAAAGAGGACGTCTTGACCCTAGGTTGCCTCTTTGCATCCTGGGCTTGTTTGGCTGTCCATAATTGGAGACTTTCAGACAAGATTTGCTGTGATTCAGTTGAATCTGTGTTTGCTTGCAGGGGGTACGCCCGTGCCGGGGCCGTGTCCTTTGAGTGCAGTAGCGATGGTATTACAAGGAAATAAATGAATAATAAATGAAGGGCTCTGAGGTCTGGCTGCGCCTGCAAGATTCCTGTGCATAGGAGGCGGCAGAAAGGAACGGCCTCTCCGTGCCGTGTCTGCAAGCGCGGGCGGGCACGCTGCTGGTGCCCCTGGCAGAGCACAGGCTCTGGTGTCTGGCCCCCAGGGTGGAAGCCTCGTCCTGGGTTACTCAGGACCAGCACTGGGATGGGACCGTCCTCAGAGTGCCACCCCAGCGCTTGGTGGTGTGGGGCACCTACCGTGCCTCTGATACCTCACTAGCCCCGGGGATACAGTGTAGACTGGGCCCTCCGGCCCTAACACCCTGGCTGGGAAACAGACTGTTAAGCAGTGTCACAGCAAGAAGGTGACAGAAGTACTTTCGTGGGCCAAGTAGAGGGTGCAGTAGGAGCACGTGGCAGGTACCAGACCCAGACTCGTTTTCGTTTTGCGGGATCCAGGGAAAGCTCAGGAGAAGCGCCATTGAAGCGCATATCCAAGGATGAATTAGGCGGCTGGAGTGTGGGATGGGGAGAGGATTCCAGGCAGAGCATCCTGCAAGGCTGTGGCTCGTCTGAAGTGTGGCCCCTGAGGGGCTGAGCGCTGAGAGTGTCTGGTCTTGGAAGGAAGACGTGCTCCATGGTAATGGGTTTGGATTTATCCCCACGGCATGGGAGGCGGTCGGAGGGTTTACCCGGTCAGGTTCTCATTCCTCAAGGGTTGTTGCAGCTGCTCTGTAGAGGCTTTCCAGGAGGGGACAGGAGTGCCAGAAGGACGGCCATCTGGAAGGCTGTGACGCCCAGGCAGATTGACGGAGAGGAGACACACACAGGGTTAGAATCCACAGGACTTGGAACTGTGACCAGCTTCTCGGGCAGTTTCCTTTTCATGTAACCAGTCAGCACACATCATGAGCTGCGGTGGTGGCCAGCGTCGGCTTTACCATGAAGCTTCAGAGCCTCTGCCTTGTGCTCTGGGCCCCAGGAGGGGCCCTGGCAATACGTCCTGTGCTTGTATGTTCTCTTGAAATGCACAAATGCAGGATGGCTTAACCACTCTCAATTAAGACCTCTGTCCCTCTCAACCCTGACTTCTCCTCTGGTCGAGTGGTAGGTGACCCCAGGCATTTTTGGGGTCCTCCGGTGGGAAAGTTGATCTGGGACTGCATCTGGCAGCATATTAAAAATACATTGTGTGCATGCCTTTTCATCTTTTTCTTAACAGGCCTCTTCTTACCCTCACCCCCAGTGCAAACAGCAGGTCCCACAGAACTGAATCTGCCCTTGGTGGTGGGTGTGACTTTTCCCACCTGTGGCCTTAGTGGCTGGCAGTGGTAGCAGGAGCCAGCAGCTTTGCTCCGCGTGGACGGAAGGCATACGAGGCCGTAAGAGCCACCTGCAGGTGTCAAAAGGGCTGACACAGAGATTGCTGTGTGTACTTCTTTTTCTCCAGGTAGTGCGTGGCATGGGCAGAAAAAAGATTCATTTGCTCTATGTCAGGCGTTGCTCTAAGCATTTCATGTAGTGACTCATGTAATCCTCAGAGACAAATTTATGAAAGAGAGATTATTACCTCCATCTTACACATGAGGCTAGTTCTGGTTAACAAGTGGGATCTAATCCCACGGGGTTTACCATCAGAATCAGGCCACACGGGCTGCAACCAGGGCAGTTCCTCAGGGTCGCATGCTCAGAAAGGCCTTGCATTAGGTTGATTGCTCTACTCTTGTCATCTTAAAATTCTTAAATCAGTTTTGAACGAGGATCCCTGAGGTTTCATTTGGCACTGGGCCTTACAAAGATAGGTCATCAGTTCTGGTCAGGGTCCATGCTGTTCACCTCTCGCTATCTTACTCTGATGATAGAATATGGAACAAGCCACCTCAGGATAGGTAGTGAGTTCTCCGTCCTTGGAGATATTCAAGCAGAGGCTGGCTGACCCTTTGGCAGAAATACTCTAGAAGGGACCTAAGTGCCTGCAGGGAGGAAGGGGTGGGGGGAGGGTAGAAGGTTGGAGTAGACAACTTTTCATCTCTGAGATCTGCTGAGCCCTGGCAGTCTATGATTCTGTAACTTTCCCTTTGACAACTTTACAGAATTCACAAAACAGAGGAAACGGGACCTGAAGGAAATGGTCTGCTGCATAGCATTTTGTGAAAAAGTGGGACAGTTCCCCAAGGAAAGAAATCCGTGGAAGGACACAGAACCTGGAGACATTTCCTTAGGCAGCTGGCAGTGGCAGCTTCACAGCCTAGCACAGGCCTGCCTGTCGCTCCTCAGTAATGTCCCCACCAGCTGCAGATGAAGCAAATGAGCATTAAGTGGGGGAACCTCGTGGTCTGAGTGAGCCTGCAAGGTTCTGCCTGCAGGTCACTGGTCACAGCAGCAGCTGTAAACACTGTGCTCAGGGCAGCGCAGATGGGGCTCTTTCTGAGACCACGAGGTCACTTGTCCTCTGAAGCCACCCTCTCTGCGGTCTTTCCCTGCCACCTGCAGACATAAACACTGCTTTCAGCTTCAGTGCTAGAGGGACCTTTGAGAGTGATCTCCCTAGGAGTTCTCAGCCCGTGTTTTCTGCAGCCCCAGTGAGTGAGTGAGTGTGTGTGTGTGTGTGTGTGTGTGTGTGTGTGTGTGTGTGTGTGTGTCTGAAAATGGAATTGAGAACAAGGAGAACACATGGCCCTCTAGGCCCTCTGTCATGGCTCTGCCATTGACTGTCAGTTCTGGGACCCTGAGCAAGTTACTTAATCTCTCCTGAATCTCAGTCTCTGCCTCTGTGAAGGGGACATGAGGGAATGCGTGTTAGCACGCTTCCTGATAAAGTTGATCTAGTATCTTCTCTAATAGCACGACTTGTACAGTGCCTAGGGCTTTTCAAGGAGCTTTTCACATATGTGATCTCACCAAATTGTCCTAACAGCCAGAAGGTAGTATCGCCCTCATTTCATTGATGCAGGAACTGAGACTAAAAAGCCAGGCCTGGAAGTTCACAGTTTCATCATAATAGGGCCCTTGTACTTTCTAAAGGTTTGTCCTGGTGTTCGGTGTGCTGGTGACACAGGGTCCTGCAGGCTGACATTTACGTCGTCCACAGACTTCCATGAATCACAGTGACGTTCTGCTGAGGTGGGGGGAGCCCCTGATGTGCACCATGTGGGGTCTGCTTTGGCTGGAGGGAGACTGGGAGTGTCATCCAGACCCTGAGCTCGAAATCTCCAGTCTGTCACTCCAGCCAGCTGCGTGACCTGGGACACATGACTTGACCTCTTGGAACCTGAGTTACCACATGTGTGAAATAGGGATAGTCATAGTAGCACCTCCTGCATGGGCCGATTGAGAGCATTCAGTGAGATAATCCGTATAAAATGCGTAGCCCAGTGCCTGACCCAATATGCCTTATATGCCTTTGCTGCCATTACTTCTATTATTATAATTGTTACCATTTTCACACTAAACATATCCATCTTCAGATGAGCCACTTTCCGTATTTTGGCCATTATGCATTAAACACATTCTTAATAAACTCATTTTAGGCTTGAAATGGTAGGCTCTTCTGGTTTTCTTTTTAGCATCTGTTAGAAGTATTTTTAAAAGCTCTGTCTGAATTCACAGGGAGCCCCTGTAAATCCACTTGAAAGCGGATCTCATCACTAAAACCCCACAAAACACCTCGGTGAGAATGGAGGAGTCGGGCTGTAATTTACGGCGTCCACTTCTCGCTGCCATTTGGCATTTTGCAAACTGCCACTGCCATTAGCCGTCACTTTTGAGTATTTATGATCTCGTGGTTGAAGCACTTTGATTCTCATAACAGAAACAGGGTCACGTTTAGAAGATGTGCCCTACGCCGAGCTGGAAAATGAGATCCCCCGGGGTGGCTGATGGATGGGGCTGCACAGGGAAGCGTGGCCTGCCAGCCAGCCTGAGCTGTGCCCTTTCCCTACACCCCGCTTGGAAGCCGTCTTTATGTCTCAGGCCTTAGCCTGCCAGGCCTGGGCTCTCTGCTTGGCAATGGCCAAGGGCCTGGGGCAAAAAGACGTGCAGCTAAATACCACACTGTTTTCCACACGGATGCCCTTTACAGCCATGAGGTTGGCAAAGACAGAGCTAGGATTTGGCAGGAATTCCTCCGTGGTCCTAAACTGGTTCTTTGTGTCCCAGGTAGTGGGGGCAGATTGTGGATATTGCAAGTGGGGAAGTGTGAGGGAAATACAGCACCAACATACTAAACTGGCAGTGGGAGGGAGAGACACCATCCCCTACTTTGGGCCTCAGTTTCTCCTCTGCTAAATGGGAGGATTTGGTCTTGCTGAGCTCTGAGGACCATTCTCCTAGCCCGTTGAATCTCTTGGTTCCCATGAGATGCTTGGCTGCTAACTCATACAGGAGTTTTGATCAGTAGAGTTGAGGGTTTTCAGAGGAGGAAGGAAATCGCATCTAAGTTGCAGTAAAAAATAAAAATAAAAAATCAAGACATTCACTGTGTATAGAAAGGAGCACTGTCTCCGTCACTGTGTAATGCATGTTATGAGAGCCTGTCCACCAGGAGAGCCTGTGAGAACTTAGACGGGCCCCTTCTCCTCCTAGACCCGTTTCTCCCTCTGCAGTATCCGTCCAGGATGCCACCTTACGCTAAATTGTGCCTCTTGGCTGGGACAGTTTCTTAGAGTTTGCTTGTTTCTGATGACCTTGACAGTTTCGAGGTTGAGTATTTTGTGAAATCTGCTTTTGGGTTTGTCTGATGTTTTTCTGCTGTTTTTAGATGAGAGTTATGGATTTGTGGGAGGAAGGACCGCAGATCAGGCTGCATTACATCAAGGGCACATACCATTAACATGACTTCACCCTTTGATGTGGACCTTGATCACCTGGCTGAGGTGGCGCTTGTCAGATTTCTCCACTGTGAAGTCACTCCTTTTCATGCTGCACTCCCTAGAAAGAAGCCCCCAGGTGCACCCCACCCTCTATTTGGGGGTCATGACGTAGTAGTAACGACTCCGGACGTGCCTGGCACAGTGTTGGTGACCTGGGATATAGAGGTGGGTAAGAAGTGGGCTCTGCCCTCAGGGTGTCAGGGTCTAGAAGGCAAGGCAAAAGAGCAGGTGTGCCGTCCATAGGACCTGTGCAGCCAGAAGGTTCCCTGGGAGCACAAAGTCCCCTCACACCAGGCTTTCCTCTTTTATGTTTTTGTGCTTTAAGTGAATTTTCCTAATGCCCTCCATTTCCTTCAGCCATAAAATTTTAAATGTTAAAAAAAAAAAAAAAGAAGAGTCTACCTTATTTCCTTTCCATACTTACCCTGTGACTCCTGGATGTTATTATTGTTTGAAGCATTTGCATTGCACTTTCCCTGTGTTGAAAGCATTTTTTTAGTCACTAATTAGTAATCCACATTAATATGCAGATTGAATTAATCTATTTTGGGCAGAAGTTTGTCTTGAAGAAACCAAGTAGCTGAAGTGTTATTCCTCCCCACCTGCACCCTCTGTGGCTCCCCCTGCACTTTACCCCGATCATTATTTGGATTATTGCTGTGATTATTAAGCGCAGAGGGAGCACCGCGAGGGTGTGCGGTGCTTGGCAGAACTCCGGGGAGGGCGCGGCCCCGCGCTCCGGACTCTGGAGCTGCGCGCCGGCTGCCATGGGGGATTCATTAGCGCTGGGAAACTGAAATTGGTCTCATAAATAGTCATCCTCGGGAAACGGTTCCGGCTCTCCTATTTTTATTTTAGTTGCACTAAGCTGAATTCCTCCCTGGCTCTGTTATTGTCTGAGGTGGTTGGGCTTCTACCTTCAGAAAAAAGTGTATCCTCCCTAATAAAACTACCATTTATTGAGCTCTTACTATGTACCAGCGGCTCAGCACACCTTCTATTTGATTCACAACAGCCTCCTGGGGGAGGTTCTCTTCTTTTCCTCTTTGTAGAGAGGGGGCCGCTGAGGCTCAAGTGAGGTGAAATCCTCAAGGCTGGTAAATGTCAGAGCTGGAATTTGTACCCCTAACTGTAGGGTTTCAGAGCCCTCCCTGTTAATGCCTCTCTTTGATCCACATTCAGGGCCTTCCCAGCCTCACTGCCCACTCTTCCCTGTGTCGTCACATCCCCTTCTCATCAGTCTCAGGTGAGCAGAAGGCTTTCCCATGGTGTTTCATTTCTGCCTCATTGGAACTCTGCAGGGTAGGTACTGTTTCCATCCCCATTTTATTTATTTACTTATTTATTCATCCCCAGTTTAGAGGCCAGGCTGGCTCAGGAGCCCTCTGCTGCAACAAAGGAGGTTCTCTGTCCTCCCTTCCGCCTACCTGCCCTTCAGTGAACAGCTTGGAGTCACTACCCCGGGCAGGAAGGGTCTCTATCAGTGGTAGCCATTTGTTGAACACCACTTATTTGGCTAGTGTTGGGGTTGCAGATGTAAACGCACTATCCCTGCCCTCCAGGAGCTCACAATCCACTGGGGGAATGGAACACCTTCAGCTGCACATGTCCCATTAACTGGGCACTTCTGTTTCTGGCCTTGTAGTAATAGATGTCTGTGTTTTAATAAGCAATTACTATGTGTCAGATCTCTACTCACAGTTTGATACCCCAGACTCCTGGTCATTTCCCATACCCTTCCTGGGAGGTAAGTTTATTGGAGTCCCCATTTAACAGGTGTGGAAACTGAAGGTCAGAGAAGACCTAAGTGCTTAAAGGAGAGACATTCAGGATATGGCAGAATTGCTATGCAAACCCAGATCTGTCTGAATCCACAGGCCCCCTTCTGAGTTAGTAGTATTTCCTCTGTGTGTGTGTGTGTGTGTGTGTGTGTGTGTGTGTGTGTGTAAGCCTACACTTAACTAGATATCAGGTAGAGGATTAGGTCAGTGAGGGACACAGTCCTGAATAGGATGTTATCCTTGTCCTTCTGGGCCTACAGGATGATAGGGTGACAGACACAAAAATAACCCTCAAATGATAAATGCTACAGGGCAGTTCCTGGTTCTGGCTGACCTTGGGCAAGTCTCTTCAATACTCTCAGCACATTTTCTCACCTATAAAACCTGAGGAATACCTCGCAGGTTTATGGTAAGCCTTAGAGGAGAGAAAATACGTAAAGTGCTTGGTATGTGGTGGGTCCGGTAAATGGTAGCAGTTAGCACAGAAGTGTTAGTGAGACCCTAATTACAGGTCAGAGTACTCAGTGAGGGTCAGTTTGATACAGCTTGGGGTGTCCCAGTCTGTCGGTTATAGATCTACAAAGAGATGCTTAAGGACATGGCCCATTTCCAATGGTTTTGTGTGTGTGTCTGTGTCCTCGGTTGGGTGTGAGTCTCCCTAGTACATGGAAGGTGTATACTCAACATCTAATAAATGCTCCCTGATTGAAAACAACAGTTCTGTTCTGTGGCCAGTGAACAGGCTGGGAAGTTGGGGAAAAGTCACACGGGGGTAGCTTATTTATAAACCTTATTTAGCAACCACAAGTGTCAACAAGAGATTGGTTGAGAAAAGGGAAATTCCAGGCCGGGTACACTGAGGTCTACAAAACCCAGAAGGTGCCGTTTCGGTGTGATGTGTCACAGGGTTAGACCTGGGGCTGACTCCCTGTCAGCTCCTTCCTAGATCTGTAACCTGGGGCAGAACATGGCAGAGCCTGAAGTGTCCTCATCATGATTTGGGTGAAAAATACTTGCCTTGCAAGACTGTGGAGATCAAATAAGATAATGCTTGGAATGCATTTAGCATAGCTCTCTGGTGCAGAGCAGAGCTTAAATGCTCAGTAAATGGCTGGAGGTGTTACTTTGAGGGGGCTCCTTGCCAAGATTCTGAGCCGCACAGAATTCTGTCTGATGGATGGTCTGTTTCAGATACCTGTCATTTTCACTTTTGACTGAGGTTCTTTCTGGAAATGCCCATGGATAGAATGTATTCTTGCCAGCTAGATGAGGCCCCTCTGGAGACACCCCACCCCAGCCCATTCCTGAGGAGTATGAGTTTGGAGTTTGGCCATTCCTTGGAATGCTGGGCCCCAGCTGGGGAGCAGAGCTACAGGATCCGTCAGCCCGGAGCCCCTGGAATGTGGAAAGAGACATTTGGAGGGAGATAAAGGGTATTGTAGAATGCTACAAAATACAGATAAGCACAAACACAAGAAGATAATCCCCAGTGATTATGACCTTCCAGAGATAACCACAGTCACATTTTGGTATCTATCCACTCATATTTTTTGTTATTGTTGTTATGCATCTTAGTTTGGGCTGCTTTGACAAAATACCACAGACTGCATGGTTTATAAACAACAGAAATTTATTGCTCACAGCCCTGGAGTCTGGAAGTCCAGGATCAGGGTGCCAGCACGGTCAGGATCTGGTGAAGGCCTCTTCCATGTTGCAGACTGTCAATTTCGATTTCTCGTTGTCACCACAAATAGAGAGCCGATGTGATGGTATTTGGAGGTGGGGCCTTTCGGAGGTAATTAGGTCATTAGGTTTGCACTCTCTTGAATGAATTAGTGCCTTTCTTAAAATGCCGTTAGACAGCAGTACTCTTTTCCCAAAGGATCTTTGAGAAAACATAACTTAATAATTTCTGTTGAGTGCTTACCCTGTAGCAGTCACTACTTAGGGAATTAACTATAGGGACTATTTTAATCCCCACAATGACCCCATAAGGTAGAACTACTATTGTCCCTGTTTTACAGATGAGAAACTGAGGCACAGAGTGGTTAAACAGTTTGCTCAAGGTCACATGGCCACTAAATGAAAGAACCAGGAGTCAAAGCCAGGCAGACTGATTCTGGTTGTGCATTAACTGCTCTGCAATATTGCCTCCTTTGGATGAATCTCAAAGAGAGGAGAAGTTGTTTATGGGGGAAGGGGCTGAAGCCTCCAAGAGCACCCAGTCCTATGTTCAAGAGCACCCAGACAGAGACAAGAAGAGTCACATCATGTGCTCAGTGAATGCTGTATTTCTCCTCTATCTGCCATGTGCACTGCAAAGTGCTCAGAAGAGAGTGGGGGTAGAAGGCAAGAGAGTCATCCCTGTTTTCTGCTCATGAATGGCACTTAAACTTCTGACATCTTCGAGCTCTGAGCTCTAAGAGGTGCTTAGAAAGCTTCTAGTTCGTCACCCTGGTTTCACAGACAAGGGTCAGGGGCCCAACCAGGGAAGGACGTTGCCAAGGTCACCCAACGAGGGAGAGGCAGTGCCAGGAACCAGAAGCCAAGCCTCCAACCCAGTGCTAAGACCATGACCATGACCACAAACTCTTGGTTTTCATTGCCACATTACACACCAGTTGGAGATGAGAAGGCTCGTTTCCTCCTAAACCCAGGGCTTTGCCCATGCTGAGAACCGAATGGCCACCCAGTGATGGGTGGATTACATTGTGAGATATCATTCACACAAGTCTGCTTTCCTCATTGCATAATCACAGCCACATTTATAGGGAGAATCATTCTAGCCCCGCTGTGAAAATGAGATGGGATTCCAACCCCTGAAAGGCTTTCTCTGAGGAACATCAGAGCAGGTTTGTTCTGTGAGCCCAGACTGGTGAAATTGGGGGAGTTCAGTGTTTATCCATTTAATAAACAAGTTTAGAGTACCTTCTCTGTGCCAGGGAGGGTGATAACCCAGCAGTCAGCAGGACAGCAGATGTGAAAACATATAAACCCCATAAGGTGGCACAGGTGCTGTGAGGGGAGCAGGTGCAGCAGCCGGAGAGGGCACACGCAGGGGCAGTCACGTTTACCTGAGAATAAGACTTTGAGCAGGCCCCAACTCTGGGCTACATCTGGGAAGTTGAACGCGGACTTATTTCCCAGGCAGATGGGGGGGCCGGGCGTTCCTGGCAAGGGACAGAGCACGGTAGTGTGAAAAGCCACCATTTTTGTGTTCCCCAAAGTAATTAGGTGTAGCGCAGGGGAGGAGCCCAGAAATAAGATAAAGATGGGGGTGCTAACCACCAGGGGACTGGTGCATTCCGCCCAGGAACTGAACCTTGACCCCAAAGACCGTGGGGAGCCAATGCAGGGAGTTAGGAAGCAGCCAAATGAGCAGCTCAGCTTTGCAATTTTAAAAGCTCACTGAGCTGTCATCTTGGAGAGCAGAGTGGAGGCCAGAAGACGTGTTTGAAGTCTTGCGTGGTGGTTCAGGAGGACGAGATGAGGACCAGAACCACCACCGTGGCAATGGGTATGGGTATACAAAGCCAAAGAAAAGAGGCCAGATGTGGGAGCAGTCGGAGAGGCAAGAGTCAGCATGACTAGGTCACCAGTAGGACATAGGGAGGAAGGGGCAAGGGGACATGGAGGCTGGTAGTGACAGCTGATGTGTGCTGCGCACTTAACCTGTGTACCAGGCACAGCGCTGAGCACCCGGCGTGGGTTATCTCATTTTAATCCCCAAGACAGGCGCCATCTCTGTAAACTTGCTGTCCTCGAGTCACAGCTGAGAAAATTGGCTCAGAAAGGTCACAACCTGCCCACTGTAACAAAGAGAACAAGTCAAGGAGCTGGGGTTTGAACCCAAGCAGTTTGCTTCCTAAACTCCTGCTTTGAACTGCACTGCTCCGCGGTTGCTGGGGTTTCTGGCTTTGGTCACTAGGTAAATGTGGACAAAACTTTGCTCTAGTGTCGGCCATGTAGAGGAGTCAGAAGGGGAGAGGGTGCCCTGGTCTTATCGTTCCATATTAAGAACAGAACTGTTTGGGGCTCAGATAAGTTGCTAGGATGTATGCAGCAATACTAAAACTGGTTATGGATGGTTTTGAAATCGCTCTCAGTAGCTCCGTGGCTTTGCAGCTTTGCTTCGATTTCTGATGCAGTGGGAGGGGCACTAGATGGAGGAGGGGGGGCTCAGACCCAGCCTGCAGGTTAGCCTCTACTGGTTTCCAGCCACATGATCGATCCTAAGTAAGTAAGTCACTTTAGGTCCCTTTACCCTCCTACGTAATGAGGTGGTCAGTCTTGTCCACATGTGCATGGAAGTCACCTGGAAAGCTTGTTAAAACAGATGTCTGGGACCCACCCCAGAATAGTGATCCTTAGGCCTACAGTGGGGCCTGAGAAGTTGCATTTCAGGGAGCTGCTGATGCTGTTGTACCGGGAGCTAGCCTCAAGCACCCCCGAGTGGTGGGTGCTGTCTCTCTTCCATTTGAGCTTACGGCCCCACTCCAGTGGGCACAAACACGCCAGGCATGTGAGTGCACGCTCCAGTACAGGTGTAGAGGACACTCAGCCCCAGGCAAAGAGCACTAAACAAGTGACAAGAGTGGCACTTTGAAACGATAACAGGATGCAGTCCACCCTGCCCTCCCATCCTCTTCTATTCCTTCTCATTCTTTTCCCACTACCGGTGACCCCAAGTCCAGCCCCCTCCCCAGAGAAATCTGTTTCCCTGTGGGGTTTTCAGGAATGATGGGTCAATGGAGGAACCCTACATCCCAACTGTTGTTTGGGCCAAGACACTGCCCTGAGCAGTTGATGAATGGACACGCAGGGCAGGCGTCCTCTCTGCAGATCTCAGAAGCTCACCAGCCTGAGGGGTGGGATTTCTCATAGAGCAGCCAACAGACCAACCTTCCACCTTGGTTGCGGTGGCCTGTGGCCTGAGTGTTGCCGTGGGGTGAGGGGAGGAAAAGCTTCTCTCTCGCGCTTTTCCCGGGGTCACCTGTCTTGCTTCCTTGGCCTTCAGGGGCACATAAGGGAAGGCTTTTTTCTTGACCACACTCTGGGCATGGGCAGCCTCGTGCCTCTCTGTGACCCTGTGCCAGAGATCTGATGAAAAAATTTCAGGGAGACAAATGGAGATTACATGGAAATCAATCACGCGCAGCTGGTGTTCTCTGCAGGCAACTGTTCAATTTTATTTCCTTTTCATTTTTCTCCCCGTTCCCTGGGATCAACTCCTTGAAGAGCTTGACACCAGCCAGAGTTGTGTGATTAAGTGGTAAACTTAAGCTGGCTGCTAGAACCTTCTGTGTGTTTCTACAAAGTGGGCGATTGTTCAGGGCAGCAGTTGGGTCATAAGTCCTCTGGACCACTGAGGGCATGGGGCCTTTTTAAAGGCATTTTTTGGAGTCTTACCTATCAGTGCCTAGGGGAGCTTTTTAAATTATTTTCCCTTAAAACCCATTTATAACTTTGGCTACTTTGGGCTGCAAGTAATGGAAGACCCAGTCATTTAAATGATACAAAGATCTATTAGCTCACATAACAAGAACCCTGGCAGAAGGGCACCTGTGGGATTAAGTAATTCTGTGGCTCAGCAACACGATCTGAGATTTGTATTCCTGCCGTCTTTTGGCTCTGCCATACTCAAGCATGTTCTCCCATGTTAAAGTTCCTCATTGCCCCCAGATGGCTGCTGTAGTTCCAGACATTACATGTAGGCACAGAAATCTGTAGGATGGATAACTGGACAAAATCAGAGTTCTTTTAGGAAGGGAGAAGGGGTTGGGGTGAGAAATGATCACTGGAGTGACTTAATCCAGGTATCAATCCTTTTTTAGAAACATTTACCCTTTCTGTTCTGAGTTATTAACATCTTCTACAGGCATAATGAATGAGACTTTCACAGTATGCCCTCAACTTACTTTTCTAGTTTTAATTTCTTACCGTTCTCTGCGTGGAGCCATTGGGTAGCCAAATAGGACCACTTGCTGTTGCCGGAATGTGCCACGCATCTCCTCTTTTCCACTTGCCTTTGCTTGGGCTGTGCCCTCTATCTGGAATACACCCTTTCTATGATCCCTGTCTCGACACAAGACATGTCCAGGACAGGGATAGAAATAGAGCCTATCTGTGGTGCCTGGATGGCTCAGTCGGTTGAGTGTCCTACTTTGGCTCAGGTCATGATCTCATGGTTTGTGATTTCAAGCCCCATGTCAGGCTCTGTGCTGACAGCTCAGGGCCTGGAGCCTGCTTTGGATTCTGTGTCTCCCTTTCTCTCTGCCCCTCCCTCGCTTGTACTCTCTCTCTCTCTCTCTCTGTCTCTCTCTCAAAAATAAACGAACACTTGGGGCGCCTGGGTGGCGCAGTCGGTTAAGCGTCCGACTTCAGCCAGGTCACGATCTCGCAGTCCGTGAGTTCGAGCCCCGCGTCGGGCTCTGGGCTGATGGCTCAGAGCCTGGAGCCTGTTTCCGATTCTGTATCTCCCTCTCTCTCTGCCCCTCCCCCATTCATGCTCTGTCTCTCTCTGTCCCAAAAATAAATAAACGTTGAAAAAAAAAATTTTAAAAAATATATAAAAAAAAAAAGAAAAATAAACAAACACTAAAAAAAAGAAAGAATGAAAGTGAGCCTTTCTTTTCTCCCTCCTGTCCCTATCTTTGAAAACCAATCTTTCCATCATAAAACAAAATCCAGGATACAGAAAACCATACAAAACAACTGCAGGCTTAAAGAATTATGTAATTGTATTCTTTGATGTTTAAGGCCAAACAGTGAGAAGTGTTTGTGACACACTTTATAGTCAGATACCGGGTTCACATATTTGTCTTCAAACACTGTCACGCTGTTTGGACTGGACGGCTTGATTCCTCCTTGTTTCGTAGTTGACCACAAGTGATTCTGATGTCAGCATTTCTGCATGGGCATCAGCAGCCGTCTCCTGAACCCAGATGCTCCCATCTTCCCCGGTCACCTTATCTGTGCCCTGGCGAAGGAAAGAAAGAACGCTGTTTGACTGGGCAGTGCTTCCTTCACGGTGTCATGCACTATCTCTTGGGTTTTTCTACCAACGTTGTGAAGTTATCACTCCCATTTTAGACATGTAGAAATGGAAGCTCAGAGAGGGTTAGCAGTTGCCCAGGGCTGTTTATCTGGTCAGTTACAGAGTCCGTTTTGAATCTCATTTGCTGAACTTCAAAACCAATATCTTTTGACTTCTTTACGCTTTCTTGCCCTTATGACTATATGTTTATCTGAGTAGAATTGTCTGACCCTGGATCTTGGAGGTTAGAAAGCCCCACTTCATCTTAGGCTTCCTAATATTCCCTATTTTTTTAAAAAAAAGATGTTTGTATTAGGACTTTTTCAGTCATAAGTGACAGAAACTAATCTCAAACGGGCTTAAGCAAAAAAGGGACTTAACTGGAGTATGTAAGTAGAAGGATGGGGAAAGTACTGCCTTCAGGCATGGCTGGCTCCTGGGGCTGAGAAGCCTTCAGTAATCTCTGCTTGGGACTGGTTGCTTCTCCTCTGGCTGGCTCTCCCCCTCGTGGTGGCGAGAGGCCGCCAGCATCTCTAGGCTTCCTTCCTCCAGCTTGGCAGCTCCAGCAGAGAGAGAAAGGCTCTTTTCTGATCTTTGTAATCAAAGTCACTGAGCCGATCTCTGTGTCCACTCTGGGCCATGCCCTTGTCTGTAAGCCTTTTACAGAGATCAGGAAGGTACCATACTCTTTGTATAGGTCAGGTCTCTACTTGTGGAACTGAGAGAGAAGCCAGCCCCACCCCCAGACCTCATGAACTGATGCTGGAAGAAGGCAGGTTCCCCAAGATCTAGGTGTAGGTTCTAGAAAAACAAAGGAACGAAGACTGAGAAGGCAATTGCCTGCTTTTATATTTAAGACAAGAGATATTTCAGTGTTAAGTGTCGTAGGGACTGAAAAACACCCTTAACCAGGATCCTGGCTTTCCAAGAAAGAAGGGCCAAATGCAGAATTTTAACACCACTTCAAAAACAGGTAATCTGTTATCAGCAGTTCAGATATTCTCTTTAAAAAAAAAAAATAAAAGAACCGTTGGGACATTTGCCAAACCCACACTTTTCAAAATAGAAAAAGAAAGGGCAGGCTTGATTTTTCCCATGCATAACTAATATATGTACAATGCCAATTTCCTGAGGTCTTAACACAACTTCCTAGTAGAGCAATGCTTCATTTATCTGACATCATTAGGGAGTGAGGTTTTCTGGATGAGTGGGATTCTGCATTTGTGTTTTTAAGATATAAATCTGTTAAAAAAAAAAAAAAAGCAAAAAAAAAACTTTCTTGAAGCACTTCTTTGTACTAACAGAATGCACTGATATGAGGAATATAAATAAACATTTCCTAAGCCATTTAAACATCATGCTTCTCTGAAGTTAGGATATATACCAGTAGGTATGAGAATCCACAGCATAAACATGGCTCTTCTTTTCTGGACATCATTCAGGGGTGGGCCAATAACTGTAATGTTTATATGAAAATAACCATAAGTACATTATGGGGTAGAATGCAAAATTCTTATGAATTTTATAGATGAAACCTGAGTCGATTCGGTTACTAGGCAGATTCTACCTTTTGCTCCCCTCCCATCCCTGTATCCTTTCACCAACGTGTCCAAGCTGCAATGTTTTTTTTGTTTTTTTTTTTCCCTTCCTAAGTGTATATTGTCTTGAGCTATTCTCCATCACTACTTGGTCTTTACTTTATTCTAGGGAATAACTGAGCATTGCCAGGAAAAGCTAGATAGTCAAGCTTTTTAAAACGAATAGCATTAAAATTCACACATATACCTAAATCAGACTTGGCACGACAGGGGTTCTGTTATTTCTCTATATACTTTTTTTCATATTTGAAGATCAATCCAAAATTCCAATTATATTTCTCTCAGATGGTGATTTTTTAAAACTTCATTTAGTTCAGAAACTTTTTTTTTCTTTTTATTTTGAAATCAGTTTAGATTTACAAAAAATGGTGCAAAAGTATTCCTTTGTACCCTTCACCCAGATTCCCCTAATGTTAACATCTAATACAACCATAATACAATTATCTAGACCATGAAGCGACATTATTAATCGATCCACAGACCTTATTTGAACCTTGCCATTTTTTTTCCCCACTAGTCTTTGTTTTTTCTGTTCCAGGATCCCACATTACATTTAGTTGTCATGTCTCCTCAGTGTCCTCCAATTTGTGACGTTTCTTCAGGCTTGTGTGTTTCATGACCTTGACGCTTTGAAAAGAGCAACCCGTTATTTTGTAGAATGTCCCCCAATTTGGGTTTGTGTGATGTTTCTCATAATTCGTTTGATGCATTTGGGCAAGAACACCACAGAGGTGATGTGCCCTTCTCAGCTCATCACGTCAGAGATACATGGCGAGTTATTACCGGCAGTGTTCGGATGATGTATGCCATGGTTCTCCAGCATACAGTTACTATTTTCCCCTGTGCAATTAGTAAGTATCTTGTAGGGAGATAACTTTGAGACTATGTGAAAGTCCAGTTGTAGGACATTTTTCTTCAAAGGATGTTTTATGGGAAAGCCTAGCACAGAAAACAGGTAGACATGAGGGGTTTTTATTGAAATAGACACGGGATGGGGTTGGCAGCCCAGCAGCCTCCACCCGCTTCCCTCCCCAACACAACCCCTGAGTCACCTCTGTTGAACCCATAAGCCTCTGTGGAATGCCGTGTGAAAATCACGGCTCTGGACTGTGGCGTTTGGCTTTTGGCTTTTACAACATCTACACGTACGCCGTGGGCCCCTGGACTCAAAATATGCCACAGGATGCTATTCTTCCAAACTGAAAAGAACACAGTTAGATTTAACTTAAACGACATGAGGTACACCTGATGCCAATCAGCAAACATTTATTTAGCATCTTCTGTATAGCAATCCCTGTGCTAAATCCAGAGAATATAAAATCCACAAAATGCAATCCCTTCCCATGGATCCTGCGTCTTTTCTTTCCAAACAGTGAGAACTTCATAATCTAGACTGAAGAAAGAAACGTGATGGGAGAAAAGAAACAAACCAACAAACAAAATTTGGCTTTTTTTTTTTTTTTTTTTTTTTTTTAAGGAAAGAAGGATACTTGAGGTTTTGAGGGTTGTGTTTTGAGTGAGTGCAGAGACCATTTTGACCTGAGTAACCATCATATCTTGGTCAAAAGCAATTACTTTTCCTTCTGAGCAGCATGTGTACTTTAATGGGGGGGGGGAAGACTTGAGAGAGACCGTTCTAATGCCCTCGGTCCCCCCAAAAAGAGCCACCCTTTGGTGCCTTTGATTTTCCTTCCCATATTTGAAAGACTCCAAATTCTTGTCCTTCATGGATGAGGTGTTTGAGCTGTCCGTAATTACATTATTATTCCAGACACTGTCTGATGCTTCTTGCTGAGGAGGGAGGATTAGGCCGAGGAGGGAGCGTGCACCCAGTCATCTGCCCTGTGCCTGGCAAAGGAGATTATGCCTCTAGAAAGGAGGTTTCTGGCTGAGGCTTTGTTACTTAATTAGTCTCCTGTCTCTTTTCCCTTTATGACAGCGGCAGGATCCAGGATGCACCCCCTTTTTAGATGAATGCAGTGCCTCTAACGAAGTTTTATAATCGCTCGTTTTAAACAAATCAGAAAATTGTCAAAACCCCTGTAGTCACGGGGAATTCAGGGGGTAGGAAATAACTTTTAAAGGCATATGTTTCTCGAGGGAGTAAAGTAGCAAATACCATCTCTTTAAATTCTGTTTAACATGAAGCGTTTATTGACTGTTCATGATGGTTCTGCACAATTTAATGCTCTTTTAAGTGAATATTATTTAGCTTCTTCACGCAAGTCGATGCAGACTTGTGGATCTGTAAATTTAGATGCTGATCACAACCAGAAGTCAGTGTATAAAACGGTTACAATTTAATTAACTGGTAATAGATCTTATGCAATGTCAGGTTAAAGGGAATGTATAAATATTGCTTTATGAACCAGCCTTTGCAGAAAGTGTAGACACCGGCCATTCTCTCTCTTCTCCTTCTCATGGGAAGAGTTATGGGATGGCCCGATTACTGCAAAGAGTGTGAGGTGGTGTGGAAGCAGGGCGGGGTGGGGGGGGGTACTGGTTATTAAACAGCTGTGTCCAGCCAATCAGCCTGCAAGAATTTGACTTCAGAGGTCAATAAAGATTCCTGACACCATTAATTTCATTTTATTTGATGCCATTGAAACGCATCAATTCATGCTTTGTCTTTGTCTTTTGATGGAGAAAGGAAGAGAGACAGTTTTGAAGGCTCGTAAGTAGATTGGAACAAAAGAGCAAGCATTAGTTCAGCCTTGCAGGTGGGGAGACTGGGAAACTGAGGCCCAGAAAGAGGGGGACCTGGCCCTTGGCCCTGACAGCACTGCATGCAGTTGGTGAAGCCAAGGACCTCAGAGAGTTTACCCCAAACCCAATATCCCTTAGCAGCTTTGCCCTGATTTCTTGTCCCTTTAGGAGATGAGGCCCTTGGGCACTGGAGCTCATTTGTTCAGCAGCTCTGTGTTAAGCACCAAGGGAAAAAGTGTCCCGCTGCCTTTCTTCCACCAGCCAAGTTGGCCCCAGCTGAGAGTTTTATTCCCACTACCTGAAGCATATCTGCTCCACCTTAAACGACCGGGAAGTGGGGCGCCTGGGTGGCTCAGTCTGTGGAGCATCCGACTTCAGCTCAGGTCATGATCTCACGGTTTGTGAGTTTGAGCCTCGTGTCGGGCTCTGTGCTGACAGCTCAGAGCCTGGAGCCTGTTTCGGATTCTGTGGCTCCCCCTCTCTCTGCCCCTCCCTGCTCATGCTCTGTCTCCCTCTCTCTCTGTCAAAAATAAATAAACATTAAAAAAAAAAAAAAAAAGACCAGGAAGAGCCCTGGACTAGGACTAGGAGTCACATGATCTGTGAACCTGAGACCAACCACTAGCCCAGGTTAGACGCCCCTGCGTGGACTTCCTGCAGTTTCCTCAGTTTACCAGCGTTCACATTTTGTTGTTGTAGCTCATTTAATTATCCTCCCCACCCAGTCCGACCTATCTAGCTCACCGCCGTGTCCCCCGGGCCTAGGACATAGCACCTGACACACAGTGGATGCTTCATGACGATTCAAGAATGAGTGGATTCACCTCAGATCTGCAAACCTTCTTCTGCAAGATGGGCGTGATCACTTGTTCGCTTTCTACCCCATGTGGGGACAAGCGAGCTGACATCTGTGGAAGAGCCGTAGGTGCTACATGAACGTGGAGAGAGAGTTCCCGTGAGTCACTGGCACTATTGTAATGTCCTAGGCTGTAGCTCTATCGCATTAGCTCCTCTTGCTATGATTACCTTTTGGCGAGAATACATCTGAGTGACTGTCAGTATCGTGCCTAGAATGAGAGACTCCCAGCGTTTAAAGACACCTCCCATGTGTTCCTCTCCCCCCATGTTATGGATTAGGGAGGGGCCCAGAGAGGTTGATTTACCTGCCTCGTATCATGCAGGCAATCTGTGGCTAAGCCAGGAGTAAGTCCCAGGATCCCTGATCCTGCCACCCGCCACTCAGTGCTTCAAGGCTTCATTGCTCTTGGAGAAGCTGTGGAGAATTTAATTAGCTCCGGTCTGAGATGTGATACATGGCAGAGCTCATTACTGTCGGGAAGCTGGTGGGTATCACTCTGCAATGCCGTCCCCTGTTACAGTTCAGTGCCCCCAGTTAACTCCGGCAGTCAAGACAGCCCGCCGGCCAAGTATCCTGGAGGGCCACTTTCAACACAGAAACCCAGATTCTGCAGTGCCCCTCAGATGCACTCCCTTCCACCTCAGCCTCACCTGCTGCCCTCCCCTGAAATGGCCGCTGATGCCAAATGGAGGCCTTAAGTTGTTGAGAAGCATTTCCTAGTTAAGAGGCACGAGATCATTTTGCTTGGCACTAAGCTGGGCTCTGACCAAGAACTCTTAGAAGTCATCAACCAGAGGGGTGCCTGGGTGGCTCAGTCGGTTGAGCGTCCGACTTCGGCTCAGGTCATGATCTCACAGTCTGTGAGTTCAAGCCCCGTGTCGGGCTCTGTGCTGACAGCTCAGAGCCTGTAGCCTGTTTCAGATTCTGTGTCTCCCTCTCTCTCTGACCCTCCCCTGTTCATGCTCTGTCTCTCTCTGTCTCAAAAATAAATAAACGTTAAAAAAAAAAGAAGTTATCAACCAGAGACTGCTTCCAAGCTGTTGATGCGGTGAGCAAGAGGGACATGCTTTATGATCCACCAGGATCAGGGAGGAATACCTTCTCTGGACTAGACTTTGTTTTTATTCTTTTATTGCCAACACCAGGAAATGCAAAAGGAGATTGGGGAGCAGGTGCAGATTAAAGGAAAACAGAAGAGACATGACAAGTAAATACAAGGCAGAATCCCCGATTGGATCCTGGTTTGAGGAAAAGATAACTGTAAAAGCACTTTGGAGACAGACAGTCACAAGTGTTGGCGAGGAAGTAGAGGAATTGGAACCCTTATGCATTGCTGGTGAGACTGTGAAATGATGCAGTATCTTTGGAAAACAGCGCCCAGGTTCCTCAAAAGGTTGAACACAGTTGCCATGTGACCCAGCAATTCCAATCCTTGCTGAAACATACATCCACACAAAAACTTGTGCATGGATGTTCATGGAAGCATTATTCGTAGCAGACAAAGGGTGGAGACAACTGAGATGTCTGTCAACTGATGAATGGATGCACAAAATTTGGTTTATCCGTAGTACTGTGGAATATCATTCGGCTGTAGAAAGGAATGAGGGACTGATACCTGCTACAACACAATGAACCTTGGAAACATTATGCTAAGTGAAAGAAACCAGAAACAAAAGGTCACCTATTGCATGATTCCATTTATATGAAATGTCCAGGAGAGGCAAATCCATAGAGAGAGAACATAGACTAGTGGTTCCCAAAGACTGGGGGGAGGAAGAAATGGGGAGTGGCTGATACTGGTACAGAATTTCCTTTTGGGGTGATGAGAATGGTCTAGAATTAGTGGTGAAGATTGCACAATTTTGTGAGACTACTAAAAACTACTACGTTGTACAATTTAAGAGGGTGGATTTTATGTTATGTGACTCGTGCCAATTAAAAAAATTAATAAAAATAATTTGAGAGACAGTGGGAAAATTTGAATACAGAGTGTATATTAGATAATAGTTGATATCAAGGTGGTAATGGAATTGTGGTTATATAGGACAATGTTCTTTTGCTTGTGAAATGCGTACTGAAGTACTTAGTGGTCAAGCATCATGATGTCTGCAATTTACTTTCACATGATTCAGCAAAAACTGTATAAAGAGGTTGGTGAGCAAATGTGGTAAATACTAATAAGTGGCAAACCTAAGAGAAGGGTATACTGGTGTTCCTTTTATTATTCATACAACTTTTCTGTTGAAATTGTTCAAAATAATAGGTTGGCAAATCTCACTTTTTAAAGTGAGGTGGAAATGTTAGAATACCGAGGGACAGAGACAATTTAAAGGGCTTTTTGGCTTTCTGCCATGACCCTTTAGTCTCTCTAGCACAAGGCTAAACAAACACTGGTTTCAGCCTTCCCCAGAGGAAATTAATTCCTTGTCTGAGCAGTACAGACCCCCACTCAGCTCTTAGGGAGTGCCTGAAACCACAGCCAAACATTGCAAGCCCACCTGTCAACTTCCTGACCTCCAATGGGCAGAAGTGACAGCCAAGGGGACCTCCTGCCCCCCACAGCTCCCTCTCTGACCTCATTCCAGGGAAGGGGAGGAGCCTTGGTGGGCAGACTTTTTTCTCTCTTCTCTAAGGGAAACACTGAAAGATAGCAAGTATAATTTCTGAAGGGCAAGTGTTCTCAGTGAGTTTTCCAAACCTTACGTGTTCTTCCCTTGTTGGCAGTGTTTATATTTTGAGAAGGGATGTTTTGGAGCCTTATGGTAACTTGTCCAGTCCCTTATTTCTTTGTCCTGCTCCCCCATATGTGAGAGAACCAGCAGGGTCTCAGGTAGTCTTTAGACTCATGAAGGAGAATTTGACCACATCAGTTCCAGAACAAATGGGAGGAACAATAGTGGAGAACATCAGACCTCAGAAGAAAGGGACACCCCTGTGGAAGGTGCCTCAGAGCTGCCCTGTTTCCTGATGCCGACGAGACCTTCCTTGAGAGAAATCCATTGCCCTCACCCTCGTGCCCACCCACAAAGTGTAGTCAGGAGCATTTGCGAAAGCTTTAAACCAACAATTGCTTTTATAGTCTGCAGACTGATTTTTCAATGTGCAGATTTGCTATAAATTTATAGAGTGTTTTGATTCTAAATTCACAATGTGCATCTTTAATGGCTCCAAGTTTGGATAATTTCATGCTGTTTATATCCTAGCAGCAATGGTTTATGCATATTTCCCAAGCTATTACCCTCCTAGGAGAAGAGTGAACAACCTCCTTTTACAAAAGACAGTCCCATATGTCCTGGTTTCGCGTGTCTCTCTCCAAAGATCATTTTGCATTGAGATGCAAGGAGAGCATGACAGCTGGATGAGGCACCCACCCCAGTTTGCAGGCAGGTGGGTTTGTGGGTTTCCTGGACTCTCCTACCCGGCTCCCAGATGGCCCTGCATTTGAAAATCACCAGTTAGGCACTTTGCAGTCACCTGGAGTTTTTCTACTAAGACATTTTTCAGCTTGACTTTTAAAATACGTTGCCCACCTCCCTCCATTCCCATCAGGAGAGAACTTTGTTATTAACATGTGATGAGACTCTTAAAAAAAGAGCCAGGAATTTGCTTTCCGGGAGTCCAACCTGAGGTGGTAATCAGAAACGTGAGATGTGAGGATGTTTACTGAAACTTACAAAAATTTTTTTTATAATAGTAGAATATATATAACATGAAAAAATGCAATGGTGGAAAATTGGAAGCAATTAAATGTCCAGCAGTAGGGGATATGATTCACCCATGTAATAGAATATAATACGCCCTTTGAAAATACTACTTTCTAAGAATTTTTAATGATAGGAAATTTCTATTGACACACAATGACAGGTGAAGAAAGATGGTTTCAGACCTCCAATTATGCCTCCAGACTTCGGATTTCAGCCACATGCCTTGAAACAAGATGGAAAGGGTAACCACAGAATTGTCAGCGGTGGTTACTATTGGATGGTGGAATTATGGAGGATTTTTTATTTTCTTATTTTTATTCTTTAAAGTTTATTTATTTATTTTGGTAGAGAGAGAGAGAATCCAAAGCAGGCCCTGCCCTCCACGCTGAGCCAGACATGGGGCTCAGTCTCACAACTGATCACGACTTCAGCCGAAATCAAGAGTCAGACATTCAATCAACTGAACCACACAGGCACCCTGAGGATTTTTTAAATTACCTATTTTTTTAAATTTTGAGATAATTGTGGATTTTACATGTAGTTGTAAAAACATCACAGAGAGGTCCTGTGCACCCTTTCCCCCAGTTTCCTGTAGGGTATTTAAATTTTCTTCTCTGTGCTTTTATGGTTTCCAAAAAAATCTACAGTCAGGGAAAACAAAATTAAGGACTGTCATTAAAAACAAATTTATCGATCCTTCCAGAGAACCTTGCTCCAGGTTGTAACTGGTCTATCTTCCCTTTTCTTGGACCCCAAATCCCATTGCCTGTCCTTCTGGTCCACTGTAGATCTTAGCACCTGCTAATCTTGTAGTTAATCAGATCTTTGCCCATGAATGGACTTTCATACAGTGAGTTCATGCTGGAACAACAGGACATACCTTCCAGAAGCCTCCGGTTTACTCAAACTATTTGGAGAAGAAAGGAAAGAAAAAGGGGCACCTGGGTGGCTCAGTCAGTTGAGCATCTGACTTTGGCTCAGGTCATGATCTCACGGTCCATGAGTTCAAGCCCCACATCAGGCTCTCTGCTGTCAGTGCAGAGCCTTCTTTGGATCCGCTGTCCCCTTCTGTCTCTTTGTACCTTCCCCACTCATGCCATCTCTCTCTCAAAAATAAATAAATGTTAAAAAAGGAAGAAACACATTACTTTTATATTAAATTAAGACATCCATTATAGAGTGGAAAGTAAGAATTGAGATGTGATGAATATTTAAGATAAAGCAGAGTCACTGTTTGAGAAACACTGCTAGTGAATGTTGAAGAAATGCTTCCTGAGTTGAACTATGCCGTCTGGTGAATATCGGGAAACACACAGCACTGTTGGAGATCATGGGAAAGAGCATGACTGGTCATTCTGCTTAACTTTTGAAGACAAGGTTTAGATTTTTGTCTTTGTTTTCATGCCACGTCTTGTTGGAACACCCCGTCCCGAGAGGTCAGGGGCCCTGGGTTGGTTTCTTGACACCAGCATTGACCTCTGTGGGAACCTGGCAGGACGTCTTGTCTCTGGGCCCCCTCTTCCTTGCCAGCAGAATGAACTGTTCAGACCAGAGCACCCCAGTGGGCTCTCTAACTCTGAGGTGCTCAGGTCAGTCAGCGTGAAGCGTGTGACTTTCCCAGGTTTCTCAGACTCCTGGGAAGGAGGGAAGGACACCTAGGGAAGGACAATGCACAAGGAACCTGCAAGGGCATTAGCTTCCTTGGAAGCTAGTCTTCATTGATTTGGGTCTCCCTCTGCCTCTTGCTGACCTTTCCGGTCAGCACGTCTCTTTTGTCATTAAAAAAAAAAAAAAAAAAAAAAAAAAAAAGCTCGAGTGAAAGAAGGTTGTAGAAATTGATTAAGTAGACACCCCCATTTTTCCCACTTTTTCTCTCTCCTAAAGATTATCTTAGAGATGCCAAAAGCAATTTTTATAGGCAAGTTGGTCTTTTACAAAAGATGTGTTTACAAAGCATGAAATTAACATTTTTGCACAGAGCCAAATAATTGCTTAAAACATGGTGACTTTCAGCAAGTTTGTAGCTTGAACAGTTATTAGTAAGGTCAGATGCTACGTGCACTAATGCAATTATCGGACTCCACCACCAAAGCAGACTTGGCCAAGCATCTTGTGAGGGAACAGGTGTTCCTAAGCCATTCACCTATGAGGTCATTTCAGATGTTGGGAGCAGCACCATCTATTGACATTGCGGTCCACCGAATGCTTCAGTGTCATAGGGCCACCCCAGTCCTGGAGCTTCAGACCCCTATAAAGTCCACTTGTAAAGTTACCCCTGAGCCCCCTGGCCAGGAGGAGCTGAAGAGATTAACCAATGTCCAAGCACTTCACTCCTTACGAGTGGGGAGCCTTCCCCTTCAGACTAGACAGCACATTTGGATTAGAGAGAATCAGATGCCAGCATCCAAAGGGAAGGGACAATAGAGCAGACACATTTGGGCAAACAGCTTGTATATTTCAGTAGCAATTTAGGACATCCTTAAGTTCATAAAGGTGACCAAAGAACATTAAGTTCCCTCCAGGAAAATCTATTCAAGGAGTCATGTTGGTGCGTGATTTTGGATTTGCATTCTTATTGGTAATGTTAGGTGGTATAACAGATCAACCCTGAAATGTCAGTGTTGTAACTCACAGAGATTTATTTCTCATTTATAAATTACACTCTGGCATAGGTCTCCAGAGCACTCCAGAAAGGAGAGGGGGAAGATGGAATTATTGAGAGATTCCCAGGGAACTTACCTAAAATTCATTTGGGGAAACATGAAGAATCTGAGATGTCTCATCTTTTTGCGGCTCAGAGTCATGCGGTGGAAAAAAGAAAAATTCTCCCTTCCCTGTGCTTACCCACTGATGGAGTGTATACTCTAAAAACAAAGGGAACGTGTTTGAGATGACCTCCACTGCCTGGCTGGGATCAGGTTTTGCAGAGTACAGAGTACAAGTATTGGAGCCAGACAGACCCGGGTTCAAGTCCCGGCTTTACCACTTGCTATATCCGTGGCCCTGGGCAAGTTACCAACACCTTGTACAATTTTAGCTACTGTCTGCATCTTGGGGAAAATAATTGTACCCACCTCAGAGGGTTGTTTTGAGGGTAAATGAGATGATGCACTGAGAGGGAATTATTCCAGGGACCAGCACACAGTACGCACCCATTCATCCGTTCGGTTCATTCAGCTAACAGTTTTTGAGCACCTCTGTGACTGTACAGCTAGCTGCCCTAGAACCAGTGCTTCCCCTGCCCTTCTCTTCTGGCGCTTCTAGTGCAGGCACAGATAGGCATTAATTAAATAATCACTCTAAATGAAGGTCTACTTGCTAACCTTTTTAAAAAATGTTTATTCATTTTTGACAGAGAGACAGAGTGTGAGTGGGGGAGGGGCAGACAGCGAGGGGGACCCGGAATCCCAAGCAAGCATGCTCCGGGCTCTGAGCTGTCAGCCCAGAGCCTGATGTGGGGCTCGAACTCATGAACCATTAGATCATGACCTGAGCCAAAGTCAGACACTTAACCCACTGAGCCACTCAGTCGCCCACCCCCCCCACCCCCCGCCCAAGGTCTATTTATTAACTTGATGCTCTGAAGAATAGGATTGCTGTGTTTGCCAGAAGCCTTGACTGAGAAGTCAGGGAGGGCTTCTCAGAGGAAGTGGCATCTGAGCTGAGATGTGAAATGAACTTGGTGGAGTGGGAACAGTGTGACCATTGTTTTTGAGGAAATAGCATGTGCAGAGACCCTATGGCAGGAGAAAGTGAGGTGCCTTTGAAGAACTCAGGAAAGTGTCCAGAGCTCTGAGACCAAGGGGAGCATGGTACAGGATGGGCTGGCGTGGTGGGCAGAGGCTAGGCCATGTAGGACCTGGTGAGAATGCTAAGGAGTTGGGTTTCATCTTAAGAGCCATGGGAAGTCATTGAAGGTTTTTAAGCAGGGGCTTAAAAATTACTAAGCTCAATAAATGTTAGCTGTTATTGTTCCTTCCGGAAACTTTTATATTACATCCCAACAGTATTGGCTCTCTTATTGGATTCCATGAATATATAATTTAAACATACACACACACACACAACAGCCCTATTGATTTATTTGGTGGTCTGAAAGCAGGATCTGTAATGTGCCGGAGCCACTCAGTCCATTATGATGTGCTTCCTCCTCTGTGTGGAATCGGAAGGACACAAAAAGCAACCTGGACCCAGGACAGAAAGGTGAGACCACGGGAGGTGGAGCAGGGCCCAGCTGGATGTGGCAGGGACTCGAGAGGCCTGCTGAGCCGGGTAGGCTTCCACAGCCCGAGCCAGGCCACCTGCAGGCCTCTGACGGTGCATGGATGTGGGATGGCAGAAGAAGAAGAGGAAGCTGGCACGGGGGAGGCAGACAGGATGTTGGTGTACCTGTGGGGAGGGAATTTAGGGCCAGACTGGCAGAGGGCAGGAGTGGGGCTGTGGGCCAGACGACTCAAGGGGACAGCCAGGTGAAGGAGTTTGGGCACCGAAGCTCACTGACCCACGTGAGAATTCTCACTCCCCAAATCTGGGGTCCGGTGACCCTACTCATTCTCCTGTCAGAGGCCTCACTGGTCCCCAAAGCGGGTGACTTGGCTAAGGTCTCTAGTGTGGGTCAAGTGATCCCAACTCTCAGAACATACTTGCTTCCTCCATATGTGACTGTGCTTGACCTGGGCTGTTGTTGTCAGCTCTCTGGCTCAACCCCGGAGCTCTCCTGTCTGACAAAAATTGTGTTTCCCATCTTTCAGCCTTCACCCACTCATCCGTCAGTGGTGAATCCTGAAGTTGGAACAGGATAGAGTGTCTCCCTCGTGCCAGGCTTTGATCTGGCTCCAGTCTAGGTGTGTGACTGGATAACCAGTTACAGAGTTGTCCAAACCTAGCATCATTTTGCCTGAGAACAAGGGCAGGGCCAGACTGAAAATGGCCTGGGCCCACAGACTCAGCAGACTTTTTATAGACAGGAAGCAGATGGGCAGAGTGATTTCCACACCCTCAGCTAAACAACCAACAGCCTCTGGTTTCATGGCTTCAGAAGGTATGATGGCCACTCCCGCATGTCTGTCCTTTCATAGCCACAGAATGCTTTCATATACATACATGGTCTCCTTTGAGCCTCCTTACAGCGGATACAGTCACCTGGGCAGGTGTTATCCTGCCCCTTCTTCAGATGAAGAAACTGAGGCCTGGTCATTAGGCACCATGCTCAGGGTCACATGTGAAGTCAGAGCTTCTGGGTCATCACGTAGCCAGTCAGGATTCACCTACTGGGAGTGGCTTGTGTTGCTTACTTCTGTGCCTTAGAGAGAGAGAGAGACAGAGAGAACTTGAACTGGAGACATGATTGGGGAAATACTAGCCTGGACAGATATTTAAATCCTGTATATGAGGGTGTGGCTACATGTAGAGCAAATAGGGATCAGTGTGGGGCTTAACATCCTGTAGTTGATTTTGCTGCATTTAAGCTTTCTGAGTCGCAGGCTTTTGTGGGTGTGTCTGTCTTATGTGTCCATTTCTATCTGGCAAGGAGGCCGAAGTTAATATATCTATAAATTTTGTGTTCTTTGAGCCCTGACCTCTTTCAGACCCAGTAAGTGCCACATGTCCAGTCGCCCGTGACTCCTTTAGGAAACTAAAACACACACCAAGAGAGGAGAGGGTTGAAAGCCAGAAATGCAGGTGGGGTCCACATTCAGATTCAGGTCAGCCAACGTAGTGTGTTTCTTAGGGAGTAAGTCCTCTGCAGTATGAAGTCTGAGCGGCTTACTCCCTCCTCTGCTTCCTCGTGTAATTTTTAAAAGCATAAAAAAAATGAAATGGGGCCCTTTCACATATGAGACAGCTATTTTCTCAGGTCTCACGCCTTCCTTTTGATTAGCCTGAATAATACAACTTATAATTATGCCCTGCCTGGCGGCGTATTTTTGCCTTGTGAGTGCCAGTCACAATTTCTGGGCAAGTGAATACCATTGACAAGGAACCTCTCTTTTTCCACCTTTGGTTCCAGGTGGCCCCTCTGTGGTGCTCTTTCCACCCACGCTGGCCTCCAGGGCTGCCTCTCCGTGGTACTTAAGTCATTTCACCAAGAAATTCTCCCCAAATCCCTTGTTTATCTGGGGGCGGTGGGGAGGGCCGAGCCCCCCTCCAGAGGGAGCCACGCCAGTCTGATTAATTAAGGTAAATAGGGGAGTGATCGGCAGTGGCTTAAGCTCCAGGCACGTAACCTAGGCAACGGCAGGGAGTCTGCACCTCTGCTGACAAGTAACATGGGATTAATTTTTTCTCAGGTCGACGGCCATCTCTTATGCTCAGAGTCCACTTCAAGAGCCGTGAGAAAGGGCTGGGCTTTTGGACAACAGGGGGTAGAGGAGTAACTAAGAGTCTGCCAGGGGGTATCGTGAGTGTTTTTTCCCCTTCCGAAACATGATCTGGGCAGGGTGATGGGCAGACGTGACATCGAAGGCGTCAGGGCCAAAAGCAACTCTCTCACTTTAGGAACTCGAACAAGTCCCTCCTGAGCCTGGGATCAGCAGTTCTGCTTTCCTATGCCAGCTTCCTAGTCAGTTTCCTCATCTGGAAAATGGGACAATAATCATAGTGCCGTCTTCCAGGCTTGTTGTGAGGATGATGCCTGTAAATTGCCTAGCAAAGCCTGGCAAATGGGAAGCCCAATAAATATCGGCCCTCTGGGGTCTTCTCTAGGAGAGAAAGAGGCTCTGAGTGCACTTCCATACTCTTTCCTACCAGGAAGAAAACGGGTTCAGTCTGCAGATGGGTCCAATAGAGGCAGGTAGGAAAAGGGGCTGCAGACAGATGTAGGAGAACGAGGCGTAGGAAGCAGGCAGGAAGGTGGGGAACTGGGGGCTGTAGCCTGAGGGCCAGGAGACCAGTGGGGAGGTTGACAGTACACCCCGAGAGGAGCTCAGGGAGATGTTGCCCCTCCTACAACTTCAAGAATTTTGGTTCGAGCCTGAGTTCCTGTCCGTTGGCTCAGACTTCTTGCTGAGCATGTGCTTTCAGCTGCTAGCAACTGCTGGCTTGAACACTGGCCAGTTGAGAATGGGATTCTGGTTGTTTTTCTACCATGTGAAACAAAGACCAGGGAGAAACATGGTCACATGAAAAAGACATGAAATTTTCCTGCTCAGTGAGTGAGGCCAGAAGATGCATAATATATGGTTTCTGAAGCTACAGGTGTATTGGAGAGAGAGTTTGCAATCTCCGGGAACATTTGAGACTTTTGCAAGTTAAGTTAGGAAGGGAGAGAGAAATGCCAGGAGCCTAATGTCTTGTACGTAGCCTTGGCTGAATAATCTCCGATAAGCCAACCTCAGGAGCTCAATTTCCTTATTAAAAATTCTGGAAGGAGTACTCAAAAACCTGTTAACAGTGGTTATCTCTAAGGGGTAGGACTAGAGGTTGGGAGAAGAGAGAGATTTATATTTTCCATTGTATACCGTTTCGGCTTTTAAAATCTTTCACTATGTGCCTTTATTATTGTTATAATTGCAAATCAAATTATAGGGTCTGTCTTTAGAAAACGAAGTGAAGGGGTTGGCTTAGATCATTGGTTCTCAAAAAAAAATTTTTTTTTTTTTTTTAAGCAGTGGAAGGAACACTTGTCATATCATCTTGCTTAAAAGCCTGATGAACGTATGACCAAGAAGAAATCAGAGCCCCTCTTGCCAGGACGCCCCTACCCCCCAGCTCCCAGCTGCAGCATCTCCAAGGGACCCATTGAACATAGTTTTTGAAACAGCCTGCCCCTCTGGGGAGTCAGCAGTTGGGAAAGAAGAATAGCACGTGGGCTCAGCATCACTCAGACTCTGGGGGACAGGAAACAGGTCGCCTTTGGGTGGTTTCTCCTGGCTTGAAATGATAGATGTTAAAGGGTAGATTTTGTAGCCATTCCAGGTAAAACTGTACCTGGGAACTTCCATAGGCAGGATGCCGAAGGGACAGTAAGAAGACCTGTTCACCTTGTAAAAATTTGCTTTGAACACAGACACCCGGCCTACTTACACTATGCTTTCGGCAAGTTACTTAGCTTGTCTGAGTCTCTTGCTGAATCTGTAAAAAAAGAAGAAACACTGGTGCCTACTTTCTAGGACTGTTGAAAGGATTACATGAGAGTACAGTCTCAGTTGAGCCGAGGGCTTGGCATAGTGCCTTGCCCATAGTAGGTGCTCAGTGAAGGTGTTCGGTGACCAGTGGTAGTAGCAGTCAGTCATCATCTTCACCGAATTCCTGGGCAAGTCAGAAATGACCTTGTCACCTCTTCTTGTAGGTTCTCGGTTAAATCTGTAACCTCTCAGGACCATAGTTTTCTTACGTTTAAATGAGAGGTGCTCAGGAATTGCAAATTGGTGGTCTCCTGGGCAAAATCAAGCATGTAAACATATTTGTTTATTGAGGTATTATATTAAAAATTAAGAAGTAGTGTCTAGAAACTTGAATTCTCCAGTTTCTTTTTAGAAACTGAACATCTGTCTTTACTTGCCCTCCCTCGCTTGGTGACAGTCAGCTGGCGGCTGCCCCCACCCCTGCCTTACATGGGCGTGCATACACCTGCCTTTTCACCAGCCCCCTTCCTTCTATATTATCTGACACCTGGCCAACCCCTCTTTCCACGTAGGCAGTTGGGTTGGCAAAGCCTCGGTTAAAATCACTAGCTCATCCCATGACCCTGGATGTATCCCATTATTTCTCTGGACTGTCACATTGCCATCTATAAAATGAGAGAGTTGAGCTTTCAACCTTGACTTTCTTTGGGTGTTCTGTTCAGTCCATAAACATTTACTGAATTCCTCCTGTTTCCGGGAATTCTAACAGGCATTTGGGAGGATGCAGAGGTGAGTAAGGATGGGCTTGGCCGGGAGATGTCTGGCGGCCATGCCTCTCAAAGTGTAGTCTGCAGAATGGCACCAGTTCACCATGAGATAAAATACAGAAGACAAGCATTTAGAAACTTTTATGGCAATTTGACGTTGCTGTTACAGCCAAGCACATGCTCAGTGGATGTATCTTGTTGAGTAGATATAGATCTGTTCACGTGCTGTTGAACTTATATGGTGAATTTCATGCGGTGCAAGCTGCATACTAGTTCCAATTACCATTGCTGTTTAGCAAACTGTCCCAACTACAGTGGCTTACACCAACAACAGTGATTTATTTGCTCACAGATCTACAGTTTGAGCCCGGCCGGGCAGAGCAGCTCCTCCCTGATCCACACGGTGCCTGCTGGGGTGCCTCCACTGAGGCCGGAGGGTCTGCCTCCGGGCCGGCTCACTCACGTGGCTGACCAGGTGGTGCTGGCTGTCTGCTCCTTTCCATGTCGATCTCTTCACAGGAAGAGGAAGATAACTTCTTCATAGCGTAGTGGCTGGGCTCCTCGAGAGCAAGGCAGAAGTTCATAGAACTTTCATGGTCTAGTCTCAGAAGTCACGTTGTGTCTCTTCTGCCAGGCTCTGTTGGTTGAGATATTCACAAAGGTCTGTGCATCTTCAACGAGAGGAAACCTAGATTCTACCTCTTCTTAATGGGCTTGTGGAATGGTTTTAGAAGAATACGTGGGACCGAATGTTACAAACGCCTTTGGAATGTATAATCTGCCATGCTATACAGGTTTGTATTAACCTTGTTTTGCAACAATTACCACACCCTTTGTGGCTGAAAACAATACACATGTATTAGCTTATAGTTTTATAGGTCATGAGTCCAAGCAGACTTAGCTGGGTTCTCTGCTCAGGGTCTCACAAGGTCACAATCAAGGCGTTCACCAGTCCCGGCTCTTTTCTGGAGGCTGTGAGAAAGAATCCGCTTCCAGGCTCATTCAGGTTGTTGGCAGGTGGTTGTAGGATCGGGGTCCCCATTTCCTCTCTGGCTGTCAGCTTGGGGTTGTTGTCTCCTCCTGGAGGCTACCCACACGTGGTCCCTCGATCTTCAAAGCCACATCGAATCCTCCTCACTCTTTGAATCATTTTGACTTCTTAGGCTGCCAGATGGAAGAGACTCTCTGCTTTTTTTGTGTGTGGTTAGATTGTGTCAACCTGGATAATGTCCTTTGTTCTGTACCACAGTGTAATCAGAGCAGTAACATCTCATGTATCCACAGGCCCCACCTACACTCAATGGGAGAGGAGAATAACAGAATGAGGGTCATTGGGAGTCATTCTTAGAATTCTGTCTACCACAGATGGTTTGGTTCACAATGAATTGGAAATTAAAACAAAGTGGTTCTTCATCGCAGATAGTTTGAAAGTATTGGTTTAGAGTCCACTAGAAAGGAATGGCATGTATACAAATGGCTACAATTGGAAACCTTCAGGGCTAACTTCCAAAAAGAGAGGGGTAGAGAGCACAGGGAAAAGTTAGTGGGAGGAAGATTATTATTTAAGTGAAAGGGGATAGAATTAGAATATGGTATTTGAGGATCTGGTATTTGAATTGAGCGTTAGAAAACAGGTGTGATTTGGATCTTTATTTGTTTTTAATTTTTTTTTTTTTTTGAGAGGCAAAGCATGTGGGGGGGGGGGAGAGAGAGAGAGAGAGAGAGAGAGAGAGAGAGAGAGAGAGAGAGAGAGTGAGTGAGTGAGTCAGTCTCAATCATGCTCTATGCTCAACACAGAGCCTGACACGGGGCCAATCTCGGGACCCTGGGATCATGACCTGAGATAAAGTCAAGAGTTGGACGCTTAACTGACTGAACCACCCAGCTGCCCCTGATTTGGATCTTTAAAAAAAAAAAAAAAAAAAAAAGAGGCAGGAGGAAAGGATTCCAGCAGTTTTGTTTCTATGTTGGCACCTTTGGATGTAAACACAGAACTGAACTGAATCTGAGGACATTTTATCACTTCTCTGGGACCACAAACACTGCTGCCTTAAAAACTCGACCCCAGAGCTCAGTGAGTGACTTCAAACAGTAACCATGTATTATCCCTTACAGGTCTTCAGATCATTTGGGTCACTTCCCTGGTCTTGGCTGCGCTGTACCATGTGTCTCTGGCTAGCCGTGGGCAGGCTGGGCGGGCGCATCTTTGGGGTTTGGCTCTCTGTCTAGGATGACCACGGTTCTTCTCCCCATGTCTCCTCCTCCACTTGCCCCTCAACACCCCTCTAGCTTACTAGCCTTGGCTTGTTCCCTAAGGGTGTGGGGGGCAGAAGAACAAAAACCAGGGGTGGGAAGAGTGCAAATCTCTTGAGGCTTCACGCTTGACACACTGTCACTTCTGCCTCCTTCTGTTGGCCAAAGCAGATCACGAAGCCGGCCCTGATTCAGGAGGTGGGGCAAAAGACTTCATCTCTTGATGAGAGGAGCTTCGGGGTCCCATCGCAGAGGACATGGATACAAGGAGGGGTGGAAGATGGGGGCCACTTCTGCAATCCGTCTACCACAGTCACCCTGAGAAATCTGCCCGAATTCTCTTGAGGAGAAACAAGAGCCTCTTTTCCAGCCTCAAATGCCTTGTTTCTCCAGCTAACCAGAGAAAGTTAAATATGAGAAACCACTGTGAAAAGGTGAAGTGATCCATTAACCAGAGTTATAAGAAGCCAGGCTTTTAAAATAGTCCGTAGTCTTCTGTGTGGACATTCCTGGACAACCTTACCACCTCTGCTTTTGCGGTGCCTTCACCAGCCCACGTTATGTTCATCCTTCAGTGCCCTCTGCAGAGCTGTTTCCAGAACAGTTATTCTAGAATAATTCATGGCTGTTCTTTTAGATCTCAGGGGCAGTTTTGTTTTAGAAGGAAATGATCTCAAATCTGGCTCTACCATAGACAGAAACTGTGTCTTTTATGTATCATAGTCTCTGGAGCATGTAACCCAGAGCCAACAAATAGTAGTTGCACAATTAATGTTCATCAGATGGATGAATAGATGGATGAATGGATGTGTTAGTAGACACAGATGACAGATGCCTCAGTAGGTGACTGAAGCTTTATTTTAGAGAATCTTATATTATCATAAACTTTATTTCCCTCCTTCCATGTCAGTATGTCAGCTTGAAATCTTCACGTCATTGTTCCACATCTACGTGCTTCAAAGCAAAAACCAAAAAACTGACTGCACATTGCAGAGGGGAGGAATCGTGTTGTATTCTTCCTCATAAACCCTGTCATTAGCATCGCGTTTCAAAACAAGGTCCCTGAGTTCCCCAGGATGCTAATCATTTGCGAGCAGGCTGGGTGGGTGGGTGGGTGGGGGAACTTCTCATCAAATAAATTTGTGAAATGTTGGATTACACAAAGCTAGGCAGCTCTCTTTTCTGTGACACTTTACAGAGCCTAAGTATGTTAACATCCATTGTAAATTTCCAGGGGGGCATTAGAATATGTAAGGGTTGAAAATTGGAAGAATTAGCTTTCTGTGGGAGATGAGGGAGAAGGAGGGAGGTGTCTCTTTTTAGTGTGGTAAAAGGTATGTAACAATATTTATCATTTTAACCATTTGTGGGAGTATATTTCAGTGGCATTAAAGACATCACAATGTTGTGTAACCATTAACACTGTACCCAAAACATTTCTCATCATCCCCAACAATAATGACTCCCTCTAAGCACTAACTCCCCTCTTCCCCCTGTTAACCTGTATTCTGCTTTCTGTGTGTATGAGTTTCCCTATTCTATATACCTCAGGTAAGTGGAATCATATAATATGCATCCATCTGTATCTGCCTTATTTCATTAAGCATAATATTTTCAAGATCCATCCACGTTGTAGCATATATCAAATTTTTCATGGCTGAAAAATATTCTGTTGTGTGTCTGTGCTGTGTTTTGTTTATCCCTTTGTCTATGAAGGAACAGTCGACTCATTTCCACTTTTTGGGTATGTGAATAATGCTGCAGTGGATGTTGGCATAAAAATACCTATGTGAGGGGCGCCTGGGTGGCTCAGTTGGTTAAGTGTCTGACTTTGGCTCAGGTCATGATCTCACGGTTAGCGTGTTCGAGCCCCGTGTCGGGCTCTGCACTGACAGTTCAGAGTCTGGAACCTGCTTCGGATTCTGTGTCTCCCTCTCTCTCTGCCCCTCCTCCGCTTATTCTCTCTCTCTCTCTCTCTCTCTCTCTCTCTCTCTCTCTCTCTCTCTCTCTCTCAAAAATAAATAAACATTAAAAAACAACAACAACAACTGTGTGAGTCTTTGCTTTCAGTGCTTTTGGATACGTACCTAGGAGTGTAATTGCTGGGTCATCTGGATACTTCTATGATTAACCTTTGAGAAACCACCAAACTGCTTTCCATGGTAGCTGTGAGATTTTGTATCCTCTCATACAATCTCCAATTGTACAGGGGTTCCAGTTTCTCCACATCCTTGCCAACATTTGTTATTTTCCATTTTTAAAAATTATCACTGTCTGGGTAGCTGTAAAATGGTATCTCATGGTAGTTGGGTTTTTTTTGTTTGTTTGCTTTGTCTTCCTGTTTTGTAATTCTCTAATCAGCTAGCATACAGTGTAGTCTTGGCTTCAGGAGTAGATTCCAGTGATTCATCACTTACATGTAACACCCAGTGCTCAACCCAACAAATGCCCATCCTCTGTTTTCTTCACCCCCCACTGCCCCTCCCTCATCAGCCCTCAGTTTGTTCTCTGTATTTAAGAGTCTCTTGTGGTTTGCCTCCCTCTCTGTTTTTATCTTATTTTTCATGCCCTTCCCCTATGATCATCTGTTAACTTTCTCAGACTCCACATAGGAGGGAAATCAGATATCTGTCTTTGACTGGCTTATTTTGCTTAGTATAATACCCTCCAGTTCCATCCATGTTGATGCAAATGGCAAGATTTCATTCTTTTTCATCAGTGAGTAGTCTTCCATTGTGTATGTGTACATTGCATCTTCTTAATCCATTCATCAGTTAATGGACATTTGGGCTCTCTCCGTGATTTGGCTATTCTCATGGTAGTTTTGATTTGCATTTCCCTAATGACTAATGATGTTGAGCTGTAACATATGCTATGTGCATTCTGAATATAAGTCCTTCATCAAATATATTGTTGCAAATATATTCTCTTGGTCCATGGCTTGCCCTTAAAAGAGCAAAGGCTTTTAATTATAATGAATTCCAATTTATGCATATTTTATGCTGTTTGTGTCCTGTTTAAGAGACTGTCCCCTAAACTAAGGTTGCTAAAGTTTGCTCACTTACTTCCTTGTACAAATTTTATAGTTTTGGCTCTTACGTTTAAGTCAATGATCCATCTCAAGTGAATTTGTGTGTATAGTGTGAGGTAAGGATTGAGGTTTATATGTAGACATACGGATATCTAGTTGTTCCAACACCATTTGTGGAAAAGATTATCCTTTTCCATGGAGTTTCCTTAGCACCTCTGTTCAGAATCAACTGATGATACATCTAGACTCTCCATGCAGTTCCCATTGATCACATGTGTTTCCTTACTCAAGTACCACACTCCCTTGGTCACTGTGGCCCCAGAGCAGGCCTTGAAATTAGTGGATATTAAGCATTCCAACTGTTGCTCTTTTTCTATGTCCCTTGCGTATCAATTTCTACAAAGATTGCATTGAGTCCACAGGTAGAGAATTGACATCTTAACAACGTCAAGTCTTCTGATTTATAAACATATGATGTATCTCTCCATTTATTTAGAGCTTTGATTTCTTTCGTAGTTTTCGGTATTTAGGTCTTGCATATTTTTGTGAGATTGATCCCTCAAGTGTTTCATGTTTTTGATGCCGTTGTAGATGGTATGTTTTATTTGAATTTCCAATGTTTCATTGTTGGTATTTAGCAGTGCAATTTGATTTTCATTTGTTAACCTCGTGTCCCGTGACATTGCCGAACTCACTAGTTCTACCTTTTTATAGATTCCTTAGCATTTCTTACATAATCATGTTGTGGGCAGATATTTTGACCTCCATTCTATATTCAAAGAATAGAGATCTAGAAAGACAACGGACCTGCCTACTGCCCCACTCTTCGTACGTGTAGACCCAGAAGTCTGAAAACTAGGTCTTTTGGATCCTCCTTCAGGGTTTTCGGTCTCACACCAAGTGATCTCTCAGGTTTTCAAGCCTCAAGAGAAGAAGGTCTGGAGGTTTGCAGTCCAGGGCTGGTGTGACAGCTCCAATCCCTGAAGTCTTCAGGAATCTAGGGCTCCTTCCCACCAGTATCCTCACCATCTCTAGGGAGTGGCCCTCCATCTCATGATCCCGGTGGCACTTGCATTCTAGGCAGCAACACAGAAGGAACGAAGGTTTCTTCAGGTGGGTTCTGGGGAATGCCACACAACACCTGCACTCGCCTCTCGTTGGTAGGACCTAGTCAGGCCACAGCTAGCTGCAAGGATGTCTGGGAAATATCTGCATGCTGAGAAGTCATATTCCCAGCTAAAATTCCGATTACTGTGACAGAAAAAAAGAGAACAGCTCCTGGGGAACATAAAGTTTTAGAAATCACTTTAGGATCCAGGCAAAGCAGCTCTCTTTAGTTTTGGAACCCATTAAGTTGACCTGAAACCTTTCAGTCAAGAGGATAAAGTTAATCCTCAGAACCCATTTATGGTATTAATCCCTTGGGACTGTAGTAGACATGTGTGATCGTGGATGACTTTCCTTTATCTAGAAAAGAAAACAAAAGATGTCTCTGCTCATTTGTTCATTCATTTAACAAAAATTCCTATCTCCTACCCTCATGGAGGTCACAGTTTGAGGAGAGGCAGACGATAATGAAAGAATCACCCAAATGAATGTGCAAATCACAAAGGAGCAGTAAGGATGCCATCAGGGCACACTTAGAGATTATGATGTAGTCAAGGAGGTCAGGGAAGGCCCGCCCCTGAGAGTTGGGATTTGTTCCTACAGGGGTGTCTACTTGCATAGCAAAGTGGTGTATTCTCAGAACACCATCCTGTGCGCTGCTGTGTCTACACCTCATGTATCCTGCCTGGGGCACTGTATGTCTTAAGAGATCAGTGTGTAAGAACAAGAATGCCAGAGTGAGAGCAAGGTAGGGGCGGGGGAAGTGGTGGGGATACCACTCAAGGAGGTTCAGAGCCCTTTTTGGTTCCCAGCCCAAGAGAAATGAAGAAGAGTTTAGAGGTTCCAAGATGGCAGATGGACGAGGCCAGGATCAGAGTCCATCAGAGACTTTCCTTTGGGGCCAAGAAGGAGCCCAAGGAGCTAAGTACTCAAAGGAGTTTTCTAATAACTGTAGCCATCTGTGCGGAGACACTCCCCTAAGTGCCCGAGCCAGTCTCAGGGACCATCCATGCGTTACGGCAAAGAGAGGGTTACTGGGTCCAGTGGGCCAACAGAGCAGAAAGAACCTCAGCTCCCATTCAGCACCTAGACTCTGTGACTCTGAGGCATGGCACATGGGAAGACCCTGGCAGTTGTGGGTGAGGGGAGGGCAGCACTAGAGGCGGGGAGGGCAGCACTAGAGGCGGGGAGGGCCATCAGTCACCTGCTTTTCCCACTTTCCCCTCCCCACTGCCCTGGGGACCTTTGCAAGCAGTGAACAGTCAGTAGCCTGAAGCTCTAAGACGGTAGAAGTCAGCCAGTGGCCCACACCTTACCAGGCGTTCTTGGGAATTCACTCTTCCAGCTCAAGGCAGGCATGGCGGATACCTCCTGTCTTCTGGTCATTGCCGGCTGACTGTTAAGGGCCACTTGGAGCACAATACTGAGAGGATTCTCAGAGTCTGGGATCCACAAGGAAGAACATTATGATAACTTCATGATGCTGCCTTCATCCTGGTGTGATTGTGGTGAAGAAATAGGATGGCGTATGTAAGGATGCTTTGTCGATTGCAGAGTACTATCCAAATAATAACTAATAATGGTGGCTCTGATTTTTAGTGCTTCCTAAATACCAAACTCTGCTAAGACCTTTACTGGCTGTAGCTCATGTATTCCTCACAGGAACCTGTGTGCCAGATACTATTCATATCCCCCGTTTCATGTTTGAGGAATCAAGGCTTGGGGAAAACAATGTAACCTGCCTCAGGTCACACAGCTAGGAAGCAGAACTGTGACACAAGCCTAGGTGTTTCTGACTCCAAAGCAGGTGCTGTTACACAGTTGGTTGTGCTGTCTTCAGAGTATAGGGGATCCTGATTGTAATTAGTGCTATTAATAGAGCAAGAACTGAACTGCTTGGTGTCTCAGTTCTCATTCCCCAAGCAGGAGACCAATAAGATGTGTTTGCAACCATTTTTCCACCCCTGAAAGCTAAGAAATTGCCTTGTATGCAGCTCCTCGTTTTGCCCGCCTTCCTCCGTACACATCCACATCTGCTCTGCAGAGCAGGGTAGTGACCCTCTGTTGGGCTCCCTCCACCGAGCCTCTGAGAACACTCTGGAGGCTTTCCTGTGGTTGATCACTTACTGGCTAGACTGGGATTTGCAAGACCCCTTGTGAACAAGGCACAGAAGTATGATTCCCTCCAGCGAGTTTTTCTTTCCTGAGAACGGACTGTGTTCTGAGACGTGGGAGGGAGTGGGCAGATGTGTGTGGAAGGAACCATTAGCTGTGATGATTACGCTCATGGGGTGGTTGGCAGTTTGCAAAGCACTTTCCTATTGATTTTCTCTCCAGGCCTCAGTTTTGTCATCTTCAAAGTGGCTATAATGACAATAATAATATAGTAAAGTCTCATCTTACAAAAGGGTTAGGTTATAATAAACTCACCACTTTAGGGGGAAATAACATAAAATCAGAATGGCCCTTGACAATTGCCCATGGAATATAATGACAAACCACCTCTCAAAAGTCCAGTTTAGGCAGGACTTTTTTTCCCCTGGCTATAACACCGATGACGATTTCTTCAGTTGAAGTTATCGCAGTGCCTTCTGAGGTAGTGAAAGCACTTGTCTTCCAAGAGAAGGCTCACTCAGCGCTGAAGTGCTCACATGCCAGAGGCTAGAGAGAACTAGGCCTCCAGGGACACCATCCATGGCACTGGCCCACTGAGCTTGGGGACGGGAGGATCGCCAGCCTCCCCGGTTACGATTTGTTTCTCTTTCTCTTTGACCACGTGTCGTGCGATTCCTGAAGGTTACTATGCAGATGATACAGTTCTGTTAGGGTCTGATTTTGTGACTGGTTGTCCATGAACAGGATTCAAACTTGAAAGTAACATGTGATGGGGCAAACACCAGGTTAGACCAAGGGAGATCTGGGCTCAGACCCCGGGTCAACCCCACCTGCATCGACAGGACTTTGGGCTTATGGACCTTAAAGACAAACTTATCACCCAAGTGTCAGAGTTCTCAGCCTGCATTTCTGGACTATAGACCTGCGGACTATAGACCCTTGTGACTCTGTTAAAAAAAAAAAAAAATCTGTCCGTGTGCATCCCCACTTGTGTCTTCCTAGCCCATGCTGGCATCATCTCTGCCTATACGTATACGCTGTGAGAGCCTCCTCCCTTAGTTCTACCCTTCTTGGTCTCCTAATCCCTTCTCCACTGGGCTATAACACAGCCTGCCAAATGCAACCTGATCTTGGCACCTCCTATTATATAAAATCTCGGGACAGACAAAATCCTTACACCTGCCCACCTCTCATCCCCATCAGCCTTTCCCTCCTCGTCCGTGTGCCACACACACTGCTTTCTTTCAGTCCCACCTGTGTTTCATCTGTGCCTTGCCACAGGGCCTTTGCACAGCCTTGCTTTTCCCTCCGTCAGGAATGCTCTGTTTTCCTCTTTCAGTTGAATTAACTCCTAATCATACTCCCTCTGTTTCTTCAGGGAAGCCTCCCCTAACCTTGCTGATGGGATCAAACCCTCCTGATCTGATCTGAAAGAAAGGAACCTTTTTGCACCATGTACTTTTTTTTTTTTTTTTTTTTTTTTTAATGCACACACCACTGTAGCTGTTCCAGTTTATTTGTGGTTCTGGATTAAAGTGTATAGTACCCCCTGCCACACACCATACTGTAGCTCTATAAGAGCAGGGTCCTTGTCTGTCTTGCTCCCCAATATCCTGGACACATAGCACAGAGTCTAGCATGTGCTCCTACTCATTAAACATTTAAGTGGGTGGATGGGTGGGTGAGAGACTCAAATGAACATTATAAAATTATGGATCAGAGTATTGTGCCCCCCCCCCCCCACACACACCAGGTGATAAAACATTTGGGAACTTCCTCTGAAGAAAATAGTACAAGTTGATGTCATTCTTTTAGAATGGAAGCAAGAAGTTACTAAAGATTCCATTTGCCCTTTAGATAATAGACATTACAAATATCTTGGCTATTTTTCTCTCTGCTGCTTGAAAAAGTCTCTTAATGAGCTTTCACACCTTAAGTAGCAAATGACCTTTTCTAGAGCCATCTATACAAAAGGTGAATTGGACAGGTGGATCTGCCTTTGAAAGTACAGAATCAGCCTTTTTAAACGGTGGTTCCTGTTTGTGAATGACCTTGCCCTCTTAGGAAATAGGGCCCCTTCTAGATTTCAGATTCCAACATCCTGGCATCGAGACTGTGGAGTTATCAGAGCTGGGAAAATGGACAGTTGCTGAGTGGAACAGCAGATGCACCTGACCTGCACTCAGCAGACTCAGGGAGTCTCGTGGTCACTGGGCTGTAGTGTCTTCATCCCTTGTAGACAGTGCCCTTTACATTTAATGGTTGTCTCATACAGCTTGGTACTGGTTATGGTGAAAGGTAGGTTGTCTCTGAACAGCAGCCTACCAGATAGCAGTTGGGGTAAGGTCAGCCCTATAGAAGTCTGACCCAGGGAATGCCGGAAGGAGAGTGGTCCTGGGCCAGAAAGAGGGAACCTTTCCTCTGAATGAAAACAAGATCCTCCAGGAAGAGGAGGATTCTGAGATGAATTGCACGTGGATAGGTAGTAACATTTTATTCTTGGAGCTCTACCCCCACCTGCTCCTTGCTCAGAGACCTTCTGTGGCTCCCACCTGCTGAACAGCTCCAGTGTAAGGTGCTCAGAGTCCGGTTCAGACTTCCTGGCCTCATGGCCCATGACTCTCTTTTGTACTCTACTCACTCCAGCTGAGTCAGGCTCTTTGCCGTTAAGTAAACATGTCCCTTACTTCATGAAGTCCCTTTCTTTGTACATGCTTTCCCTCCAACTAGATTCTGACAGCCATCCCACCCCCACCCCCCCCATTGCTGCCTGTCAAAATCCTACCCATCCTTTCAGGCAACTCTCATAGACTCTGCTTCTGTAGGAATCTTTGCCTGATTGTCCCAGGTAGAATTTAATCTTTGGTTCTTGTAAATACCTATAGAATTTATCCGTACAACTTTCAGCGCCCTTATATTAGTATTGTGTGTTTTTTCCTCTTATGTACTTGTCACATACCCATGCTATTTGTTGAGTCCAGGGACTATCTTATTTATCTTTGTCTCCCCCACAGTTCTTTAGACATAGTAGGTCCCCGATTTACCAACAGAGTCATCCTTATTTGTTGGATGAATGAATAAATAAAAACAATCCAGCTTATGTCCTCAAAACTCATAAATGAAGTACATTTATCCAGTTGTCCAAACTCCCTTGCTTAAAGTAACTTTATGCTTTCAGTAAATCAAGCCATACCTAGCCCTCTTTGAAGTATAACCTTGCAGGCAACCTTGAGGAGAATGCTTTGCTGTATGCATGTGTGTGTGTGTGTGTGTGTGTGTGTGTGTGTGTGTGTGTGTGTGTGTGTGAAGGTTATTAGAATAATCTACTTAGCAGATAAACAAACGTTTGGAATTATACAGAGTCATTTAAACCTCAAAGCAAAATCATTCCAGTGCCTTTGTAGGGTTGGGTGAAAGGAGGGTCAGGGGGAGCAGCCATGTTAAATTTGCAGCAGAATCTGGTCTGTAATATGTCTTCAGACCCTGGCTGCAGCAGATGACCTTCCCGGTTTGACTTTGGGCATTGCTGTTTTGGAGCGTTATCACCCGTTTTCCGTATTTTGAAGACACTCGCCAGCTGAACAAGGGATGCCAGAGTCCTCTGAGTGGGAGTCGCAGAGTCTGCAATGTTGGGATTAGAGTGCACTTTGATAGATCTTTCTTCTTGGGCAGAACACAGTTGGCTTGCTTCACCATCTTTCTTTCTGCCCTCCGAAGGGTGCCAGGCACGCTAAATAGTGATTCAACAAAAGATTAAAATTCCGTCTGTGTGTGTGAGTGTGTGGCTGTTTGAACACTAATCGATTCTTTCTGTGGAATGTTAAGTAAAAGCACGCAGATACCAGAAGCAGTTATTTAGAGCAGCCAGTCGAAATCCATTTCCCATTTATTGTTTAATGGGATTGCCACGTTAATTCTGCCAGTCTCCTCCACAGACTCTCCCTCACCTCTCTTTCCATGCTCCCTCCCAGCCCCTTTGATTCCTGTGGCAAAAGGACCCTGGAAACCAAGGGCAAGAGATGGTTGCTGAAGGGAAGCAGTCACAGCTTTCACAGACAAATGTTCGAGTCTGTAGAATTAAAGAAATTCACAGTTGGCCCTGGATTGAAAATCCAGACATGCTTGCTTGCATAATATTAAGTGATTGCTATTGCGGAGGAATTGCTGTCTTTTGAGAAGCGCTGTCCACGCCTTTCTTGTTGCTAAGGGTCCTGTGACATTTGTTTCTATTGCAGATTGCCACTCTTAACTAGGAACTTTCTTCTTTTCTGAAGAATTTCCACCTGGGTACATGCCCTCCTGTGAATGAGGAGACTCTCTAAATCCTGTTATCAGCAGTGGCCACTTGCATCAGCTCAGGTGTTACATAGGTTGCGTCTACAGGGCTTATGGTTTTATTATTTGATTCCCGCCCTCTTCTGTTCCTCCAGACGTGGCTATCATAAACACCGGGTGATAAGCTTTCTCTAAAAATAATGTATTACTAGGCCCCCTTTACCGAGAAGTCCTGACTTCGTGCCAGACACTGAGCTAGATGCTCTGTATTGATTAGCTCAGTTCATTCTCCCCAGCAACCCACAGGTTATGGTTATTCTGTTAGTTTTCCCTATTTATCAGTCAGGGAAATTGGGGTCCACCTACCCCAGAAGTGAAACCTAGGTTTTTCCAACTCTGGAGCTGGAATGCTCTGAGTCATTAAACTAGGCAGCCTGCCCCTTTGATGAGCAGCCCTCAGTCATTCAGCTGGTATTTATTGAGGGCCTAAGATGGACCAGGTGTTGGCCTAAGAACGCACACTGATGAACCAAAACAGGTGATGCCCCTGCCTTCAAGAGGCTCACAGTCTGTCCCAGGGAGGGAACAGCCAGATCTGGTTTGGGCTTTGGGGCTGGCAAGCCAAGGAATTTAGGGAAAATCTGTTCTATTCTGTTAGCCTCAGATTTCATATCGAGACAGCTACATTTAGACAAGTGGTTTTTCCAGCTTTATTGTGAATCAGAATTACTTGGGGATTGTGTTTAAAAACACATTGGGCGCCTAGGTGGCTCAGTCAGTTGAAGGTCCAACTCTTGATTTCGGCTGTGTGATCCCAGGGTCATGGGATTGAGCCCCGCACTGGGCTCTGTGCTGATGTGGTGCCTACTCAAGATTCTCTCTCTGTCTCCCTCTGCCCCTCTCCCCCACCTGTGCATTCTCTCTCTCTCTCAAAAAAAAAAAAAAATTTAAATAAATAAAAACACATCTTGGCTCCCTACCCCCAGGTACTTTGATATAATAGGTTCAGGGTAGGGCCAGGAAATTACATCTATAATGAGGTCCCAGGCCTCCCAAGAACCACCCTTTGAGAGAGACTGATTGGGCTGTAAGCCCCCATTAACACTTGTACAGGCTTTGTGTTGTCCTGCCAGTATCCCCAATGCCTGGCACAGGGTAGGTCTTGATAAATGTTTGGTGATAGTTTGGATGATCTGTCTGTGGGGTTTCCATGGATGGACCTCAAAGAGTCCTGAACCACTTGAAATTGACCACAACTTTTGTTCAGGTTTGTGAATAGGATTAAAAGAGCCCTCTGAGCACTGAAAACTCTGTGATTTTAGGATTGAAACCTAAATTTTCTCCTACTGAAAGCTCAGACCTATTAATTGTGAAGCAATTATTAGCAAACTTTTGAGTTCTGTATCCAGGTGATCTGATGAGAATATGTCAGTTTACAGTAGATTCTTAAAATTCTAGAGGAGTTGATATCCACAATTTATGTGAAAATTCTGGAAGTTCTTGGGATGCATCCTGTTTTTATGATTTCTCACTTCATCTGAATGTACCTTTTGGGTCAGTAGTGCTGTCTCCATTTTCCAGGTGGGAAAATTAGGGTGCTTGTGGCTTCTGGACCTTGTCCAAGGTCACAACACAAGGACTCTCTTCACTGAAGACTAGCCTGGGAGTCAGAGAACATGGTTCTTATCATCTGGCCTGCTTATGTGGCCTTGGTTGGGTAGCTGGGCCTCTTTGGGCCTCAGCTTCCCCATCTGTAAGATGGGGGAGGAGTGGACTAATTGATTCTGAGTATCTGCTTAGCTTGGATATTTGAGGACTCTCTATAACTATGTGCTTAGATGTGCAGAACTCCCTGTGTCTGTAGGCTCTGACGTCCTCTTTGCTTAGGGAGATGGAAGGGCCAGTGGGACCACCTGAACAGCATAGATCCTGTCCACAGAGCATTCCAGAAGGCCAAACATCATAAAAGCAAAGGGCAGTGCAGGTCGTAGAAGCTGAGGGTGTGAAACTCCCAGAATTTTGGAACCTCAACTCTCTACCCTATCAGTTCAGCAATTCACTGTTCATTCTGAGAACAAGATTCAAGGAGCCTACTTCCATGAGGTCACAACTGTGCGATTCAATCCCGTGCCGCATTTCCCATGTCGAGGGAAGACTTTGATGAACAGATGGAGGAAACAGAGCCCTCCGTGGAATTTTAGACTCTTGAAATGTCCTTTAAGGGTCACCTAGCCTTTGCTACTCAGTGTCCTTCATGAGCCACCTGCATCAGCATCACCTGGGAGCTTGTTAGATGTGCAGAGTCTCAGTCCCCACATCAGAATCTGTGTTTAACAAGATCTCCCACCCCTGCTCTGTGATCGCACTGCACATTAATTTTTTTTTTTTTTTTTTTTTGAGAGACGGGGAGAGAGAGGATCCCATTTAGGCTCCACACTGTCAGCACAGAACCCAACGTGGGGCTCAGTCTCACGAACTATGAGATCATGACCTGAGCTGAAATCAAGAGTAGGACGCTCAACCGACTGAGCCACCCAGGCGCCCCTGCTGATTTCATTTTGAGAAGCACTAGCTCCAATCCAGCCTTGAGTCCCCTCTTTCACATCCTGATGAACTATCAAGCATCCTATTCCTGGCCTCCTCTAATATCTTCCTCCTAGTTGGTCCTGTTTCATCCTAGCACGATCCAACTTTTGGAATTTCTTCTCTACCTTGAGCGAAGCCCCCTGCCATTGTCGCTCATTCTAGCCTCAGGACCTCAGAGAACAAGATAACTCCTTCTGTGTTCCCCATGGCTTCTCATCTCCTAGTCCTCCTAACACACAGTTTCTAATTGCAGCACTGTACATCGTATATTATACAATAGTGTGTATTGCGGCAATATGCAGACTCGCTGCGGCCAGGCAAGCGACACAAATGAGAGATGGGAACCAGATGAAAAGCAGTAAGGAATGGTAGGGACTGTGGCAAGCTGGAGAGGCTTGCCTCACCTAAGCAGGGCAGTTCTTGTGACTCCCCGCTGAGGAGCTGAGGGAACTCAGCCTGAACATTGACATGTCTTTTGAGTTTTCAAGAGAAGCCAAAAAATCTTGATAGAACAATAGGAAATCTCCCTTCCCTGCCTGCCCCCCACCCCTGCACTGGCAATTAAGAAACAAGATGAAACAAAAACAAAACCAAACCTCAAAGCCACCAGATTGTTTTTGCTAGCGACCATACTTAAGGTTTTTGTGACCTTTGATGATCAATCTGTTCAACTTGGATACTAGAGCCCAGGTTTGGTCTGAGCAGCTCAGAGCAGGCAGGATTATGGCCTCTTTATTCGAGACTAGTAGTTCTTAAACTCAAGAACAGCTTAGGACCTCTTGGAGGACGTGTGAGTGTGTGTGTGTGTGTGTGTGTGTGTGTGTGTGTGTGTGTGTGTGTGTGTGTGTTATGGGGGGGTGGGGCAGAGAGAGAGGGAGAGAGAATCCCAAGCAGGCTCCATGCTGCCAGCACAGAGCATGATGCAGGGCTTGAACCCGCGAAGCTGTGAGATTGTGACCTGAGCTGAAATCAAGAGTTAGATACTTAACCAACTGAGCCACCCAGGCGCCCTGGAGGACTTGTTAAGACATAGATCTTAGGGCCTCCCCCCACCAGGGTTTCTGTCTCAGGAGGACTGGGGCAGAGCCCAGGAATTAACATTTTTCACAAGTTCCCAGGTGGGGCAGTGCTGCTCATACTTTGAGAACCTCTTTAGATGGGCTTCTTCCATTTAGGTGGCCTCAGTCTGCAGAGCCTCTTGGTTCCACCAGTGAGCTGAGCAGTCACCTGAAGTTTCCAGTCTTTGGGTAGCAGGAGAAGGAAAAGAAATTGGGAGGGAGGGCTGGACAAAACATTGCTAAACAGCCCTTGACCCATCCCTCTTGACATCTCAGTGATGGAGTGTTTCTTGGGCAGGCGCCTCACCCACCCCAAGGCTTGGCTGCTCTTCGAAATGGAGATGTGGCCCTGATCAGTTTCCACTTGTATTTGTTCATTTATTAGGAGATTTGGTTGTCGGTTGTTTTCAGCAGAGGACCTTTTTAAAATGAAATCCCGCATGGAATCCTGGTACAGAAAACAGACAGATGCATTGCTGGTGTGGTTCAAAGGGGGCCAAGCTCCTCCTCTCGGAACCCCTCGTCCCAAAGCAGCGCTGAGTGTCTCCTGTGGAAATGTAGCTGAATGCAGTGGAAACTTGCTGAAGGGGCTTCCAGCGCAGCCTCTGTGTTTTCTGAGAGCCCCGAGAACTGTTTGCAGGCACGTGGCCTTTGTTTTCACAGTTTTCCTTCCCTCTCTGACCAACACGTCTGGCATGCTAACTTTCAGAATTTGCTTCTTGCAACTCAGAGAGGTCCGTAGGAGAGGGAATGAATGCAAAGGATTGCGATTATCATTAGAGCTGATGTAAGGATATTGAGCCGTTGTGGAAAATCTGCTAACACAAGGATCAGCCAGAGACTTAAAAAATTGGCTTGGGGATGATTTTCTTCTGGTGGCTTCTTGTTAGTGCTAATGTCGCAGCGTGTCACATGCTGCGGGTCTTCGTAGCTAATTACATAGGAAAAAGGACTGTTGCCTCCTGCATGCCACAGTGGCAAGAACAAGTCTGCAAGATTTTTAATGGGCAAGGTGATGTGGAAAGCCATTCTCATTTTCGTGAACACAGGAAGACATTTAAACAGCCGTGCAGCGCAGCGTTACCTGGGGAAGGCTCTAACTGAGCCCCGGGGCCAAGTGTTTAGACTTCACTGTTGGCATGGGGAAGCATCTGGTGCCCTGTGATGACCCCAGACAGTGGCATGCAACTCCTTTAATTAGGGAAACCGCTTCCTAATGGGCACACCAGGATGGGCTCATCTCCCAGACACAGGAAATGCCTTCAGAGCCTGGCCCCAGAGGGCTGCTCTCTTGTGGCCGCTGTATTTTCCCATTTTTTTTCAGCCATCCAATTGCTTGTTCATACACTCCACACACACTGGCCAAATGTTCACCCTCTTGGGGACTAGGCTCTTCTGGGGACTGTAGAGGTGACCAAGAGCTGGGTTCTGCTTCTGTGCTCAGAACTCCTCAGGCCCAGCCCAGCTCTGGCCACTCTCCACCACACCTGGAAGTCTATGCCCTGCCTCTCATTTCTGCTTACCTGAAGCTTAGCCCAAATGCCTTCACGTCTGTGAAATTATCTCCGGTTCTCCCAGGTGGAAGTGAACACCTGGGGCCCTGTCTCCAGGCCTCTGATCTAAGTAAGGTTCGCTTACCTGCCTTGTCCAGTATGTAGCCACGAGCCACCTGTGACTACTGAGCACCTGGGAAGGTCTGAATTAAGGTGAACACAAGTACAAAATACACCTGATTTCAAACCTAGTACTTTCGCAATGACGATATTTTAGGTGGGGTATATTGGGTTAAATAAAATATATTACCAAACCTAATTCATCTGGCTTTTGTTTGTTTTTTTCTTTTAGCGTGAATACTAGAAAATCTAAAGTTACACGTGTGGCTCACATTTGTGGCTCACGTTAGATTTCTGTTGGACAGTCACACTTACTGCTTTCTCCCTTGGGGGAAAGGAAGGTCTGTCCATCTGTTTTCTCTCCTGCCGGTTTGTAGTTCCAGGAGGGTGGACATGTGTACCTGTCATCCTTCTGACCTTTGCCCACCTGACTGGCGTATGGCCAGTGCTAACAGGTATATTGAGGGAATTAATAAATGAACAAATGGTGACAGACCATCAGTCAAAACCAACACGTCCCATAGGTAGTGCAATTTACTAAATTTATTTAGTTACTAAATTTAGTTACTAAATTTAGTTACTAAATTTATTTCCCCTTTCCTTCTTTTTCACAGTTGTTATTTTTTTTTTTTTAAGGGCTCCCACAATCAGCAGAAGAAGATATTTTTCCTGGGAGATGGGCAAAAGCTGAAGGATTGGCATGACCAAGAAGCCATCAGGAGGGACGCCCAGCGCGTAGGTATGGACAGTGGTATTGCCGGCTGGCAGGTCCTGTGAAGTGTGTGTGTGTGTGTGTGTGTGTGTGTGTTTAGCAGGCATGTCTGTACCTCCTGTTGCTTCCCTCTCCATTTACCATCCTTCCTCCCCCTGCTTCCTGGGGGTCCCCCTCTTCACCTGTTAGCTGACCCCTTTCTCCACTCACACCATCAGGTCCACTGCCTTCAAGAGTTGTCCCTACTACCTTTATTGGGGAGTAGATGTCTCCTCCTCATGAGGTATTTTGCCACTAGAATGAAGAGCCAACATTTGTTAAACACCTACGGTGAGCATGGAGGCCCGTGCTGCACACTTTGCACATTTTCTCAGTGAAACCCCAAGTCACCCTTTGTGGCCCATTTGACGAGAAGGGGCCCATAGCTCAGAGACACCAGGTAATCTGCCTGCAGTCATGCAGTGAGAAAGAGGCAGGCTTGGGACTTGAACCCAGCTCTGGAGGACAGAGTCGATCCCTACCCAGCTCTGTAGCCATAAGACTGAATGGAGTTAGCAGGCTTCGGCTCAGGTTTTCTTTGGCTAATTAGTCTTTGGAGCAGTTCCTGTTACACCAGGGAGTTGGGAAGAGTTGGGGGCGGGGGGAATATATAGAAATTATGTGGAGAGTCGTCTCTAGAGAGCCTGGACTTAGGGGTCAGGAGGGTAGCCCTGACACCACGGACTGGGTGGTGTTGTGACAAGTAAAGGGACAGATTTGAAGCAACTTTACAAGGCTGGAAAGCACTGTACAAATAGAGGGATTGGTATTTTGTTCATTTCATCCCAGTTAAAGGCACCACCACTATTGATTTTTTTTTTTTTTTTTAGATTACATTATGAAAAAAAAAAAAAAAAAAAACCAGACTATAACAAGCCTCCAAATAGAGCTGATATAATAACTGATGGTCAGGGAAATCTAAAGACATGACATGCATTTTTCTATAAGCCAGTGATTTAAAATGAAGTGGGGGTGGGCTCCGCTTAAGCTGGGAGAGGAAACATTTGAAAAGAGCTGATTCTCCAGACGGATATACCAGAATTATTAGAACATTGGGCTAACTAGCAAGGAAAGAGTAAGCAGTGGAAACGGTATTAAGAATAATAATAACCAGCTTGTGTTGAGTGTGAACTCTGTGCCAGGCATCTGGCGTGGCGTTGTCTCCTTAGTCATTACATTGGCCCTTCTTATCCCTGTTAGTACAAAGAGCAAACCCCGATCATCGAAAGGCTAATGGCATGCCCAGGGTGACATTGCTGGGAGTGGCAGGTTTGGGCCTTAAGCTGTACTCTGCCAGATTCTAGGGCCTGAGCTCTGAATTGCTTCCCGGTACCCACTCCTGAAACTTCCCTCCCCAGGCAGATGCTTCTGGCTCTTCTTTCTCTGCTTGCTGCATTTGTGTCCCTTGCGGAATCTGGCCTGGGCACTAGGCAGCAGCGTCTTCTCATGGAGCGTTGCAAGATGGCGGCGTCCTCTCTCTCATCTGGCTGGAGCCACAAGGCTGTAGGCACAGGCCTTGGCCCCACCCCTCAGCTTGCACCTTCCCATCAAGCTGATGTTGTCAGTGTTTACTTTGCAAAGTAAATAGGGTGTTGCTCAGACCACAGGCTCCAGAAGATGAGGTGATTTTTAATCAGCTGCTTTTATGACCATTTCTCTCCCATTGCAGATTCTTGGGCTGTTATTGCAGGGGTTGGTGTGGACATTCATGCTCACCATCTGCACCCTGAGAACCCAGAGAATAATTTCCTGGACCATCAGGGTCTCTTTCTCCAAATGGATTGTGTAGAGAAAGGACAGCTAGCGCATTATCCACCCAAATCCATGACTCAAAGCAACATTTTTCAGGCAATCCTGGCCTAGGCTAGACAGATCTTAATTGTTTGCTGGCTTAAAAGATCAAAGCATCTTTTATCATTTGTGGCCATTTTTATTTGCATATGAAGTCTGCCTTGCCTAGAGAGTAACCCTATTCCTCACAGGAGTGTAAGTGATTTATCGTTCATAAATTCTGTCATGGATGCAACTTCACATTTGAAATTCAGAGAGTTGGGTGACTGGCCCGTGGTTGGTCAGCTGGCCTCCCATCCCAGTGGTAGGATCCATGGTCAGGAGTGTTTGGGGCCCCTGGCGGATTGGGGAAGCATGGGCTTTGGAGCCCACAGACCTGCTTTTATAACCTTCTTGAGTCTCAGTTTATCCATCTGTAGAATCAGGGTTCACAAGTCCACCCTGATGGCTTGCTGTGGGCATTACATGAGGACAAGTACATGGCATGGCCATGGTTGAATAAACCCTCATTCCCCTCCCCCCCTTTATATCCCCACCTCCCAAAATCTGGAGGTCCGCTCTGTATCCAAGGCTAAAGTTTTACCTCTGTGGCTTAATTATATTTTTCATCCTTCTTCCCCCACCCCATTCAGTTAGCAACACTGATTTTGCTCTTTTCTCCTAGGAAATGGAGAACAAGGGAGACCTTACCCCATGACCGACGCTGAGCGAGTGGATCAGGCATACCGAGAAAATGGATTTAACATTTACGTCAGTGATAAAATCTCCCTGAATCGCTCTCTCCCTGATATTCGGCACCCAAAGTGAGTGTAACGTCTCTCATCTTCTGGGATCTAAGGATTTTGCCCGTGGCTCTTGATGAGAATTAATTAAAGAATCAGGTACATAAAGCGCTGCTGGAGGAAATTCCCTCCTTGGTAGCCCGGGCCTTGGTGCAGAGGTTTATGTGATCCGAGTCTCCTAGATTTAGCGGTCGTGTGGCAGAGGGATGAAAGACAGCCAGTCTCCTTCCCCTTTGCAGGCAGTGGGACCCATGTATCCTCTGCATTTCCCCTCTTTGGCCCACGGGGAAGTTCAAAACTCAAGTTCAGACCATTGCAAGGACAGCTTCAACCCTTGTGCTCTCTGTGAGGAGATACATTTTTATTTCCTTTTCTTAAACAGGGGACTTTGTTTCAGCTGCCGTGTGCATGTGGGTATTTGTGTCTTTTTTTTTATAAGCTACCTCAAGTCATTTTGAGACAGGACACATTGTAACGATGATAAAGAGATAATAATGGCAGCTAACATCCATTGAACAGGTATCATGTGCAGGCACTTCGTTTGCTTTAAATGTCGTAAGTCCTGTAAGGCCACAGGTGGCCAAGAAGCTGAGCCAGGTCTCCAGCTCAGCCAAAAACTAGACTCTGGACCTGAGGCTGTCCTGCCTCCCTAGGTGCCTTCAGTAGAGCTGTTGTGGTCGTGGTGATTTTCTGCTAGAGTGGTAGTGCCTAGAGTTGGTATGCAGTACAATCACCTGGAAGGATGTTAGAGCCCAGGATTTTGAGCCTCACCCCCATAAATCCTGATTCAATAGATGTGGGTCAGGACCCAAGAACTTGCATTATGAACAAGCCCCCATGTGATGCTGGTGCAGCTTATCTTGGGTCCACACTACCACCAAAGGTAGAATGGGAGTCTAGAATGGGAATTCAGATGGGAATTCTACAGGAAGGCGGTATTGAGTGGCACCAGAGCATAAAATGTGCTGCCCAGGAATTAAGAAAGTAGAGCCCAGGAAAAGATCATAGCAGCTGACATTTACTAGGTGCTTACTGCATGCCAGGCATCATTCTTAGCCAGTGGTTCTCAGAGTGTGGTTCCCGGACCAGCACCGTCATGGGCACCTAGGAGCTTATGAGACACGCGGATTCACGGTTTCAGCCTAGATCTACTGCAGCAAAAGCTCTAGGGAGGCACCCAGCAATCCATGTTTTAACAAGCCCTCCAGGTGATTCTGTTACAAAGCTTAAGTTTTAGAAGATATTCTAGGTACGTTAAGCGCTTACCTCACTCGGCCAAACCTTCCAAAAACCAATGACGTATGTACCTTTATTATCATCATTTTACAGGTAAGGAATTGAGGCACAAAAAGGTTAGGTAATTTGCATACGATGGCACAGCTGATTAGTGGAGCTGGAACTTGAAAGCAGGGAGTCTGACGTAGAATCTGTAATCCATAAGATCTTTGCACCTGTAAGAACACAGTTAGTAGAAAGCAGTACAGGCACACCTCAGAGATACTGCCGGCTGTGCTCCAGACCACCGCAATAAAGTGAGTCAAATGAATTTTTTGGTTTCCTCATGCATATAAAAGTTGTGTTTACACTAAACTGTTTTCTGTTAAGTGTGCAATAGCATTGTGTCTAAAATCCAACGTACACACCTTTTAAAAATATTGCTAAAAAGTGGGGCGCTTGGGTGGCTCAGTTGGATAGGTGTCTGACTTCGGCTCGGGTCACGATTTCGCGGGTTCATGGGTTCGAGCGCCGTGTTGGGCTCTGTGCTGACGGCTTGGAGCCTGGATCCTGCTTCCGATTCTGTGTCTCCCTCTCTCTCTCTCTCTATCTGCCCCTCTCCCGCTGGTACTCTGTCTCTCTCTCTCAAAAATAAGTAAACATTAAAAAATATATATTGCTAAAGATGCTACCCATCGTCTCGGCTTTCAGTGGCGGAGGGTCTGGCCTCAATGTGGATGGCTGCTGACAGATCAGGGTGGTGGTTACCGAAGACCAGGGTGGCTGTGGCAATTTCCTAAAAGAAAACAATAAAGTTTGCTGCATTGATGAACTCTTCCTTGAAAGAAAGATTTCTCAGTAGCATGTGATGCTGTTCGATAGCATTTACCCACAAGAGAACTTCTTTTAAAACCAGAATCAGTCCTCACAAACCTCACCTCACTGCTTTATCGACTCCCGTTTATGTAATGTTCCAAATCCTTTGTTGTCATTTCAACAGTCTTCACGGCATCTTCACCAGGAGTAGATTCCATCTCAACAAACCATTGTCTTTGCTCATCCATAGGAAGCAAGTCCTCATCCATTTTGGTTTTATCATGAGACTGCAGCAATTCAGATATAATAACAAAAATGAAAACGTTTGAAATATTGTGAGAATTACCAGTATGTGGCCCACACACGAAGTGACCAAATACTGTTGGGAAAATGGCACCAACAGACTTGCTCAACACAGGGTCGCCACAGGCCTTCAATTTGTAAAAAACACAGCATCTACAGAACACAGTAAAGTGAAGTGACCTAAACTGAAGCAAGCCTGTAAGAAAGAATTAATCTTGGTGGCATGTTTGGGCTACTTACGAAATGCTTTCTGCCCTATTCCTGTCTTTCAGTTCCCGCAGCAGTGCTGTGAGATTGGCCTTATTGTCATCTCTGCTTTGTAGATGAGGAAACCACACAAAAGGGGTGCTGTTTATCCAGGATGGGCCCCATTCATGGGACTTCTTGCTGTGAGGGCAGGGAGTGTGGGGCCTCGGAGCTCGGAGCGCTTGTCCGTGGCGTTTGCAATTTGTTTCGTGGTCTTTACTGTCAAGCCCAAGATTTTTCATCTAAGTCTGAGAATGTAGTTCAGATATCACTGATGTTGCTGGACACAGAGCTGTGACCTAACTCCGAGGGTCAGAAACTCAATTTATGTGTTTAGCCCCTTGCAGAGTTCAGAATTCTGCACTAATTTCATCTTGCTGGCTCTACGAAAGAAGTTCATCTGGGAACATTACACCCTCGCCTCAGCCGCTGTTCTGTGGCTCTGTGGGCTCTCAACTCTGGCTGTTTCTGGGGTGGTTTTAAAGACGTACAAGGGCCACGGTCCCACCCCAGACCACTGGAGCCTGAATCTCTGGGGGGTGGGGGTGGGGGGGTCCATCTTGGGTCTCAGTATTTTCTGAAGCCTTGGGAAGCAGTTCTCACTTACATAACCAGGGCTGAGAAGTACTGGTGTCAATCAAGGAATATTTTTATAACGAGAGGGAGAAGCTAGGTGTGGACACAACTTTCATCTGTCCATTCATCTGTTGAGTCACTAAATATATATGAATGGGCTACGTGCCAAGCCCTGTGCTTGACATCAGGAACACAACAGTAAATGAGCCATGATTGTTGCCTCGTGCAAGAGGTGGGGACAGATGGGCTAAGCAGGTCATTACACCACAGATGAGAAGATCGGCAATAAGGGTAGACTCCGGGTGCTTTGGAACTCCCAAGGACACCCCCACCCAGCACCGGCCTTTGCGGGAAGACACTGCAGGTAGAAAAGTAGGCAAGAAGTGCACAGCCTTGGGCTTAAAAGTTCGAGTCTCCCAGCTGGATGGAGGCCCCCCAGGTTGGGGCCTGGCCCCCATGTCTCCAGTGCACAACTCTTTCCCAACAGTTCAGAAAAAAGAAAACTCTTCTTAATTTCGGAGTCCCGGGGCCCACAGACAAGTCTGTGGATAGAATTCAGGAGCCTCTAAAAATCTGGATGTGGAAAACACTGTGTTTTTCTTTTCACTAACCTCTAACTGAAACATGGTGTTCCTTTCTGTTACGACTGTAGGCAACAAAGCACCTGTGAACTTGTCCCCAAAAGAAATCATTTACTTTTACATCACTTTATAGATATCTAGAAATGTAACGAATGCTCATCACTACTTTGAAGTGAAGGTAGTTTTTAGAACAGCCACTAGATCGTGTTGATTAATGTGTTAATAAGGAAACACTTTTATTACTATATTTCAGATTTTTAAATTATTTTGATAACTGTATCCCAGTCCACTTGATTTCCTTTATAACCTGTTTTATTTTATGCATTATACAAGCTGCTCTGAGAAGTGACCATAGGCTTCACCAGCTTGGCAGAGGGGTCCAGGGCATCAGTGAGGTGAGGAAGCACTGTTCTAGGTGGGTGTGAATTGAGCCAAAGGACGCCTCAGGCTCCTCTGTTCCCAGCCACCCCACCAGCATCTAAGTCACCATGAAGGATGTCACTAAATCCAGTGCTCCTGACACTCCCCGCCCCTCTCCTGACCCCCTGGCTTTTCAGAATCCCTAGCTATGGAAGCGGACATTCCAGAAATGAGTTGACAGATGTCTTGAAGAGCTATTCCTTTTCTTCCTGGGCTGGGGAGGGGAGAGGGCGGGGGGTGGATCTTTCCTGCAGACCTCGGAAATGTGTGAGATTAGAGCAGTGGAGACACTCCCTCCCTCTGGTTTCTTTGAGCTGAAACAACTCCATCAGGAGCTGAGGTAATGTTTGCCTTTTACTTCTTCCAACTGAATTTTGGCAACATCACATCAAGAACAGGATTGAGGGGCTGTTTGTGCCAGCTGCATTTGCTTCCACCAGAAGCTGCACCAAGGACCATGGAGACCCAGAGAAGGGAAAGAAGGCAGTCTGACCCGACTTGCTGGGGCTTGTAAATGGGAGGTGGCCAGCTGGCTCAGTGGGCCTGCCCTCTGCACCCCCTGCCGAGGGAGCAGGAACAGAGGATGGCTGGTGCGCTGGCCCGCTTCCCCTGCTCCCTGGGAGGCGGGTTTGGCCGCATGGCGACTGTCCATGGAGGCCCCTCCAGGGCACAGAGCTGATGGCAACAGCCCCGACTGCTGAAGTGGCTGGGGTCTAAAGCTTCCTGTGCAAACTTCTTCTCTGAAAAAATGGTCATTTTCTCCCATGCGAAGACCATCCATCTGAAAGCTGTCAGAGAACATTCATGGTAGGAGTGAAAACCATCTACACTCCTGACCTGCTTTACCCAGTCCCTTGGTTTAGCTTTCAGTAATGAATGAACCTGAATGGAATCTTTGTTGCAATAAAAGGCCCAAATCTACCAGATTCCTTTTTGTGAAATTAACTTGGTTGATTTATGGTATGGGCTGAATTTCCTCAAAAGAACTTAGAAGTTTATATTATTATAATAGGCCAGTGTTCTATTGATCGCCTTTACATCTCCAACAGGTTACAAAGGCAACAAGGGAGCCAATTAGAGTCTATACATTTTGACACACATTTATTAAATATATACTCTGGAAAGAAAGACCGGTTGCCAGCACAAGTTTAAATCAGCCACATTGATAGCACTAGTTGTAATGATAATAATAGGGCCCCAAATATGAATGTACACACAGACACACAAAAAATGCTATTTAGGGGCCAAGACAGAGTGACAGGACCTTCTCCTGCCTGAAATAACAACAACTAAAGACAAACCGTGTGAAGCAATGGTTTGTAAGACATTGGACATCAGTCAGTGACAGGCCGTAAATCTTAAGAGGTGGCAAACAAATGAGGTGAGCCCTACAGGTACCCCAACTTTTGTCTCAAGAGAGTTTCCAGGCCATGGTATGGGGAGGGGAACCCAAGTGGAGCCCAGAGGACTTCCTGAGTTGAGGAGAAGAAGTCCAAGGAGACCAAAGAGGCCAGAGTTCACAGGCCCTTAATGAGGAATATTAATACTAATCAAAACCAACCCAGGGGCATCTGGGTGGCTCAGTCAGTTAAGCGTTCAACTCTTGGTTTTGGCTCAGGTCATGATCTCAGTTTGTGGGTTCGAGCCCCATGTGGGCCTCCATGCTGATGGTGTGGAGCCTGCTTGGGATTCTCTCTCTCTCTCTCTCTCTCTCTCTCTCTCTCTCTCTCTCTCTCTCCCCCTCTCCCAAGTGCGCTGCTTCTGTCTCTTTCAAAATAAAATAAATAAACTTAAAAAAAAAGCCCAGAATTAACACAGATTTTAGAATTAGCAGAGGACACTAAAACATTTATTATTACTATATTCCATATGTTTCAAAAATTAAATAGACACATGGACAATTTAAAAAGACCCAAACTGAGCTTCTAGAAATTAAACCAACAAAGTCTGCAATGAAAAATAGTGTATGGGATGAATGGCAGACTAGATATTGCGGGGGGGGGGGGGGGGGAATAAAACTGAAGAGTAGGAAAATAAACTACTCAAAATACAGAGGAAGAATTTTTCAAAATAAAAAGGGCATTGATGAACTGTGGGACAACGTTAAGCAATCAAATGTCCATGTAATTGGAGTGTATGAAAGGGAAGAGAAAAATAATGGCCAAAAGTTTTCCAAGTTGAGTGACAGCTATAAAACCACAAATCCAAGAAGCACAATGAAACCCAATCTTAAGAAACAGGAGTAAAATGACACCACTGTATATCATCATCAAATTGCTACAAACCAGTGATGAAGACAAAGTTTTAGACTAGACAGAGAAATAAAACTGAAAGGACCAAAGACAAAAATGACAGAATTCTCAGTGGAAACGATAGAGGCAAGAGCATGGTGTAACAACATCTTTAAGGTATGAAAAGCAAAAACTCTACCAACCTAGAATTCTACACCCAGTGAAAGTATCTTTCAAAAATAAAGGCAAAATAGTGACTTGTCAGACACTGAAAGAATTTATCACAGCAGTTATGTACTATAAGGAATGTTAAAAGAAGTCCTTTAGGGGAAAAAAAATACGGTAACAGGTGGAAATAGGGATCTTCATTTACAAAGAATGAAGATCACTGGGAATAGTAACTATGTGGGTAGATATACACTATTTCTTATTGTTTAAATCTTTTTACAAGATATCTGACAGAGTAACCAAAAATAATAGTAACATACTGTTGGGGTTTTTTTTTTTAATTTTTTTTTTTAACGTTTATTTATTTTTGAGACAGAGAGAGACAGAGCATGAATGGGGGAGGGTCAGAGAGAGGGAGACACAGAATCTGAAACAGGCTCCAGGCTTCGAGCTGTCAGCACAGAGCCCGACGCGGGGCTCGAACTCACGGACCGGGAGATCATGACCCGAGCCGAAGTCGGCCGCCTAAACCGACTGAGCCACCCAGGCGCCCCTGTTGGGTTTTAAACCTATGTAAAGTTATACGTGTATGCCAGGGTAGAGGTCAGAGAGGAGAAATGCTAATATACTACTATAAGATTTTCATACTACTTGTGATGTGACATAGTATCATTTGAAGGTATGCTGTTAGAATGTATCCTATAAATCGTGAAGCAAGCACTAAAAAGCAAAGCAAAGAGTTCTAGCAAATAAGCCAACAAGGGAGGTAAAATTGAATAATGGAAAATATTGAGTTAACCCAAAAGAAAGCAGAAAAAGAGAGAAAAGGGGACTGAGGTCAGAAAGGACAAATAGAAAGCAAGTACCAAGATGATGGGCTTTAACCTAACCATATCGATAATCACATTAAATGTAAATGCACTAATTGTTTCAGTTATAAGGCAGAACTCTCTGCCTTTTACCCAATTAGATAAAAAAAAACCAAGATTCTACTCCATGCTGCCTGCAAGAAACACACTTTAAATATAAAGGTACAAATGACAGTAAAAAGATAGGGGAAATCTACCATGCTAACACTAATCAAAAGGAAGCTTTGGTGGCTGTATTAATGTCAGTTTAAGTAGAATTCAAAACAAAGAGTATCAGGGATAAAGAAGGTAGTTTAATAATTTAATAAAGGGATCCTTCATTAAGAGAACATACCAACAGGGCAGTGGGGTGTCTCAGCCGGTGAAGTGTCTGACTTTGGCTCAGGTCATGATCTCTCAGTTCCTGGACTCGAGCCCCACGTCAGCTCTGTGCTGACAGCTCAGAGCCTGGAGCCTGCTTCAGATTCTGTCTCCCTTTTCTCTGCCCCTCCCCCACTTGCTCTCACGCATGCTCACGCACTCTCTTTCTCTCTCTCTCTCTCAAAAATAAATAAACATTTAAAAAAAAAGGAGTGAGAGAATATAGCAACCCTAAATATTTATGTACCTCATAAGAGAGCTTCAAAATACATGAAGCAAAACTCATGGAACTGCAAAGAGAGATAGACATAGCCACAATTAGGAGATTTAACACTTTTCTCTCAAAAATTGGTAGAACAAGTAGAACCAGCAAGGATATAGTAGACTTTAACAGCGTCATCAACCCCGTGACCCAGTTAACATTTATAGAACATTCTACCCAATAACAGCAGAGTGTACATGCTTTTCAAGTACATGCAGAGCATTTACCAAGATTGATCATATTCTGGGTTGGAAAACAAGTCTCCATAAATTTAAAAGGATTCAAGTGATGCGAAGTATGTTTTCTGACCACAGTGGAATTAAATTTAGAAACCAATAACAGGACAGTCTCTTAACGTTTCCAAATGTTTGGAAACTATAACTCACATATGAATAACAGATGGGTCAAAGAAGAAATCAAAAGGAAAATTAGAAACCGTTTTGAACTGGGGCGCCTAGGTGGCTCAGTCCGTTGGGCATCCGACTTCAAATTCAGGTCGTGATCTCACGGTTCGTGAGTTGGAGCCCCGCGTCGGGCTCTGTGCTGACAGCTCAGAGCCTGGAGCCTGCTTTGTATTCTGTCTCCCTCTTTCTCTGCCCCTCCTCCACTCATGCTCTGTCTCTTTCTCAAAAATAAACAAACATTAAAAAAAATGTTTTGAACTGAATGGTAATGAAAACAACATATCAGAATTTGTGGGATGTCACTAAAGCAGTACTTACAGGGAAATTTGTAGCATTAAATGCTTATATTAGAAAAGAAAAATGGTGTCAAATTGACAACACCAGCTTCTACTTTAAGAAACCAGAAAAATAAGAACAAGTTAATCCAAAATAAACAGAAGAAAGGAAATTTTAAAAAGATCAAAGCAGAGATCAATGAAGTAGAAAAGAGAAAAACAATAGGAAAAAATCAATGAAACCAAAAGCTGACACTTTGAGGTGATCAATTAAATGGATTAACTTCTAACCAGACTGATGAGAAAGAGAAGACACAAATTACCAATATCAGGAATGAGGTGATGTAACTATAGATTCTATAATGATTAGGAGAATAGTAAAGGAATATTCTGAACAACTTTATCCCTGTAAATTCAGCAACTTAGTTGAAATGATAAATTCCTTGGCAGTTCACTCGAAAAGGAAATAATTAACCAAAATAGTCCTATATATATTAAAGAAATTGACATTATAGTTAAGAACCTCCCTACAAAGAAAACTTTAAGCCCAGATGGGTTCATTGGTGAATTCCACGAAGTAGAATTTAAGAAATAATACAAACAACTCTTCTACACCAACTCTTCCAAAAAATTAAAGAGAGTGGAGTACTTTCCAACTCATTGTGAACTCAGCATTACCTTGATACTAAAACAAGGCGAAGATATTGTGAGAAAATTACATTATCAACCAGTGTCCCTCATGAACAGATTGGACAGGTGCTGTTATTGTTATCGTTGTCATTACTCACCTTTTTTTCAGATCAGCAAATAGAAGAATCAAAATGGGGGAGGGAAAGGGATCTGGGGCAAAAGTCACACAGGTACACCCTGAGTTCTAACTAGAGTTTAGTTGGAAATGGATTTGTTGTCGTGGTTTGCTAACCATTGCAGTATCCAAAACGCCCAGAAAAAGAGGTAGGGAATCAGGAAGAGGGAAAGCCCTGAGGGGGAAATGGCCCCATGGGCCCAGGAGAGCTGGCAATGCTGAGGTCCTATTCAAGGACCTTGTGGCCTTGCTGATGCTGAGGGTTTGAGAACCAGGAAAGCCTGATCTTTATTGGTACTCCCAGAATCTTCTCAAATGGTGATGTAAACCTGAGCAAGAAAGGCCAGGGATGTAACCTGCCCCCTGCACGGCCATGTCATGGATGTACCCAGAGCTAATTAAATCAGGAACCTAATCTAAAGTCACTGGGCTTCTTTCCCACTCCTCCACCCCGAGTCTGTAGCCCACCTAAAATACAGCTAGCCCCTACTCATTTATACTAAAGCGGTCAAGTGTCAGTCCCTGCCTTAAGGAAATCTCAAGCCTGTTAGTCACTATTAACTGTCTCTGTGAGTCATTCATTCATTCATTCATTCATTCAGCAAATATTTATCATGGGCTTACCATGTGTGCTTATTGTATAGGCTAGTCCCTGGGGAAACAGCAATGAACAAAATAGCCAAAATTTCCTTTTTTCCTGGTGTTTACATTCTACTGGGTGGAAGAGGTCATAATAAATGCATTATTTTTTCAGATGGTGATAAATGATATAAGAAACATAAACAGAGTGAGGGGTAGAGAAAGTAATAGGAATGGAATGGATTTTTATTTCCCTGCTAGTGGGAGGCCTCTCTAATGAGATGACATATGAACAGAGATATGAAGAAGTGTGAGGTCCATCTAGCAGGGCAGTTAACTGGGGGAAGAGTCCTGCAGGCAGAAGAAACAATAAGTGCAAAGGCCCCTGGGCCATCATGCTTGCCTTATGGAGCCCAGTGAGCCAGGAGGAAAGTGATGAGAAGCAAGCCTGGAGAGATGTCAGGGCCACAGTGGGACTTTGGCTTTGACCAAAGGGAGTAAAACGGGAAACTCTGGAGAGTTTTGAGCACTGAGCGACATAGTCTGATTTTCATTTTCAAAGGATCACTTCGGTTGCTATGTTAAGAATAGACTGTAGGCGGCCAAGAGTGGAGCAGGGAAGCCAGTTAGGAGTTTATTACAGCCAGGCGGGCAGAGAAGAGGGACAATGACTCAGACCACCGTGGCAGAGAAGGAGCAGAGAAGCAGTGGCCACGTTCTAGAATATTTTGAAGGTGGAGATGATGGGATTTACTTATAGACAAGATGGATATGGAAAAAAAAAAAAAAAAGAGCGAGAGAGAGAGAAGAGACTGAGACAATGCGAGGTTTTTGGCCAGAGCAACTGTGAAGATGGAGTTGCCATTTACAGGAACAAAGGCTTGGAGGAGAGCAGATTTGGGGAAAGTCAAGATTTTTATTTCAGCCAAGTTTAAGACATTCTTAAACATCCAAGTGACGAGGTCAAGTAGGCAGTTTAATAAACGGTGCCATTTATGTTGTGAAAAATGGGAATGGTGACGGGATCCTTTTTGAGTTGCTGTGTTTTTATTGTGGTTTTAATTAACTTGCTTTCCTTGAATAGCAAGAAGTGCTTGAGGCGTAATGGATAGTAAATCTAAAAATGATCCAAGATCGGCTGTGGTCTGCGGTGTGGTGTGTGGGATGACGGAGTTTGTGCGCACGTTCGGGTCACGGCAGGGGCCGTGCCCACCCCCGCCCACCGTCGGCAATGGGAATGACTGGCTGGAGTCCGCACCCACCCCTCTCCCACCCGCCACGGTGCGGAGAGGTTTGTCAGACCCTCTGTAGAACAGTGACAGGCTTGGAAGACATATTTAGTAAGTATTAGCAATTTTTACCCTTTTTATCATGATTCGTGTGCTGGAGTGAGCTTGCTTGGCACTTCTATAATGGAGTACTTCAGTATAAGATGAGCACCCCCGAGATGCTCAGGCCGGGAGGGGTGAAGCCTCCCTAGTTTGGCAGCTGTTAGCAGGGCGGTTGTGTAGGTAGGGGCAGGAGGGCGGAGAGAAGGGCTGTCGCCTGAGTGATTTGTGAGCTGGGAAAGGAAAAAGTCCACATTTCCTTGGGAGCATCACTGATTTTTCAGGAGGCTCAAATCAGTTCTCCTCTGAAATTAAACGACTCTCTTCTGAACAGACAACAGTGATTGACCCATCGGACCTAATACCGGAATTTAAAGGTCCTCATGAGCCTTACAATAAAATGGCAGCCAACAAAATCTCTCCAATTGACTTCTTTCCTGTAATTTTAAAAGCGGATTTCAGTGAATTCAGCCCTTGGGTTGAAATTACGGAGATAAATGGCTTGTAAGCAAAAATGGCTGTGTGTCAAAACGGGCATATATATCCCCTACAATTTATGCTAGGCAAAAACCACTTGACATCCCCATGAGCCGATGTGTGGTTTGTGTTCTTTTATCATTTCTGCAGACAAATGCATTTTCTAAGTCTTCTAGAAATGGATGCTGTGTTCTCCATGAGTAATAACAGTGTCTCCCATTTATCAAGTGCTTGTGTGCCAAGCATGGGGCTGAGCACTTTACCAGCCTGCCTCGATTTATTTCTTCCCACTTTGAGGTTTTGTGTGATCATATTTTTTTTTCCTTTAGGTTTCAACATTGTCTTCTCATTTACAAAAACACTGTTACAACTCTTTGTAACTCCAGCCTCTCTGAAATCGTTTGTATCTAACGGGGATCACTAGCTCCATTTTCCAGACGCACAAACTGAACCTCAGCTGAGCTCAGCCAGTAGAAAGCAGAGAAGACTCAAACCTGGATCCAAGCACATGCTCTTTTTGCTGCTTCACACACAGCAGACTGAGACCTATTCCTCACAGGGAAGGAGGGAGACAGTTTTTAAATTTGAATCCTTTGTGCGTCAAGGTTCTTGGGCCAGGCATAGCGAGCAGGATTGGCTAGATAAATATAAATAGACACAAGCAGAAGACTACTCAGGTTGCATTTCACTCACCGTGCTGAAGGTAATACATGTTTGTCCGGGAGCAGACAAATAACACTCAGTAAAAGTGGTTACAGAGATGAGTTTGATTTCGAAGTGGTGTTGGCCTTGAAAGGGTTTAAGGAAAAGGAGAAAGATGACTGTAAGATAAGGGTGATTATCTGTTCTCTCCCTTCATTAAGGTGGCATCCCGGGCAGCATGGCGGTGAGACAAGTGGAGCAGGTCGTTGGGGAGCCGTGTTGCATAGATAAGGACATCGTTCACCCCTGACTGTAAACCTCGGGGGTGGGGGGGAATAAATCAATAGTCCCCCCCCCCCCCCAATCACCCACCTCCAATCCTAAATCTGCCCAGGTAGTGAAAGCTAACAGTTTAGCCCTCTTATAGTTTTTTTTTTCTTTGTTTATGGAACATATATAGACATATGAAGGGGTTTGTTTTTGGTTTTGTTTTGTTTTTACAAAAATCTGGTGGTACTATACATATTTTATTCTACAAGTAGCTTTTTAAAATAAGTTTATTTATTTTTAGAGAGAGAAAGAGTGAGGTAGAGAGAGAATGAGCGGGAAAGGGACAGAGAGAGAGGGAGAGAACATCCCAAGCAGGCTCTGCACTGTCAGCCCAGAGCCCGATGTGGGGCTCGAACTCACAAACCATGAGATCATGACCTGAGCTATAGTCAAGAGTCAGATGCTTAACCCATTGAGCCACCCAGGCACTCCTCTACAAGTAGCATTTTTTACTTATTATATTGAAGTCATGTTTCCAAGACATTTCTTTTTTTTCTTTTTTTCTTTTTTTTTTTTTTTTTTAATTTACATCCGGTCTAGTTAGTATATAGTGCGACAATGATTTTGGGAGTAGATTCCTTAATGCCCCTTACCCATTTAGCCCATCCCCCCTCCTACAACCCCCTCAGTAACCCTCTGTTTGTTCTCCATATTTAAGGTTTCCAAGACATTTCTAACAGCTGTGTAATATTCCACAAGAACTTAACCTGCTCAGCCCTTGCTCTGTCGATGGGCATACCAATGGTTTTCAGTTCTCTGTTCCTGGACACAGAGTGGCAGCAACCTCCTTGAACACATGTCTTTACAATTTTGTTTTTTCTTTTTTCCTCTTTCATGAATCAAGAATCTTGATAATTAAAGCCCATTTCCTCTTAACGATGTTTGCCTGGCGATTGGCATTTAACTGAGATCTGAAGTGTGGTCCTTCTGGTGGTTATTTCATGCCGATCGTTCCGGGCACCTTGACATGCCAATGTTGATCAGCCAGAGTTCCTCCTTCCTGCTGTCAGCCTGTGTTTAAAGCTTGAGCACGTGGAATACCTTGCGTGTTACATCTGTGGGAGGACCACCTTTTGTCATGTGGGACAGCCATGTGAAGAAACTGTTGGATTTCGCTGTGTGCTTTAAAAAATTTTTTTGTGTTGCTTTTACAACTGTGTTAAAACTAGATACGGTCTGAACCAAGGGCTTTCCAAAATGTGAGTTCAGAAGGGAAGGAAAAGAGAACACAAACCAAGATCCCTTAAGTACTGCTTGTATCTGAAGCCTGGTGTGGGTTAGGGGGTGGAACAGTGGTGACGAACGGATGGCGCATAATTAATCATAACAAGCCTTTGTGATACTCTGCGCTATCCACTAAGAAGAGGGAAGAGCCGGTAGGTGCTTCTGGCATTTAGCAAGGCCTGCCCTGAATGGAAAGGGACCTTCGTCAAGATGTCAGCCTTGGCACATGTTGTCACACTAATCTTCTGGCTCCTCTGATTCCAGCCAGGCTGTTGAAGAGAAAGCCAGCACCTGACCCATCCCCCAGAGAGGTGTACAGAAGGGCTGGGAGCCAAGCCCCAGCTGAGGAGAGAAGGCTTGCTGAAGGGATGTGTCATGAGAGGCCCCAGATCTGCATCTGGAGGGAGGATAGGGGGGCAGGAGCTTTTCACACTCTGCCCACTAAAACCCAGTTTCTTCCTTTTGTTCCAGAGCCTGGAGCTATTTATAACTTCTTCTTAACTTCTTGGTAGCTCCAGAGCCCATTGGACATAGTCTTGCTGAGAATGTTTTATTATAAGGGACTCTCCTTTATGCAAAACAGAGAGGGAAGGACAGCAGAATACTGAAACCATTTGCTGGAAAATGACCTACACTGTGACCTCTTGATGATGGAAACTGACATTTATGAGCCAGATGCTGTATTCACCTAAGGTATCTCTTTCCTTCCTGTGACAGCCTCAGGAGGACGGAATCCTATCCCCATTTCACCCAAGTGGAAACTGAGACTTAGGGAGGCTGTGATTTCCCCAAGGTGACCCAGTGCTAAATGTGGGACTTGGATCCAGATCTCTAGCCCACCCCACTTCCCTCCCCACACCTGCAGTTGCCACTTGGGGCAGTACTCTTTCTCAAGGCCCGCTCTTTGAGATATGGGCATGTCATCTCACTCTGTGACTCTAGGAAGGTATCTCCCCATTCTGGGCCTCCGTTTCCTCATCTGTAAAATAAGGAATGCAAACAAGGTGACCTTCGGGCCCTTCCAGCCTTCCTAATTCAGTGATTCTCATTGGCTTTCCATGTGGAAGCTACGCATGTGGCCTGGAAACAGTAGTGGGCCTTCTTCCTCAACCCAAAGAGATCCTGGCTTCTGCCACCCCCAAGACACACAAACCCAACTCCCCAAGGCCCATCTGGTCAGTGGAAAGCTTGAAATTATCATCTGTTTGGCGGAGGAGGGCGTGTTGATTCAGTTCCCATGAGAAAGTGCTAAAATGGTGCACCCATTTCTAGAAGAAGGTTGTTTATCTAAGAGTACAAACACTGGGAGCTTTCAAACAACAGAGTCACTCCACAAGGATTTTTTCAAATGATCATTCCCTTAAAACACACACACACCACCACCACCACCACCACCACCACCACTCACCCTTCTATTTACTGAAGAACAATTTGCTATAGTGTAGAGAGCACAGTGGTGGTGGAACACCATGAGCTTCAGGTGACTGCTTATGATGCCATCGTGGCTCAGTCGGCATGATGTCGATAGAGCATCACTGATCATATGAAACAATACGGTGTGTCCTAACAGCCTCACCTGTCCGTGACCTGGAAGTCCAGATTTCCATATTAGTGTGACTTCTAGAGTTTAGAAATCTTAATTCCTTAAGAACCCATTCTTTTCAAAATAATAAAGAGGAAATAAGAACACTTCACTCAGCTCAAGTACAATTTTTGGATGCTTGTTTTTGTTTTTCTTTCCCGAGAATGGACTTAGGAATAGGATGGGCTCCTTGGCCGCAAAGTTACTTTAACCAGTGGGCCAGTCCCCTGCAAGGAGGCAGAGGCATTAAAGGAAAAGGGGAATGTAGCCAGTTGGAATGTGGGAAAAGCCAGCAAGGCTCTCCAGGAGGGGGAGGTGGAACCATGGCATAGCCAGGGCTCCCAGTGTCTGAAATGGGAAGATCTTTCCACTAGATTGTCTTATGACACCCTCACCCATAGACATTTCTGGATCCCATCGTTACAAGGCTTTAGCTCTTCTCTGTATAGTTCTGTGTCAACTTTCTTCATTAACTCTTAGACTCCCTTTCCATACATCAAGGTGTATCTCCAAGAAAGAGAAAGAGAATTTGGCCTGGTGCCCCTCATTTAGGCACATTTCTTGCTAGGCTGTTGACCACTGGCAAGTTGATGGATTGACTGCCCTTGGGCCAGGGCTCTGCTCCTGCCCCAGGCACCATGATGTCCAGGGAAGGTGTGGTCATGGGACCCACTGAGGACTCCTTTCTTAGCCTTCCTCAGGCATGGCCAAGGCAGGCACCATGATTGACCATCAGCACAGATGTTTCTTTTCAGACCAAGATGGCACTTGATGCACCCTTGTGTTTACAGAGCACCAACATGTTCCTATCCTGTTCACTTCTCACCTCATACCAGTAAGTCCATTTTTAAAAATGAGGAAACTGAGGCTTACAGAGGTCTGGTAATTTGCCCAAGGTTATGCAACTAATAGTTTGTCTTTTTGGCTCCACATCCATACAAACTACTTCTGATAAATGTGAACAAACGTTGAACAGATATCAGCAAGCTTATTGAAAGCATCCACATTCCTACCGGTGGTAGTTTATATGCTGAAGTTCATCATAACCCTCAGAGACCCACATCTCTAGGCTGTGTGGTCCAGCCGCCCACAGACCCACCAAGCCCACAGGCAGCACTTGGAACATGACGGCAGACATCAGCTCCTTGAAACTGTGTATGATTCAGATTTATTCTTTACATCCAGAGTTTCCAAAGGCTTTCTTTTTTGTGTTTTAACTAAAGAGCCAGCGTCGGATCCCATTCCAACATCCACTGGCCTTGTGGTCTGGGATCTCCGTGCAACCTCTGTAAGCCTCACCTCCTTACTTGGAAAACAGAAGGGTTGGAGTAGGCCCTTCCAACTCCAGTTCAACCCAGCAACCATTAATGACCTGCTCTCTGTTGGCAAGGCGCAGAGCTGGACATGAGGGTACACCACTCCTAATGCCCTCATGCTTTGTCTTTCTTGGCTGTTTTCGTTCTGCTCTCACCTCACAGCCACATGCAGGGAGGTAGGAAAAATTATCATAATGTATTACTGCTTATTTATTTGCCTCCCATTCAACACTATCCCCTTAGGGACAATCACTTGTTCCTCACTAGGGTAATCCCCAGGGCTTAGCAGAGTGTCTGTCACATAGCAGGGGCTCAGTAAACATTTCTTGAATACATGCATGGTTGGGGGAGTGAGTAAATGAGAATGTTTTGAGCCATGAGTTGGCTACAGTGTGGGGTACCAAGAATAGGACTCATGTCTACAAGAGCAAAACTCTAATTAAGCCTTACTAAAGCCCTATGTCTTTCTCTGGAATATCCATCCCTGATTCCAAGAGAATTGAAATCAGGAGCATTCTCTTTGCTGTGACTTCTCTTCCACATTTACCCACCTCGATGGACAGAGGTAACTACTTCCTCCATGTGGCTGTTTTTAATGTGCAGTCTTGCCTAGTTATAACATTCTCATGGTATTACCATCTCCATGTGATAGATAAGAAACAGGCTGAGTGAGTATAGAAAACTACCCTCTGCCAGCTGCAGAGTGGAGAGTCAGGACTTGAACCCAGATCTAGACCACTTTTTCTCCCTTAGGCATGTACAACATCAGGTTTATTCAACTGACTTGTATTTCAGTTTGGTCTGTGGATGGTGTCCTGTGCGAGGGAATTAAATGTCTTTCATAATTCCCTTCAAAATGATTGGATTGGTCTATTCAAAGTTGACTTGGAGAGAAGATTTTTGAAATGCTTCCCTTTGATTTTGACTTCTTTTCTTTTATATTCTAGTGCTCCAGCATTAAGCCCTGAGGGTGCATCTTGAGAGCCAGTATATTAGATTTGTCTTTGTGCCCCAAGAGCTCAGAATCCTTTAGGGAGTATTAAATTGGGGGCTGCCCAGTCACAGATGGGCTCAGTTATCTCCCGGTGGTCCCAATGCCTCCCACCCTCTCCACAGCCCTCAGCCCAGGCCCTTTCTCCCAGTCAGTGATGAGCAGTGATGAATTCTGCAGCGGGAGACAGAAGCTGCCCCCTACAGATCAGAGGTAACTCCTGGGGAACCATTTATGCCTCTGTCCTTCACAAACCATCGTTAAGTCCAAAACAGATTCATTTGACCGAAAGGGCCTAGAGTTAAAACAGCAAGGATTCTTTTAGTGATGAGTGACAGAGACCCATCTCAGACTTAAGAAAATGTATTGACTCACGTAACTAGAAAGACCAGGAGCAGAGCTTGGCTTCATCTCTAGCTGGATCCGAATCCCTAAATGATGCCAGTAGGAACCTCTCTCCAACTCTTGGCTCTGTTTTCCATTCTGTTGAATTCAGTTTAAGAAAGGGAACACACATGGTGGCCCCAGGCAGACCAGATTTATATCCTCCCGTGTTCAGTTTCAGCACAAAAGAGCCTCTCTCTCTCCTGGTTATCTCAGCAAAGATCTACTCTGATTTATAGGTGGCCTCTTCCTGAACTGTCACTGTGGTTGGGAAGATGCAGTGTTCTGATTGGCTAAGCCAGACTCCCTCGCCCAGCCTCAAGGCAACAAGGACCTCCCCCTGAACCCTGTAGAGTTGAGAGGTGGAAGATTCCTCAAGGAAAATCAGGATGCTACTACCAAAGAAGGAGAAAGAATACAGAGCAGGCACCTAGGTCTTGCCCACTGCATCTATGCAGTTTCCTATTGGCATGAGGGGGACCTAAGGTCCAGCAAGAAGAGGGGGCTTGGATTGTTGCATGCAGAGCAGAAATTAGAAGCCAGGGCATCAGACTCCTACTCCCTCAATTTTTGTCTTTTATGTCTTCATTCTTCTTTTGGCTTGTATAATTAATATCGTTGCTACATTATCTGTGTAAAACTACTAATATGTGTAAAGGGCAGATGGGTTTAAATCAGGCTGTAGCCCTTACCGGCTGTTTGACCCTTAGGCAAGTTACTTGGTTTCTCTGTGTCTGGTTTCCTCCTCTTTATAAGGGAGTAATGATAGTCTCTACCTTGAAAGAGCATTGTGACAATTAAATAAAATTACTTTCTGCATATAAAGTGCTTAGAACATTGCCTGGCATAATGGAAATCCTTAATAGATATTTTCTGTTATCATCATTATCATCTTCCACTTTATTTTTAACTGCTTATCAGTATTCCATAGTTTGAAGTATTCACCGTTTATTTAATCTTTCCCTCTAGATGGACTGTCACTTTGTTTCTCTTCTTTTCACGTTTCAGAGTGGGTCAGGGAGCACCCCAGGCCATGCCCCTTTGTCCTTCTGCTGTGCACGTGTAACTAAACTTTGCCCTGTTGGGTTGGGACCTCATCAGATTGTGAACCAGGTGGTGATGGACGTGCCTGTGCAAGGGATGGACTGTTTTTCACTTGATTTGGTTAAAGGTCTGAAACTCCACAGTGCCCCTTTTATGGTGCCATTGGGGGCCAGAAATATTGAGGCAAGGGGCATCAAGATTGATGTGCTGGAAGTTACATGGTGTCACTGCTTTGACTCCCTACAAGGGCACTACTCTGCTCTTTTCTGCCCCTAGAGGGGCTCTTCCAAGAACCTCAGAGGCCACGCTGCACTGGGAGCCCACAGAGACTTGGACGCTATCAAATGGGTTTGCCATGTGTCATGTCATAGGAACAAATACACGTTCAGAGAAGAGCGCAAAGGAAGACATTCCCTAAATGTTTAGCAGAGGTCAGCCCCAGGTGTTAGGGTGTTCCTGTGGTTACCAGTTGGTTGTTAGCCTTTCTGTGTTTTTTAGACTTTTATCCTTATCACTTTTGTCATCAAGAAAAACATTGTGGTATGTTTTTATTCAAGTATAATTAACATACAACGTTACATTAGTTTCAGGTGTACAATGTAATGATTTTAATGATTCTCTATGTAACCCAGTGCTCATAAGTGTACTCTTAATCCCCTTTACCTATTTCACCCACCCCCCCACCCACCTCCTCCCTGGTAACCACCCATCTGTTCTCTGTAGTGAAAGAATCTATTCTTCTGTTTGTCTCTTTTTATCTTTGTTCATTTGTTTTGCTTCTTAAATTCCACACTGAGTGACGTCGTATGATATCTGTCTTTCTTGAGTGCTTTCACTTAGCATCATACCCTCTAGCTCCATCCCTGTCATTGCAAATGGCAAGATTTAATTCTTTGTTATGGCTGAGTAATATTCCATTGTTTATCGATGGGCACTTGGACTGCTTCCATGTTTGGCTATTGTAAATAATGCTGCAGTAAACATAGGGGTGCATGTATCTTTTTGAATTAGGTTTTGTTTTCTTTGGGGAAATAGTAGTGGAATTACTGGATCATATGGTATTTCTATTTTTAATTTTTTGAGGAACCTCCATACTATTTTCCAAGTGGCTGCATCAGTTTGCATTCCTACCAACAGTGCACAAGTGTTCCTTTTTCTCCACATCCTCACCAGCCCTTATTTCTTATGTTTTCTTTTAGCCATTCAATAATCATCGGGGAAACGCACATTAAAACCACAATGAGAAATCACGTGACACCTGTCACAACAGCTAAAAGAAGCAGTATTTTATATACATACTATCTAGGGGCGTCTGGGTGGCTCAGTCGGTTAAGCATCTACATCGGCTCAGGTCTCCATCTCACAGTTTGTGAGTTCGAGCCCACTTTGGGCTCTGTGCTGATAGCTCAGAGCCTGGAGACTGCTTCCAATTCTGTGTCTCCCTCTCTCTCTGCCCCTCCCCTGCTTGTGCTTTCTCTCTCTCTCTCTCTCTCTCTCTCTCTCTCTCTCTCTCTCTCTCTCAAAAATAAATAAACATTTAAAAAATTAAGTAAATAAATAAATGCTATCTAGATATGAGTCCTGGATCCAAGTCACTTACCAGTGTGGGCCCTATTTTCCTTATGTGGAAAATGGGATCAGCACTCTGGTTCTTCTCCCTTCCTGGGGTTGGTACCCCAGATATGCTATATATCTAGCATATAGATTAGAGGAGAGAGAAGGAAGAGTGCTCTGTAAACCATCAGGCACAATGAACTGGGGGGAGGCAGAGTTGTTATTGTGTGGTCATAGCCCAGCCCAGCCTCCTCGCACTGGGAGCAGTGCCCTAGTTTCCCTTCCCGAAGACCACATTCTCTGGCTGCTTTCTGAAGGAACTTGGCAAAGGGATGCTTCGTGTTTATCACGCACCAAAGAACGGGGCACACCCCATCACCCAGTGTTGAACCCTCAAGACACAACATGCAGACAGGTCTTAAAGAGGGCTGCTAAGACGGGGGTGTCACTGGGGACGGAGTGGCCTTCTCTTTCCTCCCCACCATCCCCAGGCCTCCTCTTGCTGCTGTGATCTGAGGCCTGATAAGAAGAGGAGAGAAGGGGCTGTTTGCATGAACGCCCAACAGGAAGGTGGCTGTTGGGTAGGTCTGTGGAACCAAGTTTCTTGCTGGATACTGGAGAGATTCATTCCACATGTCACACACTTTTTTTTTAATTTTTTTATTTTTTACCTATATATTTTTTTTATTAACTTGTTTTATTTTTTATTTTTTTAAACTTACATCCAAATTAGTTAGCATATAGTGCAACAATGATTTCAGGAGTAGATTCCTTAATGCCCCTTAACCCATTTAGCCCATCCCCCCTCCTACCACTCCTCCCATAACCCTCAGTTTGTTCTTCATATTTATGAGTCTTCTGTTTTGTCTCCCTCCCTGTTTTTATATTATTTTTGTTTCCCTTCCCTTATATTCATCTGTTTTGTCTCTTAAAGTCCTCATATGAGTGAAGTCATATGATATTTGTCTTTCTCTGACTAATTTCACTTAGCATGATACCCTCCAGTTCCATCCACATAGTTGCAAATGACAAGATTTTTTGATTGCCGAGTAATACTCCATTGTATATATATATATCCCACATCTTCTTTATCCATTCATCCATCGATGGACATTTGGGCTCTTTCCATACTTTGGCTATTGTTGGTAGTGCTGCTATAAACATGGGGGTGCATGTGTCCCTTCGAAACAGCACACCTGTATCCCGTGGATAGATGGCTAGTAGTGCAATTGCTGGGTCGTAGGGTAGTTCCATTTTTAGTTTTTTGAGGAACCTCCATACTGTTTTCCAGAGTGGCTGCACCAGCTTGCATTCCCACACACAATTTTTTATTTAAACAAAGAGCCTCTACTAAGCTGGAACCAAACTAATGACTAGTGCCCATGGCAAAAGTCAAGTGTCGTTGGGTGTTTATTTAGTCACTAAATGAGTGGATGGATAGAGGAGGGAGAAAAAGAGTAGCCCCCAGGCCCCCTAACAAAGGTACATGTTCCAGGCTATGATCTAAGCTGAGCCTTTCATTTGAGTTCTGAATAGTCTTTAGTTCCATGATTAAATTAAATTAGAAATAAATTTAGTCAATCGTAGCATTACCTACTGCCCTTAATATATGCTGGTGTTTGCGTGTCTACTGGCAGGCTGTGGGGCCCAGCCTGGGATTTGAGAGAGCCAGGACTCTCTACGGGGTAATAGCTCTATTGTGTTTCACCCCGTGGACTCCAGGCAACTTATTACCACCAACCGCCCCCAACCCTGCTTCAATCCAACAGGCCTCCTGTGAAATTGGATGGAAGGCAGGAACTTTTGTAGCAAATTAGATATCGCCTGTCTTTTCTTGGCCACAGAGGACCCAGCCGAGTTGAGGGAAAGGGATTTTTAAGAAGAGGTGCTTTATTTGTGAAAGCCAACGAAATGAAGTTAGAGACTGCTCCCAGAGAAAGCTGGCTGACATAACCAAAGGGATTAGAGGTGGGGGAAGGGCCCGAGGGGAGCTGCGTGAGGCCTGGATAAAAACAACCCAGCCAGATGGAGGAGCAAGATGGCATGTGAAGGAAGTCCCGAGGTCCCAAGGGGAAAGAGACCGACTTGTCCAGCAGAACTGGACCAGCAGAATTAGGGGGGGTCCTGTCCACACAGCTGGAACTGACCTCACTGCCAGACACCAGGGGTTCAATCCTACTCTCCCCCGCCCAGCTTCCTTGGTGCCTCCAGCAAAGGCAGAATCTGAAACTAAGGGGACTGTGACCCTGACCCATTTTCCCCCTAACATTTCTTTCTGGAAATTATCAAACCTACAGAAAAGCTCTGAAAGACTTGCACATTGAGCGCTCATGTGCACCATCTAGATTCTGCAGTTAGTATTCCTCTACTGACTTTATCATATATCTGGCCATCCCTCTCTCCATCCGTCAATCTATTTTCCTTTTTGAGATGTTTCAAAGTAAGTTACAGAGAGACCCAGGTGCCTTTGGACAGTTGATTCAGTGGCATAGGAAAGGAGACATTTTGTTGTTACGTTTCTTGCCCCAGTTGTCACATATTTTCTCCAAAAAACTTCTTACCAACCTTGTGGAGCTCCCTCTTTTACTTCTGGGCTATCAACTTCAAAGGTCTCCAGGGGTCCTGGAGGCAATGCAAGGGACTGACGCAGCTCTGGTGTAAGGTTGTGGGGAGTAGCAGGAGCTGAGGGGGCCCTGGGAGCACCTGCCCCATAGAGAGGGGTGTCCACTGTCAACTCCAGCCCACTGCTGCCACATGAGACTCATGAGGATTTTTTGTGAGATCTTCTACATTTTAAGTGTTTCCAAATAATGTTTACAGACTGGGTATCAAAGATGACTCTTGTGTATGAGTTTTCTGTAGTTGTCATGGCAGATGACCATAAACGTAGGAGTTTAAACAACGCAAAGTTATTCTTACAGTTCTGCAAGTCCGAAGTCCAACATAGGGCTCCTTGGGTGAAAATCAAGGTGGTGGCCAGGCTGCGTTCCCTCCTGGGGGTTCTGGGGGAATCTTGCTTATCTGGGTTGTTGGCAGACTTTAGTTATGAAGATTGAGACCCCGTTATCTTGCTGGCTATCAGCCGAGGAATGTTTCCACCTTCTAAAGGCTGCTTACCTTCCGTAGCTTATGAGCCCCTCCTTCAGTCTTCAAAGCCAGCAGTGGTGAATTGAGTCCTTCTCACAGTTCCATTCTTTGCCCCATCCTTCTCATCTCTCCAACCCAACCAGAAAGGTTCTCTACCTTTAAGGACACTCGTGGTTACATTGGACCCCCTTGGGTAATCCAGGGTCCTCAAAGTCATCTCAAGGTTCTTAACCTTAACCACATCTGCAAAGTCCCTTTTGCCACATAAGGTAATATATTCCTAGTAGACATTTCTCCAAAGAAGGTAAACAAATGGCCAAGTAAGTATATGAAAATATACTCAACACCATTAGTCATTAGGAAAATGCAAATCAAACCAAAATAAGATAACACTTCACACCCATGAGGATGGCTATAATCAAAAAGATGGACAATAACAAAAGTGGAGAAATTGTAACCCTCATAGGTTGCTGGTGGGAATGTAAAATGTTCTTGCCACTTTGGAAAACATTTTGGCAGTTCCTCGAAGAGTTCAACGTGGAGTTACCTTATGGCCCAGCAATTCTACTCCTTGGTATATACCCAAGAGACCTGAAAACATGTCTACACAAAAACTTGTACATGAGTGTTCATGCCAGTGTTATTCGTATAGCCAAGTATCAGTCAACTCAAATTTCAGTCAGTTGATGAATACATAGATGAAATATGGTATATCCATGCAGTGAAATGTTATTCAGCCATAAAAAGAATGAAGTATCAATCCATGCTAAACATGGATGAACCTTGAAGACATGTTCAGTGAAAGAAGCCAGGCACAAAAGACCACATAATATATGATTCTATTTGCATAAAATGTCCAGGATAGGAAAACCCATGGAAACAGAAAACAAGCTAGTGGTTACTAAGCCTGAGGGGAGGGGAGAATGGTTAGTGACTGCTAATGAATATGAAGTTTATTTTGGGGGTGATAGAAATGTTCTGGACTTAGATAGTGGTGATGGTTGTACAACTTGGTGAAGTATGTTAAAAAGTACTGAATTAGACACTTCAAAAGGGTGAATTTTATGTTGAGTTTTATGGTATGTGAATTATATCTCAATTAAAAAGGAGATTCAATATATAAGATTAAGCTTAAGTAAAACTGCATAGTCTTGTATATTAAATATAAAACTTTAGCATGAACTCATGATGAATCTACTAAGATATATTTTTGACTCTGACCAGTGTAAAGGCGTAGAAACAATAACCAACCTAGTAGTTAATGAAGGCCCTTAGTGTCCGTATTGCAGGATCCAAATGGTGATATCGATGATAATCAGGAGCCAGGGTTCCTTGGCAGAATGACTGATCCAGGTGAGGGCAGAAAATGTACAAGTTAAGCCTGGAGCATCTTTTATAATCTTTATCAGAAAGCAAGGAAGTTATCAGTACTCTGGGGTCATATCCAAAGGACTAGGAGCCAACTTGAGGAGACTCTCTTGGGCTAATGATGGTTTTATTTGGGAACCAGAAAGAATAATATTTGCAGTGAACTGAAACATATTATGTTAACATTTATGACCTCCTAATGAAAACAGATAATTGGCTGTCTTTGGAAGATGCTGGGGAGTCGAGTCATTCTAAAAACTGATAATCAAGAATGTATCATGTCTTTCATGTACTTCGGGGTAAACAAATTGTTGATGTGGTCATTTTTCTTCATTGTAGTATCCCTGCTAGAAAACCAAGAATGATAGAATAAGAGTATCACCATTTTAAAAACCTCCAGTGAAATGAAGGATTTAGACATTGGTCATCGGTGGCCACCAACATCACAAAAGGAAAGATAACTGGACAGTATGTTTTTCCTTTGGGATGCTCATACCACTAGGAAGAGGTTGCCAGAATATCTCATCAAAGTAGGTCACGTCTCTAGATCTAACCACCAAAGTACTGGAACCAAGGAAGAGTGGACAGAGGAACATGTTCAGAGACACCACAGCAACCCAAGCAGCAAAATGCAGACTGTAGGAAATCCAGTAGGGCAAAGGACCCAGTTACTTCAACAAGTACATTGTAAAGAAAAAAAGAGACTTAGAAGACACATCAGCTGAAGGCAGCATGTGGTCTTGATCCTGATTTAAGCAACTGTAAAAAGACATAAGAAGAGCAGGGAAACTTGAGCACCAACTAGATATTTGATGATACTAAGGAACTGTGTTGATTCTTTGGGGGTGTTACAGTGATATTAAAGGCCCACAGGGCACAGCCTCCCACCCCAAGCTGACCATGTGCCTGATGGAGAGCAGAGGAGAAAACGTGCAAGCAGAGCCCAGGGAGGGAGAGCAGAGGGGACCGAGCCAGTGAAGCTGAGTCCGTTCTTCCAAACTCATGGATAAATGGTTTCTCCTCCACTGGTGAGGAATGTGCAAGGGGTAGGGAGAGAGGCCAGAGTTGGACTGAAGCTCTGTCTTCCACTGGGAATCCTGAGGATGGGTAGCTACCTTCCTGTGGCTGTTGAGGCTTAAACAAGTTAGCACATGGAGAGCGCCAGACCCCATGTTGCTCCCTCAGCGCTGGCTGGCTTTGGTTTGTAACTGCTCTCCTACAGAGTCAGGGGGCTCTTGCATACATATACCTGTGTACTGTGTGTGCAGGAACTGGAGGCCAGGCTTCAGGATGCTAGGTGGAAGGAGGTTCTGAAGTGACTGAGGTATCCCTGGCTCTCACTCATTCCCTAAAGGCTGGAAAGGAGTGGGCTTTGCAGTTAGCCAATTGTTGAGTTCTGTTGGCGAGAGGAGAGCTGAATCTGACCTCTGCTTGTCCCCTGTGTCTCCCTCTAGCTGCAACAGCAAGCGCTACCTGGAGACACTCCCCAACACCAGCATCATCATCCCCTTCCACAACGAGGGCTGGTCCTCCCTCCTCCGCACCGTCCACAGCGTGCTGAACCGCTCGCCCCCGGAGCTGATCGCCGAGATCGTGCTGGTTGATGACTTCAGTGATCGAGGTAGGGCCCACCCCGCCCATCTTCCTGCCCCCCACGCTCCATCGAGTGACTGGCCAAAGGGGTGGCCGGTTTTCTTCAGCAGCAGGAATGTCTGGGCCACCGTTCACTGATGCTTGCTCTGTGCCTGGCCATGACCGAGGCCCTGTATACAGTATCTCACAACAGAAGTAGGTTCTGTTTTTATCCTGTTTGTAGTAATGTAGAAGTGTACTGGAGTGCAAATACCAGAAAACTTGATAAACTTAGGCACAAAAGGGGTTCATTCATTCATTAATTTCATAATAAGACCCAGAATTGATACAGCTGCCTCAGACTGTCATCAAAGAACCAGACTTCTCTGTGCCTGCTTCCTCATCCTCATGGTCGCAGAATTGCTGCTATACCTCTGGAAAGTCTGCCTTTCAGACAAGAAGCAGCAGAAAGGGCAAAGAGAACAAAGCCTCCTTTTTTTTTTTCCCAAGATTTTGCCTTCTTATTCAGGAAAATCTCCCCCCCCCCCACCCCCCAGGGAAAGATTTTTGGTCAGAACTCTGACATCCAGGCATCCCTCTCTGCCGGGGTGGCTGGAAATATGAATGTTTTGATTTGGGGCCTCTTGAGTAGATGTAGGAAAGGGAGAAGTGCATTAGAGAAGGTGTTGAACGAGCCCATTTTGCAGAGGAGAAGACTGAGATACTTGCCTGCTCTGAGTGGGCTCACTGACGTGGTCTTTCCTGAGGGAAAGTAAGTAGGGTGTGATAAGGCAGTAAGGGTGATACTCAACTCACTCTCGCCGTCTGTGTACCAGCCCCAGCTGGGCCCTCTCTCATGGGGCGGGCCAAGTTCTGTCCTGCCTTGGTATCTACTCATGCTGTTCCCTCTGCCTGGACACCCTCTTCCCAGCCCTTCCCATGAGCGGCTACTCTCACACCCTCTTCAGTTAGGTGCCCCACCCCCACCACCATTCACTCTTCTCCATGCATAGTTGCACGGCTACTTGTTGACCTGTTTGTTGTCAGTCCTGCTCACTAGGTCACTAGATCATTTGCGGTCTAGAGCAGGTGATTCAGAACTGTTTGCGAATTAGTGAATGAATGAACCAGGAGGGAGGAAGGAAGGAAATGCATGGCAGCTACACCCCCACCACACAAAGCCACATTAGTAGCAGGGTCGTCTTCAGCCACGGAGACAGAGGTGGCTGTGGAAGACACAGACGTTCCTTCTGTGACTGGTGCTAGCCTTGTGTCTTTGTGCTCCGCCTCGGGAACCTGTCACCTGTTTTCTGAAGCATCAGCTGTCCTGGGGGTAGACCCACAGCACTTGGCAGGCTCCCTCTCGAGGACATTAGTCTTCCAGAGGGAGAATAAACCAAACATCAGCTGGATTAGAAGCGAGCGTTTCTCCTTGAACAGCTAGAAAGAATTTTTTTATTTTTTTTAATGTTTGTTTATTTTTGAGAGAGAGACAGACAGAATGTGAGTGGGTGAGGGGCAGAGAGAGGGAGACACAAAATCCGAAGCAGGCTCCAGGCTCTGAGCTGTCAGCACAGAGCCTGACACGGGGCTCGAACCCACGAACTGTGAGATCATGACCTGAGCGAAGTTGGGTGCTTAACCGACTGAGCCACCCAGGTGCCCCCGAATTTTAAGACCATCTAGGCTACTGGCTTTCACTGTGCGTCTCAGAGCACTAAGGGCACAGTGGTGCCTCGGGGAGCACCGTGGGCAGTATGTGCAGGTGCAGGTGGGGTGCAGATCCCTCTCTCGGCATGGTTTATATTTGGTTCCCGAAAAGGTGTTCAGTAAGAGGAGCTGCACTGCTTAAAAGTGCATAATGACCACAGATACAACTGAGCCTGCTCATTTTATAGACGGGAAACCCGAGGCCGAGAGCAGGGGGAGGGCTTACCTAGAGCACCCGGCTGGTGGTTGCAGACGGGACAACAGTCCCGTCTTGGGGCTCCCAGTGAGGCCTGTGCCTCCTCAGCTCAGCTGTTTATGAAACACATCTGCAGAAGTGCATTTTACTCTTTTCTTTCCCCAAGGCCACTTCTCAATAAATTACTTTTCCAGCGTATTAAAGAGCAGAGTTGTTGCTAAAAAGAGCTCATTATCAAGCACATCCAGTCCTAGACTTACGATGGTTTGCACCTCTAATATCCCAGTTTCTTCAGTGTTGTACTTGGTGATAAAAATAACATGACACACCCACCCTCCAATAATAAAAGAATGTGACAGTCTTGAGAAAGAGGTAAATTTCGTAAGAATGACATTTTCCAAGTGCATCTCTTTCTCCAGAGAGCAAAATTATGGATCCTGTGTGGTGCCGTTGCCAGACCCTAATACGATAGGGAAGAGAACAGATACTATCCCATTTCACAGATGAGAATGAGAACTAAGGCCCCTGAGTGTTGCCCCTTTGTCTCAGTGAATCAAGCGTGCACCCCAGAGAACTCTTACCTCAGGCCCCTCAGTCCTACACATTAGCTGTCAGATTTTGCAACCTGCATTTTTCAGAAAGGTAATCATCATTCGTGTTCTGAGAAGAAATTCTTAAGGCAGCTTTGGAAGAAAACTTACTCAGCAGTGATTGTTTTAAAAATGAGATTTGGGAGAAGCAATTTCAGAACTATGGAGAGGCCTGTCCAAAGTACGGCAAATGTGGGCCATCACGAAAGACAGATTTCTCTGGGCCACGTGAGCAGAGGCAGTTCTCAGCGTTGAAATTCATAGATGCTAACAACGGGCGAGATTGGTGCTGCCCAGCAGAAGGCGTCTTCCTCTGAAATGAGTCTCCTCCAGGATCCTCAGGGCAACTAATTGTAATTCAGCTAAGGGTTGAGACCTCGGGTAGGAGACAAAATTGGAGCAGATGAATGCTTGAAATGAGAACCAGAGCTCTGTGCAGGCAGCACCGGGGACAAGACTGGAGGCTGGTGCCGGCCTCACAATAATCCCGGCCTTGCCTACAGATAGAGCACTGCAGTTTTCCAGGGGTGTCCAAAAGCTCTTCAAATGTGTGAGCTTTGCTTGAGGATTAAGAGGACACAGAGATGCTTTTGCACGAGTGGGAGAGAAAGACGAGGGCGGAGGGGGGCAGACCTGCCTCCAGACGGCACTGCCCGGATGGCAGATTTTTTATTAGGAGACACGACAGAGGCCTTTTTGTTCATTTGTATTTTTCTGTTCCTTTTCTCCTTTTCCTGCCCACTTTCAAATAGTGTTGGTTTTGCAGAAAAATAGGATATGCGGTAATGGAAAGGGTTATTGTCCTTGGATGAATGATGGGCTACCTGGGATGATGAGGTACAGAAATGAAAGGCGTTGGTATGATCTCATTGACAGTATTTTCCTCACCTCTAGTCCCTATCAGTAAATGAACAAACAAACACATGGAGAAGGAAGTCTTTGTTTGTTTGTTTGTTTGTTTGTTTGTTTGTTTTGAGAGAGAAAGGGAGAGGGCTGTGCACCAGTTGGGAAGGGGCAGAGAAAGAGGGAGAGAGAGAGAATCCCGAGAAGGCTCCACGCTGTCAGCACAGAGCCCGACCCAGGGCTCCCATCTGACTATTGAGAGATCACAGCCCGAGCTGATGCTTAACCAACTGAGCCACCCAGGCGCCCCCTTAGAAGGAATTCTTCAGCAGGTGTTTGTAGAGCTATTGATGGGTCCCTGGCAGTGAGTGGTGCTGGGGGGATTACAGACACTGCTGGACCCACTGGCTCACACACTAGAGACCCTCACCAGTGAAGCCAGAGTCAGGTCCTCTTTCCCATGATGGACTTATAAATTCTGACATGCACTCTTATACCAGCCCAGTCATGGGAGCACATCAGGGAATCCATTCTGCCCTGCCCTGGTCTGCATTTCAACATACCGCTCTTGACCCTGCCCCTAAGCATCCGCATCTGTTCCTCTCTCAGCCTTCATTTGCTTCCAGGACCCCACCGCCGTTGGGGTGGCTATTCCCCACCTCCACTGTATTGCTTCAGTTCTTTCGCCATGAGTTTTGTACTGCTTATTTTGTTTTTCCCTTTACTTGTCCTGATTTAATTCATCTTCGTATATTCAACGACACTCATGAATCGACTGTTGCTGATGCTGTGCTAGATGCTAGGGATACAGCAGGGCTGACACAGTCTTCTCCACAAAGACTCACATCTAGATGGGCAGACAGACGAGGTAAGAGACCATTGTAAGACCATGGAGTGTGTGATCCTTGGTGGAGAGCCAGGTACTGTGGAGCTCAGAGAAGATCAGGAAAGACTTCCAGAGAAAATTCTAGCTAAACTCCATCCTAAGAGATCAGTAGATACTACTTCCTGGGGTATGGGGTGAAGAGTATTTGAGGCTGAGAGGACAGCATGAGCCCAGGCTAGGAGTGAAGGAGAAAATATGCAAAGTCCAGAAAGAGCCGTCTGTAACCTCATCACCTGCAGGCAATTACTATTAACATTTAGGCTTTTGCCCCCCACCCTCGGGTTTTTAATAGACTTTACCTTTTAGATCAGTTTTAGGTTCACTGCAAAGTGAAGCTGAAAGTAGAGAGTTCCCATATACCCCTCCACTCCCACCACACACGTAGCTAGCCCCTGGCCCCCATCAATGCCCTGCACCTGCATCGGAGTCACATTCGTGACAACTGATGGACCTACGTTGACACATCACCCCAAGTATATAGTGGTATACTGGGGTTCACTCTTGGCGTTGCACATTCTGTGGGACAAATGTATGATGGACATATATCCACCATTAGAGGGTCCTACTGAATAGTTTCACTACCTTAAAACTCCTCTGTGCTGTGCCTGTTCCTCCTGCCCTCCCCCAACCCCTGGCAGCCACCGACCTGTTTGCTGTCTCCATGGTTTTGCCTTTTCCAGAATGTCTAATATAACTGGAATCATACTCCAGGCAGCCTTTTCAGATTGGCTCCTTTCACACAGTAATATGCACTTAAGGTGTCTCCATGGCTTTTTATGGCTTATAGCTTGTTTCCTTTTGGTGCAGACTAATATTCCACTATCAGGACATATCACCGTTTAATTATCTACTCCTCAACTGAAGGGCATCTTGGTTGCTTGCAAGTTTAGGCAGTTATGAGTAAGCCGTTTTAAACATCCATGTACAGGTTTTGGGGTGGACATGTTTTTAGCTCACTTAGGTAAATACCAAGGAACACAATTGCTGGACTCCCATGGGAAGAGTATGTTTACTTGTGTAAGAAGCTGCCAGACTCTCCCAAAGTGACTGTACCGTTCTGCATTCCCGCCAGCTGTGAACGGGGGCTGCTCTTGTTCCACAGCCTTGCCAGCGTTGGGTCTTGTCAGTGTTCTGGATTTTTGCCATTCTCATAGGTGTGTAGGAGGGTCTCGTTTTAATTTGCATTTCCCTATGACGTGCTGTTGAGCATCTGTCCACATGCCTGTGTGCCATTTGTAGATTTTTTTTTTTTTTTTTTTTGGTTTCCAGTGTCTCTTCATCTCCATTTTCTTTCTCATACCCTCCCAATCCCCTTTTAGTTCCACTCCAGCTGAGGTAACATGTTAATAGTCTGGTGTGTGTTATTCTACACCATTCTGCATAATAATACTAACATGTAACGGCATGTAATAACAAGAGCTAGTACTTAATGAGCACCTATTTTGTGCTAAGTGAATTCCCTCTTTCATTACCATAACACTCTCGTGGGTTCTCTCCTTCCCAGTGTGAAAACCACTGGGCTCAAATGATCTCAAACCGCTTTTGCCTACTTAAAAAAGGTAGTATTTCTATCCCCATTTTATAGATGAGAAAACTGAGATACAGGGAAGTTACGTGAGTAGCCAACATGTGCTTAGCTCAAAGAAGCAGAGCTTTGTTTTAAAACCATGCATTCTGATGCTAAAACCTTTACCCCTAATCTTTACATGGCTTTTTGTTTCCCTTTTTTCCCCCCCTTTTAAGGATCATACTGTACACATTCCTCCTTTTATTCCTGTTAATGTATCACAGACATCCCTTGGGTCAAAAGATATAGAGCTAACTCATCTGTTTTTTAATAGCTAGATAATATCCCTCTACGTTTAGTGCCTTTACATTGTACTTTGTGTAGTGGACGTCCAGTCATATTTAACTTTGTATCCAGGTTTCTGTTACTTAACTTTTTTACAATCAGTTGCCCTTGTCATTATAAAATGACTGTCACATCTTTCCTTCTCTGACTCAACTGTGAAAAGAGACAGGAGTCAAGTGACCCCAGAATATTAGCTGTATTGTTGGAGAGGCTGGTCCAGAGAACACAACATCGATCTGTTCCTACCGCTTTCCTCCTGAACTAACTGACCCGAGGACAAGCTTAGCAGCTAAGGAACTGTGAGCCTCCTTGGCAGGGCAGAGCCTATGCCAGTGAGCACACCACAGGGAGGAAAAGATAAAGCAGGCCACGCAGGTAGAATGACGGTGTGTATTTTGGCCTGCCCAGCATCACCTCCCATGACCGCTCCAGACATAAAATACTGTTCCCTCTACAGTATGAGGGCAGAAAAAACAGTTCCATCTTACAGATGACCAAACTGAGGCTCAAAGAGATTGGTGGTAAGTGGCCTAAAGTGCTTACCTGCCCTTAGAGTACAGTAGTCCCCCTTTATCTGTGGTGACATGTCCTAAGAACCCCAGTGGATGCCTGAAACCGTGGATAGTACCAAACTCCATGTTTACCATATTTTTTTCTATATAACCGCGACATAGCTTAATTTATAAATCATACACAGTAAGTGATTAACAACTAATAATAAAATAGAACAACTAGAACAATATACTGTAATAAAAGCTATGTGAATACAGTCTCTCTCTCTCTCTCTCTCTCTCTCTCTCTCTCTCTCTCTCTTCTTGTGCCTTACTCACTCTTGTTCTTGTGATGATGTGAGACGATACAATGCCTCGTGATGAGATGAAGTAAGGTGAATATGTAGGTACTGTGAGGTGGAGGCAGGCTACCTTTGACCTTCTGACAGGTGATCAGAATCCCCCGCCTCCCGAACCACTGATGGCCGCAGGTTCCTGAAACCAGAGAAGGCGAAACTGCAGATATGGGGGGGACCGAGCCAGTCTCGGTTGGTAATCCCACTTGACAGAAAGGATTGATCTTCCCCGTGATGGGCTCCATAATCTTAAGAATCCCACATCTTAAGTGTCAGTCTCTAGGGTGTCTAACAACTAAGAAAATCCACAGGCTTCTTGATTTTCTTCTCCTGTAATATCTTTGACATCTACAACGCCTCTCTCTTGGAATCCAAAGGAGAGGACTCCTAAGAAGATTAGAGCTGTTACAGCATATCAATTAGTTTATAATGAGGGAACTCTAGAAACCTTTTGGTGGATATCTGGCAGGAACACAGGATGCAGGAGTCAGTATGTTTATGGGATATTTTGTGCATCTTTAAAAAAAACAGGATTTTGTGAATCAAGCACTGTATAAATGATTTACAGAGATAGCAAAAAAAAAAAAATCAAATAAATCGCTCAGATTGCATCTGAAGCATCAAAAACCCTGATGTTTGGGAAAGAATCGTTTCTGTAGTGGAAAATAGCTGCATTACATTTTCAGAAAGGTGATGTTTCTATTGAGGTGGGTGAGCCTTCTACATTTTAAAAACTTGGCACAGCATCACTGTGCTAAATTGCCGATACTCTCCTGATTTTCTTGTGAGGATTAAACCTACCCCTTTCCACTATTTTAGTGTTTCCTTGAAAACATAATGTCGGGGGGGGGGGAAGCAACAGCCAGTAGAGCAGGTTATTGGAGGTCCTTGGAATAAGGCTTCCAGAAGGAGGACCACAGAAAGCCCTTGGCTTAGGGCTGACATGAATTGTTATTTACTCAGGGTCTCGAGGGAGATGAAATTTGAGGCCAAAATGAAAGTAAGAGGTTCCTCAGTACCTAAGTTGATTTGGCTCAAACCAACCAAATCTTTTCACATCCTTCACACTTAGCGCCATGGCTGGGGAGCTGAAAGGGCTGATTTGGTCTGTATCCAGGAAAAGGAACAGGCAATACCAGCAATAATAGTAATGCAGCATGGTACTTGTGTGGCACTTACTGGGTACCAGGCACTGTTGTAAGTGATTTAAACATGTTGTATTTCACTTTATAGGAAGCCTCTTGAGTGGCCAACATTTGCCTTAAGGGAAAATTCACCTTCCGTAGACAGTGCAAACCAGGGTACAAGAACTTCACCTCCTCTCCATACCCCAGCTCCTGAGCAAAATGACTTTTAGGTAAAAATAACAACAGAGCTTTTAGGTAAAGAAATGCTTATGTCTAGGGGTGCCTGGGTGGCTCTTCACGGTTCGTGGGTTCAGGCCCCGCATCAGGCTCCGTGCTGACAGCTCAGAGCCTGGAGCCTGCTTTAGATTCTGTATCTCCCTCTCTCTCTGTCCCTCCCCCACTCGTGCTCTGTCTCTCTCTCAAAAATAAATAAATAAAAATGTTTTTTAAAGAAAAGAAATGCTGCGGTGCCTGGGTGGCTCAGTCGGTTAAGTGTCCGACTTCAGCTCAGGTCATGATCTCATGGTCTGTGAGTTCGAGCCCCACGTCGGGCTCTGTGCAGACAGCTCGGAACCTGAAGCCTGCTTCGGATTCTGTGTCTCCCTCTCTCTCTGCCCCTCCCCTGCTCATGCTCTGTCTCTCTCTGTCTCAAAAATAAATAAAAACATTAAAACAAATCTTTTTAAATAAAAAAGAAATTAAAAAAAGAAATGCTTATGTCTAATAGATATGTTCTGCTGCTGTCATTCACTGTAAATATTGGCCCAGTTCTCTAAATAATACAGGTTCTAGCCTGTTAACGAAGCACATTGGCCAAAAAGGCAGGCATTGGCTCTAACCTGCTGCGAACACCAGACACACGGGCAGCTGTAAAATGAGCTCATTGCAAAAAGATACTTGGAGGATTCTTCCCAGTTTCCTTGCAGCACTTCCAGCCCCTGAAAAGTTCGATCATGTCTTTTGTCAGGCGACCCCCAACTCCAGAGCCAATTTTGTTTTGACCTGAATCCAGAAGCACCTTCACAGCTGTAAACATTGGGGACTTAAAATGTAACCAGTTTTCCTAGCCAAAAATAGGTGATCCTTGACAGTTCTGAAGATCAAGAAGGCCCAGTCCACACACTTGCCTGTGATTTACTTACTCCAGAAATTAAAAGGAGAAAATTGCAGTACTGGCAGTCAATCTAGTGTTCATGGACATTGCGAGTTTAATTTCTCCTCTGGCTCTCTTCAGTCTCTAGCTTTACTATCTCAAGTAGAGCGATCTCACGAAAATGCCACTTTTGCATCATTATATAAGACAAAAAAATAAGCGTGTAGGAAGGCCATAGTAACATCTCTTCCCCTTATGTGATTTAGTCACGTTGGTTCCTGTAAAGTATTAACAGATTCAGACTGCCTCTTCCAACTTTTCTGGATGCTGTGTACATGCAGGTCCTTCTCTTGAAAGACCAAAATGTTCGTTCTTCCCAGAATAATAAAATAATAGTAACAATTTTATTTGTTTGCTTCATATGCTCCGACCTCTTCAGAGATGCCCACAGTATTTATGAGCATCCAGGAGTCTCAAATAAGCAGTAATGCCCACCATCAACTGTATGTCCTCCAGTCCTGTGCCTGTTAACGCATGGGATTTACTGGGCATTACTAATAATGTGCAGTGAGGGTGAATACAGAGGGAATTCTAAAGCTATGCTTTGTGCCCAGTCTTCTCAGAAACCGTTAGGTTTTTTTTTTTTTTCCTGTAGGCTGTCAGAATATATGGTCTAGAATATTCCAAAGAACAAGTGCACTCCAATCTCTGTTAATGTAAAACTCAAACTAACAATTACCTTCCCAGAATCTCCACAACAGCCAGCAGATTCATTTTAACGAGGTGGGAGGAAAGACCAGACCTGACCTTTCCCGGAAAACCTGTCCCTGCTGCCGTAAGACAGAAGTGGTGCTTGAACTCATGAGTGAATGAAAATGACCTATAAATAGACCTGGTTCCTGAGCAGAGTTGACTGTAAATATTCTTTGTGGTCGACAAAAAACCCTGTTTTCTTCCTGCCTTCTGGCTGAGGGAAGATGAGGGACAAAGGGAGTTTGGTGACCTACTCCTCACCTATGGTTTGTGCCTGTGCTCCTGCAGGGACAGCTGGTCACTAATACCATGGGGGTGGCCCTGGCCCGTCTGGCCAGTGATGTTCCTTCCCCATGGCCATGGTGATTTATTCAGGGGGCTGGCCTGTGGTGCCAGCTGAGCCGAACTAGTTCTACCCCATCCTCTCCCATCTCATGAGCCAATATGTTTGTCAGGGCCCAGCACACGTTGGCATTCAGTAAATGGTTCTTGTTAATGATGCTATTATGGTGGTGGTGGTTCTTATTACTATTAACTGGGATGTGGGGTGATGGGTGCTGAGCTACCCCATCTACCGCAGAGGCCTACTACTGGGCTTAGTTAAAATCAGAAACGTGTCAGGGGCGCCTGGGTGGCTCAATGGGTTGAGCGGCCGACTTTGGCTCGGGTCATGATCTCGCGGTCTGTGAGTTCAAGCCCCACGTCGGGCTCTGTGCTGACAGCTCAGAGCCTGGAGCCTGCTTCGGATTCTGCGTCCCCCTCTCTCTCTGCTCCTTCCCCACTCGTGCTCTGTCTCTCGGTGTCTCTCAAAAATAAATAAGCATTAAAAAATTTTGGGAATTTCAAACTGGGAAAGCATCAACTGGGAAGCTTGTTAAAATGCAGGTTAGCAGGGCCCAGCAGCAGAGATTCTAAGTCAGTGGTTCTGGGGCAGGCCCCAATAATCTTGCTTTCTCAGCCAGTATCTCATACTATTTTGCTAGAGTTGAAATGGTGTTTAGACTTGGAAAACACCAGATTATAAGAATGGCAGGACATCGATCACAAACAGATGCTTTGTGGTAGAGTTGGATGGTGATTTCTGTGAATGTGTGCATAGTCTGGACTGCATGAGGTGCAAACACATGTGGCCCTTGGGGGAGGAGACCAGTTCAGTATCAGCCAGACCCCTGTTTTCCAGGACGCCTTGTCATAAATAACTGCCTCCCTGGAGCAGGCCATGTGGATTTATGGTCCCACATTTAATTTCAACTGCTATTCATTAATCCTGATGATCTCACTTAAATTATTAAACAGTCATATTCCAATTTTGAGGGCACTAATTATATCCTCGAGAGGCTGTTATTATCTGGATGATCACATACACTCAGCCAACACCAGACTGTTTTCTCCCCACTCATCAGAATTTTATACTTTCTCAGGATTTTTTTTAGTTGCTGAGTGTGTGTGTTTCGTATGACAAGATCTCCTTGCTGAGGAGGTATAAAATGCTGGAGCAGGGGTTCTCAAATTTTGGTGTGCAGAAGAGTCACCTGCGAAGTATGTTTAGTATGCAGATTGCGGGGCCCCACCCTGCAGACATCCAGGTTCTTAGCCTGGGTGAAGCCTGGGAATCTGCACTCTGTCCAGCTCTCTGGAGATTCTGATGCAGGCGGTCCCAGGACCACCATTGGGAAACTGAAGACCCGAGAGGGTAAAGCCCTCATTCAAAGCCCTGCACCAGAGCCAGAACCCACATCTCTGGCCCCATTGTCAGGATCAAATGAGATAATAAATGGGAAAGGGCTTTGGAAAGTATTCAGCACTCTATAAATACGAGGAGGCACTATTATTTTCAAGCTGGAATGGCCTTGTGACAGAAATGGCTTGGTACTTTCTCTCTAAATTACCATAATCACCTGTTTGAGGCCCCAACCGAGCTCATAACTCTTAAGTGCAGCAGGCATGGAGGAAATTCCTCCTGAAACATCCAGTTAAAAAAAAAAAAAAAAAATTTCTTTTGATGTGAGAATGCACTTGGGTCCCTGCCTGGTCCTCAGTCAGAAGCCCCCTGCCTTCTCTTTTCTGGGGTAGACCAACATCCCGTCCAACCTGGGGACACCTGACTTCAAAGCCCTGTTCTCCAGAGTATGGATTTCTGGCCTTTCCTGGGACATTTAAAACTCACCCACGAACATTTTTTGCCCCCAAAGTGCTTCCTTGATGTCAGCCCACTTCTAACCACACTCATGGCTTTGGAAATAGAAAAGCTCAAATCAAGGCCACCCTGGTTTTGTTTCTTTCAGCTCAGTGTACTCACCTGCTTAGCTTTGTTGCAAGAGTGTCATGAGGCTAGGTCAGCAATGCCGATGGCCACCTCTGTGCTCCTGTGCCAGGTCTGCCTTGCTGTGTCACGATTAACTGGGCAGCTCTTGAGAAAGCATTTCCTCATATTGAATTAAAATCATTCCGCCCTACAACATCCGTCAGCCCGGTTTATTTCTGCCCTGATCTTCCCACGGCTCCCTCTGGGTTTTAGAAGACCCTGTTTGTATCTCCACCCGCAAGTTCCTTCCAGTACAAGATAAATTTCTAAAAAATGTGGTCGTAGAGTAAGTTCAAGAACAGACACTCCAATTCTATTCACATTTCCACCTTTATTTTTAAATATTTCTTCCACACTCCCACGGATCCTATCTCTTAGGGAGCTCTCCACATGCAAAACCTCAAGTTCAGGCATTTGCAAGTTACCCACACGCAAAATCTATTTTTAAATCTGGAAGAAATCAAGGCTTTCCACTGATGGTAAGAAGCCTAGTGTTTCCAGGCAGCACGACTTCAGAGTTTAGGGAATTTCTGCTCTACTTTCAGGAATCTCTACCTAGCCTGCACATTTTAGAAATGAGAAGTGGAAACCCACCGGGCACTGCAGTCATTCGGCTGGTTCATGACAAAGTCCTGCTCCCATTCAGGAACATCTGCTGCTGGCTGGGCACACCCCCCGCAAGCTATCAGGCACCTGCATAAGTCAGGAACACAGCCCTATCTCCCAATCCAGGCCGTTTCCAGTGGGTATGCTACTGCTGGCCCAACCATCCACTGTGCCCAAAGGGCAAGGCTACAGCGGCAGGTATAGACACCCTGGTTATGTCCCTTTTTTTTTCCCACCCTTCCCTGACTTACTGTGTGAGCCAAATGTGCACCAAAGCTCGTCCTTGAATACATTTCCCAACCAGTACAGTTGAGCATCCACCCCACTTTAGCGTTCGAGCTAGCTGCTAACACAGCACATACAGTACAGACTCGCAACAGGACTCAACAGCATTCTTAGCATCTCACAAAGGCATTGGCGCTCACGACAATTTCTTTGGATGTTCATCAGTGTCTATAGTGAACTTAATTACAAAAGCCCACCTTGACAGATCCACTTTTATGACACGATATCGACTCCCTTATAGATGATGTTGTTTTTGTAGCAGCATAAAATTGTCCTTGTGCAAATTATTTTGAAAAAAGAAACTAAATGTTAAACCTTAAGTTGTTTGGGCTTTGAATCCTTGGGTTCTCAGGACTATCTAGCTCTAGAGTCAGACAATAGGGTGACAATTGAACTAACACTTAATCTCTCTGTGTCTCAATGAGTAAAATTAGGCTACTCCCGTAAAGAGCTGTGCAGATTGATGGAGATAATTGCTTGTAGAGGGATTAGAACAGTGGCTGGTTCGGAGTGACCGAGATTAACTCTACCATAAGCGTTAACCTAGATACTATAACGTTCCTTGATATGAAGCTCTGTGTTCATCTGTCCCTTTTTTTTTTCCTTCATCCTCTTTTGTAGTTACACCTTGAAGACCCTCAAAACTTAAACCATCATTATGAATAATAATAATTTTTGACAATAATAATTAACGCCATTGCTTGTTAACATTTAATATGTGCTGGAACTGTTAATACATGATCTCACTGAATCCTATGATTGGCGTTATTGTCCTGATACTACAGATGATGAAACAGAATGAGAGAGATCAAGTTCATACAGCAAGTTAGTGGTTGAGTTGGGATCCAAACTCAAGTTTCTTTGGATCCAGGATAATACACTATTACATATTACCACCTTTGTGATAGTAGTGATAACATGTAAAGATTTAATGCCTTACGTCTTCTGATTTATTTCTCATGGATCCATTCACTCTTGGCTCCTTGACTTTGAAAATCAGGGACCAGATTGAGCCGGGACGATTATATCCACCTTTCAGAAAAACAAATGAAAAAACTGGGCATTTTTCTGCCAGAATTCCCACAGTTGATCTGCTGAGAATTTTTTTTTTCTCCCTCCAAAGCAGAGTGTGATTTTCTTTCCCTTCAACCTTCATGCCGCTGGAAAATTTTAAATTATTCAAGACACTGAAGGTTTATTATCTGCTGGAAGGCTGCAATGTAATTGCAAGGTATCATTTAAAGAGCTGTCTGTCTGTGTGAACCACCTTGTTCTGAATACCTGCTCCTTCGTAGAGCAAGAAGATGTATATTTATCTATCACTGGTGGTTTATAACTGCCTTAGATCAATCCTATTATTCTTTCTCCACGGCCAAAGCCCCAAAATAAATGCCTGGTGATGCATAGAGCATTGAAATCATTTGTGCATCATCAGTCACTTATTTCTCTTTTGCCATTTGCATCTTGATGGACAGCTGTATGTTTGAGGGATTTCATTTTCCTTAGAGACTGAATATATTGCCCATGTGTAATACCAATTTGGATATTAATCACCCCAATTAGAGAATGCTCTTTCAATTATTATATCACCCTCAAGTCTTGCTATTCGCACCATGCTCATCGTAAAGATAGAAATGCCAACTCTCATTTCATCCTTCCTTTTGACACCTGTTTCTGTACAGAGAGGTAGCCTTTCTCAGCAGTTATCATTAGCAACAAGAGAAGATGTGTTTGTATAGCAGGGTCAAGAAGATACATTATTTCTTCCTCCATTAATGCCTCATCGACTCAATGGCATTGTGGAGTAAAAAAGCTCATCAAGTGACTTTTCCAGGTATTGGTATGAGAACTAGTAGACCAGCTTTGGTTCCAGCCCGGCCAGTAAATAGCTTTGTGACCTCAAACAAATTGCATCATCTCTTTGGGTTTCAGTGTCTGCATCGATAAAGTATGGATGACTTCTAAAATCCTGTCAACCTTTAAATCCTACAACTTTAGGATGACTTTCGTCACCTCTTCCCCAGTGTTTAGAGTTAGCATTTGATGCCTTATAGTTGTCTTAATGAATATCAGTTATTTCCTATAGCCCTGCCTACCCTCAAGAACTACTGAGGTCTGGAAAAGGTATCCTTTGCCCTTTCCTTTTCCATTGGGAAATGACCCAATATCTTAATTTTCAGAAGCCCAGGTTTGGAATTTATATATTTTTCTAAAAATCTTCTTCTATACTGCATAACTCCTAGATGATTTTTACTTCTTGTCACCTCCAGTGTTTCTGTCCTTATGAGCCTTTTCCTTCCTAATTTGTTATTTCAAATAAACCTTGGGGTAAGAAATCCAGTATTAAAGTTATTCAAATTTTATTTAAAATAGGGGTTAAGTAGGTCCTAGGTGGTGACTCCAGGCTCTCGTCTGAGCCATGAGCCATGTTTAGTGGTCACACAGAGCATGAAGCCTTTAATTATAAAAGGGAATAATCAGGGAGGGCTTCCTAGAGGAGGCCTACCCGCCTAGTGAAGGGGTTCCCTGGACTAAGAGAATAGCATAAGCAAAAGCACAGAGGCAGGATGGTGTTATCAGTAATAGACTGATCGTAGTGATTTTTGGCAGACTGTACCCCTCGAGTGACAGACCTCTGCTTCTCTGCTGAGCTGGGAGCTCAGTATTTCTAGTCCCTAAGGGGACATAATCTGACAGAAGAGTCTAGGTAGGAAATGCAGTCTGGGAGGATGTAATTGAAATTCTTAAAATATCAGAATTTCCAGACATTTAAGAAATTCCAGAATGTCAATGTTTATGGGTCAGTGGGAACAGAATACTTGAAATCAGAGCTCTCTGGTCACCATAATTATCAATTATAGAAGAACCATAAGCCACAGTTGTTCCCAAACCCCTAGAGCTGTGCTAATGGAGCAGCCACCCACAACATATGGCTATTGGAGTTTAGATTAAAATTCAGTAAAGTTAAAAATTCAGGTTCTCCTTCACACAAGACACATTCCACGTGTTCCATAGGCTCACATGACTAGTGACTACCACGTAGGACAGCACGGAGACAGAACATCACAGAAAATTCTATGTGTGTGGAGATGGCTGTTTGCTGTAGTGTTGTTTGTAACAGCTAAAACCAAAGGAAATAGCCAGGAGCGTGCTGGTAAAAGTTAACCAGATGGAGTGAAGGTGAGGAGCCCCGGTTTGTAGCATTTGCGCATTTCTGTGGTAGTCACAACTCCTTTCCCTTTAGTTTTTAAGATGTGTGGACTTCTTGGAGCGCCTGGGTGGCTCAGTCAGTTGAACATCCAACTCTTGATCGCAGCTCAGGTCATGATCTCACAGTTCATGAGTCGAGCCCCGCATTGGGCTCCATGCTGACAGCGCAGAGCCTGCTTGGGATTCTCTCTCCCTCCCTTTCTCTCTGCCTGTCCCTGCTCATGCTCTGTCGCTCTCTCTAAGATAAATAAGCATTAAAAAAAAAAAAGAAAGATTTATGGACTTCTTTTATTTTTGCTTCCCTGGCAAACACGTTTTTCTTTACCTAACTAGGCAGAGGATGATAATTAGCAGCTATTTTCATGTTGTAATTTAATACCAAATACCTCAGTAGCTTTCAGAACTCAACATCAGAGCTCCTGCTAACAAGTTCAGTGCGCTCCTCCGAAGGAGCTAGCCGTGGGCTCTCGGACATGTTCACTCATCTATTCTCTCTGCTCCAGCTGGGCCAAGTAGCATCGGCTTACTGCAGTCTGGTCTACCAAGTAACTACTGCTGGCTTCCAGGCTTTTGTTGAGAGAGTTTCTGCCAGCATTGTGCAGGAACTGAGAGCTGAGAGACTGGACATCCTTCAAGGGGAGGGGACAAAACACCAGAACCTGAGAACACATTTGTAGGAATATTACTTGATTGGCTGACTTCCCCAAGTGTGCATGCAACACAAAAGGCCTTGGCTGGTCTCAGGTCACAGAAATGAGTCAGGTTCTCACAACATGCTTGCAGATGACTTTAACCACATCCATGTGGCTCAGTCTGTGGCACAGATGTCCGGCGAATTCAACACAGCCCTCTCTGATGGGAACAGTTCTGTGAGTGCTGACCAGCCCTCCTCCCCAGGTGGACATTAAGTTCACCTGCTAATTTGGGGCTCCTGGTCTTCAGCTGAGTGCTTACTGTGTGCCAGGCTCAGTACTAAGTGGTTTGTACTCATGTCTCAGTAGTAATTCACAGCCAGCCTGTGAGGTGGGGATTGTATGAGCCACATTTTGCACACGCAGACCCTGAGGCTGGAGAGGTGAAGTGACTTGGCAGAGATCACGCAGCTAGTGAGTGGTAGGGCTGGGAGCTCCCCTGAGATGAGTGGGTCCCAGGTCCTCCCCACTACATTCTGCCATTTCTCTGGTCCCTGCCCCCAGAGACCTTGCCCATCAGTCAGGCAGCAGAAGGGAATTGGCCTTGGACCTGACCCTGTCACCTGCCATTTTTCAAATTACGCCAATTACATATCTGTTCATGCAGAAGCCTGTCTAGTGGCACTTCATGCTATGAAGCCTTGTAAATGGTTAGCGTTGATTGGGGAAAGCTCGAGTTGAGTGGCAGAGACACTGGCAGGCATGTGAATGTGGGCTGACCAAATGCAGTAAGGTGATGGGGAGCCCTGAGCCCTGCCAAGTGCCTGAACACAGCCACCAAGTGACAGCTGTGCTGCCATTTAGTGTTTTCTTGCTGGATTTCAGAGGACCAAACTCCCATAGGAGCTGCTTAGGACATTTTATTTACGTTTTTGGGCTTAATAAAGCTTTGATCACACCAAAGTCTTGCGTCGGGACATAAAAAATTTCACTCAGGTAGGCAAAATGTAAACTTGTTTTAAAACAGGGGGATTTCCCGGGCACCTGGGTGGCTGAGTTGGTTAAAAGCGTCTGACTCTTGATTTCAGCTCAGGTCATGATCTCGCAGTTCATGAGTTTGAGCCCGGCGTTGGGCTCTGAGCTGGCAGTACAGAGCCTGCTTGGGATTCTCTCTCTCTCTCTCTCTCTCTCTCTCTCTCTCTCTCTCTCCCTCCCTCCCTCTCTCTCTCTCAAAATAAATTAATAAACATTAAAATATATTTTTAAATGGGATTTTCTGTCTCGAGCTCTGTCATCTGAAAGCAACACTTGGATGCAGGGACCCTCACCAGCTCTGACCTCCCCCTCTCCTGTCTGATCACTCCCTGAGCCCAGGCCTGTTTAGCTCTGGGTAACGGTGATGGCCATGAGGGCTCAACGCTTACGGAAGAGGTGTTCTTCCAAATGTATTGTTTATGTCAGAGCCTCAGCTTTCCCAGGAACTTTTTGTTTGTTTGTTTGTTTGTTTGTTTGTTTGTTTTCTGCTTTTGGTTATGGCTTTTATCTCTGTGGCCTTGGTGTTTTTGTTTGGGTTTTTTTAAGAGTGGTGGTGGTGGTCGAGGGAGGGAGGCAGGGGTTGTGAGCAAAGAAAACAATGATACCACCACTGCTGCTCCCCGAGATTTATTTAAATATCATCCCACCACATTTGATTTATTCATTCACCAGGTCCCTGGCAAAAGGTTCTTACAGGGGAAGCCCTCTCCACCTCACCCAGAGGAGTGGGACAATCTCCTGTTCACCCTTCTGGACCACGCTCAGGGAAGCCATCTCTAACCCCCGTTGTCTTGTCCTCAGGCAAGATAGCGAGGAGCCTTAACCTCCTTTCACCCTCCTCCCAAAATAACCCAGCTCATGCATAGCGCCCACCCCAGCATTTCCATGTGGACTTTCCTACTCAACTGTAAGTTCCCTGAGGCTGTGGACCATGTCTTAGTTACCCCTGCATCCCTGGCACCCCACACCATTCCAGGCTCATAGCGACATCATTAAATGCCTGTTGCATTAATGAACAGATATACAAGAGCACCTTGGAGGACTTGAATCAAGCCCTCCCGGTGCTATGTATTCTCGTCTCTCATTCTCTTCTATAGCGTCGGGACACCGTGGGTCGGGATGTGTCACAAGGTGTGTTGCACGCAGGTTGTTCTGTTACTGACAACTCCTAAAGCCCCCGTGCTCGTGAATGACTTATTTTATGCTACAAGTGCAAGCGAACGTATGGTTCTTCTTTGTCTTACTTTGCCTCCGCCCTCTCAAAAATGGGTCCTAAGCAATGATTAAGGCATTAACACTCCTTGGGAGGAGCAAGCCCAAGACGGTGAGGGTGAGGGTAAAAAGGGAGAAGGAGCCAGAAACAAGAGGCAGTTACAGCAGAGGCTTCCACCACACAGGAAGCTCCCTCGTGGGCAGGCAGGTGCTCTCAGTGGGAATAGGGGGGCCCCTCCGTAGGTTGCAGGGAGGAACAGCATCAGGGAGTAGTCCTTGCACATGGACCAGAGGAGGGGAGATTTCTCTACCTGGCATGCCCTCCTCTATTTCCCTTTGGCCAAAGTCCAGACTCACTCCCAGCCCCTTAGTGGCCACACAGAAAGCCAGATTCCATTCCCTACCGTGATTTATGTTTCCTAAGTCTCCATGTGACCCAGTACGGATGGGGTGCCCTCAGCCTCACCCTCAGAGAAAACACACAGCTTTGTGTCTAGTATCTCCTTATCATAATGACAGTCACACATTTGCTGGGCCCTGGATGGGAGAAAAAAACGATGGTATTACGGCTCGTGGAGCTCGCGGCACGGGCGTGGTGCGGGACCCCCGGTGTATCCCTGTGACCCTGTCCCTGTATGAACGCCTCCAGTCGTGGGTGCTGTCATCTGTACTTCTGTACTCCACGTCCTCCTGAGAAGTTAGGCATTGTTGTTGCTGGCCTACTTCTCATCTCCCCGACTGGATGGTCAAGTTACGGTACTGGTAGTAGATTGTGCCAAATTAGGACATGCGTGATAGAGTTGGATCCTCCTAAAGGTGCGTTGGGCGCAGACGGTCTCTCCAGTGCTCCGTAGGGCTAGGGAGCAATACAGATGAAGGGTCCGAGACAGGTGTCTGCCCTCACAGGGCACAGAGTCCGACCTGCCTGTCCACTCTCAGCCCCCAGCACCCCCCTCTTTCCTCACACGCTTCCCTCCACAGTCATTTGTACTTCTGTTTCTCTTCCTCTTCACATTCCTCGTCAGCCTCCAAGGCCCAAATGGGTCAGGTCCTTCACCTCTGAGAAGGCTTCTCTGATGCTCCAGCCCAGGCTGGTCTCCCTCTCCTGGGGTCGTGCAGCTTGGGGGCCACGCCTGCAAAGTGGACGCTCACTGTTTGGTCAGTGTGGTTCCAGGCCTGGCACTTGCCTCTGCTGCTGGAGAGTGAGCAGTTGAAGGTCAAGGGCACGGGGAGGGGAGGCAGATGCCTTGAAAGCTTGCTGGTTCTGTGAGCACTTGCTAAAAGTGATGTGTTTGAGGCAATAGCCACTACTGTGTATGAAAGAATCGATCTTTTGGTGTCCTAACTCTTTGATACCTCTCTACTCCTCCCAGCATGCATAAGTTGGTTTGCTGTCCTTTGGCAGATGAGGCAACTGAAATGCAGGTGTTTCGTGACAGACATGTCACCCTGACTCCAGACACCATCCCTCATTTCTGTTCTCACTGTAACCCAGCGAACTCAGCTATGTGGTAGTAGCCACATTTCAGGGATCAGGAAATTGAGGCCCAGGAAGAATAAATGAGTGGTTTAAGGTCATACAGCAAGTCTGAGGCCAGACTCACTCAGCCCTGGAACCCAGGTCCATACCAAGGACCACTCCCACCCCACAGATCTTTCTGGGTTGCAGACCTAGCACCTTACTGCCACCCTCAGATGTTTGGCCACAAGACTCGGAGCCTTCGTTTCCTGGAACCTCTGTTCTAATGTTTAGAACGGGAATGGATCCTGAAGTTGAATTCATTTCTTCTTTCTATGGCATCACAAAGGTGTCTCCAGCTTCAGCTTAAGAAGATTAAGTCTGCATTTACAGACCTGCCACCTAGGCCATCCCCCTCCCTCGAATATGCCGGAGGCCTTCAGCTACACACGTCTGAGATGCTGCCAGGTTCAACTGGAGACTCCCCCATGTTGCACAGATGACCCCTCAAGTTTTATGTCTTCCCACCTACACATGAGAGGAAATACATAGGGAACCCTTGAAAACTGAAGGAGCTGATGCTTATTTCAGGGTGGACAGGAATGCTGGGAGGCCTCGTTGGTGTGGGAGGAGAAAGGGCCTGGGGGAGGAATCTGAGGCGGAGCGAGCGTGGGGCTGACGGAGGGAGCGTCTGCCCATTGAAAAACCCGTGTCCTCATGCCCGTCTGTCACAGGCCCTGCCTCTCTCCAGAGCATCATCTAACCATCTGTGGAATGAGGAGAATGGCCTACCTCTGTGATTTTCTGGGTTTTTTTTTTTTCCTTTTTTCAATAGTGAAAACTTTTTTCAAAAGCAGTCTTGCCCAAGAGCCCGATGGGGAAAATAATTTAAAGTATAGCCTCCCGCCAACCCTCCAAAGGTGGGAGGAGAATCTGGCTTTCGGTCCAGGGCCCCAGTGTGTGTGGGTGAAAAACAGTGGCCTCTGTGGTTGCCAAGCTCTCGGGCTTGCAGTGAAGAAAGGTCAGGCGGTGGGCTCCCAAAGAGAGGCTTCACAGGCTCAGCTCTAAAGGACCTTGGGTCCTGAGGGACCGATTGCTGTGCCTTACACCAGTGTTTCTCCACTGAGGTTCAGTGGATCCAAGAGTTAGGGAGTTTTTTAATTGGCCTTTTCATTTTGATTTTTAATCTTTTAAAAAATTATTTTAGCAACTATAAAGATGCTGCTCTTTGCAGTGAAAATTCACACTTGGAGGTCAGTGAAACCTTGGCTGATCTGGGGCACCTGAGTGGCTGGTCAGACTTCAGCTCAGGTCATGATCTCACGGTTTGTGAGTTCGAGCCCCGTGTCAGGCTCTGTGCTGACAGCTCAGAGCCTGGAGCCTCCTTCGGATTCTGTGTCTCCCTCTCCCTTTCGGCCCCTCCCGCACTTGTGCTGTCTCTGTCTCTCTCATAAATAAATAAATAAACTTAAAAAAATTTTTTTAATTAAAAAAAAAAAGAAAGAAACCTTGGCTGATCTGGCTGATATTTCTCAAGTAAATTCCTGGGTGTGTTTATGGAGGCGCCGACAGTAGTTTGTTTCTTTTAAAGTACTGTTCATGACTTCAACTTGAGAAACTTTGGCTCAGTGCATCCCAGAGAAACTGCCCATTAAGCACATTTTGAGGAGGAAGAGGGTGTGCTGTGCAGAGCTGCCTGAAGAGGGCAGTATGCAGAGATGATTGCAGAGACGAGTGCAGGGAAAGAAAGGTGACAAATTGGTAGGTACAGCTGAGCCCATTCCTGTTAAATATAGAACCATGCAAAACATCTGTAAACATATATATATTTTTAAATGCTTGAAAGCATGAAATTTAGTGGTGGTTTGGGTAGTAGAATTACAGGTGGCTTTTATTGTCTTTTTTCTGATCCATTAAACTCCTTTGGTTTAGAGAACTCCATTTGGTAAATTACTCCTCCTTTGCTCTAGGTCATAAATTTCTGGCTTTGAAGAGTTTTATGTTCCTTTCAAGGTGCTGGATACAGCCCCACAGACCTGCTTACTAGGCCTTCAAAATAATTTTAAAATATGATTGAATTGTCAGTAGTTGGAAGTTGGGAGAATTCCCATAAAACTCTGGTACTGTGGTCCTCCTGATATCATCTCTGGGCCCGCAGCCCCAGTTGGGTTTGTGGGTTTCCATCTGGCTCATTTCATACACATCTGTCAGCTGCCTGGCCCCGGAAGCATGTCAGCCCCCGTTCTGCTCTTCATCCTAGGACCCTTGAGGCATCCCATAGGGTCTGCTCCCCCTGTGAACTGAGGACTTAGGGGTGATGACTGAGTTGAGAGAGAAGGCTTTGAGACCCTGTTTGCGCTGTGCTTTAATTACATAAGATGAATGGAGTGGGGAGGAATGGTTAGGGGAGCCTCCCCTGACTACATCCTCATTAATTGCTGAATATTGGACCCAAAGCGTCTGTGAGGTGTTGGTGCCTCTACCTAGCAGTTCATATTTCTGAAAAGACCAGATAGAAGCAGTCTTTAGCATTTCTCTCGCTGAATAAAACGCATGGAGCACTGGGAAGGAATTCTGTTGAGGGCAACTGGGTTGCCCTCTCTGGCCTCGATTACGTGAAAGAAATGGAATGTGAAGTGTTCTTTATGGGGGGAACTGTGCCTACAAAACGTGAATTGGGGAGGTAGGGTTTCCCTGGGAGCTTCAAGGCTGATGCCATTCTTCCTGGCTCGGTGTAACATTGACAGTAATAATAGCTGTGGCCGACAGTATCAATGCTCAGTCTGTCCCCAGACACTGGGCTTGCCGAACACTCCGCATACATCATCTCATTTCATTCCAGCACCCTAAGAAAGGAGGGCCTATGTTATCCCCATTTTTCAGATGAGGAAACTGAGGCTTACAGAAATTTACTGTGGAAAAGCTAGGCGTTTGACCTCAGTCGGCCAGACTTTGGAGCCGTGCTCTTAGCCGCTGTGCTGTACACCCTCTCCTGTCTTGTGTGCCTCTCCTGCCCTTTCATTTTCACTAGTGACAATGAGAATGATGTTCCCACTCTGCATCTTTTTAACGTTTATTTGTTTGTTTATTTTGAGAGAGAGAGTGAGCGCACGTGCATGAGTGGGGGCAGGGCAGAGAGAGAGAGAGAGAGAATCCCAAGCAGGCTCCGAGTTGTCAATATAGAGCCCAGCACAGGACTCGGTCTCACAAACTGTGATGTCATGACCTGAGCCAAAATCACCAGTCGGATGCTTAACAGTCTGAGCCACCCAGGTGCCCCCCCCCCCCGACTCAGCATCTTTAAGCACCCTTATACAAACATGCTGCCGTGAAGGCAGGAAAGGGATTACCACCCCATTTAACAAGGAGGTGAGGAACCGAGGCCCAGAGAGGGAAAGGGAACCTTTGTAGCGTCACATAGCTAGCCCTAATTCTAGCTCCGCAGAGCATATCCGGGACATTCTCCCCCACTGATCGTGGCCATGCCCCACCACCACAACCAAGGTCCTCCAGAACTTGTTTTCACAGACGTCTGCCTCATTGGATGTGCAGTTGTCAGAGCTGGGCACCCCCCACCCCCGTTTTCCGCCTTTGTGCATATGAGCCTTGCCACAGGAGCCATATTAATCATTCCAAGTTGAAGGTTACCAAGAAAAATATGCCAGAGTGTGACAGGCCATTAGTATTTGTGTTGTAAGGAAACCAGTAATCATCTTAATTGGTGCACACTTGGGAGCAGAGCGGGGCTCCATTCTGAAGGGTTGTCTCCTCCTTCATATACCATTAACGCATTAAAAGCCACAGTAAAAGCACCTTTCTAACCACCCTCGTCCACAGAGGCAGCTTTTACCAAGGAGCTGCATCTGGCCCCTGAAATTCTGGGCCCTCCAGGCTGGGCAAACCTTCTTCACTCACACTGGCTGGGCCAGAGTGTTTGACCCTAGGAGCGATTTGTGAGGTCAGAGCAGCAGCCCTGCCTTTGGCCCCAGCAAATTTATGCTCCATGCTGTGGTTTTGATGGTGACCAGATTTGTCTCCTAAAACAGGTGGGCTGGAGACCAAGAGCAGGCCTAGGGGAGGAGAGCCTAGTATGCCTACCCCATCCCCTTCTTCCCAGTCCCTATTCCGAATCCTAACAGGGCTCTGGGTTTTGTTTTGTTTTTTTAATTTTTTTTTTTTTTTAGATTTATTTATTTTTGATAGACAGAGAGAGACAGAGCACAAGTGGAGGAGGGGCAGAGAGAGAAGGAGACACAGCATCTGAAGCAGGCTCCAGGTTCCGAGCTGTCAGTACAGAGCCCCACACGGGGCTCAAACTCACAAACCACGAGATTATGACCTGAGCTGAAGTTGACGCTTAACCACTTAAGCCACTGAACCACCCAGGCGCCCCTGAGGTTTTGTTGTTGTTTTCAGACATTTACTTCCATGTAGGAAACATGCCCATCCTATCCTGTATCCACCCCTCACCAGAGATTCTTGAAGAGCAGGGCCTGGCCTCCTCTTTGAGAGTCTTCCTTTTGTGTAACCCCCCGAGCCAAGATTTTGTCCAGCTCTACTTTATCTAGTTTACAATATGAAAACAGCTATTTTTTGAAATAACTATTTTATTATGATATCAAATATGCCATTTAAAATATCACTCTTCTCATTCCAGCCACCTTCCTTCCTGAGATTCTCACCATTCTAAACAGAAACTGCCGGGGTGGGAATTCTACTTTGGAGGGCAACTTGGGAGGATCAGAAAATTGTAATGTGCATATTGTAAAATCTAAGAGCTCCATTTCTTGGTGTCTGTCCTAGAGAAATAATTACCATGCATGTGGTGAGGCACATACAAGGTTGCTCACCACAGCACTGTTTATAATCCTGCTGAATTAGAAATGATCTAAGTGCCTATCAATGGGGCATATATCAATGGGACATATCCCTGATATGGAATATGATGCAGCCATTAAAAGGGACTGGATCTAAATGACACGGACAGAGTTCTAAGATGTATTATAAAGTAAAAAACAAGCTGTAGAACCATTTATGTAAACACACACACCAAACGATGATGCTTTTGATACATATGTCTTCGTGTGTACAAACACATAGAAAAAGGCACGGACACATATACTCCTAATTCCTAACAGTGGTGATTTACTGAGTAAGCCCCATGGAGTAAGCCAAGACCAAAGATCTCTTTAATTTGTAGGATTTTTTGTTTTAACAAGGAGAATATGTGTATTATTTCTCATTTAATTAAAAAATAATACTGTCCTGAAGGAAAGGAGGTAGTTTGTTTACTTCATTTCCTGCAAGGTTTTAGAGATTTAGCATGTTCCCTTTCTAGACAGGGTGGGGAGGATTTGTGTCTTAATCCTTTGTAGGCTGAATTTTTGTTTCTTAGCAAAGCCTCTGTTGGATGCCCATACATTCTTAAGTGTATTTTAATTAGAAGAAATTATGAATTACCTTTTAATTCAGAAGAAATCATGAATTACTTTTAATTAGAAGAAATCGTGAATTACTTCTTCATTGTTTATTAAAGATTTATCATGGTGAGAAGACATGAGCTCTGTCTAGTTCCCTGGATACTCAACTGCTTCGGGGCTGTGTTTCCATTTCCTTGGGTCGCTCTCTCCACCTGAATGTCCTTCCCCACATTGCCACCCTGATGATTCCAGGGAAACTCTGCTTGGGAGACCCTGCTCCCCTTGGTCTCCTCCCCAGAGTAAATGTGTTCCTAACGAACTGCCATTAATCATTGCTCATGCTTCCCCTGATAAAGGTGTGCAAAGTCTGGAGTCAGACCACCCCTTACCCCTAGGTCAGGTTCCTGCTCTGCTCCTTACCGGCAGGATAGAGGACCATCCAGCTCTCCAAGCCTCAGTTTTCTCATCCCTGAGATGGAGAGGGCATCCCATGTCAAGGATCCTTGTGAGCATTAAATGAGATGACGCTGGTAGGATGCTGAGCACCGTGTCTGGCACAGAATCACTCTCACTATGTGGCAGCTGTTCGTGTCATTCTTACAGCAGAAATACCTTCCTCAGCAGACCAGGGGCCTGAGTTCGGTTCTCTTGGTTTGTGAACACCTTGCACTGTCCCTATCCAACATGAGGCTCAGTTAAATGTCACTTCGCACTGAACTGTGCAATAAGAGATATGGAAGGATGACCATCCGGATCATGGGAATGTTCTACTAAAGGGACAGAAAAGCCGCAACAGACCACAAAGTATTAAAAGAGGCCACTCTGACAGTGGTTTTCATTGATTTTTGCATATCTGATTTTCAGTGATTTTCAAAATGAGCACATTTTACTTCTCTAATTTTTATTTTTATTATTTTTTTAATATGAAATTTATTGTCAAATTGGTTTCCATACAACACCCAGTGCTCATCCTAACAGGTGCCCTCCTCAATACCCATCACCCACCCACCCCTCCCTCCCACCCCCCATAAACCCTCAGTTTGTTCCCAGTTTTTAGGAGTCTCTTGTGTTTTGGCTCCCTCCCTCTCTAACCATTTTTTTTCCTTCCCCTCCCCCATGGTCTTCTGTTAAGTTTCTCAGGATCCACATAGGAGTGAAAACATACAGAATCTGTCCTTCTCTGTATGACTTATTTCACTTAGCATAGCACTCTCCAGTTCCATCCACGTTGCTACAAAAGGCCATATTTCGTTCTTTCTCATTGCCACGTAGTATTCCATTGTGTATATAAATCACCAAAAAAAAAAACTTCTCTAATTTTTAAATGCCCCACTCCCAAGAGGGAAGATGTGGTAACCCACAGGAATGGGGTGGCAAAGGGGGGATAGCCAGGCACTGTGACAGAACCGAATAGAGAAGGTGCTGAGGAGGCAGGGGGCATTGCTGGCACACCTGGATTTTACCACCTGGTTTCTGGGTCATGCCATTCAGCTATGGCTCTGCCTCTCAGACAGCCACCTGGGCCCTGCATGGGAACAAGATGCCTCCCCAGGGGGCCTTGGCAGTGGGCATCGGAGGGGTGTGTGTGTTTGAGCACGAGTTAACAAATCAGACTACATGGGCATAGAGTGACTCATGGACAACCAGAGGACTGGAAAAATCTTCTGTGTGGCACCGGTGTATGTTCAGAACGCACAAAACTCCCAGGCTGCATTGCCTCACACAGACCCACGTTGTGAGTTCCCTGGGAGGCAGCATTCCATGTGCTTTCTGGCCCTTGACAAATAAAGCAAATACAACATTGAGAAGTAAAATTTGCTCACAGCTGGGGCAAGGAGAAAATTACAGGAGTAGATGAAATAGGCTAGCCCTCGTGAAAAGAAAAGCATGTTCTCTATGCAAATTACTAAGTGCCTATCAGGAGTCCTCACATTAAAGGCTTAGGTCCTCAGAACTGGATTTTCACCATTTTAGAGCTGGCTGTATGGACAGGCATATCATCTTGTAACCGTAGAATCACACAATCCTAGTGCTTGGCGGGGCCTTCAAGGCCATGTATTCTTTCTCCAACATTTGAGTCTTTTCTCTGGTTTGTATAAGTTCAGCATCTCATCAAATTCTTCTCGTGGTGGACAACTCACTGATGAGCCATCCCTTCCTGGGAAGCTCTCACTGTTAGAACATTCTTTCTTTATGTTGAGCTGAACTGCAACTCTGAAAATTTTGTTTCCCGGTTCTGGTCCTTTCTTCTGAAGGCACACAGCCTGGTGTCAGAGACAGGGCATGAGCTACAGAGTCAGAGAGCCTGGTTGTTGACTTCTATGTGTACTGTTCAGTGAAAAAAAACAAAAACAAAAGAAAAAAACAGGTTTCAGGAAAAATAAAAAAGCTCAAAAACTTTAGAGACTGGATGAGAAGTACACCAAGCTGTTGAGTGGCCATTGCTGGTGGATGGGACAAGACTGGCTTGTCATTCAGATGTTCCTTTCCTCCATGATGGTTCAGAGAGGTGGCTCAGTCGGTTAAGTGTCTGACCCTTGATCTTAGCTCAGGTCGTGATCTCACTTGTGAGACTGAGTCAGACTCCACGCTGACAGCTCAGAGGCTGCTTGGGATTCTCTCTCTTCCACTCTCTCTGCTCCTCCCCAACTTGCATACATGCGCATGCACACTCTCAAAAAAAATAAAATAAAAGGGTTTTTACAACAAGTGTATCACATTTAGAATCACAAAAAGTAGGGGCGCCTGGGTGGCGCAGTCGGTTAAGCGTCCGACTTCAGCCAGGTCACGATCTCGCGGTCCGGGAGTTCGAGTCCCGCGTCGGGCTCTGGGCTGATGGCTCAGAGCCTGGAGCCTGTTTCCGATTCTGTGTCTCCCGCTCTCTCTGCCCCTCCCCCTTCATGCTCTGTCTCTCTCTGTCCCAAAAATAAATAAACGTTGAAAAAAAAATTAAAAAAAAAAAAAGAATCACAAAAAGTAGTAAAGATTTTTCCACTTTTGAAAGAAAAAGAATATCCAAAACACTTTATATCCAAAAATGGAGTCCCCTGTATCTGTTGTGTTTCTTTCCCTGCAGGCTGTATGAATCTTTGGGGTATGCCCTAACAGGATTCAGTGCAAGTGTCTGCCCACGAGAAATGGCCTTAAACATTAACCAGAAAAACCAGTGACTGCTTTAGGTCCTGCCTGCTCTGCCCCAGGGCCTTTGCATTCGCCGCTCTCTGTGCAGAAGCTTATAATCAGTTTGTGTTATATTGCCGGGTGGTCACATCTGCAATGCAGCCATCTCACAAACAGACATGGATGTGATAGGCAGAGATATACCCTTTGGTAAGTGGGGAGTGATGTGTGAGTGGGAACTTCATGCGTGGTCAGTTCATTGATGAACATCCTGCTGTGAAGATGACTTTGGCTTCCTGATGTTACCTCCTATGTTTAGAAACTCACAAGTGAATACCTGGATGACAGGGACTCCCAGATATGCTTGACATCTTCCCATGGGTGACCTGTTGAGTCCTCTGGAAGCATGCTTTGTGTATAGACTTAAAAAAAATAAAGGCAGCAAACAACAAGGAAAGTATACCAAGTCAGGATGGTTCACCAGATGTCGGTCAGCCCCTGCCAAATTGCAGGTGTTGTGAGGCATGGGGAATACGTCAGTCTTGGCCCTGCCCTCAAGAAGCGTGGTGCCGGGCAGAAAGACACAAGTCCTGACCAAAACGTGCAGGGAATGCAAAGAGAGCTGGGGTCAGAGCGCGCACTGTACTTGGTGAGCCTCAGAGGAGAACACCGTTTACACAGATGATAATCCAGGAGCACTGTGAGCTGAGCACCGAGGGAAAAATAGGATTCTCTGAGACAGAGAAGCAGAGAAGGATGCTCTGAGCTGAGAGATTTGCAAGAGTAAAGGAGTGAAGGCAAGAAATTACTCAGGTGGTGTCTGCAGAGAAAGGATCAGTGCCGGGTTGAGACGGGAGATCGGAGTGGAAACGTGGGCTTTGGACGTTGCCAAGAGGTCTGGGACGTCACCAGGTAACATCAGTAGGCCTGTGCTATACCAACAGGGTGGATGGGATGAGAGACGAAGGATTATAGACCAGAAGGCCTGTGTACCCAGATTAATTTCTGATGTGGGAGTTCATGTAAATCGCTGAAGATCCCACGGTTCCTGTGCTGGCACTAACCAGGGAGGAAGCAGGGAGGGAAGAGGCGGGATGAGAAGTCTGCAGGACTCTGCAACACAGAGATTTCCAGAGAGCCCGGGTTGGGTTGGGGAATTCGGGGAAGAGGGGCGGCAATATTTAAGAGGGGTGGTAAGGAACGCTCTGACACATGTTCAACTTTCTCTTCCTGTGTACTGAGCAGGAAAATCTCCCCCAGGAGAATACTTTTGCCCTTTAACAAATATGAAACTGACAGGCTGACACTGTTGTGAAGTGGAAGAATTTTTTTTCTTTTTTATTAACACCTTAAACGATAGGCATGGAAGCGGGCACCCTACGTGAAACACATGTTGCTCTCCAACACCTGACAACCTGACATAATTTAAGAGCAGCTACCAAGAGCCCATGGCCCTCGAACTGCCCATGAATCTGCTTCCCTGGATGGGCTCCAACTGGGTGAAAAACTGGGGTGGGCCAAGTCCAAGGGACCCAACCTTCTCTTCTCATTTGTACCCGATTGGTGGGGAGTCGCTTCCAGAAAACAGGGGAGGCTGTAATTAACTTGACTGTGGTGTTTTCTGGAGTGTTTTTATTCGTCATCTGATTATTAAACAGATTTATGGCCCTGCCCACCCGCTGAAAAAGAAGCAAGGCATTTAGTTGAAATTAAAAGTGCAGATAAGGCTGCCTGTTTAGATAATAGCATCTCTTTTTTAATAGATTACTCATCTTCTGCGAAATCAGGGAGAGGAGTTAATTTGTGTGATGAAGTGCTTTCTATTTCTGGGAGCTAGCTGGTGGATGTGATTGCTTGAGGAAGGAGCATAATTCATTCTTAAAATCACCAAAGGCATGTTCAAGCCACACACCTATGCCCCGAGGAGTCAGGTGATTTGTAATGTGATGTCGAAGAACCGAGAGGCTTGTGGTTTCAAAGCAAATGTTTGGGGAAGGTGTACAATTTGTCTTTCGGGTGGAGGTCCGCTTCCCGTTCGTCCTCCGAAAGGTGCCAGAGCGATAAACTTCACTTGTTCCTCTAAGCCATCTGACCAGGCGGCCACTGATTAAAAGGGACGGTGAAGACAGACAGACTTGGGCTTGAGTTCCAGAGAAATCACTACTAGCTAGGTGACCATGGGCAGTAGCAGACCCTCTATGGGTCTGTTTCCACATCTGTAAAGTAGGGGTAACCCTCGGGGGGTGGTGGTGAAGGATGTGTGGGGGACGGAGCCAGCCAAGTGCCCAGCAGTTGTACGCCCGACTTGGCTGTCCTCGGCTTCTGGCTTCTGCTCCAGGGACTCACTCTGTTTCCACCCTGGACGGAGAGCCCCCTGAAAGAATCCACGTGGGCACAGGTGTCAGGGAGGACTTCCGGCTTTACAGAACACTTGCTGGGAGAGGCAGAGAAGGAGTTTTACATCACATCCTCCATAGCAACCCACTTACAACTCTCCCCAGACATTCCTGTTCTCCCAGGGCCTCTGGGACACATAACACCCAGCCTTACTGGTTCCCTGTCCTCCTCCCTCAGTTTTCCCCCTAGAAACGTATTTTGTTACTGGAACGTGCCCATGAGCATTTCACCCAACCTTCTCTTCCTCTGTCTCCTCTCCTCTTGCCGACTACCACTCAGCACAGCTTACAGACACGTGCAGTGTTCTCTCCCAGGTGAACTCTCTCCCCTCCCCGGGTATGTGCTGACTTTTCCAGGAATACCTGTTTATCAAGGGAAGATCGTGCTTTGTTGGGGTTGGAACTCTGCTAGAAGTTGTTCACTGTTTTAGCAAATTACCTCGCCAACAAGGGTGCTGCTCTCGGTACTTGGGGTGCCAGACCACATACCTGCACTGACCTGTTAGGTGCACTGAAATGTAAACCAGTATAGGACACTCTTAAGTACAAGCATTTGGCTACTTCTCTGTCTTCTTGTAGTCAGCCCAAGCATTTACATATTGAAACACAAGTTATTCTATTATTGTTCCTTTATACAACAGTTGGGGCATTACATATAATGTTATGGCTAATGCAGACTATATTACTTATGAATTTTATTTTAGGATATTAAAGAGGACCATACAAGATAACTGTAACTTCAAAGGGGGTGGGGCGCCTGGGTGGCTCAGTTGGTTAAACATCGGACTCTGGATTTCGGCTCAGGTCACGATCTCACAGTTCGTGGGATGGAGCCCTGTGTCAGGCTCTGTGCTGACAGCGTGGAGCCTGCTTGGGATGTTCTCTCTTCCTCTCTCTCCCTTTCTCTCTGCCCTTCCCCTGCTTGTTCTCTCTCTCTCTCTCTCTCTCTCTCTCTCTCTCTCTCTCTCAAAATAAATTTAAAAAAAAAGATAACTAACTTAAAGGGACATTGAGTAGGATAGGGTGGAAACCACTGATTCAAAAGGTGAGTCAGCCAGATGTTGAAGGTATGTTGGCTTTTGACAAAGAGTTCGGGCCCAGTTCCCTCAGATCTACTGTGTCCTTCTGTATTTTCCAGGCTGCAGAGATGTTAGGGTCCACACATGCTAAAACCCCGATACACATGTTTTCCTAGCAGCTCTTATGGTGAGAGTAAGGACACCTAAAATATGTTCTTTGAAGTCTTTGGCCAGAGAAAAGTGGCCACTTGGGAGTAATAACTTTGTCTACCCTTGTGGTGCTCCAGAAATCTCAAATCAACTTGTAGGAGTTCTAGTGATGGCCTCCTGAGATAGGCAATGCAGTATCAGTCCTATTTACAGAACTGGACCTTGGGTACATTTTCTCAGAATCTTGGCTGTCTTAACAATAACAACAATGGGTACTGGGCAGGGAGCACTGGACTCTGGTCGGGGGCCATAGCCAAGGACTTCAGGACCAAGTGAGGCATCTTTTTTAACATTGGAGGTTTCAGACTGTACCCCAGACCAGGGTTTTTCAGATTGTACTAGATGGAAGGTCATGAAATCAGTTTCAGGGATCATGACCAGTTTTTGAACAAAAGTGAAATCCAAGAGGCCAGAATAGGAATATGTATGTGTGTGTGTGTGTATATAGATAGATAGATAGATAGATAGATAGATAGATGCATCACACCTTGTATTTCGGTTATATGTATGTGTACCAGGTCAAGATGTAAAATGTATTCTTTTTATGGGTCACAGTCAAAAGATTTGAAAGCCACTATTCCCAGGCATACAGAATGTCTGTGAAAAACAGTTCCCCCAGGGATTCTTAGGGTTAAGGTTTGAGGCCCCTTGCTGTCTACCTATCGGGAGGAACATTTGTTTGTCAGATCTCTCACTTGAGGCAAGAGGAGGGTTGCGCAGGTGAAGGAGAGGCCAGGCCACGTGAGTCTGAGGAAGAGAGTGGAGAGCACCTGAGCCCCTACCCATCGCTTTCATAGTGTCACTGAGGCCAGCAAATAGTCTTGCATTCCTTGGAGAACTTCAGTTTTTCTGTTATTCTAGCAGGAAAACTGAGCTTCTATTCTCATCATTCAGAAATCCTAACATGATTGTGATGGCCTAGATTCATTTCCCTCGGCTCACCTTCTGCAGTAGAAGTTAGATTAGTGTTTTTCTCAAACGCTAACTTGTACAGGCGTCACTCGGAGAGCTCATTAAAATCCAGGTCACTGGGTGCCCCCTCATCTGAATCAGGAGGTTTAGGGTAAGGCCTCAGAATTGGCAACTCTAGTAAGCTCCTGGGTAATGCCAATGTAACTGGTCTGGGGTCCACACTTTGTAAGCCACTGTGATAGATCATCAGAAAAGAGTGTGCCCAGCATCATTCCCGGCACCCAGCAGGGGTGCAGCACACGCCTTCTTGATGAAACTGAACTGAGTTCTGTCCGCCGAAATGCCTTCGCTAAGGTACAGCTGGTTCTCTGCTTCCAACAGTGCACAAATGGCTGGTGGACATTCAATAATTGTGTGCTTGATGTGGGTGAATTGTATGGGATGTGAATTGTGTCTCAAGAAAGCTATTATCAAGAAGAAGAGGCGGGCAGGAAGGAGGAAGGGGAAAAAGAAATGGCTGGTTTTTTAAAACCAGCTATCAAGAGTGTCTGTTATACCTTAGACTGCCTTAGGAGAGGACCCCCATCAAAAGAGAATGACACAGGGCTTTGAGCTGAACTCTGAGGCCTCTTTGGCTCTGCCACTCTGAAGTTCCTCCCAGAACTCAGAGCCAGAACACGTATTCTCTCCTGAAGGACTGGTCTGTTTTCCTTTTCCAAGTGGCGAATGATGCTTTAATGCCTGTGCATTTCACCTGCGAAAAGCCACATCCCGGTGCAACCACAGCTTTCTTTCCCAGCCTCTCTGTTTAATTTTCCTGCTATTTATATTCACCTGACTGTAAGTTTTGTCAGCAAGTGAAAGCCCTTGACATCCCAGGGAATGGGAGACAGGATTGAGGTTGTGGGATTGGAAGCATACCCACCAGGCAGAATGGGGAGACTGGGGGCATCGAGGGGGTGATGTAGTTTCATAGTTAATTATGTCAGAAACACTCGGTGTGACTTCTGCCTGTCACCTACTAGCTATTTGGACCCAGATTAGTGTAAAACTTTTCTAAGCCTCAGTTTCCCTGTCTAAGGTTATTAACAGTGCCTACCAAGTAGGGTTGTTGTGGGAATGAAATGAGACAATACGTATAAATGACAGCACTTAACCTGGGCCTAGATGCACACTGTGAGCACATGACAGAAATCATGACAATGACGATAAGGGTCCACCTCATCTTAACAGTTTTCCTTTGGCTAGAAACACCTGAGTGTCACAACAGGACAAAGGTGACATTTCTGACTGCTTTGTTGCCCACCCTCCTCCAAATAGATTGGCAGTGCCTTAGAATACACGGTCTAAGACTTAGGAGTGAGTAAGTCAATCCTGGAAACAGATGAGCTATGACACTTTAAAAGCTGGAAGCCCAGTGGAGCTGAGACATGACGAGACCCAGAACACCTACAGCTTCCAGAAGCCAGTCAGGATGTGTGGAGGGCAGCCTCTCCCGCCACAGCCTCTGCATTATTAACAACCCCGGAGGCCAGAGAACCAAGTGACAGGGACGATGCTGATTTGTCTGGTTTGTAACTTGTTCCCTACTTCCCTTCTCCTCTTCCTCCTCTTCCCTCGAGGGCCTGTCCCCGGGGCCCTCTCCCGCGTGCTCTGGGCCCCGCCAGAGTGTGGGACACAAGAGCTCCTTTATTTTTCGTGCTTCTCAGCAGGTGTCTCTGCAAGCTTTGATGGCACCAGCAGTCGAAACTCAGGTATTCTACTTGGGAACTGATCTGATTGCACACAGCGCTGGAGTAAAGATCCCTGAACAAACCGAACTGGATTTGAGTCCCGTCTAAACCACTTACTTTGCTGGCTGTGTTAACCTTGGACCAGAAACACCATCATCTGAACTTGACTTCCCTCATCTTGAAATGAGGATGATGAACCGTGACCTGCTTCCTTCACAGGGGAATCAGATCAAATCAAACCAAACCAAATGAAAGAATGGTGGAGGGAGGTGTGTGGGTTCAGCATGGATTCGCAGACACCTTTGGCTCCGCGTGAGGCATGTGGGGTACACGGGCAAGCAGAGCAGTCACGGGGCCCACCCTCCTGGAGCTTAAAGTGGGCGGGAGACGAGTAACTCCGCGAATGCAGAACGATGGATGACCTCAGCTGAGGGGCATGAAGAACACGTCCCAGGGCTCTGCTACAGTCTGCCCTAGGGACCAGCTGTGGTCTGAGAGGTCATCAGAAAGGCTTTTGTGATGAGTCGAAGTTTGAGCTGAGAGCTGAAGGATGCGCAGGAGTTCACTGTGGGGGGATGGGAGGAGCTCAGGAACTTGGCAACCCAGGTGGAAAGGCCAGCTTGGACAGGCAGCCTGAGGCAGAAGGGGCCATCTTGGGGCCCTTTGGACACCTGAAGGAAGACGGCGTGTTGGGGGCAGCAAGGAGGGGACCAGCCAGGCACACACAGCCCTGTCACCCCCAGTAAGGATTTTGGACCCTCTTCCAAGAGCCATAGGAAGCCGTTGAAGGGCTTAAGCAAGGCACTGGAAGGGTGACGAGAGGCAGTTTACTTCTCTTTTCAGACACCACCTGAACTGCATGCCGGCTAGACTAAAGGGGGACAGAGCGGAGCAGGGACAGCAACCATGGCCACTGTACTTGCCCCTAAATTGTACAGTGCTCCAGACACAGGACAGCAGTGGCCTGGACTGGGGCCATATTCTTGCAGTGTCACCGTTACAATGCCCGGGTGAAAACCTCACCCTTCTGTCTTAGTGTCCTAGGGCTGCCTTAACAAGGTACCACACACTAGCGGGCTCAAAACAAAACAACACAAACGAATCAAGTTTATTCTCTTGCAGTTCTAGAAGCTGGAAGTCCAAAATCAAGGGGTCAGCTGGGCCATGCCCCCACAGAAGGCTCTACCTAATGATCCTTCCTTGCCCCTTGCAGGCTTCTGGTGTTGCTGGCAATCCTCAGTGTTTCTTAGAGTGTTTCTGTGTCCATTATCACATGGCCTTCTCCTCGTGCATCCAAATCTCTGTCTTATAATGGACACCGGTCATTGCATGAGGGCCCACCCTTAATTTGATGACATCTTCAGAGACTCTGTGTCCAAGGAGGGTCACATTCACAGGTACTAGGGGCTAGGACATCAACATATCTTCTGGGGGGACTCTGTTCAACCTGGAGAGGGATTGTTCAACCTGGAGAGGGAGAGCCGTTGCTCCCTGGGCTACAGCCCAGCAGGGAGAACCATCCACAGAGACCTAACTCCCTTGAGACTGGATAAGATGGAGAGGCTCCCATTTCTTTTAAGTTTATTTATTTTTGAGAGAGAAAGAGAATGAGCAGGGGAGGGGCAGAGAGAGAGGGAGAGAGAGAATCCACGCTGGCAGCACGAGGCCCGACCGGGGAGGCTTGACGCGGGGCTCTATCTCACAAACCATGAAATCGTGACCTGAGCTGAAATCGGGAGTCAGATACTTAATCGACTGAGCTACCCAGGTGCCCCAGGAGAGGCTCCCTTTCAACACAGGAGCCAGGAAACCTGCAGGCCCCAGGGAAGCCTGTGTGTGCGTGCGTGCATGCGTGTGTGTTCAGCATGGCACGTACAAGTATTTAGGGGTGACCCAGGAAGCACAGGCCCTGGTTCTGGGCCTCACTCAGACCTCACTGGCTGAGAGACTCGGGGCAAGACTTTCTCTTCCCTGGGCCTGTCTCCTCTCTAGTTTTTTTTTTTTTTTTTAATTTTTTTTTTAACGTTTTATTTATTTTTGAGACAGGGAGAGACAGAGCATGAACAGGGGAGGGTCAGAGAGAGGGAGACACAGAATCTGAAACAGGCTCCAGGCTCTGAGCTGTCAGCACAGAGCCCGACGCGGGGCTCGAACCCACGGACCGCGAGATCATGACCTGAGCCGAAGCTGGCCGCTTAACCGACTGAGCCACCCAGGCGCCCCATCTCCTCTCTAGTATTGCCGGAAATGATACCTGTCCCACCCTCCTTGTAGTGGCTTTCAGAGGAGTCCAACAAGGCCATCAACAAGTATTTCCTGAGAAGATGCTGTGTGCCTGACCTTGAGAGAACTCGGTGGGAGTGTTCTCGGGAAAGGGCCAGTGGGAGCTGTCCTGTCCTCCCATGTTAATTCCCCAGCTTTTCTCATCCAGCAGCAGGATGATTAAGAGCACAGACTCCAGTAGCTCCCAGGGGCAGGAGCAGAGATGAAACTAGAGTGTCCAGGAATTGATAATTCCCGAAGCTGGGTGATGGGTCGATGGGTGTCGGGGGGGGGGGGGGGGTCCTTTATTCTATTCTACTGTTAATATGTTTGAAATGATTCCTAATTAAAAAAAAAAATGTAACAAAGAAGACTACAGCCTCTGGAGTCACGCTGCCTGGATTTAAATCCAAGACCTGCTGCTTACTAACTGTGTGGACCTGGGGAGAGTTACTTAACTTCTCTGTGTCCCAGTTTCCTCTTCAGTTAAACAGGGATACTAATGGTGAGCTGCCCCAGGGAGTGTTTGTGAAGATTAGATGAGTAAACGCGCATAAGGCCCTTGGGTTAGTGCCTGTACGGCTGAGTTCTCAACACAGTTACAATGCCTTACAGAAACCAGGCACCAGAGAACGATGTGTGACTGAGCTCGAGTCATCAGGGGCACCTTCACAGAACCACACAGTCAGCCTTGCAGTTCCCCTCGGTCATACCTGCTGCTTGGCTTTGTCTCAATTTGGATTTCCTGCAAACTGCGGCAGGATATGAGTGCAAGTAGTTGTTTGGAGAGGAGACTTCGAGAAACACCAGCAAGAGAGTGAGGCAGTGAGAATGGGAACAGATGGCCTGTGATGGCACCAGAGCGGGCAGCTGTGCACGATCCCATGGGTGGCCCTGGGATCCAGCACAGAGCAGGCGCTCGGGGCTATCCCACCCGAGGGGGCGCAGAGCCCGGGGCAGAGGCAGGTGCCAGCAAGCTGGTAGCCGTGAGAACAGATGCTGAGGGGGTGTGGACGGGGCACGCAGAATCCACCTGTGAGCTCTCTCAACGGCTCTTCTGACACCTGCTTAAAGCCTTGCCGTGACGCGGCTTCCCTTCAGAACGAACCTCACTCCAAGCTGGATGGCCCTGACTTACCATTAAATGAGGGGTTATAAGGGCAAGAGCACTTCAGTATTGGTTTTCAGTCAGAGCAGCCCCTGGAATAGGAATGGTGAGTGTGTGCCGTTAGGACTGCTGCCTCCTTGCTGCTTCAGGGGACACCTCTCTTCTCAGTCCTGGCACTTTTTTGTTGTTTGTTTATTTTTGAGAGACAGAGAGAGAGAGCATGAGCAGGGGAGGGGCAGAGAGAGAGAGAGACAAAGAATCTGAAGCAGGCTCCAGGCTCCGAGCTGTCAGCACAGAGCCCGACACGGGACTTGAACTCACGGACTGTGTGATCATGACCGGAGCCGAAGTCGGACACTTAACCGACTGGGCCACCCAGGCGCCCCTCAGTCCTGGCATTTTTATGCTGAGCCAGAATATAGCCTCAGAGCCTTTCTTAATATAGCTTTAGGTATCCATTATAACCCATTAGCTTAGGCACTTCAGTGAAACCTGTTTTCCATCCCTGCCCTAGTGCTTATGAAGCTGGGGCTCCCAGGGTGGAAGACGCCGTGTTGCTGTATGATTCTGGGCAAGAACACATTTAACTTCTCTGGCCCTCCCCCATCCCCCTCTGGCCGGATCCAAGGGCCTGAGAGCAGTGAGGCAGAGGTGGAGTTTGTTCGGTACAGTAGGAAGAGCCTGCTCTTTGACAGTCAGGCTGGGTTGTAGACCTTGGCTTCATCATTTATGAACTGTGTTCCTTGGGCAGGCTCCATTTCCTGCTCTGAGCTTCGTGGTATCGTCTGTAAAATGGGGTCGTAATACCCCATCTGTGGTGGTATTGTAGGTGTCAGAGATTACATGTATGAAGCAGGGAGCTCCACGTGTGGGCAGGGGCTCAGTAATTGTCCCTTAGAATTGTCATCATCATGACCATCATCATCTTCATCCAAATCCTCTTCCAGCTCTCCAATTCTGTGACTTCAGGGAACGTGCTCATCCAAGAAGACAGTGTGGTAAGAGAAGGCAACAGCCCTGATTTTGTGTAAATGCATTTCCTGTTAAGGACAGGAGGCACATAATTGCCCCTAAATAATTGCTCCAACTTTACCACAAGCTGTCAAAAGGCCCTAATTGGTCGATCTGTAATGACTGCGGCCATCTGCGTGCGGGGTGATTTAGCGACGGGACTCTGCCCGAGCCGGGCCCTCGATGATTAGAGCCAGCCAGGGTGATATTTCACCCTCTGATGGGAGTAGTGGTGTGTGGGTGAAGGAAATTATCTCATCCTTGTTTTAATGACCTACCAGTTGAACCCAGCCAAGAGGCAGCGGTGGTCACAGACAATGACTATGGATTTTTCTTTTTTTTTTTTTTTTTAAAGATAGTGTTCCTGCCCGAACAGCAGCATATCTGGAGCATGATCATGCCTCTTGCTATCTTGTTTCACTGCCCAAGAAAGTCTCTTTTGGAAAGATTTAGTCCCTCAATTAGGGCAAATTGATTTCTGCTTTCTACAGAGTCACTGTTCCAAAGAGAAGTGGTAAAGGGCAGGAGGCGCCATATTAATCTTGGCAGGCAAGCAGGAAGGCGGCCCAGAGTATTTTTCAGCCTTCCAGCCTCGGCTTATACATGTGGAGATCATCTTTTCTCTGTATATCTTTTAATTTTTCCGACCTCCAAGATGCCAGGGGATACAACACAAAACACACTTCAGGTCGTGGAAGTTTCTGGAGACTTCCGTCGAGCCACTGGAGCAGTGTCCTGTGCAGAAGTGGTTTTAAGTGGCACCTGAGATGATCTCAGTTGGTTCAGAGACTTTGCATTAGGCCGCATTGAATCATGTGGAGAGTTTTTCTCTTTCCAACTCCCGTCTGTGTTTTCTGGTTACCTCGGATGGAGAGCCTCGGTTGGTTTCCCGTGTCTCCCTTCTTGACAGAGAAGCAGACCGTGAGCTCCCAGTGTGGGAGGGAGGGGCAGGAAGATCTGCCTAAGATTGAGTCACATTGTTTTATTTTTATTTGTTTCGGTTTTTCATTAACTCTTGATTCCATTTGGTATCAATTTTCCATTTATGATGTTTATTTCCCTTTAAAGTAAATGTAATTCAGTAATTTTTTTTTAATTTAAAAAGGTGAGTTGATTTAAAAAAAACAGATTAGAGTGGGATAGTAGAACTGGCAAAAAAAAAAATCGGAGCATATGACTGTAAGAGCTTGGGGAAACATAAAAAGGGGGAAACATCATGTCTCTATAGAAAACCTCGCGATTTACTGGCTATACAACCACAGGCGAGTTTCTTAGCTTCTCTGAACATCCGTTTTCTCACCTGTTGGGTGGGAAGAAGCATGATGTAGAGTATGATTTTATGAACCAAGCGAGATAAAATGTGTGCAGCTCCTTTGCAAATTATAATCTGCTTTATGTGACAGTGAAAGTGAAACATTTCTGTACGGAGTTAGAAAATTAAAAGGGTCATTGGGCTCTGAACCAGGCAGCCAGGGGACCCTGGTTTGAAACCCAGCCCTGCTGTTAAGTGTATGTCAAAGGTGAGTCCTTCCCTTCTCTGGACCTCAGCTTTCTGTCTACAAAATAAAGAAACTGAACTACTCTAGCGGTTTCCAGGCCTGGCTGTGCATCAGAATCTCTTGTGGGTCAAGTGAAACTAAAAACGCTGGTTGCTACCCCAGGCTTAGCAGGTCACAGTCCCCTGGGATGATGCCCAATGCAGCTGCATTTATAGCCGGCTCACCAGGTGATCCGAATGTGCTCCCTGATTTAGGAGGGCCCTTCCAGCTCTAACCCCAGATGCAGTGAATTCAGAGCAGCCTGGGTTAGGAAAGGTGGTCACCTGGTAGCTCTGGTCATGTGCTAACTGGGCTTCCATGAAGCCTGGGTCCTGGGCCCTAGAAGACCCGGTCCAAACCGTGATTCAGGGACAGCACCAAGGCCCAGAAGAAATCAAGGATGGGCCCACTGTGCCAGACATGAGAGCCCTGTTCTCCTGATTTTCAGTTCAATTTTCCCAGCTGAGACAGAGAGTATTATTTTGGCTGTTGATGAACTTCAAATGATCATACACTGAGTTATTTTTTGTGTCTGGTTTCTTTGGCTCAACATAGTAATTTTGAATCATCCATGTGGTTGGGTACACTAAAATTTGCTCCTTTTGTTGCTGAGTAGGGAATCTATTGTATGACTCTACCACGATTCATTTATCCCTTCACCTGTTGCTGACCTTTAGGTTGTTTCTAGTTGGTACTATTATGAATAAAACCACTGTGAAACATTTCATTGTTTTTCCAGGTTTATGTTTCTGTTTCTCTAAATACCTACAAGTGGAATTGCTGGACATAGGACAGCTGCCTCTTTACCTTTGTAAGAAGCAGCTTTTTCAAGTGGTTGTACACTTTGTATTCCTTCCAGCAAGGAATGAGTTACAATTGCCCACCTCTTCCCCAGTACCTGATATTGTTCCTGTCTTTACTTTTTGCCATTCTGGGGAATGTAGTTTTTAATTTTGTTCTGTTTTGTTGATGGTTAGCATTTTTTTTTCTTTTTGAATTTTTATTTAAATTCTAATTAGTTGAGGCACCTGGTGCCTCAGCTGGTTAAGTGTCTGACTTTTGATTTCAGCTTAGGTCATGTCACAGCCCTAAAGTCAAGCCCCACATCGAGCTCCATGCTGAACGTGCAGCCTGCTTCCTCTGCCCCTCTCCCACTTGCACGCATGTGCTTTTTTCTCTCTCTCTTTCTCAAATAAAAATAAATAAGTAATTTTAAAAATAAACATAGGGGCGCCTGGGTGGCTCAGTCAGTTAAGCGTCCAACTTCAGCTTGGGTCACCATCTCGTGGTCTGTGGGTTTGAGCCCCGCATCAGGCTCTGTGCTGACAGGTCGGAGCCTGGAGTTTGCTTCGGATTCTGTGTCTCCCTCTCTCTCTGCCCCTCCCCCACTCACTCTGTCTCTGTCTCTCAAAAATGAATAGATGTTTAAAATATTTAATAAAAATAAAATAAATAAATTCTAGATAACATACAGTGCAATATTGGTTTCAGGAGCAGAATTCAGTGAATCATACAACACTCAGTGCTCATCATAACAAGTGCCCTCCTTAATGCCCATCACCTATCTAACCCATCCCCTACCTCCCTGCCTTCACCAACCTTCAGTTTGTTCTCTGTCTTTAAGAGTCTCTTACAGTTTGTTTCCCTCTCTCTTTTTTCTTTTTCTCCCCTCCCATATGTTTATCTGTTTTGTTTCTTAAATTCCACACGAGTGAAATCATATAGTATTTGTCTTTCTCTGACTGACTTATTTCACTTAGCATAACAAACTCTAGCTCCATCCACATCATTGCAAATGGCAAGATTGATGGCTGAGTAATATTCCATTGTATATAATATACCACATCTTCTTTGTCCATTCATCAGTCAGTGGACATTTGGGCTCTTTCCATAATTTGAGTATTGTTGATAATGCTGCTATAAATATTCGGATGCATGTACCAAGTAAAATCTGTATTTTTATATCCTTTGGGTACATACCAGTGCAATTGCTGGGCCATAGGGTAGTTCTATTTTTAACTTTTTGAGGAACCACCATACTGTTCTCCAGAGTGGCCACACCAGTTCCCACCAACAGCACAAAAGGGTTCCCCTTTCTCCACATTCTCACCAAAACCTGTTGTTTCTTGTGTTGTTGATTTTAGTCATTCTGACAGGTGTGAGGTGGTATTTCATTGTGGTTTTGATTTGTATTTCCTTGATGATATGTGATGTTGAGCATTTTTTCATGTCTCTGTTAGCCACCTAGATGCCTTCTTTGTTTTGTTTGTTTTGTTTGGGTGGGGTTGTAATTATTATTATTTTTTAATGTAATTTATTGTCAAACTCGTTTCAATACAGCACCCAGTGCTCATCCCAACAAGTGCCCTCCTCTCTGCCCATCACCCACTTTCCCCTCTCCCCCACCCCCGATCTACCCTTGGTTTGTTCTCAGTCTTTAAGAGTCTCTTATGATTTGCCTCCCTCCCTCTCTGTTTGTGACTATTTTTTACCTTCTCTTCCCCCATGGTCTTATGCTAAGTTTCTCAAGTTCCACATATGAGCAAAAACATATGATATCTGTCTTTCTCTGCCTTATTTCACTTGGCCTAATACCTGCCAATTGCATCCACATTGCTACAAATGGCCAGATATCATTCTTTCTCATTGCCAAGTAGTATTCTATTGTATATGTAAACCACATCTTCTTTAACCATTCGTCAGTTGATGGACATTTAGGCTCTTTCCATAATTTGGCTATTGTTGAAAGTGCTGCTATAAACATTGGGGTACATGTGCCCTATGCATCAGCCCTCCTGTGTCCTTTGGGTAGATTCCTAGCAGTGCTATTGCTGGGTCATAGGGTAGGTCTATTTTTAATTTTTTGAGGAACCTCCACACTGTTTTCCAGAGTGGCTGCACCAGTTTGCATTCCCACCAACAGTGCAAGAGGGTTCCCGTTTCTCCACATCCTCGCCAGCATCTGTAGTCTCCTGATTTGTTCATTTTGGCCACTCTGACTGGCGTGAGGTGGTATCTCAGTGTGGTTTTGATTTGTATTTCCCTGATGAGGAGTGACGTTGAGCATCTTTTCATGAGCCTGTTGGCCATCTGGATGTCTTCTTTAGAAAAGTGTCTATTCATGTTTTCTGCCCATTTCTTCACTGGATTATTTGTTTTTCGGGTGTGGAGTTTGGTAAGTTTTTTATAGATTTTGGATACTAACCCTTTATCCAAGGTGTCATTTGCAGATCTCTTCCTTCATTCCATGGGCTGCCTTTTAGTTTTGTTGATTGGTTTTTTTCGCTGTGCAGAAGTTTTTCATTTTGAAGTCCCAAAAATTCATTTTTGCTTTTGTCTCCCTTGCCTCTGGCAACATGTCTGGTAAGAAGTTACTATGGCTGAGGTCAAGGAGGTTGCTGCCTGTGTTCTCCTCTAGGATTTTGATGGTTTCCTACCTCACATTTAGGTCTTTCATCCATTTTGAGTGTATTTTTGTGTATGGTGTAAGAAAGTGGTCCAGTTTTGTTCTTGTGCATGTTGCTGTCCAGTTTTCCTAACGCCATTTGTTGAAAAGACTGTCTTTTTTTCATTGGATATTCTTTCCTGCTTTGTCAAATATTAGTTGACCATATAGTTGTGGACCCATTTCTGGGTTTTCTATTCTGTTCCATTGATCTCTGAGTCTGTTTTTGTGCTACTACCATACTGTCTTGATGACTGTAGCTTTGTAATATAGCTTGAAGTCTGGAATCACGATGCCTCCAGCTTTGCTTTTATTTTTCAGGATTACTTTGGCTATTTGGGGTCTCTTGTTGTTCCATAAAAATTTTAGGATTGTTTGTTCTAGCTCCGTGAAAAATGCTGGTGGTATTTTGATACGGATGACATTAAATGGGGAGATTGCTTTGGGTAGTGTAGGCATTTTAATAATGCTCTTCTAATCCATGAGCATGGAATGTTTTCCCATTTCTTTGTGTCCTCTTCAATTTCCTTCACTAGTGTTCTGTAGTTTTCAGGGCACAGAATTTTTTTTTTTAAGTTTACTTATTTTGAGAAAGAGAGAGAGTACATGCAAGTCAGGGAGGACCAGAGAGAGAGAGAGAGAGAGGGAGAGGGAGAGAATCCCAAGCAGGCTCTGCACTGTCAGCATGGAGCCCAGCACAGGACTTGAACCCATGAACCATGAGATCATGACATGAGCCAAAATCAAAAGTCAGACACTGAACTGACTGAGCCATCCAGGTACCCCCAGAGTACAGATCTTTTACCTCTTTGGTTAGGTTTATTCCTAGGTACCTAATGGTTTTGGGTATGATTGTAAATGAGATTGATTCCTTGATTTCTTTTCCTGCTGCTTTGTTATTAGTGTACAGAAATGCAACATATTTCTATAAGTTGATTTTATATCCTGCAACTTTGCTGAGTTCATGTATTAGTTGTAGCAATTTTTGGTGGAGTCTTTCAGGTTTTCTTTTCTTTTTTTTAATTTTTGATTTTTATTTATTTTTGAGAGAGAGACAGAGTGTGAGTGGAGGAGGGGCAGAGAGAGAGGGAGACACAGAATCCAAAGCAGGCTCCAGGCTCTGAGCTGTCAGCACAGAGCCCAATGCGGGGCGTGAACTCGTGAACCATGAGAACATGACCTGAGCCAAAGTCAAACGCCAAACCAACTGAGCCACCCCGGTGCCCCTCAGGTTTTCTACATAGAGTATTATGTCATCTGCAGATAGTGAAAGTTTGACTTCTTCCTTGCTGATGTGGATGCCTTTTATTTCTTTTTTGTTGTCTGATTGTTGAGGTTAAGACTTCAGTACTATGTTAAACTGTAATGGTGAAGAGTGGACATCCCTGTCTTGTTCCTGATCATAGAGGAAAAGGTCTCAGTTTTTCCCCATTGAGGATGATATTAGCACTGGGCCTTTCATATATGGCTTTTATGATGTTGAGGTATGTTCCATCTATCCATACTTTATTGATGGTTTTTATCAAGAATGGATGCTGTATTCTGTCAGATGCTTTTTCTGTGTCTGTTTAGAGGATTGTATGGTTCTTATCCTTTCTTTTATTAATGCGGTATATCACGTCGATTGATTTGAGAATATTGAACCATCCCTGCAGCCCAGGAATAAATCCCACTTGGTTATAGTGAATAATTCTTTTAATGTACTGTTGGATTCAATTTGCTACTATTTTGTTGGGGAGTTTTGCATCCATTTTCATCAGGGAAATTGGTCTGTAACTCTCCTTTTTAGTGGGGTCTTTGGTTTTGGAATGAAGGTAATGCTAGCCTCATAGAAGGAGTTTGGGAGTTTTCCTTCCACTTCTATTGTTTGGAACAATTTGAGAAGAATAGGATTAACTCTTCTTTAAATGTCTGATAGAATTGCCCTGGGAGGCCATCTGCCCTGGACTTTTGTTGGCGGATTTTTGATTACTGATCAGTTTCTTTGCTGGTTATGGGTATATTCAAATTTTCTATTTCTTCCTGTTTCAATTTTGGTAGTTTGTATGTTTCTAGTAAATTGTCCATTTCTTCCAGTTTGCCCAGTTTGTTGGCATATAATTTTTCATAATAATCTCCTATGATTATTTGTATTTCTGTGGTGTTGGTTGTGATCTCTCCTCTTCCATTTGTGATTTTATTTACTTGGATCCTTTCTTATTTCTTTTTATAAGTCAGCTAAGTGTTTATCAATTTTATTAATTCTTTCAAGAAACCAGCTCTTAGTTTTGTTGATCTGTTCTACTGGTTTTTTTGTTTGTTTGTTTCTATATCATTTATTTCTGCTCTAATCTTTATTATTTACCTTCTTAGGCTTGCTTTAGGCTTTATTTGCTGTTCCTTTAGGTGTAAGGCTAAGCTGTGTATTTGAGACCTTTCTTGTTTCTTGAGGTAGGCCTATATTGCAGTATACTTCCCTCTTAGGACTGCCTTTGCTGCATCCCAAAGATTTTGGACTGTCATGTTTTCATTTTCATGTCTTTCCGTGTGCTTTTTTATTTCTTCTTTAATTTCATGGTTAACATTACTTCTTTAGTAGGATTTTCTTTATCCTCCATTTGTGGTCTTTCCAAATTTTTTCTCGTGGCTGACTTCAAGTTTCATGGCATTGTGTTTGGAAAATATGCATGGTATAATCTCCATCTTTTTGTACTTGTTGAGGGCTGATTTGTGACCCAGTATGTAATCTATTCTGAAGAATGTTCCATGTATACTCGAAAAGAATGTGTATTCTGCTGCTTTACCATGAAATGTTCTTTTAATACATCTGTTAAGTCCAGCTAGTCCAGTGTGTCATTCAAAGCCATTGTTTCCTTGTTGATTTTCTGCTTCGATCATCTGTCCATTGCTATAAGTGCGGTGTTAAAGTCCCTTACTATTATGGTATTTTCAGTGAGTCTCTTTATGTTTGTTATTAATTGGTTTTTATACTTGGGGTCTCCAAGTTGGGGGCATAAGAATTTACAATTGTTAGATCTTCTTGATGAATAGACCCCTTAATTATGATGTAATGCCATTCGTCATCTCTTGTTAGTTTTTGCTTTAAAATCTAATTTGTCTGAATCGGGAGGGCAGAAGATGGCGGCGTAGGAGGATGCTGGGCTCACCGCGCATCCTGCTGATCACTTAGATTCCACCCACACCTGCCTAAATAATCTGGAAAGCCTCCAGAAGACTAGCAGAATGGAGTCTCCGGAGCCAAGCGCAAACGAGAGGCCCACGGAAGAGGGTAGGAAGGGCGGCGAGGCGGTGCGTGCTCCACGGACTGGCAGGAAGGAGCCGGGGTGGAGAGGCGGCCCGCCGGCCAAGCAGAGCCCCTGAGTCTGGCTTGCAAAAGTGCAGGGGCCGGACAGAGTGTGTTCCGACAGCAAGCGCAACTTAGCGTCTGGGAGGTCATAAGTTAACAGCTCTGCTTGGAAAGCGGGAAGGCTGGAGGACAAAGGGAGGGAGAGTTGCTGAGCCCCGGGGACAACAGAGCTCAGTTTGGCGAGGAACAAAGGCGCTCGCCAGCGCCGTCTCCCTCGCCCATCCCCCAGCCAAAATCCCAAAGGGAACCAGTTCCTGCCAGGGAACTTGCTTGCTCCGCGCAAACACCCAACGCTGTGCTTCTGCGGATCCATCCCTCGGGGGGTCTGACTCCCTCCCGATGCCACAGGGCCCCTCCTGAAGTGGATCACCGAAGGAGAAGCGAGCTAAGCCTGCCCCTCCTGCCCCCGTGCACCTTGCCTGCCCTCCCCAGCTAATACACCAGATCCCCAGCACCACAAGCCTGACAGTGTGCAAGTAGCCCAGACGGGCCACACCACCCCACAGTGAATCCCACCCCTAGGAGAGGGGAAGAGAAGGCACACACCAGTCTGACTGCAGCCCCGCCCACCAACTCCAGTTATACACCACAGCACAGGGGAAGTGCCCTGCAGGTCCGCACCACTCCAGGGACTATCCAAAATGACCAAACGGAAGAATTCCCCTCAAAAGAATCTCCAGGAAATAACAACAGCTAATGAACTGATCAAAAAGGATTTAAATAATATAACAGAAAGTGAATTTAGAATAATAGTCATAAAATTAATTGCTGGGCTTGAAAACAGTATAGAGGACAGCAGAGAATCTATTGCTACAGAGATCAAGGGACTAAGGAACAGTCAGGAGGAGCTGAAAAACGCTTTAAACGAGATGCAAAATAAAATGGAAACGACCACGGCTGGGATTGAAGAGGCAGAGGAAAGAATAGGTGAACTAGAAGATAAAATTATGGAAAAAGAGGAAGCTGAGAAAAAGAGAGATAAAAAATCCAGGAGTATGAGGGGAAAATTAGAGAACTAAGTGATACACTAAAAAGAAATAATATACGCATAATTGGTATCCCAGAGGAGGAAGAGAGAGGGAAAGGTGCTGAAGGTGTACTTGAAGACATAATAGCTGAGAACTTCCCTGAACTGGGGAAAGAAAAAGGCATTGAAATCCAAGAGGCACAGAGAACTCCCTTCAGACATAACTTGAATCGATCTTCTGCATGACATATCATAGTGAAACTGGCAAAATACAAGGATAAAGAGAAAATTCTGAAAGCAGCAAGGGATAAATGTGCCCTAACATATAAAGGGAGACCTATAAGACTCATGACTGATCTCTCTTTTGAAACCTGGCAGGCCAGAAAGGATCGGCACAAGATCTCCAATGTGATGAACAGAAAAAATATGCAGCTGAGAATCCTTTATCCAGCAAGTCTGTCATTTAGAATAGAAGGAGAGATAAAGGTCTTCCCAAACAAACAAAAACTGAAGGAATTCGTCACCACTAAACCAGCCCTACAAGAGATCCTAAGGGGGATCCTGTGAGACAAAGTACCAGAGACATCGCTACAAGCATAAAACATACAGACATCACAATGACTCTAAACCCGTATCTTTCTATAATAACACTGAATGTAAATGGATTAAATGAGCCAACCAAAAGACATAGGGTATCAGAATGGATAAAAAAACAAGACCCATCTATTTGCTGTCTACAAGAGACTCATTTTAGATCTGAGGACACCTTTAGATTGAGAGTGAGGGGATGGAGAACTATTTATCATGCGACTGGAAGCCAAAAGAAAGCTGGAGTAGCCATACTTAGACAAACTAGACTTTAAATTAAAGGCTGTAACAAGAGATGAAGAAGGGTATTATATAATAATTACACGGTCTATCCATCAGGAAGAGCTAACAGTTATAAATGTCTATGTGCCGAATACCAGAGCCCCCAAATATATAAAACAATTACTCATAAACATAAGCAACCTTATTGATAAGAATGTGGTAATTGCAGGAGACTTTAACACTCCACTTACAGAAATGGATAGATCATCTAGACACACAGTCAATAAAGAAACAAGGGCCCTGAATGATACATTGGATCAGATGGACTTGACAGATATATTTAGAACTCTGCATCCCAAAGCAACAGAATATACTTTCTTCTCGAGTGCACATGGAACATTCTCTAAGATAGGTCATATACTGGGTCACAAAACAGCCCTTCATAAGTATACAAGAATTGAAATTATACCATGCATACTTTCAGACCACAATGCTATGAAGCTTGAAATCAACCACAGGAAAAAGTCTGGAAAACCTCCAAAAGCATGGAGGTTAAAGAACACCCTACTAAAGAATGAGTGGGTCAACCAGGCAATTAGAAAAATTAAAAAATATATGGAAACAAAGAAAATGAAAATACAACAATCCAAACGCTTTGGGATGCAGCGAAGGCAGTCCTGAGAGGAAAATACATTGCAATCCAGGCCTATCTCAAGAAACAAGAAAAATCCCAAATACAATATCTAACAGCACACCTAAAGGAAATAGAAGCAGAATAGCAAAGGCAGCCTAAAACCAGCAGAAGAAGAGAAATAATAAAGATCAGAGCAGAAATAAACAATATAGAATCTAAGAAAACTATAGAGCAGATCAACGAAACCAAGAGTTGGTTTTTTGAAAAAATAAACAAAATTGACAAACCTCTAGCCAGGCTTCTCAAAAAGAAAAGGGAGATGACCCAAATAGATGAAATCATGAATGAAAATGGAATTATTACAACCAATCCCTCAGAGATACAAACAATTATCAGGGAATACTATGAAAAATTATATGCCAACAAATTGGACAACCTGGAAGAAATGGACAAATTCCTAAACACCCACACTCTTCCAAAACTCAATCAGGAGGAAATAGAAAGCTTGAACAGACCCATAACCAGCGAAGAAATTGAATCGGTTATCCAAAATCTCCCAAAAAATAAGAGTCCAGGACCAGATGGCTTCCCAGGGGAGTTCTACCAGACGTTTAAAGCAGAGATAATACCTATCCTTCTCAAGCTATTCCAAGAAATAGAAAGGGAAGGAAAACTTCCAGACTCATTCTATGAAGCCAGTATTACTTTGATTCCTAAACCAGACAGAGACCCAGTAAAAAAAGAGAACTACAGGCCAATATCCCTGATGAATATGGATGCAAAAATTCTCAATAAGATACTAGCAAATCGAATTCAACAGCATATAAAAAGAATTATTCACCATGATCAAGTGGGATTCATTCCTGGGATGCAGGGCTGGTTCAACATTTGCAAATCAATCAACGTAATACATCACATTAATAAAAGAAAAGATAAGAACCATATGATCCTGTCAATCGATGCAGAAAAGGCCTTTGACAAAATTCAGCACCCTTTCATAATAAAAACCCTTGAGAAAGTCAGGATAGAAGGAACATAGTTAAACATCATAAAAGCCATTTATGAAAAGCCCACAGCTAACATCATCCTCAATGGGGAAAAACTGAGAGCTTTTTCCCTGAGATCAGGAACAAGACAGGGATGCCCACTCTCACCGCTGTTGTTTAACATAGTGTTGGAAGTTCTAGCATCAGCAATCAGACAACAAAAGGAAATCAAAGGCATCAAAATTGGCAAAGATGAAGTCAAGCTTTCGCTTTTTGCAGATGACATGATACTATACATGGAAAATCTGATAGACTCCACCAAAAGTCTGCTAGAACTGATACATGAATTCAGCAAAGTTGCAGGATACAAAATCAATGTACAGAAATCAGTTGCATTCTTATACACTAACAATGAAGCAACAGAAAGACAAATAAAGAAACTGATCCCATTCACAATTGCACCAAGAAGCATAAAATACCTAGGAATAAATCTAACCAGAGATGTAAAAGATCTGTATGCTGAAAACTATAGAAAGCTTATGAAGGTAATTGAAGAAGATTTAAAGAAATGGAAAGACATTCCCTGCTCATGGATTGGAAGAATAAATATTGTCAAAATGTCAATACTACCCAAAGCTATCTACACATTCAATGCAATCCCAATCAAAATTGCACCAGCATTCTTCTCGAAATTAGAACAGGCAATCCTAAAATTCATATGGAACCACAAAAGGCCCCGAATAGCCAAAGTAATTTTGAAGAAGAAGACCAAAGCAGGAGGCATCACAATCCCAGACTTTAGCCTCTACTACAAAGCTGTAATCATCAAGACAGCATGGTATTGGCACAAAAACAGACACAGAGACCAATGGAATAGAATAGAAACCCCAGAACTAGACCCACAAACGTATGGCCAACTAATCTTTGACAAAGCAGGACAGAACATCCAATGGAAAAGAGACAGTCTCTTTAACAAATGGTGCTGGGAGAACTGGACAGCAACATGCAGAAGGTTGAAACTAGACCACTTTCTCACACCATTCACAAAAATAAACTGAAAATGGATAAAGGACCTGAATGTGAGACAGGAAACCATCAAAACCCTAGAGGAGAAAGCAGGAAAAGACCTCTCCGACCTCAGCCGTAGCAATGTCTTACTTGACACATCCCCGAAGGCAAGGGAATTAAAAGCAAAAATGAATTACTGGGACCTTATGAAGATAAAAAGCTTCTGCACAGCAAAGGAAACAACCAACAAAACTAAAAGGCAACCAACGGAATGGGAAAAGATATTTGCAAATGACATATCGGACAAAGGGCTAGTATCCAAAATCTATAAAGAGCTCACCAAACTCCACACCCGAAAAACATATAACCCAGTGAAGAAATGGGCAGAAAACATGAATAGACACTTCTCTAAAGAAGACATCCGGATGGCCAACAGGCACATGAAAAGATGCTCAACGTCGCTCCTCATCAGGGAAATACAAATCAAAACCACACTCAGATATCACCTCACGCCAGTCAGAGTGGCCAAAATGAACAAATCAGGAGACTATAGATGCTGGCGAGGATGTGGAGAAACGGGAACCCTCCTGCACTGTTGGTGGGAATGCAAACTGGTGCAGCCACTCTGGAAAGCAGTGTGGAGGTTCCTCAGAAAATTAAAAATAGACCTACCCTATGACCCAGCAATAGCACTGCTAGGAATTTACCCAAGGGATACAGGAGTACTGATGCATAGGGCCACTTGTACCCCAATGTATATAGCATCACTTTCAACAATAGCCAAATTATGGAAAGAGCCTAAATGTCCATCAACTGATGAATGGATAAAGAAATTGTGGTTTATATACATAATGGAGTACTATGTGGCAATGAGAAAAAATGAAATATGGCCCTTTGTAGCAACGTGGATGGAACTGGAGAGTGTGATGCTAAGTGAAATAAGCCATACAGAGAAAGACGGATACCATATGGTTTCACTCTTATGTGGATCCTGAGAAACTTAACAGAAATCCATGGGGGAGGGGAAGGGGAAAAAAAAAAGAGGTTAGAGTGGGAGAGAGCCAAAGCATAAGAGACTCTTAAAAAACTGAGAACAAACTGAGGCTTGATAGGGGGTGGGAGGGAGGGGAGGGTGGGTGATGGGTATTGAGGAGGGCACCTTTTGGGATGAGCAGTGGGTGTTGTATGGAAACCAATTTGACAATAAATTTCATATATTGAAAAAAAAAGAGGCAGAGCGTCATTAAACTAAAGGCTTTTCACTCCAAAAAAAAAAAAAAAATCTAATTTGTCTGACATAAGCATGGCTACTCCAGTTTTCCATCCCCTCGCTTTCAATCAGGTGTCTTTAGGTCTAAAATGAGTCTCCTATGCAGCATATAGATGGGTCTTGTTTTTTTAATCCATTTTTATACCCTGTGTCTTTTGACTGAAACATGTAGACCATTTACATTCAGAGTGATTACTGAAAGGTACGAATTTAGTGCTATTGTGTTACCTATAAAATTGGTATTTCTGGTGATGTTCTGTGTTCCTTTCTAGTCTTTATTGCTTTTGGTCTTTTTCCCCCCACTCGAAGAGTCCCTTCTAATATTTTTTGCAGGGCTGGCTTAGTGTCACAAACTCCTTTAGTTTTTGTTTGCTGGGAAACATTTTATCTCTCCTTCTATTCTCAATGACAGCCTTGCTGGATAAAGTATTCTTGGTTGTATATTTCTCCCATTGAGCACATTGAATATATCCTGCCATTCCCTTCTAGCCTGCCAAGTTTCTGTGGATAGGTCTGCTGCGAACCTGATCTGTCTTCCCTTGTAGGTTAAGGACTTTTTTTTCCCTTGCTGCTTTCAGGATTCTTTCCTTGTCTGTGTATTTTGTGAATTTGACTATGATGTGTCTAGGTCATATGGCCAGCTTTTGTTGAATTTCATGGGACTTCTTTGTGCTTCTTGGATTTAAATGTCTGTATCCTTCCCCAGATAGGAAAGTTTTCAGCTGTAATTTGCTAAAATAAACCTTCTGCCCCTTTTTCTCTTTCTTCATCTTCTGGGACTCCTGTGATACAAATATTATTGCTCTAAGAAGTTGCTGAGTTCTCTAAGTCTACCTTCATGATTCATTACCTTTCTTTCCCTCTTCTTTTCAACTTCATTATTTTTCATAGTTTTATCTTCCTTATCACAGATTCTCTCCTCTGCTTTGTTCATCTTCATTGTTATGGCATCCATTTGGGTTTACATCTTGATTATAGTTTTTTTTAATTTCAGCCTGACTAGTTTTTAGTTCTTTAAAAGAACTAAAAGTTCTTTTAAGGGATTCTCTAGTGCCTTCTATGCATTTTTCAAGCCCAGCTAGTATCCTTATAATTGTTGTTTGAAATTCAAGTTCAGACGTCTTACTTCTATCTGTATATCTGTTTGATTAAATCCCTGGCTATTACTTCTACTTCCTGTTCTTTTTTTTTTTAATGTTTATTTATTTTAGAGAGAGAGAGAGAGAGAGCACATGCAAGTGGGGGAGGGGCAGAGAAGGAGAGGGAGACGCAGAATTCAAAGTAGGCTCCAGGCTCCCAGCTGTCAGCACAGAGCCTGGTGCGGGGCTCAAACCCATGAGCTGTGAGATCATGACCTGAGCCGAAGTCAGTTGCTTAACTGACTGAGCCACCCACATGCTCCAACTTCCTGTTCTTTCTTTTGGGATGAATTCTTCCATCTTGTCATTTTGTCCAGAGAAGAAGAAGAAGAAACAAACCCTAGATCTAGGTGCTTTGATCTGCTTGTTAAAAGAAGCTTCCACAAATTAGTCTTTTTTCTACTTGTAGACTTGTGGTTTTGTTTTCTCAGCCCTCAGATTGATTTCTTGGGTGTTTAGAATGATTTGATATTTATCTAGCTGTATTTGAGGGATGAGGCAAACTTAGAGCCCCCCTACTCTTGCACCATCTTAACTCCTCTCCCTGGGGAATGTATAGCAAATGGCATCTCAGGCTTTTAATTTGAGTCACATCTTTTCATATGCTTGTTGGCTATTTGTATATCAGTTCTTTTGTGAAATGTATTTTTGTAAAAATGTTTCATAGCTTTTTGCCTAGTTTTACGTTGGTCATCTGTTTATTATTGACTTTGGTGGAATCCATTACATATTCTTGATACAAGTCCTTTGTCAGATTCATGTATTGTGAATATTTTCTCCCAGACTGTTGCCTGCCTTGTCATTTTCTTACTGATGTCTTTGATGTGTTGTGATGAGCAAAGTTTGAAGAGCAAGTTCTTAAGTCCAATTTATCAGTCTTCCCTTTTATGGGTTAGTGCTTTTTATGTCTTAAGAGATCTTTTCCTGCCCCAAGTTTACAACAATATTCTCCTATGTTTCTTCAAGAAACCTTATAACTTTAGCCTTTATATTTAAACCTGCTATCCATCTAAAATTATTTGTTGTGTATGGTAGGAGGTAGAGGTTGAGGTTCATCTTTTTTTCATGTGTTTATCCAGTTATGCTAGCTGTTTTATTTTTTCAAGTTTTTTATTTCCATTCCAGTATAGTTAACATACAGTGTTATGGTAATTTTAGGTGCACAACATAGCCATTCAGCAATTCTGTACATTACTCAGTGATCATCACCATACGTGTGCTCTTTATTTTAATGCTTATTTATTTATTTTGAGAGACAGAGCAGGACAGAGAGAGAGAGGGAGAGAGAGAATCCCAAGCAGCCTCTGTACTATCAGCATAAAGCCCAACAGGGGCTCAAACCCACTAACCATGAGATTGTGACCCAAGCTGAAATCAAGAGTTGGACGCTTAACAAACTAAGCCACCCAGGTGCCCCCAATGTTCTCTTGATCCCCATCACCTATTTCACCCATCTCCTCACCACCTCCCCTCTGGTAACCATCTGTTTGTTCTTTATAGTTAAATCTGTTTCTTGGTTTGTCTTTCTTTTTTCCCTTTGCTCATTTGTTTTGTTGCACATTTTAAAAATTCTTTTATATTCTCATTGAATTTGCCTTGGTGCCCTTGTCAAAAACCAGTCAGTCAATGAAATATATATAGGTATACCTCTGGCTCCTCTATTCTGTTCTATTGGTTATGTTTATTCCTTGCCAGTATTACATTGTTTTGATTATTCTGACTTTGTAATAAGTTTTGAAATCAGTGAGTCCTCCAACTTTATTCTTTTTTAAGATTGTTTTTGTTTTCACAGTTTAGGTTCTTTGAAAGTTGTCAATTTCAAAACCTGCTGTGATTTCATTGGGATTATGTTGAATCTATAGATGAATTTGAGGAGAATTGACTCTTTAACAATATGGAGTCTTCAAGTCTATATGTATGATTTATCTCTCCATTTATTTGGGTCTTTATCTATATGAAGCTATTATAAATGGTATTTTTATTGTACTTTCCAATTGTTCTTTGCCAGGATATAGAAATACATTTTTTTTTCCATTTAACAACCTTATTCAGGTATAATTTGCATAACACAAAAATCACCCATTTTAAATCTGCAGTTCAGTTCTTAGATCAGTTTATACAGTTTTAAAATGATCACTATAATACAGTTTTAGAATATTTCCATCACCCCAGAAAGTTCCCTTGTGCCTGTTTGTAATCAGTCCCCACTCCCAACCTAGCTCTAGACTATGCTGACTTCCTTTCTGTCCCTGTAATTTTGTCTTTCTAGAAATTTCATATAAATAGAACCATATAATATCTAGTCTTAGGTGTCTGACTTCTTTAATGCAGAATACTCTTTTTAAGGTTCATCCATATTGTCTTAATCGCTCTTTTCTTTTTTATTGTGGAATAATAAAATCCATTGTGTGGATATACTACGTTCTGTTCACTCATTCATCAATTGATGGATATTTCTATGGTTTTCAATATGGGGATATTTTGAATATTGCTGCTATGAACACTAGTACGCACATTTTGGGGTGGATGTGTGTTTTCATTTCTCTTGGGTGTACACCTAGGAATGGAATTACTGGGTAATATGGTAACTGTGCTTAACTGAGGAACTGCCAGACTGTTTTCCAAAGTGGCTGCACCATTTTACATTTCCACCAACAGTATATAGAGATTCTTATCCTCCACATCCTTGTCAACACTTATTATCTGAGTTGTGCATTATAGCCATCCTAGTGGATGTGAAGTAGTATCTCATTGTGGTGTTGATTTGCATTTCCCTGGTAACTAAGGATGTCGAACATCCTTTTATGTGTTTATTGGCCATTTGTATATCACCTTTGGAGAAGTGCCTATTCAGATCTTTTACCCATTTTTTTTTAATTGGGGTAAAATTCATATAACATAAAAATTAACCATGTTAAAGTATACAATTCACTGGCATTTAGTACATTCACAATGTTGTGCAACCATCACTTGGTTCCAAAATGTTTTATAACTCCAAAAGGAAACACCATACCCATTGAGTTGTCACTCCCCGTCTCTCTCTACCCCAGTCTCTGGTAATCACTAATTTGTTTGTTGGCTCTATAAATTTACCTATTCTGGAATTTCATATGAGTAGAATGATACAACATGTGACCTTTTGTGGCTGGCATCCCTTATTTGGTGTAATGTTTTGAGGTTCATCTGCATGGTACCATGTATCAGTACTTCATTCCTTTTTATGGTTGAGTGATATTCCATTGTATGAATATATTTCATAGTTGTTTATCCATTCATGAGGTGATGGAAGCTTGAATTATTTCCAATCTTTGGCTGTTGTGAGTAGTATTGCTGTAAATGTTCATGTGTAAGTAATCAAAAGATTTTTAGCTATCCTGGATCTGTTGATCTCTTCCATAAATTTTAGGATCAGCTTGTCAATTGTCAATTTTTGCAAAGATCAGCTGTGATTTTGATCTCACTGAATCTGTAGATCAACATAGGAGGTATTGCCATCTTAACAATATTAAGTCATCCAGTCCATGAACACAGACTGTCTTTCCATTTATTTTAGTCTTTAATATTTTTCAACAGTGTTTTTGCAGTTTCAAAGTATACAGATTTTACTTCTTTTGTTAAATTGCAAATTGTATGCTTACTATTTTAAATTGAATTTTCCAATTTTTTTTTATCTGCCAGTACTTAGAAATACAACTAATTTTTAAATCAACATTTAAACCGGTATCCTGAAATCTTGCTAGCTTCTTTGTAGATTTCTTAGGATTTTTCTATGTAAATAATCATGTCATCTACAGGTAAAGATACTGTTACCTTTTTCTTCCCAATCTTTATGCCTTTATTTCTTTATCTTGCCAGTTGCACTGGCTAGGAGTTCTAGTACAATGCTGAATGGAAGTGATGAGAGAGAATACAGCCTTTATCCTGATTGTCGGATAAAAGCATTCGCTATTTCATCATTAAGTGTGTTATAAACGTTAGGACTTTTTTTGTAGCCATACTAGATTTTTCATAAAGTGCTCTAACCCCGATTAAACTAAAGAGACACCAGTGTTAAGGCTGGGACTTTTTTAGTAAAAAGAGATAATTTTTGAGATTTGTTCAGAATGACTTTACCAGGCACAGGATAGAAACCCAACCCACATTAGCATAAGCAAGATGAGGAATTTGTTTCGTGTGTAGTAAGAACATTTAGGAGTCTATCTGCTTTAGGCACAGAGGGATCTGGGGAATCAAAATGCCATCAGAATAATTTCCATCTCTTGATTCTTTTTACATGTTTACTTCAATGTCAGCAGAACTGCCCCTCCCCCAACTCTTATCACCTCATTTGCCAAAGATGTCACCAGCAGCTCCAGATTTATGGCCAGCCAACTTAGCAACTCTAATGAAAAGAAAGGGCCTGGTTTTTCAGTAGTTCTGAAAAAAAAAACAAAAACAAAAACTCAGGATTCATTATTTGGATCAACTCGGGTCACATGGCCATTCCTGAACCAATCACTGTAGGCAAGGAAATGGAATGCCCTGATTGGTCAGGCCCATCCTACCTGCTCCTCCCCCTTGGATCCAGGGGTGGGTGAGCCCCACCAAAGTATAATGGATGGAAAATGGGAGGGGCAGTTTCACCAAGAAAAATCAGAGTGCCGATTCCAGAAAATGAGGGAAGAGGTATCAGCCAAGCATAAACCACCACTGCCCACACTCTCACGCAGATGATCTCTGTGTGTTCCAGGTCTGGCACTATCCCTGGACTTCTTTGAGCTTCAGAGTCCCCATTTACAGCATGCAGGTGGTGGTCCCTGTCCTCGTTGGCCATATCTGAAAGGTCCCATGAGGCATTATATGGGAAAGCTGTGTCTAAACTGTAAAGTACAGGGGTGCCTGGGTGGCTCAGTCGATTGAGCGTCCCACTTCGGCTCAGGTCATGATCTCACAGCTCATGGGTTCGAGCCTCACATCAGGCTCTGTGCTGACAGCTCAGAGCCTGGAGCCTGCTTCCGATTCAGTGTCTCCCTCTCTCTGTGCCCCTCCCCCGCTCATGCTCTGTCTCTCTCTCTCTCTCTGTCAAAAATAAATAGACGTTAAAAAAATTTTTTTAATAAAAAAATAAACTATAAAATATGGTGCACACGTAAGGGAGCAGTCACAAGAGTGATTACTAAGCAGCTGTTCTAACCCATCTGTCCATCTGTCTTCTTCTGTCTCTCTCACAGAACACTTGAAGAAGCCACTTGAAGACTATATGGCCCTCTTCCCCAGTGTGAGAATTCTTCGAACCAAGAAGCGGGAAGGGCTGATAAGGACCCGGATGCTGGGGGCCTCTGCAGCAACTGGGGATGTCATCACATTCTTAGACTCACACTGTGAAGCCAATGTCAACTGGCTCCCCCCCTTGCTCGGTAAGAGACCCTCCCAAGGCAAGGTGGGCCCCAGCCTTCTGCAGGGATCATCCACAAGGGTTCTCTTGACTGCTTGAGATGCTGCCATCCAATGCCAGGTGCCACGAGGGATTCAGGAATGCTCACAGAGACCTTAAAAATCCATTCGAGTCCTATCCCTTTGTTTTACAGAGAAGGAAGCTGAGAGGGGAAGTGACTTACCCAAAGTCCTACAGCACACTACAGTCTAGTTACATGATTGCCTCTCCCAGATTAGTTCAAGTTTTATTGGAAAGCAAGTCAAGGCTGTCTGCTGTAGGAGCCACATTGTGGAGGGACATTATCCTAGCAACTTAGAATAGTTAACGTTCAGTGCCCTCTACTGAGCCAGGGAAGTGATAAGCATTATCTCCAGTCCTCACAAAACCATGCCAGGTCAAAAGTGTCCCCATTTCATAGTAGAAGAAGCTGAGGTTTGGAGATACTGAGTGACTCAATATTGTTCCCTTGGGTCATAAGTGTCAAAGTTACCATCTCTCTGGCCCCAAATTTTGTCCATGGTCAGAAATCACACTGCCTCCCTAAATTCATTTCCTCTCTGGAGAGTTTCCAGCAGCTATCAGGAAAGGGCTGTGGACAGGGCAGCATGATCCAGAAGTCATCCATCATAGCCATGTGGACAGAAGGGAGACAAGAGGATTGGATGCTGGGCAGTGAGGTGAAGAAGCAGGTCTGAATTCTGCGGAGTTCAGATTTGTGGAAGGTGATGAGCTGGTGCTAACAGGTGGACATCAAAGAGGAAATGTCCTACTGAGACTGGGAATCAGGTGAGGGACAGGCCAGAGACAGATTGGAGAAGCGTTATCAATCCAGGGAGAAATTAAAACTCACAAATGAATGGGGATGCTCACCATAACAGAAAGCTCAGGAAGCAAAGGAAACTGTAGGTCAGGGCCAACTTGAGCCTGTGTCAGAATCACCTGGAAGACTCACTAACACAGAGTGCTGGACCCCACCCCAGAGTTTCTGATTGGAGAGGTCTGGGGTAGGGTCTGAGAAGCTGCATTTCTAACCAACTTCCAGGTGGTGCCAGCACTGCTGGTCTGAGGATCAGCACTGGTTAGACCATCAGGCAGAGGTGAGAACAGAAAGCAAAACCCACACGGTTGAATGGGCTAATCCAGCCAATTTGTTTTCTAACGCAGATCAGCATGGAACTTCAGTATTAGATGATATGCTGCTGATCCCAAGGGTCCAGGATCCCACTGGGTTAGGAAAAGGATATAACCCAGATTTTCTGGTAAACTCCGTATTTAATTAAACCAAGAGGTCTCTGCATCTGCCTCTCATTACTGAAAGAGAAAAAGAAAAAGAGAAAGAAAAAAGTCTCACCATAAATCACCTAATTTATAGTGCTGAAGGAACAATTCATTTGTTGGGTCATTCAGTGACTCGAAGTGGAGGGCCACAAAGCTGAGCTGGGAGTCTAAATAGCCCTTAACTCTGTTTCTATGGAAATATATGAGGGTAATTTTCATAATCTGCAGAATACATGGAGGAAACATTCTCCCTCTTTTTATTTTTTCTTTTTCCAATAGAAATGTGAACCAATGGTGTAGATGCAAAAGTCTGTCCCTGTTAATATGAGCAGTCGACAGAGCGCATCAGGGCTTTGTCTCAAAACTATTAACACCTCCATGCACAGCTCTCTCTGCCTTATGTGCAGATGAGGCATTCCTGAGCCAGAGAGAAGGATTCAGCCCCCCAAAGGAAAGCCACTGTTTATCCTCATTTCTGCCATCATCATCATCATCATCATCATCATCATCATCATCATCATCATGGCTCTGCTAGTCCCTTGGCTTTTTAGGCCACAGCCACTTTTGAATTTGACAGTTACATGGGAATGTAGACAGGCCAGGCCTTCTTATCCACGTAGAACAAATGAGAAAACTAAAGAGCAAAGAGAATGAGGAAGATGCTCAGCTTCTGAGCTTCTTTCGGCAATTCTGGTCACAGCAATGTCCGCGGAGCACTAATGGGATGTGTGAATGTGTGAGAGTCTGAGCTAAGCATCTTGGCCCCACCGTCCCCCTCGGTCTTCACAGGAACCCCATGAGACAGGTGCTGTCGTCCTCCATTTTGTCGGCAGGGAAGCGAGGTTTCAGAGGCATCAGATAACCTTTGTCAAGGTTATACTGCTTGTAGGTGACAAAGCCAGGGTTGGGACCTGGGCATTCTGTCCCCAAGTGAGCGCAGCACCCTGGAATGCTGCCTCTCTGATGCTAAGCCTTGACCCCTCACACCTCCCGCTCTCAGCCAGCCTGCAGCAGAGCCACAGCCCAGAGCCTCTCCAGAAGTGAAATCCCCTGCATGGGCGTGAATAATTGTAATTAGGAAGGGAGGCCCCTCTCCAGATCTTTCCCTGGAGAAGTTTCTCCGACTTCATTAGAACCCCTAGGGAGCCTGTTCACAAGGCAGACCCAAGCTCTGCCCCCACAGGTTCTGATTTGGTGCACCTGGAGCAGGAGCAGCCCTGGCAGTTTTTTAAACACACCATGGGTACATCGGGCACTGGTAGCCCAGAGGGCACACTGCCGAAAGCAGCACTTCTCAGACTTTTTAAACCAATGTGCCACAGTTAGAAATACATTGGACATCTCAATCCAGGACACAGATACACACCCATGCAATATAACAGAAACCTGTTTCCTGAAAAAGTACTTTTTCTTATCAGGTGGAATGCACCCTGACATTCAGTATTCTTTCCTGGTTCATTATACACATGCACATGCACACACACAAACACACACACACTCGATCAATTTAATGACCCATCTATGGATTGTTGTCTTGCAGTTTAGGAAAGGGCAAGAATGCTGCTTTCTCTCCTGGAAGAAAAAAGTACTTGATGAAGCCCAAGCCCCAGGCAGATGCCAGCCTACACGGGCCGTACCAGACTCCACATTCCCACCCTTGAACTTGACTGCTGGCCCAAGCAGCCAGGCACCCCAGCATAGCCCACTGGCCCCTTTATCACTGGCACCCCCAAGCTGCAGCCACGGCTTCTTGGCAGAAGGAACATCGAAGAACAGAACAAACCAAAGCTTAAAATTCTGGTTGGTAGGTTGGGCAGAGTGCGTTGTATAGAATCAGCTTCTCCCTGGCTTAACGGGGACCGTAAAAAGCCATCTGGCTAGGGACTGCCCTTGCCATCTTGAATCACCTAGCCTGTAGCATTCCTGCAGGGCAGAGGTTTGCCAGGCTTTGCTTGTACATCAGTCAGGAGGAGTTCGTGGGATAGTACCTGCCCTCCTCAGTAGTTCTGGCTGTTGGAAAAAGCGAGCTAAACTCTCTCGCAAGGAGGACCATTTGTTCACTGACCATAGCTGAGAAGTTTTGAGGAGCTGGCGTGCCTGGCTACTTCGGCCACGAGTCAAGCTTAGGACTCAGAATGCGGAGCCTGACAGGGCCAGAACAGGGGCCTCCCAGAAGGAAATTAATCTCTCTCTGCAATGGCGCTGACCATTACAGGCGACCGTGCTGGATACCTCAAACTGTCGTCATATCCCGTCCTCCTACCAGCCTGTGGTGCTGAACCTCTTCTCCCCATTTCACAGAGGAGAACACTGGGGCTCAGAGACATTGTTTATGTAGCTCGCAGGTAGCAGGACTGGGACGGGAGCCCTGGTCCATCTTTCTTAAAGCCTGCCCTCTCCCTTGCTCTTGGGATTCTCAAACTCAAGCATTCGGAGAAGTCACTCAGGGAACACCTTAAGAATGCGAGTAAGCTGCAGAGCAGGGTCGTGGACCTAGCTGCTGCCCTGTCCTGCCTCCGTAATGGGCATCTCTTGGCTTCTTCAGACCGCATCGCCCGGAACCGCAAGACCATTGTGTGCCCGATGATTGACGTGATCGACCACGATGACTTTCGGTACGAAACGCAGGCGGGCGATGCCATGCGGGGCGCCTTTGACTGGGAGATGTACTATAAGCGGATACCGATTCCTCCAGAACTTCAGAAAGCTGACCCAAGCGACCCATTTGAGTAAGTACAAGTGACCTGGGCTGGTCCCAGTGGCTGACCTAGTGACCCCTCGCCAACACACCCTACTCGGGACCACCACCTCCCCCTAAAAGTCCACTGCAGGGGAACCAGGGCAAACATCCCCAACCGGAAGCACAGCTCCTCCCAGGCTGTCTCAGAGCCTCAGCTCAGGGCCCTCCCAGCTGGCCACCTCTGTGCGGTGTTCCTGCCAGCTGGGGGTGAACAGAGTTGCTCTCTCCCTCAAGCCTAGCACCCCGTGGTCAGCAAGAACCAGCATCACCACCACCACCCCTTGCTGAACACTTTCTAAATGCCAGGCACAGTGCTGAGCATATCACATGCTGATCCTTTTTAATCCCCAACAACCATATGTAGTAAAAATTATTATCCATATTTTCCAAGTGAGGACACCAAGGCTCCAGGAGGTTAAGCACCTTTTCCAGGTCTCACAGCTATGAAGCAGTAAAGGCTGGGTGCACCTGCAGGTCTGTCTGCCCCTGGAGACAGCTGTCCCATCATTCAGCTAGGCCCTCTTGGAAGTGTTAGGAAATAGCAGCTTGTCCCACGGTAGAAGTTTAGGGGTCAATGTGTGGAGTGGACCTGTAACATCCTAGAATGTGAAACCTGGGGGGACCTACAGGTAATGGACTCCAGTTCCTTGCAAATGGGGAGACTGCGGCTCCAGGACAAGGGGGGCCTCACTTATACAGTGAGTCAGTGCCAGGCCAGAATTAGAGCCCCTGGCTCCCTTCCTAGAGATGTGGAAAGACCTTTGGGTACAAAGCCAAAGTCTAGTTTCCCAATTATGAATTACCCAAAATTTACTGGCTTATTAAGACAACACAGATTTATTCTCTTAAAGTTCTGGAGATCAGAAGTGTGAAAAGGAGTCTAACTGAGCTAAATGCATGGTGTAGGCAGGTTCTAGGGAAGAGTCGGTTTGCTTGCCCTTTCCAGCTTCTAGAGGCTGCCCACATTCTTTGGCTCGTAGCTCCTTTCTCCATCTTCAAAAAAATATTTTTAATGATTGTTTTTTTGAGAGAGAGAGAGAGAGAGAGAGAGAGACAGAGCTGAGCAGGAGAGGGGCAGAGAGAGGCAGACACAGAATCCAAAGCAGGCTCCAGGCTCTGAGCTGTCAGCACAGAACCCGACACAGGGCTCAAACTTAGGAACCGCAAGATCATGACCTGAGCCAAAGTGGGACGTTAAACCCACTGAGACACCCAGGTGTCCCACCTTCTCTGTCTCCAAAGCCAGTAACCTAACATATCCAAGTCTCCCCCTCCTTCCTTCCGCCATCACTCCCCCTCCTTCTCCCACTCCCCCTCCCCCAACTATCTCTCTGCAGCACCTGCTTTCATCATCACATCTCCTTCTCTAACTCTGACCCTCCTGCCTCCTTCTTTCACATATGAGGACCCCTGTGATTACATTGGGCCCGCCAGGACAATCTCCCCATCTCAGATCCTTCACTTAAATTCTATTTGCAACGTCCCTTTGCTGTGTAAGGTGACATATCCCCAGGTTCCAGGAATTAGGCATTGGCTTCTTTGGGAGGCCATTATCCACACCTGCCTAACCACAGTTTAGCCTCAGTGAACTCCAGCTTCCCTGCGCCTCACACTCCCCACCTGAGAAAGGGGTCTTTTGGCAGCTCGGCCATCGTCATGGGCACAGGGCACACCGCGGTTCCTGAGGAGAGCCTCTGATGCTGTGGGCCCAAGGGAGGGCTCAGAGGGGCGAAGAGGCCCCGCTTGTTCAGGGAAATAAAAGGTGGCTGGGCAAAGGGAGTCGCGTGAGCTGAGGGCAGAGGGCATGGGTGGAGCCCCGTGCCGCTTGAGCAGGTCAGACGTCCGTGTTCTTCCCCTGACCTCTGGTCTCCTGAACGTGGCCAACCACTACTGTCAGAACCCAAGACGACATCATGCAGTTAGCACCCTCCGCACGCCCGAGGCCCCAGTTGCCCCGAGTTCTTGGAGAGTAATACCAACAAAAGGAGTAGCCAACATCTGAGCTGAGCCGGCAGAGCAGTCCCAGCCGACATGACCGCGCACAACCCTCACAACAGAGCCCCAGGGTGTAATTGGAATCCTCCACCCTTGACTGGCACAGACCCTGTGGCTCAGGGAGGACATGAGACTTGCCCGAGGTGACACACAGCAGAGGCTGAGGTCGGAATGGGGTACTCCAGAGAACAGAATTTTCAGGGTAACCAGAACCCCCTGTGGTTTGAACCAGTACCATAAGCTTAGTCGTGGGCCCTATGTGGATGGGTCTCGGCACGTTCATCTTCCTCATTGCAGGATGAGGAGAGGGTAAGACCAGGTCATGTGGCTGCTTATTAGCAGAGGCCCCAGTAGTTCCCCCCCACCCCCCACCCCGTCCCTCCAGGGCCGCAGTCGTCTCACCTGGATATTGAAGGGGTTGGGCCTGCCCTGCAGCAGTGGCTGTCAACCCTGGCTGCACATTGGCATTACCTGGGGAGCTTGTAAAAACAAACAAAACCCACCAGGCCACCTGCCACCCAAGACCAGTCACACCAGAGTCTGGGATGGGATCAAGGCATCAATAGTCTTTAAAGCTCCCAGGCGACGCGAACTGTGTGGTCACAGTTGAGACCCACTGGTCTAGATGCTTCCCGAGGGACCCTCCATCCTTTGTATCTTCCGATTCTTTCCAAAAGTATCTTTTCTGTATTGTACTTGGACAAAACCTAGGAGAGAGGCCACTAGAAAAATCCTGGTCATTTCCTGCACACCGCTCCACGGTGCCCGCAAGTGAACAATCCGCAGGCCCAGGGCAACAGAATGATGTTTGAAGGACATGGGCTTGGGGGGCCAACCCCGGTTGGAACCACAGCTCATCCGCTTAGTAACCGCATGCTCTTGAGCAGAGTATGTCGCTCTTCTGAATTCCAGAGTTCTCCGTCTGAAAAGGGGCCTAATAGAGCTTTGTGAGAGCTGGAGATGATGTCGGTAAAGTGAGTGGTAGACACTAGACCTCAGAACCGTTGTTGTTGTTCTTGCTGAACATGGGCAGGAAATAGATGGGGCTGGAGGAGAGGCCTCCCTCTGGAGGCCAGCATCCAGCTTCCAAAATGCCTTAAGGCTGATCTTCTCCCTGCTCCACCTTGGCTCCTAGGTCCTTGCCCCGGGCTCCCGCCCAGGCTGGTTTCCGCATGCAGAGTCTTGGGTTTGATTTCCCACGAAGCCCTGGCTCAGAAATGCTCCCTGCCTCTCCAGGCAGTGTATGGCTCCAGCCAAAAAACCCAAATCCCACCATCTTCAGAAGACAAAGGAAAGTTGATACTAGACACCGTATGTTTCATAGTACTGGGTACTTTCAGAACTATAACAGCAATGTGAGCTAGGAAATGTAGCTACATGTTCATTGTGTAGATGTGGGGACAGGCTTTGAGATGTTAAATGAGCACCATCCAGTAGAAAATCAGGGGAGCCACAAAAATACTTTTAAATTTCCTGGTGGCCACATAAAAAAAGGTAAGAGAAGCAGGTAAGATTCATTTTTGCAATATACTCTGTTTAACCCAGTATATCTGAAATAGTCTCACTTTAATATGTAACCAACACTTGGAAATTATTTTTTTGAGATTTTATGTGTACGTAATCTCTACACCCAGCGTGGGGCTCAAACTCTCAACCCCGAGACCAAGAGCCGCAGGCCCCACAACTGAGCCAGCCAGGCATCCCTGAAATGGTTAATGAGACCTATTATTTTTTTCACAGTAAGTGTTGGAAATCAGTGTGTACCTTACACTTCCGGCACAACTCAATTCAGAGTAGTCCCATTCCGAGTATTCAGTAGCCGCATGTGGCCCGTGGTCGCTGCAGCGGGCGATACGGGGTTCAGTGGTTAAACACTTCATCTCACATCCCACCAAAGGTAAAGGAGAGTGGAATGACAGTTTCCCCATCCCTGTTCCCCTGTCCTTTTCACTCATCACCTGCCTCTCCATGGCTCCTCCCTGATAGGAGACAGAGTTTTGTGGCCCTGAGGGTGTGAGCTCTGGCATAGATTAGAGATTCGAATCCTGCTTAGTAGCTGTGAAGCCTGAAGCAAGTTACCTCCCGGTCTGTGCTCCGGTTTCTACACGTGTCAATGGGATAATAAGGATGAGGCCCACCTCAGGAGGTCAATTCAAGGAGCAGTCATTTTATTAAATCATCAGTTCAGTCAACCACCTGCCACATTCAAGCCCTCAGTGAATATTCAAGGGGATCTTCTTTTAAAGGAGTCCCTGCCATGCTGTCAAGGCTCATCTGCTACATGAAGCGTGGGAGGCATGTGGGTCGGCTAAGTTCTTCTTAAATCAGCCCAATTCCCATGAACCTGCAGTTCCCAAGGCCAGGAGGTGGCGTGGAGTTCGCTGCTGGAATGTTCCTTGGTTTGAGGGTCTGCAGTCTTCCAGTGGAGCCGGACAAGGACACGGTCACTCTGCAAGATTGTCACTTAGCAAGTACCAGCGGCCCCTCAGGTGCCAGCCCCGTGTGAGGCACCAGGGGGACCCAGGCAGGCTGCAGCATGCCACCCCTGCCCTTGGCCTGGCATGATGCCGTGCTGACTTGTTACCTGTGGCACTGCCCCGTTTATCATCTCTGTGCCCTTGCTCCTGTGGTTTTCCCCTCCAGGGTACCTTCCTCTCCCCTCATTGCCCACTTGTCCAAACAAAACCCACCTCAAATGCCACCACCCTGAGCACCCCTCCCTGACTCTTGCCCCAGCCTCTCTCTTCACTCCCAAAACCTGGTGGCAGACACTCGCTCTTTCCATGTTCCTTTAGTGCCGTCTGCACCTCCCAGAGGCCCTTGGTACCTCCCACCCATCTTCTGGGTCCTTCTGTCCTGAGAGGCAGCTTCCCGGCCACACTAGCATCCCCCAAAGTCCCAGGCCAGCTCTGATTTACCTGCACATTCTTCCAGCATCTACGGCTCAGCTGGCGCTCAGTGGGTAATGAGACAGTGAATGTGCAGAGTTCGTCTTAGCCCAGTTTACCTGAAAGAGCAGAAGCTGTGTCTTCCTCTGCAAACTCTCAGCAGAACTCCTGTCCAGTGCTGGGCAGCCTGAGGGCGACTCATCCAAGGAGGCTGTTTGAAAACACGCATTCCTAGACTCCACTGCCCAGGGATAGCTTCCTAGGTCTGGGGTAGGGCCCAGACAGCTGCGTGTTTTGTCATCTAAGAGATTCTACTGCGCAGACAGGCCCAGAGGGACCCGATTCAGACCATTAACCCGTGGGAGCACTGGAGAGGCATAGACCATGCCGCTGCAAGGCGCACGTTACTGTGATTTCCTCTCACAAGTGACCGTGGAAAGGAGCTCTGGGTCCGTTTGGTTAAAATGCAGTATTTAAGAAGGGAAGTCATGGCCGAGAAAGAAGACAGCCTGGGCCCTCCCTTGGAGGGGCGTTGGGTTCCCTGCTAGACACATAGGCTGTGCCCTTGGGGCAGTGTGCAGTACCTTCCCCAGGGGAATAGCAGTGTCAGCTTGCACTTGGAGCCTGCCGCCGGGACGTTTTGTCCTCACACCACACTCTTCTTCCCTGACAGGTCTCCCGTGATGGCCGGTGGACTGTTCGCTGTGGATCGGAAATGGTTCTGGGAGTTGGGTGGGTACGACCCAGGCCTGGAGATCTGGGGAGGGGAGCAGTATGAAATCTCATTCAAGGTGAGCCGGCTCTTCGGAAGCCCCCTTCTTTGCCACACCCCCTTGGCTTTCTGAGCCTGGAAAGACTCTGGATGCTCAGGGTTCAGCAGCCCCTGCTCCTCAGGTGACAAGTCAGAGGCCATGGGCCACTCCTTCTTGCATGTGTATAGTGGAGGTGGGGTGTCTCCTTAGGCTGCTAAGCTCTGACTGCCATTTACCTTAACATCGTCCCCTTCTTAGGATGACAGTGTTGGAATAAGACAGGTCTTGCTTCCAGTAAAGGTGGTGTCTCCCAGTGAGGTGTCCAGCAAACCAGCAGGGGGGAAGAGAAGCCAGGGTAAGTGGGACACACAGGCCTGGAGGGATGCTGTGCTTTGGGGATGGCCCGTGGCCTCGCAGATTCCCAGTTAGCCTTAGTGGGTCGTGGCCACCCCTCTCAAGTGTGCTTTCTCTGTATCCACCACTGCTGGAGTTGGCCGTAGAGACCAGTGGTCAGGAGCTCAAGCTGTGGCGTCAGAAAAGTGTGGGTTCAAATCCCAGTTCCACCACTCAGGAGCTGTGTGATTTGGGGCAAGTTTAGATTAGCTTTCTCTCCTTGTCTGAAATGACAGAATAATAATACTACCTGTCTTCCAGAGCTATTGCAAAGAGCGAACGAGATAATATCTTAGAAGTGTTTAACATGCAACCCCGGGACACAGCCAGCAATTAAAAATGGGTAGAAACTATTCAAGATCCAGTGAGTAAATATTTACTCTATCAGACCAGCCCATGTGCTGTAGAAGCTTGCTGACAATGGTAGTTGAGGACGTGGTGGTTACTAGTTAGCCACCCACCCTTCTGGGGCCACTTCCTCCCCTTCATTTGTGGGATTCCATATTGGTCTCAGGTGACGAACAGAGGCTCAGTCCCTCTGAGGGGAGGCTTAGCTTGTCCCGTGCCCCCTTACGTCTGTCCAGGGTCTGCGTCTGCATCCCCAGGGCCCCTGGAAGGGCATACCCCCAGCCCGCGAGGGATGGCCAGCGGCACCACTACTGGGCCGAGCCCTGTGAATACACAACCCTGATGCCCCCCGAATCGGGCATCAACTTTTTAGGCGGGACACCGTGATTGAGACTTCGGTGCTGGAGTCAGATCCCGGCCCTGCCACTTGCAACAGACTATGTGATCTCAGACAAGGAAGGCCCACCTCACTGAGCCTCGGTTTGTGCTGCCACAAAATCTGCTTAATGATACTTGAATCTTCACGGGGTTGTTCAGAGGATTAAATGCGACCATAACAGTTGGGTGCTTCCTAACAACGTCCCAAAGATTATGTTCGTTATTGACATCATTGCCATCACCATGTACACCTCTGGTTGAGCAGTTCAGAACTAGGGAACATAAATTCTTGAGTAGCAAGAAAAGAACTCAAGAACGACCAAAACATCGTTTGGGTTTGAAGGGCGGTCTGTGTCTGTTTTACTTCCAGAGTTCTGAAGTTGTCTCCCCGAAGGGGACCAGCCCCTAACCTAACCAACACTCGCGTCCAGGGTTGGTGTTCAAAGTATTTAATGGCAATGGCGGCCCAGGCACCAACCAGTCAGAGTGGATACCAGCTGGACACAAGTCTGTGTCAGCTCTGGTCCACAACAGCTGAATTTCAGCCCTGTTCGGAGCTGACGGGACCCTATGCCAAGCCCTTGACACGTGTTGGCCTTTTTAATCCTCTCAGCAACCCTAGCAGAGCGGTGTCATCATTATACCCATTTCACAGGAAGACACGAGGGGCTCAGCCCAAGGCCCCACACAGGTGGAAATAGCGGAACCAGGACCTGACCGCAGGGGGGCCTGACTGCAAAGCCTGCGTTGTGACCTGCCACGTTTCCTGGGCCTCTTTAGGGACAGGAGAGAACACTAGAGAGGGAAACTAGCCTGAGAAGTTGGCAGTGGTCTTTCCCCCCTTTCTTCTGTTTTTGCCTCCTCCTGGGCTCGTTCTTAATTTACTGGGATATTCTACAGCCTCTCAGTGAAGTGAATTAATGACCGTCTAAGTGAGAAGCAGCAAATAGATTTCCTCTCCCAGCCATCTCTGATCTGCTCTGGGATAGGGGCGACCCAGCGCGGTGTTGATATGTATTCTGAAGCTGCATCCAAGCTGATCAGAATGAGGGTGGTGACTGATGAGTGATGTCTGCCATGGGTGCAGGTCTGGCAGGTGATGGCACAGATGTCATTGGGTATCCATAGCCCGGTGCAGTCTAGCTTTCCAAATGTCGCATCCTTATGGGTACGGTGCAATCACACACAAGGAATCAAAGGACTTTTAACTTCACAGTTTGTCAATACAGCCATCGAGCAAACTTGATTTATCAAGTTCTCTGCCAAGTGTGCCCAGAAATGGGCACACCTGTGTTCTGAGTGCTCACCAGAATGTCAACTTCGATAGGGTAGGATTGTTTGTGTGTTTCACTCACTGCTGTGTCCCAGGTACCGAAAGGATTGCCTGACATTGAGGAGGCACTGAATAAATATGTGTTTGTGACACACTCAGAGCAGGTAGATCGCTGGCCAGAAACCAGCCTCCATGGTCAAGAAGTCCCCCTTCAGAAACACCCTCTGTGGAGAATAGTGAATGGAGAAGGAGTTGCACAAAGGAATTCCCAAACCCAAAATGATTTCATTCTGTGTGTTTCAAAGACCTATCTAATGATGCTCATCAGGCAATTACAGCAGAACAAATGGCATTTTTCTCCACACAGTTTATTTACAAAAGACTTGGTAATGAAGCCATATTGGAAATCTCTCGTCCGGGAGGGGGGGAGGCGGCTGGCTCCTGTTTCCATTTGATCCAATTAATGTCCTTCACTCTCGAGGGGAAAGGGCTCTGCGTAATGAGGAGGCTCCCAGGTCTGGAAGGGAGACTTTCCTCCCTCAGTTTTCTCTGTCCTGTCTTTGAGAACATGGGTTCCCAGAGCCCGTGGCGGTCCATCTGCCTGTGCTTTGTCTCCCGAGCCCCTGTGGAAAGCCTGCCACAGTGCGGAGGAGACAGGCAAGCCCATTCATCCGCCAGAGACGCCTCCCTGAAATGTGGGTGTTCATTTCAGCCAGAGCGGAGCATTTTCAAAGGGCCATATTCCCTCCGCTTAATCTCTGCTAAGACCCCTTTCTTCCTGGTGATGGACAAAAGAGACTGGTCTGAAAGGCCTGAGTGCATTTTCAGAAATTAAGATAAATTGATATGTGGCATCAGGACTGATGAATTAATAATTTGGCTCCAATTCCAGACTAGGCCATCTATCCTGATGGGAAAACCCTAGAAAAGGTATTCTAAGGCTCTGAAATTTCTGGAAGAGTCATTGATCCCCCCACCCCACCCCAACACACTCTTTCAGCCAGGAGACATATTGTTTCCAAAAGGCACAGTCACACCACGGAAGTTCTCCTGTTTGGCGGTTAGAATCTTCCCAGTTCTGGTGGCAGGTTAAATCTTTAACTCCAGAGCCCGCCTGTACCTGCCTCTGTGAGCTGACCCCTGCTCATTTCTCCACCCTCCATCCTCTTACCGCATTGCATTAGTCTGCACTCTTGGTTACAGATGACCCTAGTCATCTGATTGAAGGCAAAAATCAGAATCAGTTGGCTCACACAGTTGAAATTCCAGGGCAGACCCTCCAGGCCTGGCTGGATCCAGAGACTAACCCATCTCATCCGGTCTCCGTCTCTCTCAGTCCCTTGGCACAACTTTCATCTCGGTTGGCTTCCTGTTCAGGTCAGGCTTTCTCTCTGTGGACCCAGCATCCCACTGGAAAGAGAGTTTATCTTTCCTATCCTTCCTGTAGAAGTCCCCAAGGTGATTCTCACTGGCCTGCTGGTTCCTTGCCCATCCCTGAGCCATGTTCTGATTGGTCAGCTGCAGTCACATGTCCATCCTGGAGACCGGAAAGTGGAGATGAGCTGGTTCCCCAAACGAAAGCCCAGTCATTGTTTCTAGAAGGGGAATGAATGTGGGGCAGGGCAAACCACAGACGTCCACACAGATGTGTCTGCACAGCCATATGGAGCTGCTCACAAGCCCCAGGCTCGTGCGTCCGGTCATCTTTGGAAGCAGGCACTGTTCACTCTTCTGGAAATGCCTTTCCTTAGTCTGAGAGGCCCCCACTTAGCCTTACCTGAGCTGCCTGTGCTAACGAGGCTCCACCCCAACGTTACTCCTGGCTTAGCTCTGAATTCCTCATGTTAATTGTGACCCAACGGGTGACCTGTCTTACCCACTGGCCTCTGAGTTCCCTGGAGGCCATTTCTATACCCAGTGTGTGGCCCACAGTAGGTGTTTTAAATAACTGTTAGTGGCATCAATTTGTATCTGATAAAACTTCCTTTGCCCCGCTCTTCCTAGACTTACCTCAACACCTTTTGGTAGTGGTGGTGTTGTGGGAAGGGTACTCGGTGAGAAGGCAGGGCACTGGCTTCTCATCTTGGCTTTCCATCCATCTGTTCATCCATCTGGGGATCCTGGACCAATCGCTTGACCTCTTTGGCCCTCACATCCCAGACAGTGCTGATACAGCATTCCTACCTGCCCCGTGAGAGAGGATCGGATACGATGCTGTGGGGAAAGTCCCTTGACTTACACAGGTGCAAGCGTGGTTTGGATTAGAGGTGGTGGCAGTAGAACGAGCCAGGAACTGGACTGCACAGTGTCCTTAGGAGGCCAGGGTTAGGACATCTTCATCTCTGAGATCCAGGAGACAGGATGCTTCCACCGGACAGTACGGATGAGCTGGCATAAGAAAGGTGTGGGCTTTGCAGTGGTATAAGTGGATTCCTCTTGTTAATAGCAATTTGGCTAAATCTGTTATGTACCAAAGCAAGCACATTCTTTGACCCAAAATTCCACACCCAGGAGTTTATCCAAGGGAGACAACTGCAAAGATGAGCAGAGATTTGGGTAGAAGTTATTTGTTGAGGCCTTACTTACAATGGGGGAAGATTGACAGGACCCAAATGTACATCCTTAGGGAATAAATAAAAGCACATCTAAACAATGGAATATGATATTAAAAGACCAGATGCCTCCAAAGTTAAGTTTAAACAGAAATGAAAAATAGTATCGGGGTGCCTGGTGACTCAGTCGGTTGAGCATGTCTTGATTTCGGCTCAGGTCACGATCTCAGGGTTCGTGGTCTCAAGCCCCATGTCAGGCTCTGTGCCTGCTTGGGATTCTCTCTCTCCGTCTCTGACCCTTCAATGCTCATGCTCTGTCTCTATCTCTCAAAATTAAAAAAAAGAAATGAAAAATAGTATATGTATATAATATGATCCCATGTTTGGTGTTTAAATATATGATGAAGGCAAACCAGCAAACAAAAACCCTGAGAGTATCCTTCTAGCAGCTGGTGTTTGCTGGTCACTCACACCAGTAATGTGTGAGGCTCTGTGCACGGCACTCTACATGCATGGTCATTTAATTTTCATGAGACACCCGAGGCGGTGCTCTCACTTTCTCCGTGTTGTAGATGAGGAAACTGAGGCTTGGGTTAAGTCACTTCCACAAACTCACACGGCTGGAGCGGGGATTTCAGACTGAGCCTGTGCTCTGACCCAGCATGCCATGAAAGTGTCCTGTTCCTTGTGGTGTTGGGGGGGGGGGGGGCGGGAGGGCTCCAGGGTGCAGCTGTCCCCTTCTACTATTTCTATATCAATGAATATGTTCATCATAAGTACATATCACTTCTATAAAGAAAGAAAGAAGATTTTTTTTTTTTTAAACTAAGAAGGAAAAATGGTTTTTCAGCCCTTCCAGAATCCCCCGCCCCACCATATACATCCCAGTGCTGTGTTTGGGCCATTTGCAAGTTCAGGCATGAGAGTCCACCACCACCACCCCCCGCCAAGGGAGGCCTCCAGAGAAGGGAGTGACAGCGAGGACACCCTAGGGAAGGACGGGAGCGTAGCTCTGCAGGGTGGGCCTGAGGAGGCAGTGGCTCCTCCCTGAGGGTCCCATGGGGCAGGTCCATGTGAGCGAGGGAGTCATGAAATGCCACATGAGGGGACAGGGGACAGTCTTGTTCCACGAGGAAACCCATCCCAGCAGAGGCAGGAGGTATCAGGGCCCCTGGGTTTGCTTTGTTTGACGTAGCTGTCAAAGCCCAACCCAGTCTCAGGCTGCAGCTTTGGGGCAGATTTTAAATGAGAAAACTCTCAGGCTTTCCTTCTGTAAAACTCATGGCGTCGTCAGGAGGAGTAAGTGAAATAGTGTGAAAAGAAGGCAGGAGCACACCAGAAACTGGGTACAGGTGATGTAATGGCCTAATACCCTTAATGGTTCCGTGACTGGACCAGGGTCCCTCGGCTAGAAGGTGGCAGTGCCGGAGCTAAATCCCACATGTCCTGACTCTAAACTCATTCCACCCGTGGGAGGGGTGGAGGAAAGGTGGGCCCAGCCTAGACAGAGGCCCTTTTTACAGGAAGGGTCCAGAAGTCAGCACCAGCCCCGAGGGGAGTTGCGTTGCTGCTCAGGAGGGAAAAATGCTCAGCCCAAGGGGCAGAAGGTGATCTGGGGCTACCATCCAAGGACCTGCATGGCAACACCTCCCCCATCCCATCACTTACCCACTCCCCCACCCCACCACCTGACTCAGACCAGCTGCAGAGTTGCTGCTGAGAACCTGGTGCTAATTCTTTCTTTGGCTAAGCTATCCGAGGATACCGCAAACGTGCTCTGCCGCGTGCAGCATTTTCCTCCTGGCTACAGGTGCCCAGGCTTCCCAAGAGCCGCCTGCTGGGAGCAGAGAGAGCATTCTGCTCATGACTCTCAGCAAGCCCTTTGAAATTCCATGAATATGTCTGTGGAGGCCTGCATCTCCCACCATTCCTCCAGGAAGGTGGCTCAAAGGCCCAAGGGTCATCTGTCATCCATGGCTTCCCAACCAGCACATACCTGTGTCCATGCCTCCATCTTTCGTTGCTAAAAATGGAGATAATAACTTCTTCAGAGCTTTGTTCTAAGAACTAAATGGCATGAAACATTCATCTGGCTTAGAGCCAGGCAAAAAGGAGGCACTTGGTAAGTGGTAGCTGTTCTGACCGGAACCCTTATGTTAGAACACCATTGAACACCATCAGATGAAGTACATGGCCTTCAGAATCAAACCCCCTGGGTTCTGGTGCAGACTTGATTAGCTGGTTGCTGTGTGACCTTGGGGAAGTGGCCTAATCTCTCTGGACTTCATAGGTATAAAATGGGGATAGAATAATCTTTACTTCATAGCATGAATGTGAGTGTGATGTTAGTCAAACTGTGTTAAAACCTTAGCTCAGTGCCTGGCATGTAATAAATGATCAATAAACGGTAGCTGTTAATGTTTGCATCGTTGTGGTTGATGCGGTCAGGCTGCAGTTACAAGAAGACAGGAGTGGAAAGAGCTTTGAGGCTGACAAGACAGAGGCCGAAGACCTTGGCTCCAGGCCCAGCTTTGGAATGAACTTTCAGTGAGACCTTGGACAGCTCACTTGCCCTTTCTGCTGAACCTGTATCTTCTCATCTACAAGGGCACTAAGAACTCGAAACTTACAGGGCTGTCTGTGTGACAGGATATACCATTATCCTGAGAGGGGTTGTCACTATTCCAGCATGTACTGGTCCTCAATGTGTGGTCCTCAGACCAGCCTTTGCAGCAGCATCTGAGAACTTGTTAGACATGCAGATTCTCAGTCTCCACCCCAGACCTGCTGAGTCAGACACCCTCGGGGTGGGGCCCTAGCAGTCTGTATTTTAACCAGCTTTCCAGATGATTCTGATGCTCACAAGGGTGAGGATTATGGCGGCAATGAATACGTGGGGTCTTGTACGGAGAATGTTCTCAGGCTTGGACGTGGAAGGACAGAGCAAATGGGTAGACTGCTTGGCAATTGGTCAGCATGTCCCAGCACCTTCCCCCTGTTACATCATCAGGTTCGGGTCATTGGGTCCACCCTTGACAGCGAGTTTCTGTTCCATTTCTTCTGACAGGGTTTTAGAGCAACGCTGCCCAATGACAGTGTAAATGAATGAGTGAATGAATGTTTGTATGGGCTGCGTTATTGATGGGAAGAGAAGGACGGCGCCCAACACCACAGACAAGTGAACGCACCGCAGCTGGTTCTCAGCATCCGCAACACGAGTCCGGGGGATGTGGAGAGGGCCAGAAGTGATCAAGAGAAGAACAGATGGCAGAGAGCCTTATTTGCAAGCCAGGGGTGCCCGTTCATTCTGTAGGCAATACAGGTGCTGACAGGGGTCTTGGCAGAAGACCGTAATAGGGTCTAGACCAGGCTTAAGAAAGATCAAACCAGGAAGGTACAGTCTGCCTGGAGGTCTCAGAGCTGCCTAGTTCTGGGGGGACCCAGCCCCAGATTCCACTCTGGACTCTGCCATTTATGAGCTGAGGGACCTCGGGGAAGGCACTTATATCGCAAGGCCTCAGCTTCCTCGCACGTAAAAGGTATGATAGGACCTCTCTGACTGGGTGGTTATGAAAGTGCTCTGTCCCAAGTATGAGTCACATCTCAGGGAAATTGCAACTTGACTAAATTCATTTATTAGTTTAAGCAACAAAACCCCGGTGTAAGGCAGCCACCTCCCATTTTTTGGCCAACTTGTCTATAAACACCTAAGGATGTTGTTGAATTAGTCAGACATTTCATTTATTCATTTAGATACACATATGTGCTTAAAACTATATTGTATAAAATAATATATTAACCTAGAAGTAAATTCAAATGGTTTTTATTTTTTTTATTTAAAATTTAGTTAGTTAACAGACAGTGCAATATTGGTTTCAGGAGAAGAATTCAGTGACTCATCAGGTACATTCGACACCCAGTGCTCATCACAAGTGCCCTCCTTAGTGCCCACCACCCATCGAGCCCATCCCCCACCCACCTGCCTCCATCAACCCTCAATCTGTTCTCTTATCATTAAGAGGCTCTTGTGGTTTGTTCCCCTCTCTCCTCTTTCCCCGCCTTCTCATATGTTCATCTGTTTTGTTTCTTAAATTCCATATATGAGTGAAATATGGTATTTGTCTTTCTCTGATGACTTCATTTGCATAGCATAATACCATGTAGCTCCATCCACATCATTGCAAATGGCAAGATTTCATTCTTTTTGGTCACTAATATTCCACTATATGTATGTATGTGTGTGTACAGGTATATATGTATATATATGTATGTATGTATGTATACATGTATATATACCTATACACACCCATACACACACACACACACATATACATATATATGTATATATATACATATACACACACACTACATCTTCTTTATCCATTTATTAGTCGATGGACATTTCAGCTCTCTTCATCGTTTGGCTGTTGTTGATAATGCTGCTATAAACATCAGGGTGCATGTACCCCTTCAAATCTGTATTTCAAGTGGTTTTTAAAAATAAAGTAAAATTGTTTTTTTCCTACTCTTCACCAGCTGCATCCAGTAACCATTATAAATATCTCAAACTAGCGTGAGTGAGGTCCTTTGATGCTGGTAAGCTCCCCGAAACAGTATCTTATTCAAAACAAACTAATATATTCAAAACCATGCGAACTTCTAGAAGACATGGATATGACGCCATTTCTTCTCTGAGGGGAACTGCATGGCCTGCCTCCAGTGCCCCCCAGCTGCCATGTGTCCAAATCACACTATACGGATTGCTTACAGCCTCTGTGCTTCAGAATTACATCATTCCAGTCCCATCGCAGCCCTATCAGGCACACATAATTCATCCCATTTTGCAGATGGGGAAACTGAGGCTTTCAGACTCACAAAGCTTGCTGAGGAGCCTGGATTAGACCTCAGTTCTTAACTCCAGAATGGAGTTCATAACAGGAACGCTATGTACCTTCTAAGCACACAGATAATGCAGAATAATTGGTGGCAACTATTATCATATTATGTCCCCCAAGTGCAACTAAATAGGGTTGGAATTCCATAGGGGTCCTCAGCTGAGATCCCAAAAGCAAAAGACATGTCTTCTCCTGGCCGTCAGCAGGAAGGATGACCAGTCATGCCTGGTGGTTTCCAGGCAGCCATGTCCTTGACAGAGAGAGGTTTCGCCAGGGCCCCTGCTGGCTCATGTTTTCCTCACAGGATGGGCCCTTCTGCCACACTGTCTCTGGGTCCCCGAGTGTCTTCTGATGCACATCACCATTTGTTTCTTCCCTCCTCAGTTTAGGAGATAAGAGCAAGTAATTGTCTTTTATAGACACTGTAATGAAGCCTGTCATCACACAAAAGAAGTTTGCTAATAAAATAAATCAAAGCAGCAGTGAAAATGAATAGGGAGCAAGCTTTTACAATTAGATTTGTACTTGTCTGGTGGCACAGTGCTTCCATGAGAAGTGAGAAGGCTGTTGCGCAGGGGAGAAAGGCACCAAGAGATGAGCTGACGGGGTGTTTGCAAACTCCTCAAGGCAGAGCAACACGGCGCCCAAGGCAGGCAGCTGTGTCCCCTGTGGGCTTGGAGGCTGGCAAGGGGCTTGACAGAGAGGGAGGGAGGGAAGCCAGCAGAGAGGGGTTGCAGGTACATCATCTCGGTGGTCTGTGTGTGTCCCCATCCAAATGTGATGGGGTCCCAGCCAAATGTGATCTGGCTGCTGCTCCCCCTTCTCTTTGCCATCAGCTGGACTCTTTCCCCGCAGGTGTGATACCTGGGGGAGAGGAGAACACCCTGGGGCACCCAGGCCCCAAGTGGTGCCCCCATGACTGTGCCCCAGCCCTGCCTGGCCCTGTCATTCTCCCAGTCAGTTACAGGTTCTGCCACCAAGTAAGTTAGAAAAACTTCATGGGGCACCCAGGTGGCTTAGTCAGATAAGTGTCTGACTTCGGCTCAGGTCATGATTTCACGGTTTGTGGGTTTGAGCCCCGCATCGGGCTCTGGGCTGACAGCTCAGAGCCTGGAGCCTGCTTCATTCAGATTCTGTGTCTCTGTCTCTCTCTATTCCTTCCCCGCTCATGCTCTGTCTCTCTCTTTCTCTCTCTCTCAAAAATGAATGATTTCCATTTAGGAAATCAGGCCATAGGATAAAAAAAAACATGCTGTTGGGCAAAAGGGCAAATGCTGTATAATTTCAAGGTGGTGGCATTTCTCGTTCTTTTGCAAGCAGAAATGACTAACGTAGTTTCGTTTGGTACGTTTGGTCAGGCATTAAGCTGAGTGCTTTTCATGAGCTGTCTCATGCCATCTCAGCAGCCTTGCAAGGTAGTAGTGACCTGCCATGCCCAGGTCACAGGTGAGGAGACTGTCACTCCCCAGGTCAATGCCTTGTGCCAGGTCACATGGCTGGACAAGTTGGCATTGGGAATGGAGAGGGTTGTGTGCTCATAACCCCTGTGCCATGGTCATCATGGGTCTTGTGTGGCTGTTGCCTCAGTTGTGAAGGAAGGTAGGAGAGGACCCTAGAGGTGCACAGGTGGGTGGCTTGGGCCATGACTGGAACCATGGGACCTGGGATCCAAGACCACCTCTGGCCACCCAGGTGGAGTCATGACACCATTCTGTGCCTCCATCTTTTGTTGTGTTCCTGGAGGGAGAGTCCCCTCCAGTCTTGGGCTCCTGCCAGATACCTCTTCAGGTTGTTCAGGTGCTCAAAGAGGACTCAGGAATTGGAAGCAGCTTTAGCTGAACAAACAGATATCTCTGTCTCTGAAGGCAGTTCTCACTCAGGGAAGGGCAGGGGAGCTGAGGAGTAAACCCATCGTCTAAAGCTAGGACTCCTTCTGGGCTCCGGACGTCTCGGGAATCTGCGGGTGTTTTGGATGCCTTAAACCTCTCAGCAGATCAAGGTCACCCTGGTCCCTCAGGAACCTTTAGGCGGATGGCCAGCATGGTCAGGGCCAAAGAAACCAGAGGTCACAGCAAAGAGAAGGATGTGGAGATTGATCGTTGTCTACGTAAAGGAAGGTTCCCTGCCAGGCAGAGCTGGAGACACAACCTTGTTAGCTAATGTGAGTTTAATATGGAGTCAGGGGAGCTGGACGCCAGCCTAGTCAACTGCCCAGGAGACCGTCAGAAATAGAGTGGGGTAAGGTGTCCCCCATCTGTTCAGCGCCACTCTGCCTCCCAGAAGACAGGGGCGGCCCAGCGGCAAGCTGGGCGATACCCGCCAGACAAAAGCATCGCTTCCACGTCAGTCATTTTGTATAAAGGAAGAGTTATTGTTATGGGAGGCTGGCGCCTGATCAATATCTCCTGCTTTGAAAATAAACTTCTTGGCTTGGCCTTGACATTAATCTACCATCAGGAGCCCATTATCTCAAGACCAATATTCTGTTCTATTGACTTGCTCAATTTTTTTTTTCTCCCCCAAGATCAGACTATAATTGCATTTCTCCAGGCAGCACTTGCACTCACTGCAGCCTCATGCATACAGGTCCCCTTGCAGGAAGCCCGGGATACAGCACATCTGGGGTGGGATGGAGACAGTGGCTGGCAGAGGGTCATGGGGGACTGAGGACCCTCAGGTGCATGAGGAGGAAAAGCAGTCCTTCTAGAGCCTGTGAATTGGTTGAGACATAAAGCCAGATCCCCAATATCCCCAGAAAATAGTCTCTTGCACAGAATTGGGGTTACAGACGTTCCCACTCCTACTTGTCATTCACAAACAAGGAAACACGGGAATAAGATTAGCAATAACGTCCCGAGTGCAGCTGGGCCCTACCATTATCACCACAGCCCCCACAAACCCGAAGCCATACCTGCCTCAATCTCCAAGAGCTTCTGGGCCTTCCCTCCCCCACACCTGCCCCCTACAACCCATTCTCCACCCCTCAGGCAGAGTCCTCTTCGTAAAATAGAAATTGGATTATATCGTCACCCTCCCTGAAGACTTTTGGTGAAGCCTCCTTATTTTTCCCTGAAAGACCCTTATGATTGTCTCTGACCTCCCCGCCCATCTCTGCTCCTGCTCCAGGCCTCTGGCTTCCTCCATTCAAGGATTAAGCCAACCAAGCCTGGCCCTACCTCAGGGCCTTTACACTTGCTTTTCTCGCCACCTGTTCTCTCACCCCTCAGATCCTTATGTTACTTTTACCTTCTCATTATCTAAGTATTGTATCTAATTTTCCCTTCTAAGTGAGGCTATCCCTGACTGGCGTAGGTAACATCACTTCTCAGAGATCCAGGCAATGAGTCTCTCCAGTTACCTTGCTTTGGCTTCCTTATAGCACACATCACCATCTGCAACTGGCTTTCTGTAGTGATTATCTACTGCCACAAGAGAAAAATCCCCCTGAACATACCCTCTTCAAACGGTAATAGACAGTATCGCAAGGTTACACAAACCCACACCAGGTCAGGGGTTTGGGAGTGGCTTAGCAGGACATTTCTGCTCGAGTCTATCGTGAGGTTGTGGTCGAGGTATCAGCCAGGGCCATGGTTATCTGAAGGCTGGACTGGGCCTGATAGATCCCTTTCTAAGACGGCTCACTCAGCTTGGCTGGCACGTTGGCCCCAGCTCCTCACCACCTAGACCTCTCCACAGAGCTGCTCGAGTGTCCTCACAACATGGCAGCCAGGTGCCCCAAAGCAAGTGACCCCACGGAGGAAGGTGGAAGCCACAGTGTCTTCTACGACCACCACTTCTTCAGTTTTCCTTTGGCTACACGGCTCAGTCCTCATGTGACTCATTCGGGAAGGAGGTGTCTCCAGAGAGCGAGGATCACCGGGGGCCATCCTGGAGGTTGCACACCATACTCCCCCTCCATGAGAACAAGGGCCTTGGCAAACTTGCCACGTGTGTGCCCAGCACATGTCTGGCATGTAGCAGAGACCCCATGAATATTAGCCAGATGTCTGAATGAATCATAAGAGTGTGTAACTGTTAGGACTGTGTGCTAAGTCTTGTGCTAAGTAAGCACTTTACATGCAGTATCTCACCCCCACAGCCTGCCTCATTTAATCCTCTACAGATGAGGAAACTGAGTCTCAGAGAGGTTAAGTACCTTGATCAAAGTCACAAACCTGGTAAGTGGCTGAGCCAGCCTTTGGCCCCAGGACTGCTGAGGACGGTCTGTCTAGGCCAGGCCCCTTAGTGGATATGCGTCAGCATGGATTGTACTTCCGGAGATTTCCCACATTGCCATCAGACCACATGCAGTCAAACTCAGGAGCTCTTTGTGACACCAGGAATGTAGGGAAACACAAGGAGAAACTTGGAATTCCTCTCTACGGTGATAGCCAGCTGTGTGGCTTAGTAAGCCAGACTGCAGAGAAGTCAGGGCAGGGAGCCTGCTGCCTCTGCTCAGGGTGACCCAGCAAGAGGCTTGTAGATCTCAGAGGAAACTCCAGAACCTGGTACCACAGTTGGTAAATATACAGAGCCTAGGTGCTATCTCTTCCCCTCTCGTACCTGTGGTAGACGTTACCAAGGCGATCACCATAGTCCTTCCCGCTGAGCCGCCCTTTGCTGCCTAGAATTCTCAACACAGCTCTCCCCACACCTGCACTTGTTCGGAGCCCAGACTCTGGAGTCCGCTAAAGCCAGGTTTAAATTCTAGTTCCACCACTCACTAACCCTGTGACCTCAGACAAGCTTCTTAGCTTCTCTGAGCCTCCGTTTCTTCATCTGTAAAATGGAGCTCCATTACTACCCACTTCTTTGGTCTTCTGACAAGGCTTAAATGCAGTTGTGCACGGGGGGCTTGCAGCAGACTGCTTGGCAACGAGGAGGCGCTCAATGCCGTCAACTATTGAAAACTGCTGTGGTTATTACTGTGTTTTCCTCGCTCTGTGAATGGGGGCTTTAATAGTCCCAAGCTGATGCTTCCAGTGAATGTCTTGGAGGAGGGGGCAGTGACCTTTGAGGGGGTGGTGAATGAGAGGCAGAAATACCATCTTCTTTCTCCCTTCCCACCCTGCAGGTGTGGATGTGTGGGGGCCGGATGGAGGACATTCCCTGCTCCAGGGTGGGCCATATCTACAGGAAATATGTACCCTACAAAGTCCCCGCTGGAGTCAGCCTGGCCCGGGTAAGGTGATGGCTCCCTGGATGGGGACGGGGTGAGGGGCTATGCTCATCAGCAGAGCAGAGGCATCCTGAGACACCTGGGAACTCCAAGCCAAGTGCCTCGGGGCGGGGGAGGATGTGCACCCCCTTCCCCAACTCTCCAGGTGAAATCCAGTTTAAGAGAACTTACTTAAACCCCTGCTTAAACACTTAGGAGCTGTGACCTTTAGAGGGTTGCTTAACTCCTCTGAGCCTGTGTTTTCTCTTTTACTTAAAAAGAAGCTAATTTGTTGGCGACTCTTAGCATTGCCAGGAGAGTCAGGGAGATAGCATAGTTACTCCAAGTGTGACAGACAAGATGATTTTAGGTGGCAGACATAGGAACATTTTTATTTGCATGCGTTTAAATTAATGTGCTTTAGAAGTTAAGATGTATTAGTGTTAGCAGACTTGTGATTTCACAGGTATTATTAGGATAAAGCTAACATAGGTGCAAAGTCAGACCAGAAGTGATTTAAAGAAGCCTGTTAGATAAATGTTCGTGCAGGTGGAGCAGTGTGAGACACTGAGAAAGCCTGAGACAAAGTACTTAAAAGTTCCAGGCATGAGGGTGGTTAATAAATGTAAGTATCTTGCTCTTCTCCCCACCCCCTCCCCACTAACATTGCCAAAAAGTCTGTGTGTCAAACTATTTCATTAGCTTAAAATGGTTTGTATTAATCGCTGCTTAAATTAAATGGCCACTGGCTACAAATAGAAATGTTAGCCAGAGATTTGTTTTGGGGGTTGTTTTTTGTATTAATGATATTCCACTGAGCCTCAAATTTTAAAATATTAAGTGTCTTGAAAAAAAAAAAAAAAAAACAAGGTTACTACAAAGGAAAAATGGGGTGGGTGGGGATGCCCAGAAAGGAAAGAGGGCCGCAGGGAGGTCTGGGGGAAGCTGGAAAGGTAACTCGGTAACTGGCACAGCTTTGCCTCGTGGAGACCCCCTTTGGACAGAGACCCCTTTGCAAGCCTGTTTGGCATCAGTCCATACAGCTTCCCTCTGCCCTGGCCACCGCCTCCCCCTCCCTCATCACCTGATGACATGCAGAACTTCAGGCTCTGGGTCAGGAAGAGCCTTTGTCCTGCGAAGTACAAGGAAGACCAGCCGGCTTAACGAGGCAGTGGGTCTCCCCAGGTGGGAGCTGAGCTCCAGGGGCTGCTTTGCCGCCGGTGTTGAAGAAAAAGAGAGCCAGCAGTGCCCTCTAGTGGTGTAAGAGTCTAAGGACAGCCACATCTGCCATCCGCGCTTAGGACACAGCCCATCCCACCCGGATAGGTTGGGAGGGCGGTTTTAGATTCAGCTGGAGAGGTAGGAATCCCATTTCTTTTGAGATCCCATTGGCAATCCCAGAGGAAGGTGCCAGGCAGGAAAACAGAACAACGTCAGTCAGTAAGCCCAAGAGTGCGACTCCCAGCTACTAGGAGTGGTGGGACCATGGGGACACCTCTGACCCCTGAGCAGGACTATTCCCGAAGCATCCTTTTCTTATCCACTCATTTATAAGACCTGCCTCGTAAAAAGGCACCACCCACCTCCTCTTTACCGAACCACAGATGAATTCAGTGAATAACAGCTAACTGTAGTAACACATAAAAGTTTCCTGTGGGCTAGACGTCAGGCGAAGCATCTTCCATACATGTCTCACTTAATTTTCACTTGTTTTTAATCCCCACTGGAGCGATGAGATAAGTGAAATGTAGAGACATTAACTAACTAGAGCCAGAATTCAAACCCACTTAGGTCTGACCCGTGCCTGGCACACAGAGCAGTTGTTGCTTAAACAGTGACAGCTGTTCATCTTGGTATCAGCATCTCTTAACAAGACTGCAAAGTTTCTTTCAGCCTCTTCTCTAAATTCTGGGTTGAAACATTTTAACTTCTTTTTCACCTGTCTGTACTGTTTCAGTCTCCTGTCGACTTTAAACCAGCTAATGAATGATATGAGGGGCACCCCACATACATATGCAGGACCACAAAGATGCCTGAATCAGGCTCCCCTGAATTTGTGTCCAAGTATCTAACTACCACCCTCCTTGAGTTGCAGATCATATTTGAGTTGCAGATCATACATTAAATCATAAAGCAAATCACAAGTTTGCTTAGTGTTTTAACAGCCAAATCCTTCTAGAGCATTATCTACTAGAAGATCATTTTGATAGATTCAAGGAGAGGTCGGTTAAAAGCCCTAAAAGAGCTACATAAAGAGGGAAACCAAAGTCTTACTCAAGTTGTACAGATTCCAGGACAAACAGCCAGAGAGGAGTGAAGCCACAATTCCTCACCATCCCTGTGGCATGAGCAAATTAGTGTGCTGAAGGACCTAGGTGGGCCGCCTGGGAAACGGAGAGACTTTGGGTGTGCAAGCCTTTTTCGGTTTTCAGCTTCCTCAGGGCACAGATTTAAATTAAGCCCAGCCTTTGCCTTGCAGGGGCCTGGTATTGTTCCTTAATTGTTTAATACGTTCCTTAATTGTTTTCTAACCTACTGTCAGTCTCTTCAGCACTCAGAAAGAATGAGGCTGATAGCAGCAAGGAAATTCCATAGCTTCCTAGTCCCAAACTCAGAGTCAGCAAAATTGAAGAGTGAGTGAAAACTTTTGTCGTTGGCATGGGGCCCCCTCCTGATGGCTTCTTTCCTCCTTGCTCAGGAGTCAGCAAACTGCTTTCATGTGGCCTGTGCACTAAGAATGGTTTTTACATTTTTAAGTAGTTAGGGTGAAAAAATGAAAGAAGAATATTTTGTGATACATGAAAATCAAATTTCAGTCCATAAAGTTTTATTGGAACACAACCACACCCATTCATTTACATAATGTCTATCTAGGGCTCCTTTTCCACCACCTCAGAGTTAAAACCATATGGTCTGCAAAGCCCAAAATATTTGCGATCTGACCCTTTACACAAAATAGTTGTCCACCCCTGCCTTATCTTCTGCTTCTAGAGCAGTCATTCACACTGAGGTGTGAATGACTGATAACAGTTTAAAATACTAACTCCCTTTTCCCCTTCAGAAGAAAATTTGGATTGCAATAGGGAGAAAATCCTTTATGATAGCAAAAAAGCCTGTAGAGTTAAATGTTGGGGGTGAAGGGCAGATTTCTGGCAACAGTCAGGGGTTGGAGAAAGATATTTTGGAGCAGAGAATTTCCCCCTGAACACTGAAGCTGTGCTCTTCTGGAACCAGCTGTCTGAAGTTCTCAGCAGGTGGTGTCTACAACTGCAGATGAAATAAGGAATTTTCATCCCAGTTACACAGAAGAATTCACTTTCCCTCTATCTCCAAGTCTGCTCACAAACAGGTTGTTTTCCTGACTGCTGCCTCTACTTGCCAGTAATGTGGTTGCCATTTTTATATCGATCATCCCTGTGCTTCATATTCAAAGAAGCAGCAAGCTTTGCACCTCAAAGGATTTTTTAAAATTCCAGCTGCTGGTGGAATTACAGCTTTTGGTTGCAAATTATTGTTTTCAACCAGGGTACTTGGTCAGCACTCTTAATAGAAAATGACAGAAACCCCACTCAAACTGGCATAAGCAGAAAGAGAATTCACTGACTTATGTTAATAGAAAGTCCCAAGATAGTGCTCACTTCAGGTATGGCTGGATTCAGGTACTAAAAGGAACGTGTTCCTCGTCCAGCCGTCAGTTCTGTTTCATTCATTCAGCCTTGGTCAGGTTTTCCATATGACCCAGCAGCTCTGGCCTCTAGCTTACCCAGCAATGAATGCAAGTGGAAAGAGCAATTCTCCCCAATAGTTCCAGTGAAATCGCCATGCTAATGTCATTGATTCTGATTGGCTTGGCGTGAGTCACGTGCTCGCTGACCAATCCCTAGAGTCAGGGCTGGTTCCCATTAGCGGGGCTGGTTCATGTACCTTTCCTGAAGCCACTTGAGAGAGAGGACAGAAGCAGAGGAGGGAGGCTACAGCTAGAAAAAGGGGGTGGAAGATGCACAGGTAAAACAACAGCCATCTCTTAGCCGGAAGTTGTAGAGTCCTTAAAACGTGCATAAATAAATATAGAAGGCTTTAAAAACATGGTGGGCTAGGGTCTTTGATGCAACACAAAATAAGAAAGATGAACCTCAACTTCCAGGATCCTTGCCCCCAGCCCCCCCTCCCCGCCCCTGGCCTCAGCCCCTCGGAGGGCCTGACCCTTCCACCTCCCTGTCGCCCTCCAGAACCTGAAGCGAGTAGCCGAGGTGTGGATGGACGAATACGCCGAGCACATTTACCAACGCCGGCCAGAGTACCGCCACCTGTCTGCTGGGGACGTCGCTGCCCAGAAGAAGCTCCGCAGCTCCCTTAACTGCAAGAGTTTCAAGTGGTTTATGACCAAGATCGCGTGGGACCTCCCCAAATTTTACCCGCCGGTGGAGCCCCCGGCGGCAGCTTGGGGAGAGGTGAGTCTGAAGGGCCCGGTGCAAAATGCAAACGCGGAACCCCTGTTCACAAGACAGGCAAAGAGTGCCAATTAAGGCATGAAATACAAAACATGTTTCTTTCTTGAGTCTCTCTAGCCTTGTGGTGGTTTTTTATATGCTACTTAATGTTCTAAGTAGAGAAAAATTAAAACTTTAATATTAGCATAAATTTTACCATTCAGCTTCATATTATGCAGTGTGAGTTTTAAATGCAAATAGAAGAGCATTTAGCTCATGTGCCAGATGGGTGAAATTTCACAATCTGTATTTCAACCCTTGTACGTGCATATGTATTTCTTACCAGAACGGTGCAAACACAGCACAAAGCTAATTCAGCTGATTTTATTTCACTTGTTGCTAATGCATACTTTATTTTATTTTTTTAAATTTATTGTGAGAGAGAGAGAGAGAGAGAGAGAATCCCAAGCAGGCTCTGTGCTTCCAGTGTGGAGCTCATTGTGGGACTTGAACTCACGAACCATGAGATCATGACCTGAGCCAAAGCCAGGAGTCAGTTGCTTAACCAGCTGAACCACCTAGGTACCCCGATAATACATACTTTCTAAACCCACTCTACCTGTGGCTTGCTGATGCGTGAGGAAGAGCAGAAAGAAAAACTGGGGGTTGCCCTCTTCTTCCCTTCCTTCTGTGTTATCTTCCGCTGGTAAGGAAAGTGGTCTGCAGGTCCAGGGAAGTAATGCAAGAGGCTATTAGAGCTCCCTGGCTCTTCCTGTGTCTCTGAATACCTCGGCCTTCTTTGTGCAGTCAAGTTCTGGTCGGAAAACACGGCCTTCAGACATGCCAGCACACCACTTAGTCTTAGCTGTAACTTGAGTCTTGCTGAACTCCCATGCACGCAGGACCCCAGGGATTCTGTGCTTCTGGGGCATCACAGAAGGTACAGCGAATGCCCGTGTACCGTGTTATCACCTCTGCTCACATGCATGCTCCCTTGTCCTATCAGATTCCACTGACAAGTTCAAAGATAAAATTATTTAAAAAAAATTTTTTTTTAACTTAAATCCAAGTTAGTTAACATATAGTGTAATAATAATTTCAGGAGTAGAATTTAGTGATTCACCACTTACATATAACACCCAGTGCTCATCCCAACAAGTGCCCTCCTTAATGCCCGTCACCCATTTAGCCCATCCCACTATCCACCTCCCGTCCAGCAACTCTCAGTTTGTTCTCTATATTTAAGAGTCTCTTATGATTTGCCTCTCTCTGTGTTTTTATTTTATTTTTCCTTCCCTCCTCCTATGTTCATCTGATGAGTTTCTTGAATTCTACATGAGTGAAACCCTATGAGATCCGTCTTTCTCTGACTGACTCATTTCACTTAGCATAATACCCTCCAGTTCCATCCACGTTGTTGCAAATGGCAAGATTTCGTTTTTCATTGCCAAGTAGTATTCCATTTTATATATATATATATATATATATATATATATATATATATATATATAAACCACATCTTCTTTATCCATTCATCAGTCGAACACTTGAGCTGTTTCCATAATTTGGCTGGCACGTGAAAAGATGCTCAACGTCACTCATCATCAGGGAAATACAAATCAAAACCACAATGAAATACCACCTCACACCTGTCCCGGTGGCTCAGATTAACAACCCAGGAAACAACAGGTATTGGCAAGGATGTGGAGAAAAGGGAAGTCTTTTGCACTGTTAATGGGAATGCAAACTGGTTCAGCCAGTCTGGAAAACAGTATGGAGGTTCCTCAAAAAAATTAAAAATAGAACTACCTTACCGACCCAGCAGTAGCACTACTATATATTTATCCAAAGGATAAAAAATGCTGATTTGAAGGGACACATGTACCCCAATGTTTACAGCAACACTATTATTAAAACTTTTAAGACCACGACAGCAGAGCTTTAAACCAATGACAGCCCCTTCTGAGTGAGGGGCCTGGGGCCGCTGCCTGTGTCACACTCCTCAAGCCCGTCCTGCTGGGGGAGGCAGACCATCTTCTAGCAGAAGAAGCATTCTGTCACCAGACTCTGGCTCCTGGTGTCTGAGCTGAGAGGACCACTCATTTATAGATGGACATACCGGGGCTGGGGGACAAGGAGCATAAGGGTTAGATCTCCTTCCTTGCAGGTGACAGAAGTCCAGTTTGAAGTGAAAAGAGAAATGTAGTGAATCTCATAGAAACGTTGGGTAGCTGTGGCTTCAGACACGTGGATCCAGGGGCTCAAATGATGTCAGTTGCTTTTTCTCCTGTTTACCTCTGCTGCCATTTCTGTTAGCCTCATGCTGAGGGTAGCAAGATGGTTTCCAGAAGCTTGAAGCTGGCCCAGCAACAGAAAGTATATGCCTCCTTCCCAGTAAAGCCAGCACAGCTCCAGGAATCAAGTCTGATTCTTAGGTCTGCACCAATCACTGTGGCCACGGGAGGAAGGGGGAAAGCAGGGGTGGACAGATACTCTAGCAGGCCACAGAGTGGGGAGAGGGCGGTAGTCCCATAGAAAATCAGGGTGCTGTTACCAGAGGAAGGAGTGAGGGGTTTGAGCCAACAGAAACACCAGGTATGGCTTGTTCAAATTCATACAGCAAGTTAGAGGGGCCTTTCCTGACTAAGCTGTCTGGCCCATCCCATCTAACACCAGCATAGATACTGTAGAGGAGGTGTCGTGCTGACTTCCCTCATGAAGCTCTTCATTTCTTTGCCAGTTTATTGGCTTTTTCCCCTGTATTAGGGCCAGTCTTCCGAGAAGCAGACACCAAGAGACTTGTTGGGGGAATCCCTGAGAGAAGGAACGAGAAGGGAGCCAGGAGAGGCTGGGAGATCTGCTGTGGGGCTGGTCTGCCCGCTGGGAATGGGAAAGGGGAGGAAGAAGGGCTGCCGTAGGAGGAGTCCCACACTGCAAGCATGCTCTTGAGCCAAGTGACTGAGCAGTCTTCAAGCCAAGTCTCCTACCAGAGAAGTCAGCATCTCCCTGGAATGGGCCTCCACAGTCCCCCTCCCCCGCTCCGTCGCTGGCTGGAAGCAGCCCATGGGAAGCACGGCCTCCACTCAGACACAGTGGATTCCGGACAGAGCGGCCGGGCAGTCAGACTCCCTGCAGCAGGGCAACTGAGGAGCACATTTTCATGGCCACCACACCTCCAACCCAACCCCTCAGTCAAGATAGGAGTGATTCTGTGAGGCAGGAACTACACGATGCACCTACACGGCATGGTGGCCTTCAGGTAGTGAGTGCTGACCAACCGTGAGCAGTGAGGCCTTCTGCTCCAGCCCAGTGCTCCTCTCACCACACCCACCCTGTCTTACTGAAACTCTTGTTTTTTGGATCGAGAACCTCTTGCCATTCACCTGCTCTTTAAGGCCAAGACCCCACAGCAAAGATGCCCCGTCCTTTTCTAGGGTGGCTTTCAAGATATGGTCCCTGCGTCTCCTGGAATGGGAGTAAAATTCCATTCCTGGAACTGTTGGATTAGATTCTCCAGGAATGGAGCCAGAGAGTCCTCTGAATACCAACCCCCCTCAACTTCCAGGTCCCCACTGCCACCCTGTGACTTTGCATGCTCTAGGACAAAGCTGGCTTTGGAGGAGCTCCTCTCTGAGGACTGAGTATTCCTGTACTGAGAAGCGCAAGGCACGTCCACCAACCCAGGGCAAGCTTCATTAAGATAATGCAGAGCTTCCTCCATCCGATGTCTCTGCTGGGTTCCCTCCTTCCATCCCGGCGGGGTCCCAGGGGACTATCTCAAGGTGCCTCATTAGTCCACTCTTTCCTTCTGTCTCTTTCAGATTCGCAACGTGGGCACAGGGCTGTGTGCTGACACGAAGCATGGGGCCCTGGGCTCCCCGCTGAGGCTGGAGAGCTGTGTCCGGGGCCGTGGGGAGGCTGCCTGGAACAACATGCAGGTAAGGGCCACTTCTCAGGGACTGGCGGCCAGGTTTTCCTGGGCCATCTGTGGCCTGGAATGCTCACATGGTCAGGGCAGGGAGAGAGACGCCAAGGGTCAGTGACGAGTCACAAAAGCTAGCCCAGGGGATGAGTTATAAGAGTTTTCTGAACACCTTAGAAAGAGGAATCCTTCACATTGCAATAAAATCATCAATCGGGTCTGTTGGCAAATGACAGACACCCCAAATGGCCTTCAACAAAAAGAATAATATATTGGCTCATGTATGCCGTTGAAGAGCTTAAATGATGTCATCAGGAGATCTCCAGGGTCTCAACTCTTCTTCCTTTCTGTTGGCCTCATCCTTCATCCGGCTCTTCCCATATGGTGGCAGATATGACCACCAGCAGCAAAGGCTTCCAACCCGCCAGTGAAAAGGCATGTCCCTTTCCAGAGTTCTGGAGAAGCCATGGGGGTGCTCACATATTGGCTTTCCTGAGCCAGTTACAATAGGGGATGTGATACAGTCCTCGTGTTGATCAAGCCCCACGTCACATGCCCACTCCTGGAGCCTGTGGTGTGGTCAGCCTCACCTGAAGGACGGGGAGACGAATGAGGAGAGTGGGTTCCCCAGGGGATCGTGCCCAAGCGGTGTTATCAGAAGAATGAAGGCTACAGGCCAGCGGTGCAGAAAAAGCCACCACCCTCAAGAAACTGCATTTAACTGCCGTGATCCCCCCAGCACCAACGGTTAACCCTAAAATCACATCGCATCCCACCTCCACTGACTCTTGGTTCGAGGGAACATTTTTATAGTCTCCTTCCTGTGGGTTTTCTGACATTTTGGAAGTGCACACTGATAGAAGCCCATATTGCGGGGCCTCTGCAAAAACAGAGCTCAGAAGGGGTGAGTGGCACGCTCACTGCGAAGGAACAGCACTGCCTCTCAGATGGGCCCAGTGCCCGGCCTGACAGTGTCTGCCCCTCCCTCTGAAGTCCTTGCTCCCTCTCCTCCCTTGGTAACAGTTATTAGAAGTGGCCCTCCTTCACCGATTCTCCTGAATTCTTCAGGGCAGCGTGTGGCCGCTCCCCACACCCACCCCACGAAGGAGAACCCCAAAAGAGACCAGGAAGAGCACAGGGCCTGGGAGAACGTGCCTGGAGAGCTCGACCTGGGATAGCCTCACTGTGTGGCAGAGTCCACACTAATGCCTGAAGATTCACTCGAACAAGGAACAAAATGATGTCTGGCTGCCTGGCTGTGCCAGCCTCCACCCTCTGAAATGGGAAGCATGGCAGCCCATTTGCCCCTGTGGGATCGATATTCCCTAGGGCTCTCAGACACCCTGAGCAGAAAGCTCTCGTGAGCCTGAAAAGGGAGAAATGTGAGTCTAAAATGCAGAAGACCCGGGAGATAATCAGGAAGCAGTAGCTGGCACAACCACTCCTTTGCCACCATGGGGTCCACTCCTGGCCAACATGGAGTAGGGTAACAGGGACTGGATTTACTCTCCTGCCAGGAACAACTGAAAAACAGAAAATGCGTGAAACACTCTTTTCAAGAGAGCAGACAACAGAGGGTTCTATTAAAGAGACGGACATTGCCGTTGTAAACCTTCCCTCAAAGAAAACCCCAGGCCCAGATAGATTCATCGGTGATTCCTACCAAACACTTAAGCAATGTTACCAACTCTACAAAAACTTTTCCAGAAAAGGAGGGAGTACTCGCCAACTTATTTTGTGAGGCCAGCATTACCTTCGTAGCAAAACCAGACTGACCCATATACGAAAATTACAGACCAGTATCCCTGGTGAACATAGGTGCAAAAATTCTAAACAGAATTTTAGAAAATCCCATCCAGCAGTGTGTAAAAAGGATAATACATCGTGACTAAGTGTAATTTATCTGAGGGATGCATGATTGGTTGAATATTAGAAAAGTAATCAATAGACTCACCGTGCTAACTGAAAAAGAAAAACCACATAATCACCTTATACCCAGAAAAAGCATTTGACAAAATCCAACATTCATTCCTGATAAAAACGGTCGCAAACCAGGAATAAGGGAACTTCCTCAACTTGATCAAGGTCATCTATAGAAAACCCGCAGCTAACATCAAACTTAATGGTAAAAATCTGAATGTTTTACCCCTAATTATCAGGGATAATACAGGGATTCTGACCTTACTGTTTCTATTTGACACTGTACTAACCTGTGGCAAGAAAAAGAAAAGTCATGCAGATGGGTGAAGAAGGAAAATAATTTGTAGACTATACGATCATCTTTATTTGTAGACTGTAGGATCACCTTTGTGGAAAATTCTATTGACTCTACAGAGAAACTACCAGAATTAATAAATGAACTTATCAAAGTTATGAGATACGAAAACCAATTGTATTTCTATACGTGAATAATGAAGAATCAGAAATTAAAACAAGTCAAATTAAAATTAAATTGAGTCAAAACATATCAAATTATGTACTTTAAATGTGTATGGTTAATTGTATGCCAGTTATTCTCCAGTAAAGCTGCTGGAAAAAACGCTTATTAACTCAATACAATAGTGAACCTGGTTTGGATCCTGATTGAAACAGACTGTGAAAAGAAACTTACAAAGCAATTTAAGAACACTTGAACTCTTCTTACTTGATGACCTTGAGGACTTTGCAATAACTTTTTATTGTTATAATGGCACTTCGGTGAAGTATTTGCACCTGAGATGATATGATGTCTGTAATTTGCTTCAGAATAACGTTGAGGTGGGGGGTTGTGATGGGGGGTAAAGCTGTAACAAGATTCACCATGAGTTGGTAATTGTCGAAGCTGGGTGATTGGAAGGGGTGTGGTCAATACTGTTCCCTGGATCTCAATGTTTAACATTTTCTATCATTACAGAAAAGAGAGGGGTGCCTGGGTGGCTCAGTTGGTTGAGCATCCAACTCTTGATTTCAGCTCAAGATCTCATGGTTGTGGGGTCGAGCCCCGCGTCGGGCTCTGTGCTGATGGCGTGGAGCCTGCTTGGGATTCTCTCTCCCCGTCCTCCCTCTGCCCCTCCCCTGCACATGCACTCTCGCTCTCTCAAAAAAAAAAAAAGGAAAGAAAGAAAGAAAGTCCCCAGTTTTGCCATCCCTATAATGATGTCCCTGTATGTACAGGTGTTCACCTTCACCTGGAGAGAGGACATCCGACCTGGAGACCCCCAACACACGAAGAAGTTCTGCTTTGACGCCATCTCCAACACCAGCCCGGTCACCCTCTATGACTGCCACAGCATGAAGGGCAACCAGCTGTGGAAATACCGCAAAGTAAGGCGGGCTGTGTGGGCGGAACAGGGCAACCTGCTTGGTTTTAAACAAAGAGAAGCAGACGGGCATGCAGCACCTCACTTCCCCCCACAGAGCATGCTCGCCCGTGCATTCGCGCCACACACCCGCCATGCCCCACTTCTCTGCCATTTGAGAGATGCCAGAAAGCCAGGTTTTTATGTGAAATCTCTACGCTCTTACATGCTGGCAGCTGAGTCCATAAAACACCAGCACCACCACCGTCATGAGAACCGATGCCAGTGGGCCAGAGACGAGCATGAGTAGGGCCCAGGCCCGGAGGTGGCACACAGGTCACTTCCACCCGCATCCCCCCGGGGCAGAGCTCAGGCACAGGGCAAGGCCGCCTGCGGGGGAGGCCGGGCAGGGTCTCGCTGTGCCCTCAGCAGGGAGGCCTCGCAGGTCAGTGAACGCAGACGGCCGCTGCCTCACTGCCCCGTTGCTATCGTTGCTGCTGCCGTTGGTTCAGATCCCCAGCGCCGCCTCCCTGATTACCTCCCTGTTTCGTAGGACAAGACCCTGTACCACCCCGTCAGCGGCAGTTGCATGGACTGCAGTGAAAGTGACCACAGGATCTTCATGAACACCTGTAACCCCGCTTCTCTGACCCAGCAGTGGCTGTTTGAACACACCAACTCGACAGTCTTGGAAAAATTCAACAGGAACTGAGCCCTGGTGTCTTAGCGGGCCTGGTGGGGTCCTCTCCTGGCGCTTCCGGCAGCCTTCCCCTCCCGAGGGAGGCAGGGCTTCCGTGGGCAGCGTGACGTGAAAGGCGCTGGCCAACAGGTCTAGGGCAGAGAGGGCTCTGACGGCTGGAGCAGGAGGCCCACCTGTTCCTTGAGGCCCAGTGGTAGCCGCGGGGTGGACAACAGACCCCACATGAGGCCCCACAAAGAGCAGTGCCTGCTTTAATCCCTGACGGCATCATGGAAATCTAGGAGGGCCTTACCAACTTTGTCACCACGTTCCTTTGGGCATTATGTGGGAGAAATGCCAAGGCAGCCCTAGGCTACCCGAAAATGGGTCCTACAAGGTTACCTAGCCTTGAGATGGCTCGTATGTGACGGCCCTTTAGAAAGAGAAGCGCCTGTTGTCCGTCTGGGCACTTGTAGCACCTCTGCTGTCTGTCCGCTGCAGAAGGGGAGGGAGGGAGTCTTTCTTGGGGCCACTGGTTTCAGCCATTTAGTTTCTGCCTGTCATGGAGTAGCTGAGTAACTACAGTTACTGCCCGGCTTCTGTTCTGTCACAGCCCCAGGCGATGCATTCGAAGGCCGTACCTGGGCCCTCAGAGCATCCAGTACTGAACACTGGCCAGCTGCCAGGCCTGGGGTCAGAAGCTGGACCTCTAGACGTTCCTTTGCCGCCATGGACACATGGGATGTCTCTCCTTGCTCTCTGGGCACAAGACAGCTCAGCCACCAGCTCTTCAGGGCTGGGTTTCAGATGACTTGGGCCCATGGAAAAGGCCTAGTAGAAGACCTCCAAACCAGATATTCTGGCTGAATTTCCCTTATCAGTGCTTCCATTTTCCTCTTTCTCTCTTGGGCAATTACCTGCCTCAAGAAAGGAACAGATGTGTGAAGTGCTCACCTCACAAAGTCTGGAGGCCTCCAAGGTGGACCGGGGGCGAGATGCCCAGCCTCTGACCTCATCGCGGCTCCAGTTCTCACACAGAACTCTAGAATTTTTATAGAACTGTATCATTGGATCACAAACTAGAACGCTACATAGGATTCTGGTATTCTAGCATCCAGTTGGGATTTCTAGAATGCTGCGATTTAAAAGAGCCAGCCAAGTGTAATATAGTTAAGGCATCCAGCCCCCAACCTAGAGACAATCTTTGAAATCCGAGGTTGGTGGTGTCCGGGGGGGGGAGGGGGGGGTAAGGGATGGGTGACCCATGTCCGTCCGTCAGCTCGTACCGGAGGCCTCGGTATGACACGGTCCACAGTGCAGACCCGAAGCCCTGCACCCTCCACCGCCTTCACAGCTGCAGTGGAGGAGGGTCCCACGAACAGGCAGACACCCAGCTCCATGCCAGTCCCTCGTGTTTACCTTTTGCTTTGTTAATTATGTGTCGGGCTCCCAGAGGGCTCCCAAGCTAATAGGAAGCATTTCTGTGACCAACCTGCCACCCACTGATTCAGAAATGGAAATCGCATTCTACAACCTATGGCTCCCACCAGCTAGTCCAGGAAATACTTGAAACCAGTGTTCCAATTAGAGCTGGGTCTCTCGATTGTGTCATTTACCAATTAAATGAGACATTAATCTGGGAACAGAGCCACGAATCTGCCTTTGAGATGCTGGCTGATCTCAAGGCCATCAGTTATCAGGGGCGGGGAGGCAGATAAAACACTCCTAACCACCACCACCCCAATTAAGCATATAGCTGGCAAAGCATCACTTCCTCCACTTCTGCCCCCACACACACCCTGCCCTGGCCGCCTGTCCCCAGGAGAGGTGGCCCCTGTGCGTGCAACAGCTTGCTTGATCCCTTCTTGTTGATCCCTCCGTGTCTTTTCCAAACGAGTGCCATATCTTTAGAAGTGGCCCTCCATAGGAAGGAGTCCAAAGAGGAGGCCCCTTCTGGGATCTAGGAGAACAAGAGTTGCAGTTTGGAGAACTGAGGGTTCATCATCAGAGAGCAAAGCAGCATCATTAAAATAAAAACTGTGCCTTTTAAAAAGAAAAAAATGCAAATGTACAGCAAATCCCTAAACTTGAACAATTTCCTAGTGCCTTGCTAGACAAACATAAAGGGGCAGGGTTGGGGGCGGGGGAGGGGAAACTTTCGTGGTAGTGTGTGCAGTTTCTGTTGGATGAGTGTGTGTTTCTTGACTTCTGATTTCAAGCAGGAGACGTTGGGCCTAGGGCAGGATCTGGGAGGCGGAGATGCCCCTCAAGGGCCAGAGGCTGGAATTATTCCAGTTCATGGCAAGTAACCCTCCAAGTTAAAAGGGCAGCTGGACAACTCATTTTGTCTGTGGCCTAGAAGGGCCTCAGCAACCCCTGGGAGAGGGCCCTGTTTGTAGACCACGCCTGGAGTCCCCCACCCCAGCCCCCACACGGAGCGCAGCGCACTCGCTAGGTCTCCAGATGTCCCATTCCAAGTGGGTGACAGTGTCCTCGGCAAGACCAGGACTCCTGTGGAAAGCAGGTGCAGCACCAAGCGGGCTTCAGCTTTCCTCTGTCCCATTCTTGGGTCCTCCATTAGGGTCTGCTTTTGCACCCTCGACGGGATGGGCAGGTCCTCTGAGCAGCACTTGATGAGCCCTCACCAGGAGGTGCTGGGACTCGGCAAAGTGTGTAAGAGGGGAAGGAAGAGGTTCACGGCTCAGCTGACCAACTGACTGGTTACAAATACCACTGGTTGCTTTGGCCTCCTTTTTGAAAACCACCTGTCTCAGAGATCCAGGTTCCTGCCCACACTGCCAGCCGATGCTCAGTACAGCAGCCAGGACCTGTGGAGACGCTCTCATCTGGGTCATGGGTGAGAACGTGGGCCCCTTTGCCTCCCTTTATTCTGAGCATGAGGTCACAAAACAGGGTGCAGCCAGAAAGCATCATGACCGTGTGGCTCACCAGCAGCCTTTCCAGAGGGGGAACTCCGGAAACATTTTGGAATGCGGAGAGCCTCTTTGCTGTAAATACAAGGCCTTTGGAGGTGGCTAAATGTTCAGGCACACGTGTGAAAAGCCATTCTACCGTGTGCCTCCCCCTGGAGCTTTCAACTTTTAAAATAGTCCAGGAACCGCCCCTTCTCCCCTTGTGGAAGAATTAGTTCAGAGGCAGAGGGGGGCACTTCCACGGGGGGCGGGGGGGTGACATTAGGCCTAGGGGAGAAAGAGCAGTTCCTGTTGAAGATGCGGCATATAGATTCCCAAAGTGCACCCTATATTCACTTTCCAAACCTACCTGTCGAATTTCTCTCTCTCCTTAAGAAAGAGATGATACCCTTGAAAATGGCTCCCTGTTTCTTTCCGTGTATCTTCATTTTTCTAGTCTCTGGAATCTCAAAAGCGTGGCAAAGCACTTTACGGTAGTAACCGAGAATTACTCTGACTGGGGATTCCTTGCTTCAGTGGTCTCTAGTGTGTACAGATTGGGCGATCTTTTATAATTCCTGGGAGGCAATGCATTTTTAATGTTTTCTGAAGATTTTTAAGCGTGGGAGAGGGGCAAGGAGTGCAGTCCAATTCTGGAATTCTTTTCTACTTTCCACCGATGCTCTTTGTGAAAATCGAAGTAATATTTCAGTTCAAACTTGATCTTGAGCCAAGGCCAAGGCCCACTGCCGCCTCTGGGGTGGGTGTTGGACCTACATCCCAAGTGACAAGGTCCTCTTAGCATCCGCTCCCCAGATGGCTTTGATTCAGCCTCTCCAGACAACAGGGTTGAGCTCCTGCTCTGTTTTGGGCGTGAAGCCTGGGATCCCAAAGGGACTACAGGCAGGGAATATTGAGATGGCAGACTGGGATTCTAAACAGAGAGCTCAAGACCACCAACCTCTCTTCTCCTGCCCGGAAAAGTGAGCCTTTGTGATGAACTGACTTACTGTGTACAATTGTGATTGTTGTTGAGTAAACCTCCAGACTTTGTCTAACGTGTTCTCTGGCTTGTTCTTGTCACGCACCATTTTTCAGTCCGTCATTCCCCACGTATTCAGGGAGTGTCTGCTCGGTACCCAGGCCCTCTGCCAGATACCGAACAAGTCCCCGACAGCTGTCCTTCTAGAGAGGAAGGTGGACCTCTAACAACCAACCAAGATGACTCTAGATGTGAGCAGGGCTATGAAGAATATAAACCGAGATGTCTCAGAGACTGGATTGGGAGGCAACATTGGGTAGGCCGGTCAGAGCGTGTCTCTGTGAGAGCCGAAAGACATGAGGGAGTCTGAGCCAAGAGGCAGTTTGGGGGAGAGAGTTCCAGGCAAAGGGAGTCACTACTGCAAGAACCCTGAGCAGGAGGGAGTTTCTGTGTTGAAGGCACAGGAGGTGAGCTCACAGGGTTAGGTGGGGTAGCCCACAAAGGGTCTGACAGACTACAGCCAGGAATGGAAGATTTCAGGGGGGCAGGACAAGGTGAAATGGCTTTATTTCTGATGCTCACCCATCAGCCACAGGTGTCTACCTACCAAAATATTACGATGCTTTTGAATATTAGATTTGTATCATTTGTGTAATGCCACATTCTAGAAACAGCATTGGCTGGCCTGGCTCTGCAGATCCTGCCCCTCAGTTTTCTGCCATAAAATGGCCAGTTTTTGGATGATCTTTCCAGCCCCACCTCTGGTTCCCTGGTTGAAACTTAGTGCAGGACTACCGGTCCAGCCAGCCCAAGCTGCCTGCTGATGCTGTCGCCCAGAGCCCACCAGAGGGCGCTGTGGACCACGTCTTGGAAAAGGCAGATTAAGGGGGGTGGAAATCTGTTCACTGGCCTTCTGAGCCCTGGAACCAGAAGATGGATATTGTTAATTTTCTTCTAAAATTTTAATGGTTTCTTTAAAAAGATTAAATTATTTTACTAGGGACAGAGGAAGAGAGGGAAGAAGATTCCAGGTGCAGGGGCCGCATGTGCTAAGACTCTGTGGAGGGAACATGACATGTATGAAGGTCAGTGAGGTGGGAGCAGAGTGAGTGAGAAAAAAGAGACAAGAAGGAAAGGGTGGGCAGAAGCCAGACTCTGCAGGGTCTTGTAGGCCATGTTAAGGCGTCTCTGAGCTTTATTTTTAAAGCAGTAGGGACCATTGGAGGGTTTTTAACTGGGCAGGGTGAGAGCATCAGATGTGCCCTCAACTGATGTTTATAGCCAGGAATGACTTTCTTGAGCTGCTGGGCACATAGTTGGCACCTCGGGCCTGCAGAGTGAAAACTCCAGGGCAGCTGGCCCTCAGTTGCCTTCTCGAAATCACTGATTCCTGGGAGGAAAGGTCCTTCCCCACTGGGACAGGTGGGAGGATGGGGTGAATTAACATGTCTCATCCATTCTAGCTCCTCAGCTCCCAAGCCCACAAGCAAGGGTAGAATCCAAGGTATCTAAAGCACTCAGCTAGACACACAGTGGGAGCTCTGTCAGTGGTTGGTGGCATACTTATTCAGGAGCAGAGGCGGAGAATTTGGCAATTTGCCAACAATTTTGGCTTCTCTCTCTCTGTACTTAGTTGGAATTGGGGATTGGGGCCTCCTGGCACTGAGTAAAGGCTCAATGAGTATTTGAAGAATGGACAAACGGGTGAAGAATACAGCTTCAGATTACACTTTAGGCTTTTATTTCCTCCACTCACAACCCACAGGCCTTCTGAGAGAGAGTGCTCCTGTATCCGTTACATGCTGTGTGTTCTTGAGAAAGTCCCTTCTCCTCCCTAGGCCTCAGATTTTCCATGACAATGGGGAAAAGGGGAGCAAAGTAGAGAATGGTCAGCCCGTACTCTTACAGTTGTACAAATCCTGCATCTGGTATTTTGTAGTAGACCTGAGGTTGCTAGGGATTTATTTTCCAAGCTAACCTAGGGGATAGGAGTGGGGCCCCCTTTCAGTTCTGTTGGTGTCTCCCACCCTACGGCTTCTGGGCTATTGCTGAAGTGGGTCCAGGATTCAGTATCCAGAGCTCCCTTCCTGCAGCTGCTTACAGCTCTGCTAACCTCTGGCCACGGGCATCCGTTTCCTCTGTTCACCCTCAGTGCCTGGGCTGCCTGGCTTGGTGATCCTCGGGCCCATGAAGGTGCCCCAGGGAAGTCTGCAATCCTTACCTTCCAATCTGACTTGCTTCAGAGCTGGCAGGGTGACGACCCTTGGTGTGCATGCACGCACGCATACACACACACACACACACTGCCATAGAAACAAAGGAAAACCTGGTGAACCCTCAGAGAAGCAGGTTTCTTAGCAACTTCACAGCTTTTGTTCATGAGCCACTTGGAATTGAAGTAGCATCTGATCTCCTGCCAGCTCCTGCCTGGGGATGGGAAGAAGGGGATGGAGGGTCTGCTTTCGCTGGAGCTAGAGCTAAACACCCCCGCCCCCAGCATTGGCCTCTCAGCCTGGGATGCTGAGGCTGGAATCCTGGGGTCTGGAGTCCTCATGAGGCTGGAGTCCACATTCTGGGAAAAGTCCCTGCTATGGTTTCTTTACAGCTGCAGAATCCCAGGGCTCGGTCATCGAGACAACAAATGCATACCGACATATGTACTGTGGGCCCATGGTGGTCCACGCTGGGTGCCGATAGTAGTTGGCTCCACCTTTGTCCTCAGCCCTGGAAATACAGAGATGAATAAGGAATAATCTGTGACCTCTTTAGCCTAGTGATGAGAACAAACAAGGACCCAGAGACACCTGATTACTGCTGCACTGCTTGTGACTTCACCCCAGGCCTCTAGTATAAAACCGAAACTTCTTAGCCAGGTCCTAACAGTCCTTCCAGGCTGGCCCCTGCCTGCTTCTCCATCACCTCCCCAGCAGGGCTCAGGCCCTCACAGGCCAAGTCTTTCCCACCTCCAAAACCAAGTGGTCCCTCCACTTGGAATGTTCTCCCTCTGCTTGGCAGCTTTTTGTCAGAGTTTAGGTCCCAGCTTAGCTCACCCCCACCCCCAAGAAACTTCTGGCACACCCTGTCAAGCACAGGCCCACCCCACACACATCATTTTCTGGCATGCTGAGCACCTTTGTAGCCTCCTTCATGGCACTTATCCTGACATACAGTCCATTCTCCTTGTTCACAGTAGTTATGTTCTATTGAGTCACTGTGAACATGGAGTCAGCAAACACTGAACCACGCCCCTAGGGGAAGCGCAGGGGTAGGCTCCTGCGAGCCTCTACTCGAAACATTTTTATCAAACGATCAATACATAACCTTGTTTTATGTGCATTTCTGTTTAAAGACACCTTATTTAATAATAGGTCACTAATTTGTCAACATCCAACTCAGGGCTAACTCTGGAACTAATGCCTCAATGAAATTTACTTAACACACACATGTTCTCCATAGACACATCTTAGTGCTTAAGAACACCATACGGCACCTCAGCGCTATGCTTGGGAGGCATTTTAAACCAAAATCACCAACAAAAAGCACAAAAATATGTAAAACGTGACACCACATTGCCCACGAAAAGGATACTTGTTTAGAGCATGCGCGCTAGACCTCAGCTGGGAACGTGCATGTTGGGGGAACTCCAATTTTTTGCCACTCTGCACATGTACACGTCTGCAAGTGACCTCCGAGGTGCTGCAGGTGACCTCCGAGGTGCTGCAAGTATCAGTTCTGAGGTCACAAATCTATTTTGGTGAGTAGGCACATTTGCAAACACAGCATCAGTGTAATAATGAGAGTGCTTTAATTATTTTATTCATTCATTTACTTGTTTAGTGTCTTCTAGTCCACGGTTTTATCCCCAGCTCTCAGGAGGACTGATTTGGACCTCCGAAATTGTTGAGCTGCTGATGAACACACCACCTATCTCTGAAATGTTAGTTTTGTGAAACTGATTAATAACCCTTATTATTTATGTCACCATTAGTTGCATATTTCGTTAAGGCCAAAACTAAACAGCTTTCCAGGGCTGACTTTGCCTAATGAAACTCATGAAAGACTGATATATGAATCTGAAGTTGTTCATTTTTTTATGGGCATTAGACCCAATGACCCAAATATCCAGTAACCCAAATAATTATGTGCAACCTCCTAGTATCAGTTGAATTTTTTCTTAGAAGTTTGCTTGGTCATCTAGCATTAAAGAAAGGAGAAGCACAAAGGTTTGTTTCCCCATGACAGACTACACATACGACCCCACTCCCATACAGAATTGGTTTCTGAAAATGTGACCAATGTCGAAAGTAAAAAGTCAAACAAAAAATGTATTCCGTCAACAGGGCACATTTGCTCCTAAGGAATAAAAAAGGGTTTATCAGTTTCAATTACACCTGCATTTTTGGACGCAACCTTTGATGATATATTTCCTGCCTTTCCTACTATATCTTCAATTTGATTATTTTTCTTTACTAATCAAAAAACATGCATAAGGAAGTGCCTGGCTGGTTTAGCTGGAGGAACATGCAACTATTGATCTCAGGGTCATGAGTTCAAGTCCCACAATGGGCCTAGAGCTTTAAAAAAAAAAAGTGATTAAGAACATCAAGTGGAGACTGAAGATTCATTCCTTTCAATAAATCCAATGACTCCTACCTTTATGTCAATTACAGTTAATGATACACATACTTCCTTTATTGAAATCTAATTCACCTAAAGTGTATAATTCAATGTTCTTAGTATATTTACAAGCTTGTGCAACTATCACCACTTCCTAATTTCAAAACATTTTTGTCCCCCGAAAAAGAAACTCTGGACCCATTAGCAGTCACTCCCCACCCAAGCTCCCCAGTCCCTTAGCCGCTGGTAACCACTCATCTGCATGGATTTGCCCTTTCTGAACATTTCATATAAATGGAATCATGGAATATGTGGCCATTGTGTCTGGCTTTCACTTAGCATAATGTTTTCAAGGTTCATCCATATTGTGTCAGTCCTTCATTCCTTTTTATTGCAGAATAATAATGTGTCTGGAAATACTACATTTTGTTTATCCATTCATCAGTTGAAAGACATTTCATCTCTCTGGGTAGATACCTAAGAGTAGAATGGCTGGGTCATATGGTAAGTCTACATTTAACTTTTTGAGGAACTGTTAAACTTTTTCCAAGATGGGTGCACCAATTTTGCATTCCTACCAGCAGTATGTGGGGTTCAACTTCTCCACATCCTCACCAATACTTGCTATTACCTGTCTTATGTACTATAGCTATCCTAGTAGATATGAAGTAATATCTCATTGTAGTTTTGATTTATATTTCCTTAATGATTAGTGATGTTGAGCATCTTTTCATGTGCTTTTGGCCATCTGTATATCTTCTTTGGAGAAATATCTATTCAAAACCTTTCACTCTTTCCACCATCTTTTCGTGCCGCCATTATGGCATGCATGAATGTCCTGGCAGATGCTCTCAAGAGCATGAACAATGCCAAAAAGAGAGGCAAACACCAGGCTCTTAGTCCATGCTCCAAAGTCATCTTCCAGTTTCTAACTATGATGCTGAAGCGTGGTTAACATTGGTGAATTTGAAATCATGGATGATCACAGAGCTGGGAAAATTGTTGTGAACTTCATGGGCAGGCTAAACACGTGTGATCAGCCCCAGATTGGATGTACAGCTAGAAAAATGGCAGAATAGTCTGCTCCTGTCCCACCAGTTTGGTTTCATTTCACTGACAACCTCAGCTGGCCTCATGAAGAAGCAAAACACGCTGGAGAGAAAATCCCGGGGTTCTTTTTTCTAGGGATATAATACATGTGTGCAAATAAAATGCCTCAGTGAACTCTGGTGCTTAAAAAACACATGCAAAAAAATTTTTTTAATAAAAAAGCCTTTACCCCTTTTTAATTGGCTTGTCTTTTTATTGTTGAATGATAAGAGTGCATTATATATTCTAAATACAAGTCCCTTATCATGTGTATGATTTGCAAACACTTCCTCCCATTCTGTAGGTTGTCTTTTCACTTTCTTGACATACACACACTTCTTATCACTACTCTTGGTACTTTCATTTTTCCATCCACATAATTTTTTAAGATGAGGTTAAGATACAACAAAATAATGAAGCACTTTCCCAATCATTGCTGCACAGATGGATATGGAAACTGCCTGTGTAGAAACCGAACGATTAACAGATCAGCAGCACCACCTTCCCATCCTGCAATGTGAGGTCTCACTCTCTAACATGCAGAAATCTGAACCTGAGTACAAGGGGTGTCAGCATAAAATGTATGAAATAATAACTACCACTTAATGAACACTTACTATGTACGAGACACTAAGCTAAGTGCTTTGCAATATCACATTTGATCCTCACAATAGCCCTATAAGTACTATTATCATCCCATCTTACAGATGAAGAAAACTGAGGCTTATAAACTTCACATAAGTTGTCAATGGTCCTACGGCTAGTAAAGTGGCAGAGCTGGAATTCAAACTAGAGCCTTTGCCCTTAGCCACAGTGCCAAGAGCTACCGTTGGCCAATAGCCAGCACCTGTCAAATGCCAGGTTGCAGACCAGAGCCAGGGGACACTTTCATGCGTCCTCAGTGAAATGAGGAAAATAGGCTCATGCTGTGGACTTTTCATAAAGCTTAATTTATTCCATTTAAATGACTGTCCTTTATTCTGAGATTCTTCCAACTTTTTTGGTATTCCATACTTCCTATTAAATTACAATACCAAAGGATGGTGTTTTTCTTACTATTATTAGAAATATAGGCACATCATAAAACATCCAATAGGAACAGAGGTTATAAAATTCAAATTCTGGGGTGCCTGGGCGGCTCAGTTGGTTGAGCATATGACTCTTGGTGTCAGCTCAGGTAATGGTCCCAGGGTCATGGGATCAAGCCCCACATTGGGCTCTGTGCTGAGCATGGAGCCTGCTTAAGATTCACTCTCTCTCCCTCTGCCCCTCTCCCCCACTCATGCTTGCTCACTCTCTCTCAAGTTAAAAAAAATTTTTTTTTTAATTTTCAGATTCTTCCTTTCTTCCCTTGGCCTGCAGTCCCCACCACGGAAGCAACCACAATTACTAGTTTCTTGTGTTTCCAAATATGTGTATTTGGGTATAAAAATTTTAAGAAAAACAAACGGAATTCATACTCCACGTAGTGCCCTGTATCTTTTTTATTACTTAATAAATGTCTTGGTAGAGTTGGATATACTTAATTTATTGAAAAAATGTTTACGGGGTCCCTACTCTTGTTAGCTACCAGAATTGGAGAATTAGTGTTGTATGCACTGGAGCTACAACAACAAGAAACAAGGCAGACATAGTCCTGGCGTTTGTGGAGCTTACATTGCAATGGGAGAAACAGCCCCACCACAAAAATAATAATAAAATAGAATCATTGAATATTGTGATGAATGCTAATAAGAAAAGACACGGAATGGAGCATAGCGATGGGCAGGGGCTGGGAAGAAAAATTCCTTTTAATCAGGGAAGACTCTCTGCAGAGGTGACATTTAAATTAAGACTTGGAGGATGGAGCCAGCTGTGGGAGGAGCGAGCGGAACAGCTTTCCAGGTAGAGGCAACTGCAAATGCAAAGACCTTGAGGTAGGGAGAAGTCTGGCTTATCTGAGGAACTTAAGGAAGAATAACAGAGCTGAGGGGTGGGAAGGGGACAAAGAGATGGCAGGAGGCACTGTCAGAATGCACTGGGAAGCTGGTGAGGGGCTTAAGAGAAGTGGGGCAAGGTTTGGTTTGTATAGATGCTCCATCAGGAAAGAGTGGTTTAGGGACCAGCTCGTAGGCCAGTAAAGCACGTTAGACACAAGGTGATGGTGGCCTGGGCTGAACCGCTGGCCATAGGAAACGAAGCAAAAGGGACAGATTCTAAATATCTATTGGAAGGAGAAGAAAGTGCCTCAATGATGCGTGGGCTTGGAGTGGGGTGAAAGAAGAGAGAATCAAGGGTGGTACAGGTTGCAGTTAACGGATTCGGTTGTCCGAAGCTTTTAACTTGAACATTTGGTCTGCGATGCCCCTGGAGCATCTAAGCTCCAGAGGCTGTTTTCTGGAGCTCTGAGGAGAGGCCTCAGCTAGAACTATGGAGTTGGGGGTTATCAGCCTGTAATTTTAATTATCTGAAGGTAGACTTGGGGATGGAAAAGAATATTACAGTTACTGAGTCAAGTTGCCATTTTAAAACCTAGCTTTTATTAAAAGCTTTATGTTCAATTTACAAATGTTGTTATTCCTTTATAAATCTGGTGATTTTTCATATAAAGATAAGAACAATCACTTTCACTTGTTCTTTGATTACTGTTGAATTAATTCTTAAGTTTAGCAGATTCAATCCTCCTTAAACATTTAACAGGCTTACAGATTTAATTAATCAAATTTCCTTAGACATTTCAGACTACAATTACAAATTTAATATGTCTGATTTTCTCAAACACTTTAAATGCCCAACAGGGCAGACTTACAAATCTAAAAAGCAAGATCTTTCAAGCACTTAAGGAACTGTTGTAAATTAATTACCTAAAGTTATAAATGTAGCAAAGCAGATTCTCTTGGCCATTTCAAGAATCTCAAATCCTACACAAAGCAAAACAAGGATCACAGAAGCTTCTATCTGTATTCATTTCTTCATTATTTGAATATTTCACTATATTTCCTTTCTGTAGTTACAGATTTACTTCCCCAGCAGAAAACTCAGAATTTTTTCCAAAAAAAAAAAAAAAATTGTTATTTGAAACCAAACTACATAATAACAGGGAGGAGAGATTATAAAATATTCCTTGAAGAAAGACTATAGGATTGTCTATAAATGGTAGTTAAAAGCATGTGCACCACCCTTCCCCCCCCCCACACACACAAAATTACACAGAAACTGAGGGTATCAGTCTGGGTCCAATTAAGAGAGAGAAATCACACAGTAATTTGAACAGAGGAAAGCTAATATAAAGATTTATGAATTATAACAGGGCACAGTAGTAAAACAGTAAAGAGAACTCTAAAGAATTCAGGAGTAGCAGATAAGGAGCATCCCCTACCCCAAGGGCTGAGATAGAGAACCCGTCTAGGAACATCTCCAAAGGCAAGGGAATTAAAAGCAAAAATGAACTATTGGGACCTCATCAAGATAAAAAGCTTCTGCACTGCAAATGAAAAACAATCAACAAAACTAAAAGACAATCGATAGAGTTGGAAAAGATATTTGCAAATGGCATGTCGGATAAAGGGCTAGTATCCAAAATCTGTAAAGAACTCACCAAACTCCACACCCGAAAAACAAATAATCCCATGAAGAAATAGGCAGAAGAGGGGTGCCTGGGTGGCTCAGTTGGTTGGGCGTCTGACTTCGGCTCAGGTCATGATCTCACGGTCTGTGAGTTCGAGCCCCGCGTCGGGCTCTGTGCTGACAGCTCGAAGCCTGGAGCCTGCTTCCAATTCTGAGTCTCCCTCTCTCTCTCTGACCCTCCCCCGTTCATGCTCTGTCTCTCTCTGTCTCAAATATAAATAAACATTAAAAAATTAAAAAAAAAAAAAGAAATAGGCAGAAGACATGAATAGACACTTTTCTAAAGAAGACATCCGGATGGCCAACAGGCACATGAAAAGATGCTCAATGTCACTCATCAGGGAAATACAAATCAAAACCACACTGAGGTACCACCTCATGCTGGTCAGAGTGGCTAAAATGAACAAATCAGGAGACTACAGATGCTGGCGAGGATGTGGAGAAACGGGAACCCTCTTGCACTGTTGGTGGGAATGCAAACTGGTGCAGCCACTCTGGAAAACAGTGTGGAGGTTCCTCAAAAAAATTAATAAGATCTACCCTATGACCCAGCAATCACACAGCTAGGAATTTACCCAAGGGATACAGGAGTGCTGATGCATAGGGGCACTTGTACCCCAATGTTTATAGCATCACTTTCAACAATAGCCAAATTATGGAAAGAGCCTAAATGTCCATCAACTGACAAATGGATACAGAAGATGTGGTTTATATATACAATGGAATACTACATGGCAACGAGAAAGAATGAAATATGGCCTTTTGTAGCAACGTGGATGGAACTGGAGGGTATTATGCTAAGTGAAATAAGTCAGGCAGAGAAAGACAGATACCATATGTTTTCACTCATATGTGGATCCTGAGAAACTTAACAGAAGACCAGGGGGGAGGGGGACGGGGGAAAAAGAGAGCGGGAAGGAGGCAAACCATAAGAGACTCTTAAATACTGAGAATAAACTGAGGGTTGATGGGGAGTGGGAGGGAGGGGAAAGTGGGTGATGGGCACTGAGGAGGGCACCTGTTGGGATGAGCACTGTGTGTTGTATGGAAACCAATTTGACAATAAATTCCATAGAGGGACAGACAGACAGACAGAGAGACAGAGAGACAGAACCCATCTAGGAAAAGGAAAAAGCACCATTCTCCCCTGCTCCAGGGGCAGTGCCAGGGGAAAATCTGGCGAAGAAGCTGTGTGTATTGTAGCAGCCTGGCACTGGATATAAGTGCTGTTTTGAAAAATATCTAAGGGCAACATATATGTGGGAAATGTAGACCTCTCATCCGTACCAGTCAACTTTGGAACCAACATCACACACTGCCTTGTATAGACACCCAACTGTTTTCTGGGTATGTGTCTGAGCTCCCCCCACTAGAAGATACTCTCTTTTAGGGTAAAGATTATGTTTTATTCTTCTCTTGTGGCCGACCCTGAAATGGGTATATGTAATACGTTCAATAATTTACTTCTGAATGTATGAACTCTGAGTGAGGCATTCTATTAAACTGTGCCTTTTTTCCTATTAATTTTCATCCTATATTTTCCTACTATAAAAGCAATAATTGCTTCCTGGGGAAAATGCAAAGGTAGACCAAAAGGAGAAAAATATCAACCATATTTCCACTATCCATGATAACAATTACTATTAGAACATTAGTACTTTGGTAGATTTCATATGCACAAATAGTTGCTTTCCTTTTTTATTTTTTAACTTATATGTACACACATATCCCATATGCAATTTTAAATCCTGCATTTTTAAGTTAACATGAATACAGCACTTCTCCAACTCATCAATTCTTTGTTGAAGAGTCCATGATGAATTGTTCTATATAGCAAACACTTACAGTGATGTTGAAACTACCTTAAATGTTGAAAAGATCATAAATAACTGCAAAATATCTCACTCTGAAGATGTTAGGTAGTTTACCTAACCACTTCTCTTGTGGAACTTGAGGTTCTTTTTCTATTTTCCTTTTATAAATAATCTTACAATGAACATCCTTGTTTAAATTTTTCTCTGGTAGGCCAATTTCCTGAAATGGCTGTTCTGCATGTGAAATTACTAGACAACAGGGTACAAATACGTTCAAGGTCACTGAAGAAAATTTAAGATCACAGAGCATCTGCTCCTAAACATGGAAACTGGTAGCTTTCCTTTTTTCATCAGGGCACAAACCAAAAACCTCTTTAATGCCAAGCCACCTAGTACTACCAAAATAGGTACAAGTGCTCACCTAACACTCCCGCCCCCTGAACACCCCCCACGCCCACCCAGGTCAATGCTACCCATCCCTAAATGATTGTGTGACCGCATGACCCTATGACCCTGGGCTAGTCCCTTTGGGCCTTTGGTCATTGTTAGTCCCCAAGTTGCCCAGCAGAGAGGTGGCCTGACTAGGGGTGCTAGACTAGATTTTCCGAAGGCCCTTCTGGGTGTGTGATGCCCTGGGTACCTAACCCCAAGCTCAGGGGCTTGCTATCTATCGTGGATAGATCGGGAGGCTTAAAGCAATAGAAGCTACAGCTTACAGAGCTTCAGGGAAGGCTCAAGATACAGCAAGCTCTTCCCCATGCCGAGACTGGCCCTTGATCCTCCACTCCAACCTTTTCTCCCGGTCTTCCGCAGTCCCCGCTTCCCCGCGCGGTTCACCCAGTCCACCCTCCAGACGTTATACTGACTTCCGATTCTTCCCAGCCGTAGGGTCACAAAAGCCCCGTAGGGGTTTTCTTCCTCCCTCTCCTCTTTCGGCACCGACCAAGCCAGTCCCAGTCTCTACAGTCTGAGGTTTCCGCCACCCTCCAGCATCCGACTACCTTGCAATACCCGCCATCAGACCCCCATCATCTCCTCTGCACGTCTTTCCACGTATCTGTACCGGCTTGTCCCTCAGTCTTTCCCGCCATGCCTGGCTTTCTGTGCTGTTTCATCCACCCTATCTCCCATCGGTCTGCGGGTCCTCTGGCCCTGGTCCTGCGGTTTTTACGTTCTCATGACAGAACCTCTATCCTCGTCAGGTACCCCCTCAATGCCCCTCCCTATGTTTGTCCCTCGGCGCCCCCGCCCACGTCTACACTTCAGTACGCCCCCGATTGTGCTCCTCTGTTCCCGGAATCTGGCCCTCCGTCCAGCCAGGCCCCTGCTCACTATCCCTCCCCGAGCCTGAAGAGTCTGCGGCCCGGTTCCCCTCCCGCACCCGGGTAACTCTTCCCTCTTCCACTTTCTCTACTTTGAACCCATCCCAGCAGAGTCCAGGAAGTAGCCAGGCGCCGGGGACTGGCGGCGGAGGCGCCCAATGGGGTGCGCCAGCGGTGGCAGGGGCCCCGCCCACAGAGCGAACGAGGCCAATGGCCGCGCGGAGGCGGGACTTCCGCTGTCCCGCGGAGGGCGGGGGAGCGAACTGTTGTGGTGCGGTGTGTTGGGCGGGCGGCGGCCGGGTGGCCCAGGGGCTGCCGCGGGACTCGGGGCGCAGCCGAGCGGCTGCAGGGGTGGAGCGAGCCGGACGCGCCCCGGGGCCCGGGCGCCGCGGGTTCGAGGCCGGGTCCCGCGCGGGGAGGCCGTGCCACCCCGGCGGAGCTGCCCGGCGGCGAGTTTGCCCCGCAGCCGAAAGAAGGCGGGAGCCGGCGGGGGCCCTCGAAACCCCCTGGCAAGCCGGGCCCGGAGTCCCCAGGGAGCGGCTGCTACCTGGGACGCCCTCCCGGACGCCCCCGCCGAAGGGTAACGGTTCTGGGCCCCCGGCAGAAGGCGCCTCCGGGTGACCCCCGGCGGGGCCCTACGAGCCGCGGGAGCCGACCCCGGGGCCTCGAGCGGGGAGGAAGGGGCTTTCCGGAGGCGCGGGGCCAGGGGCCGAAGGAGCCGGAGCGCAGCGGAGCAGAGCCGGGCCTCCTGGGCGCGGGGCAGGGCAGCGCCTGGTCTGGAGACGGACTCCGGGACCCTCGGGTGCGGGGGCCTCGGCGACCTGCCCCGCGGGGCGCGCGGCCGCGGAGTGGCCTACTGGGGATCCTCCCGCAGAGGGGCCGGCCCGGGGCGGGGAGATGAACGGCTTTAGCACGGAGGAGGACAGCCGCGAAGGGCCCCCCGCCGCCCCCGCCGCCGCCCCGGGCTACGGCCAGAGCTGCTGCCTCATCGAGGACGGCGAGCGCTGCGTCCGGCCCGCGGGCAACGCCTCCTTCAGCAAGAGGGTCCAGAAGAGCATCTCGCAGAAGAAACTCAAGCTGGACATCGACAAGAGCGTGAGTCCGCCCCTGCCCCTGCCCCTGTCCCCGGCTGGGTCTCCGCGCGCCGCCGTCCTCCGGCCGCTGTCCCCGGCTGAGGGCCGGACCCCGGGGCCCTCCCCGCCCTGGGCCTCGCCGCCCTTTATCTGCAAACTGGGTGGGGAGTTGCACTCGGGATTTCAAAGGCCGCTTCAGCGCAGACAGGCTCCGACTGGGATTCTGCCCAAATCCGGGAGATTGGGGGCGGCGGGGGGCGGGGGGAAGGGGGCTCCGAGGACCTCTCCTTCCTGGGGAGATTTGACAACAGTTTAGGGCTTGTTGTGTTGATTTAGAGCAGGGAGACATGGGTTAATATTGTTGGCCCACGAAGGAGCAAGTGTTGGGGAGGGGGCGATGAAGGGGCCCAGCTCTTCTTTAACTTCTCCTCTTCTCGGAACCATGTTATTCCTTCAGAGATGGAAAGGTGGCAGTTACTTCCCCCCTGCCGCGGCCTCGGCTTCTGCAGAGGGTCATCGAGCTCGCTGCTTTGCATGCAGCTGTGGGGAAATGGGATTTTTCAAGGATGTGGCAGAAATAAGGCCAAGACCAGGTCTTGGGAGGCGGTTCCTGCAGTCCAAGTGACCAGGAGGAAGAAAATCAGTTTTCTTAGGGGTAACTTCTTAGGGAAGGGGGCTTTAAATTTGATTAGAATCACCCTGTGTTTTGTGCCTAATTATAGGGAAACTTTTCCTGTGTGATTTCACCACTTCTAGTTAACAATTCTAAAGATGTGCCTATTGTCAACCAATTAAGAACTTTTTAGTTTGACATCTGTTGCTGCAAGCCTTAAGTGGCTGCCTTGTGATTAGGAATTGGAAATGAGTTAAGGGGGGTTTTAATATTCTGGTAGACAAGCTAAGTTCAGGTGGTTAACATCCGTTCTTTTTTAGGACCAAAATTCCACTGTTGGGGAAAATCATAGATTGCTTGTTAAACTGAAAGGGCAACCACTTTTTTACTTTGGGTTTTGCAGCTGAAACTGAGGCCCAGAGATAGGAAAGGACAGTGCCAAAGTGTCACAGTGACTGAGAGGCTGGTTAATTTAAAAACCCATTATCTGATGTACTTCCAAGCACCATGCATAAGCCTTGATTAAGTCTTAATAAATAAAATATCTTCCCTGCCCTTTTCTCCAGGCTCTTCCCTCCCACCCCCAAGTTTTTTTTAAGTTAACAATTACAATACATATTTGCAACTCTTGAATGTAAAGATGCTATTTTAAAAAATGGCTGGGAGTGAGTTAATGGCTTTTCTTATTACAAATCTCTATGAATGGATGGATGGATGGATGGATGGATGGATGAAAGAAATTCATCTGAGGGTGAACAATTGGCTAGAGATCCAGATTAGGACACACGCTGAAGTGAAATGCCTAATCCTAAGACAGCAGTGAATTCATCCTCTTGGAAACACTGCCTACCTTTTGTGTAGGTGGTTGGGCAACTTTACTTGAGCAGCTTATAATAATAATATTTTCCAGTCCTTAAAAAAAAGAAATTTCCTGTTCTTTTAAACCCTTGGATGCCATGACATCTGAACAATTGTGATGCTGCCACCGGGGGGCTCCATTTACCCAGTGACCCCACTGGAAAACCTGTGTTGAGCTACGTTGGTGTTTTCACACACACTGTCTACAAAAGAGGCATCCTGAGCCTGGCACCAGAGTTCCCCCAAAGTAATGCTTCTGGAGGAGTAGTGTTTCAAGATGGAATCACTCACAACTTGTTTCAAGGTGGTGGTGTACAATCATTATTTCTGAAGGGGATTCTATTTCATTCTCACAGGCTTGGGCAGGAATTCAATTCTAAGTAACTGCTGTGTTACAAGAAATTTTAGCTGTTGCAGAAAGGGAAACGGAAAAGAAAAACACTAGAGCCTTTGCTAGCACCCTCCTTCCTCAACCCGTAGCCCCCAAAGGTCACTGAGCTCTGAAATTTTTGAAAACCAGTATGTACTTCAAAATGGTTAAGGAGAAATAATGACTATTTATCTTGTAAAAGGGTCTAGCAGAGAACCTTTTAAAATAATAGCACCAAAAGTCCAACTCAGGCAGTTTAAATTCATTTGATGTAGACATTGGCAGTGTTCTATGAGTTATTAACATATAACGTGTTTTCAAACATTCCTCCAATTGACATATTTCTGCTTTATTCTGGAGAAAAGTGAAGTTGAGAACAGTATAAAGAAAATGTTGGGGTAGGAAAGGACCTGTGTGAGGGATCAGAAGGTCTGAGTGACCTTGGCCAGATCATAACTCCATCTGTATGGCTTCTGTTTCTCTCTGTAGAAAATGAGATCAGGGCCAGCGGGGTTACACGGGTGATTGCTAAGTTCTCTTCCATCCAGGATTCCATTATTCTAGTGTCCTGACCTGAAATCTCCCAGCCACAGCTCGGGAAATCACCTCTGCGGCCTGTTCTACCAAGTGTGGCACTCTGTGAATTTGAGAAGCTGCTTAATCTCAGAGTTTACACATGGAACTAGCTAACATGAGGGCCAGCTTCCTATCAGGGATGGACAGTAGGGTGTGAGTGTGCTTTCTTCCCTGATAAAACCTTGTCCCGTGGTCCATACATCAACCGGGAGGGATTCTTTGGGACAGCGACATGCTGTAACTGAAAGTCCTTTGACAGAGTTGACTCTGGCAAAGCTACTCCAATTTGTAACCATTTGTAACTGGTGGCTTTTGCTGGCCTAAGCTGTTTTTAGATGCGAGGGACGCCTCTGTTGGTGCGACTGCACTTACTGAACACCTGCTGTCTGCAAGATATGGTCACAATCTAAACTGAAAAGTACTCATGACTCCCCAACCCAACCACATGAAAGTGATCGTTCATCTGACTGCAAAGCGATTTTCATTATTTTCTCCGTGAAAAGACCTGAATTAATTGATGTTGGTTTCCTGTCAGCTTACTTTTATCTTTAAGAATTTAAGGAATAGGGCGACTGGGTGGCTCAGTCTGTTGAGCGTCCAACTTTTGATTTCGGCTCAGGTCATGATCTCATGGTTCATGAGTTCCAGCCCTGCGTCGGGCCTGCTGGGGATTTTCTCTCTCCCTCTCTTCTCTGCCCCTCCCCTGCTCATGCTCACTCTCGCTCTCTCAAAATAAGTAAGTAAGCTTAAAAATTAAAAAGAAAGAAAGAAAGAAAGAAAGAAAGAAAGAAAGAAAGAAAGAAAGAAAGAAAGAAAGAAAGAAAAGAAAAGAAAAAAAGAAAGAAAGAAAGAAAGAAAGAAAGAAAGAAAGAAAGAAAGAAAGAAAGAAAGAAAGAAAGAAAGAAAGAAAGAATGAATGAATGAATTAGGAGTGCCTGGGTTGCTCAGTCAGTTAAGCATCTGACTTTTGATTTCGGCTCAGGTCATGATCTCACAGTTCGTGAGTTCGAGCCCCAAATCGGGTTCTGTGCTGACAGTGCAGAGCCTGCTTAGGATTCTCTCTCTGTGTCCCTCCGCCCCTCCCTCAAAAATAAAATAAGAACAAATAAATTTTTAAAAATAATAAATAAACATTTAAAAAAATCAAAAATAAAAAAAAAAAAAGAATTTAAGGAACAGAGGTTCCTGGCTGGCTCATTTGGTAGAACATGCAACTCTCAATCTCAGGGTTGTGAGTTCAAGCCCTATGCTGGCACCGAGCCTACTTAAAAGAAAGAGAAAAAAAAAAGAAGGAATAAACTCAAATTCAGAAGTCCCTCAAGAACATTTGTGTGACATCTGCCTCAGTGTCAACAACCCCAGGTCATTTACACAGGCATTTAGTTTGTTAGGTTTTTGAGTGTCTCCTCCAGCCAACCCTGGCACTTACATTCTTCAGTAAAAACACGTTACTACTTAGCTGCTGTTGCTGCCTTCACTTACTATTATGCCTCCAGCCTGCATTCGAAAATCAGCGGTAGCATCCACCTTCTTCCATGTGGCTTCTGGGAGAATGAGAATCTCTGCACCTTTCCACTTCTCTTTGTGGACCAGAGTTGTGCTGATGCAAGAAGTATAATTCTGATACACAGAAATCAAGTTTTTCAGAGACGTCATCCTTCAGTAGTAGCTGTTGTCCATGTGAAAATAGGAAGTCCTGTCTGCCGTCGCCACAGCCCCATCCTTCCTCCTCTCCTCCTTCCTGAGACAGTGCCTTCCAGCCCATTGTAAATTCATAACTCCTACAGGTCTGAAAATGTCACATCGCTCCCTGCTTCCAAAACCTTGGGGGACTCTGTCTTAAGGAAAGTCTAAGCTGTTCTCGTAGCCCCCACCCCCGAACTCTCATTGTGCTCCCGTGTGGGCCGTTATCTCCACCTCACTGACACTGTCTACCCTGGGCTGCCTCCCTCACGCCTTCTTGTCAGCCGTGTTTGAGACTCTAAGTCTTGGCTCTTCTTCCCATCTGGAATGCTTCCTATCTACCTCTAAATCCTCCCTTGTAGTCAGGGACCTCTGCACTGACTGTCCCAGCCACAGGCATGTCTTCCGTGGCTGAATCCGTACCATCTATCGTCTCTAGCCTTCAGTGAGGACTTAGTTTATGATCTGCCGCCCAGTGTGATAGTAATGTCCGTGTCTCTTTGTGGGTTTTTTCTTCTGCAACCCAACATAAAACCTCTAGAAATTAGGGCCTACGTCTTATTCTTCCTTCTGTCTCTTCAGTGCCTTGCAGTGGCGAGAACCCCATAATTTGGTAGATACCTGTTGCTGTTTCCATGGAATCGGCAACTCTCACTTTAATTTGCTTCCCATCAGGTAAGGCACCTGTATATCTGCGACTTCCACAAAAATTTCATCCAGAGTGTACGAAATAAAAGGAAGAGGAAGACAAGTGACGATGGCGGAGATTCTCCTGAGCACGACACTGACATTCCTGAGGTAAAGGTCAAAAGGATCAGCTTGAGAAAGCTGGGAGAATGGATTCTAATGTGATCGTTATCTCTGGCCTGGTCTACTGGTTGTATTCAGAAATAATTTTAGTCCCCTTTGTTTTGCTGTGGTTTGTTTGAAAAGTGAATCAGAGAGAGAGTCATGGTAATATCAAATCTGAGAGCTGAAAACTTAGAAATCAACTAGTCTCACTGACCCATCATTTCACAGACAGGCACAGAGACCCGAGGTCACACACAGAGTTAGGGGGCTCTGGTCCAGTGTCCTTTCCTGTAGGCCATACTGCCTTTCTTCAAGAAACCCCTGATAAATTCTTAACTACAACCACAATGGCAAGTTTTTTTAAACTTTTTTTTGCCTTCAGAGGTGGAGACTGAGCCTATATGGATTGAGGGAAGTCACTTGCCCTCTGTTTTCTCGTCTGCAAAATGAAGGTGGACATTGTCAATGCATACCAGCTCTGATTTCCGTCGCTCTGATCCCTGGTCCAGGCTTGTTCCCAAGGAGCCATTCCAAAGTCAGCTATAAGGTTTCTCACCCCTGGCACTGCTGACATTGGGGGCCAGATAAGCCTTTGCTGTCAGGGCTGTCCCTGACATCATTGGATGTTTAGCCGCATCCCCAGATTCTACCCATTAGATGCCAGTCGCCGCAGTAGTGACAATCAAAAAATGTCTTCAGACATTAGCAGGTGTCCTCTGGTGGGGTGGGGGTCGGGCTGGGGGTGGGCAAAAGCATCCCTCGTGGAGAACCATTGCACTAGACGATGAGACTGAGACTTCTCAAACCTTCAAGGTGCCAGTGCCTCCTGCGCAAGCCTGCAGGAAGCAGTATTGGCTTTTCTTTCTATCTAAGTTGTTTTCACTTAAGACTCAGCAGAAGAAGAACCGTTGGTAATGTACGTTGAATATTTGACACATGAATATTTCATAAGGCAACTGCCTGTTAGCACTCAGAGTGGAAATGACTGCGTAGGAATAGAAAGAGTAGGCGGGCCTTTGTCTGCAGATGTGGAGAAACCCTTTGGAAATATGGTCCTTTCCCCTGCCCCTCTCGGTGTCCCTTTTTCTAGCATTGGTTTATACTATTTTTCTGTCGCCTTTAGCGTTAGTATTATTATTTTATAAAGAAATGGATGTATTCAATTTCAATGCTTTTTACAAAAAAAAAAAAAGGTTTGAGGAATGTTTTGAAAAGAATGAAGGACTTTGGTCCCTCATATTGATCATTCATTTTGTTTTTAAGTGCTCTCCACCTGCCCGAAGCAAGAACATCTCTTTTAGAGGCAGGTAAAAGCAGCCCAGCTTTCTGGGCCTTCAATATCTCATGACTGTGAAGCTTTCCTCTCTTCCTGTGTTAGAAAAAAAAGGGGGGGTCCCTTCCCTCTGTCATCCAGCCGCCTGCAGAGACCCCAACCTAACCTGCTGATTTGTACATTAGCTACAGTAGCTTTTCAGTTTTCCCTGAAGAGTTGTTGGGGGTTCTGATACCTGAAGGCTCAGCCTAGGGAAGGACTCTTTGAGAACAGCAGTATTTCCCACTGTCCTTTTTCATGCCCCCCATCCAGTCTGCTGCCAAGCTGTGGCCTGTCGTCCTCCAGGATGCCTGTCTGGGTTTACCTTTGCTGTCCATGCTTAGTGTCCCCCTCTAGTATCATGAGCCTCCAAAGCTCAATTCGAGTATCTCATTTCTGATCCCTGCTACAGCATCACCCCCCGCACCCCCCACCAGTCTTCCCTACAAGCCCCCACTAGACACATCTCTCTGGAACATCACCCTCTACTACCTATGGTAGCTCCTGCTTTTCGAGACCTGCTGCCCTCCAGTCCCACCTTTTAAACCTGTCACTAATGCCTATGACCCCTCTTCCTCTCATGACTTCCTCTCATGACTCTCTGTACTCGTGGTATTCTCTCTCATTCCCTACACTAGCCCCGTCCTTACCATCTTTCTAAACCCTGCTCTCCTTTGCTTCAGTTTCACTGCCTCTGTGAGCCCCCTGAGACCACCCCTTCCCAGCCAGAACTGTGTTTCCACTGTTTTTTGGTTTTGTTTTGTTTTGTTTTGTTTTTTGTCCTCCCAGCAAGTTATTAGTCCTCAGTGGATCATTTCTAAGATTTTTCTGTAGTTCTCTTCACCCCTGCCCCTCCTAGAGTAGTGCTGGGCACATAGTGCACTCCTGGTTAGTCATGCCTAATCAGGTGATGGATAATGTGTTTCTCCTCTTCTCTCCAGGTTGACCTGTTCCAGCTGCAGGTGAACACTCTACGGCGTTATAAACGACACTACAAATTGCAGACCAGACCAGGCTTCAATAAGGCCCAGTTAGCAGAAGTAAGTGGACAAATTGCACTGTAAAAAGAAAGCCAGAAGTGTGCTTCTGTCGGTGACCTTGGTTCCCCCTACCGCTATGTGTGTCTGTTGATCATAATGCCCTCCACAGCTCTGGAAACAACTTCCTAGTCCCTCTTTTGTACAATCCAGAATCCCACAGCTTTACCTGGAAAGGCCCAGTTTCTATCACAGAAACCATGGCACAGAGAGAGGAAATGACTTATTTAAAATCACACAGCAAGTTCATGGCAGAATTGAGCCTGGAATCTCAAGACTCCTGATCCTAAGTCCTGAGTGTGCTTTTGTTTGTTCATTTGTTTGAATCTTGTTTTGTAAGATTCTTTATAGATATGGTCCTTTCTGCACATCAGGTGTGTCAGATTAATCACCCCAAAACCTTTGCTCATGTTCTTTAGGAGCTATTTTTTTTCTTTAGTTTTTTTTTTTTTTCCCTTGATTTCTTCTACTCTGATGTTGGTAATGGAAGCATTTATTCTAATGAATGGAACCCAAGAAATTTTTCTCCTATCCTGAGCTCTGAATACAATTTGGAGGAGGGGGCAGAGAATGGTCTGTTGGCCATTGTTTTAAAATATTGACAGCCTGGCTTGATACTTCTGTCCGATTGGCATTTGTGTGAGGACCTCTCATCACGCTTTTCGTAATGTGCTTTTCTGCCCATTGTAGAAAATTGGGAAAATGAAAAAAAGAAAAATATAATTCTACCATCCATAGATGACCACTCTTTAGTGCTAGTTCTCTGATTTTTTTTTTTTTCATCAGTCCTAGCCCCCTCAATCCAATCAGAAATTTCCTTAAAAGTTCACAGCCCCATAGGTTTTTGATCTTTTCTATAGGGGTTTCTTGCTGATCTATCATTTTTACTTTAAACTTCTTCAGCATCTAGATAAAACATAGTGCCCAAGACTTACCCCTTTAAGGTAATGTTACCCATTTCCAGCATTCACCCTGGTGAAAGGGATGGGATGAGGTGGGGCAAGAGGAGACCTGCATTCTCAGGACTTATAAAATAAAGCCAAATGTCAGGAGTGCATAGTGAATGACAGATTATTCTTCAAATGTGATGTGTCTTTCAAGAGGCAGTTCTATTTAGGTGAATTCTTGGGTCAAACACTTACATCTGAACAACTGGCTATTCATTTGACACAATTTTACTTTATTCTTAATGTTTGTTTATTTTGAGAGAGAGAGAGCGTGCATTCGCATGAACAGGGGAGGAGCAAAGAGAGAGGGAGAGACAGAATCCCAAGCAGGCCCCACACTGTCAGCAGGGAGCCCGATGTAGGGCTTGAACTCAAGAATCGTGAGGTCACGACCTGAGCCAAAATCAACCAACCCAGCCACCCAGGCGCCCCTCATTTGACACAATTTTAAAAAGACACTTTTCTGCCCAGTCCCAGGGCCTGAGAGCTGGAGATGGTAGCAGCTGGCCAAGCAGAGCAGTCCCAACCTGTTCCTCCATGGGGATGACCTTGACTTTTTGCCATGATGGACAGTTGGCTGCCACTGAAATAGAACTGCACTTTGGGAGTGTTGTGGGGGTTAAAGGGCTGCTTTTGGAGGCCTGGAAACCAAATCCCGCAGACCCCTGGAGAAGAAGGGCATTCTGAGCTCTATAGCACTGCAGGAAGTTCTGCAGTGATCGTAATCCTCTCCCTAGCTCTGGAAGCTAAGTCCTACTCCCTCTATGGCACAGTTCAGATTTTGTGGCCCTGATTTATGCATGCTTTAATGGACTCTGGTTTTTTTCCCCCATGTAGACTGTCAGCCGACACTTCAGGAACATACCTGTGAATGAAAAAGAGACCCTCGCCTACTTCATCTACATGGTGAAGAGTAACAAGAGTAGACTGGACCAGAAATCGGAGGGCGGCAAGCAGCTTGAGTGAGGAAGAAGTGCATCAAGGAGCAAAGTATGATGCTTAATGCACAGGTGATATCTGCCACGTTTAGGCCCATAAAGACTGTTAAATTTTATTGTAAATAAAGAAGTTTGAATGATGAATACTGTAAATCTTTTCGGTCAGGAGAATCATATTCTCATGAGTCAGCATGTTATACAAAGACTTTCTTTTAAGGCAACTGCTGGACTGAAAAAAAAGACCATAATGAGATTGAGAGACTATGTATTGTAGCATTTAACAAAGCACTAAGCCAATTCTACTGGAAGTGTGGGATAAAAAATATTTCGGTACTCACCTTGTAATACCACTCTGCCTTGTGTGAGAGGTGGCACTGGGACAGCAGTGAGGCCCAGCCAGCTTGAGGAGCGGTAGACCCGGGTCTGCCGGGAACAGACAGACGTGCCCCCGCTTTGTTGTGAGCTTTGTCGTTTAGCAGCACATCAGTTTGACAGCGGTCCTCCTCACTGGCCCCATGCCTTGCCTTGCACACGGTAGGCACTCGAACAGTATCTGTTGGCTAGTTGCACTGTCACTGACCGTGCCAGCCTCGTAACATCTGCTTCACACCTCTAGGTAATGAGACCCCTGCTATTTCTGTTGCTCACCACTTAACTTCTAGAGTACGGAGGAAGTCCTGATGCACCAGCAGGAGGTTTCTCATCACAAGAGGATTTGAGGGCAAGCGCATGTGCCAAGCTTTGTTCATGGAGGTTCCAGAAACACTGATGCAGAGACCCTCACAGGAGACGCAGCCCTCTGCACACCATCTGTGCTTTACTTTTTGGGGTGAAGTTACGAATTATGACTTCAGTCATTCTAGGCCATAAATGCTTTGACAGATGGAGATATTTAGTGATCTGGGGCCTGTGTTTTCAGAAGTACGAATCCTTAGTTCACAACCACCAAGAAAGCTGCCAAGGATCATGTAATTCCTGCTCATAAGTCCAGTTCTGGGACAAAAAGTCTGACTAGCCTTGACTCCCTGGGCTCGGGGTCACCAGCAAATCATGAGTTTGAGCTATTCGCAAAGGTCAGTGCCATTGTTCATTTTTCTGAGCAGTTTGCCTCCCTTTTAGGGGAAAAGATTGCTAAAATGATTTTTTTTTAAAGTATGAATAATTACCTGAGTTTTTTTAATGTTCAAAACCTCAGATTCCTCTATCTTCTTATATCAGAGCCAAAGTCTCCTTTGAAAGCAAAGCTTTATACCCAAAAATATGCTTTTGAAAAAGTTTCTAATCAGTGTATTAGGGGACAAAGGATGTGAATAGGGGCTGGGAGAAAAAGAGAAGAAAAGGACTTGGATTCTAATTTCTGACCGTCTTGACATGTACTGTGGTCAAAAGTATCACTTTCTTACTCAGTTTCAATTGTGAGTTCTTTCTTAAGCCTTAAATTGTAAAAGGAGCCGTGGATGGCCTGGCCCGGCAGAAAGTTTTAATGTCCCACAGATGGCTTACTCTGGGCATCAGCACAGAGAAGTCAGAACAAAACCCCACTAAGCAGGGTGGTGCACTTTCTGAAGGTCTCCGCTCTGTGAGGCAGAGGGCCATGCTCTCCGTGGACCGGGGACAGGCCACCCTGTCACTAAAATGCAGTGTGTTCCATTGCAGCAAATTTTCACCAGTGTTCAGAATGCACGTCTAGCAGATTACAGCCTTTTTAAATATGTATAAATGAATGTACATAGAGCATACTCTAGACTATGAGGGGATCTTATTTTAATACACCCGGCTATGGATGGCACGTCAAGGTACTCTCTGAGTGTTTTTAGTCATTCAGATTCAGTATGTAGAGATTGTCGTACTGCGTGTAGCTGAAAGATGTTGGTGTGTGGACATCAGGAAGGCTCAAAGGTTATGTGGCTTGTATGGGTTTTTTCCTAAGAGGCTGAGTTAGAAAGGCTTTGGAGGCATCAAACACCAAGCCCCCCCCCCCTCGCCTTGTCAAGGGGAGTGTTTTCTCATCAGGCTGCAGTTTGGGGGGCCAGATAGGCCTAGAGGTTAAGGCACTGGTAACCCGCTGTCTGGAAAGGTCCGTCTCTTGTCGAGAAAGTGTACCTTTCTGATGTGTAAGTGAAAATTGCAGATGTGTAGATCCTGTCACTGTTTCTTGAACAGCAGGTCCGTTTCCCAGTGGGGAGAGACAGCAGTACGTTTCTGTACAAGAAACTGTGGTATTAGGATCCATCTGTTCACGTGTATCGGTAAGCGCGCTCTGGTTCCAGCCAGAACCCCAGGGAGACTCGCACCTTCGGCCAGACGTTGTGCCGCCTCTCCTTGGAAGAGGTGCTTTTGGAAAATGGAGGTCGTGGGTATCTTTTCACCCTTTGAAAACGTGTCAGATGAGAGAAAAGACAAAGCTATCTGAACTGACGTTTCTCATGTGTGCAGAAATCTGTTCTTTCATCAAACCACTAAGCCGCTTGCCTTAGCCTCTTCTGCAGTTTCCCATGGCTTGATCTGTGTGCAGGAGGCTTCTGCCTATGGGAAATGGCGGGGCCCTCCGAAGGAGTGGGGTTTGGGGAAAGCAGTGTTCATCTTGGCTGCCTACATTTTTACGCACCTGCCAAGGACTCTTGCGCTTCTCTCTGCCTGTAATGTTGCAACATTGCCTTCTCTCCTCTTGGTGCTCCTGGGCAAAACTGGAATGTGAAATCCAGAGCGGACGTTGTCTTCTTAAAGAGTATGGTGCCTGCCTCGGTCCAGCCTGGTGTGGTTCTTTCATATGTGCTGAAGGCTGTCACGTGGAAATGTCAGCATCCTGCCACTCCTGTCGCTCTGATTTAGGGTTTTAAAAAAACAAATGGACAAACTTCTTATTTCAGCAAACACACTCTTAGGTTGGCAACAGCATGTGAAAAAGATCGTAGCTGAATCCCATGAAAGATTGAAACCAAAGGCTTCAAGATTGGCATTGTAAAATGACAAGGAATTTCACTTATGTGTTAGAGCCGCCAAGTTGGTAGATGTTCCTGACATAGCTAAATATTCACTGCTAGCCTTCCAGGGAACAGATATTAATAATTGTTTGCAGCTGGAATGTCACATCTAACCTTGGCATTTCCGCTGCTTATTTTGTGGGAACTTCTTGGTTAATATCCTGCAGGACAACCAGCTGGTAGACGAGGGAGAAAGTAGGAGAGGGGACTTACTCGGGAGCCCTTATCTGTTGAAGTAGGCTGTCCAGACCGTGGATCCCAGCAAAGTTGCTTCATGGAAGTCCCCTAAAGGCTCTCAGTCCTTATAATGGTGAGATCCAAAAGTAGGGAAAGGGTCTTTAAGTCATCAGTCCGGTCTCCCACAGGTGCTGACATTCTGCCTACAGCTGTCCCACCAAGGATTTGAGCAGTCTGGGTTTAAACATCTCTGAGGACAGGGAACTCACTACCTCCTGGGGAAGCCTGCTCTATCTTTGTAAACCTCTGGCTTTTCTATGTTCTCTGTAATTTCCATCTTAGTCTGTCCCCAGTAGGGGCCATGTGGAACAAGTTGTTCATCTTGGCCAAGGACCCAATCGCTGGCACTGTCCCATGGCCTAGCAGCCATCTTTTGGAAAGGAGCAGCTGGCAGATGAACACTTTGATGTGCTGACTGTCCTTCCCCCTCAGCATTGGTCCATTTAGCTCCTTGTTGAAGGATGTTGCGGAAACCCCATCAGCCTGGTTATACTCGTTGCCGCTGAAGCTAACGGAGGGGTCAAGAGAGGAAGGGATGCTATCAGCCTGATAAATAACCTAAGAAGGGGTGAGACCCTGGTTCCATGCTTGCCACACAAAAACGGATGCTCACATCACTCAGGAAGAGTTTTAGCTAGAAGATTGTAAAACACTGCTCCCTGTGGAGTGTAAAGGTTCCACGGCTACTGAGGGCTTGTACCTTAAAATTTCTGCAAGTTCTTCACACGTTTTTATTGAGCAAACGAAGCTTAGGATACCTTGAGGGGAGGGGTACACCACATGTCTCTGTGTCCTAGAAGTGCCATACTTTCAATCTGGAAAGTCCTTTAAGGTTGCTGGTGCGCCCTCATTCATTTTAAAGACAGGAGACTAAAATTCAGATCAACTTGCCCAAGTCACATGGCACTATCTGGACTAACATCTCATCCTCCTGACCTGTCCAGAGCTCTGCTCACTCTCTGACTTGCACAGGACTCAAATCCTGTCTAATGTAACTGCCTTCAGATTCTTGAGACCTGGCCACTGAGCAGAGAGGTTCCCAAGGCCATCTCTTCGGGGCTGTGAACCACCATGCTGAGCTGCTCAAGGTCGTGTGAAATGATTAGGAAAGCAGTCAGCTGAGTTTGCACAATGAATGTGAGGGGAGAACAGTTCTAGCTTATGACTTAAGACTGTGATTCAGAAGCCCTTGCGGGAGACATAGTGTTGCCCTAGAATCTAAGTTCTCACAAAATGGGCTTGCTCTGTGATCTGTTGGTCAGGCTTCTGCCTTTCATGTGGTCCTCTGGGGTTGTGTCACTCAGATGGCCCTGACTCGGACAGACACAGCTCTGACGCCCTGTGATTCCCAGCCTCCCGGCCCCTGTTACTGGGCTAGGCAGTTGAACTGAAGGACAAAAGTAAACTCAAGGTCATGGCCTGGAAAGCACGGTGTTTGGGGGTGCCTTTTTAGTCCCTTCATTTTATTGCAGACTGTTCCCAAGTTCAAGGTTGGGTCAAGTTGATCTGATGTTTTGAGATGGAGTCTAGTCTGGGGCAAGGTGGGAACCTCTTCTTAAGGTAGAAATGTCTGCAATCAGTTATTTCACCTGGCTTGCGTCTTAAACCACAAACCCTCCGGTTGCTCTCACTCCATGAATGCATCTTCGCCAATGGCGGAGGGTCATACAGGACCCCTGTTTTACGTGTCTCCTCTCCATTATGCCCATCAGAATGTTTTCAGGGTGTGGGTTTGTTCTCCATTTTGTAACTGCCTTATCAAAAAGCAAGTGCCCTTCCATTCCAGGCCTCCTCATACTGTACTTGTTTCCTGCCAAATTTGGGGGATCACTTGTATTTTAATTTTGTAATCTATGGCTCTGTACTGTTGAAAGGCTCTCCATTCTGTGGGGTCTCCTTAGTATGTACGTGACTTTTCATGTTGCAATATCACACGGATGGGACGGCCCGACTTTCACTCTTAATAAACGATCTGAATGAATAACAAGAGACACATTCTGTTGTTCTCCTTGACCGTCCACATGGAATTCAGATGCTTTCACTTCTGTATTTGGCCCCTGGCTGTGTAGTTACAGCAATTGCTGCCAGCGGTTTTTCCTCCAGACTCTAACTACTAGCTCCTACATTCCCCCTTCCCATCCCAGTGCACGTCGAGTAAGTTTAGGTCACAGAAGTTTATTCCTGCTCTCCCACTCATATGGAAAGAGATTGAGGGGTCCGAAGGCCGGAGTGTGGAGCCTGAATGCTGCACAGCGAGCCCGACACGCTGAGCAAGGAGCTTCAGTCTGGGTCTGCAGTTATCCACGTATAAAGCGAAGGCCTTGAGTAGCCTGGCTGGAGGGCTGCAGGTTGACATGCCCGCAGGGGCAGCCGGGGAACTCACGTCCCTCCTGAGGGCAGCCGCCACTCCGCTCCGGCCTCTCATTGCCATCTGGGGATGCCAGCCCTGTGGGCCCAGTTCTTGAGATTTCACAAGAGGAGCTGGTAATCTGGATCTTCATATAAAGATCTCAATGTTCAAATGTCTCAAAACTTATTTTTCACAGGATATGGACTGGCGTGTCTTTACCTATAGTAAAGGCTTGCTATTTAGAGTTCGTCCATCATCTGAATGCTTGTTAGACATGAAGAATCTCCGCGCCCCTCACCTGCCAACTGTCTACTGAATCAGCTCTGTGTTTTAACAAAGTCCCCAGGCAAGTCATGTGCTCATGACGGGGTTAGCTGACTGGGTTGTGCTGGTGGAGGTCCCCGAGCCCTCATGGGATGAAGTCCCTTGCCCAGCCAAGCCTGAGACTTTCACATCTGCCATTAGTGCCACTTTAGCACACCTCTGTCCTCAGAATGAAAGGGAATAAAATGCAATAAATATATATTTTTTAAGTTTAGTTTTTTTGTTTTTTGAGAGAGAGCGCATGCATGCAGGGGAGGGGCAGAGAGAATCCCAAGCAGGGTCTGTGCCGTCAGTGCGAGCCCCACGTGGGGCTCGAGCTCATGAACCATGAGATCATGACCTGAGTAGAAATCAAGAGTCGGGTGCTTAACCCACTGAGCCACACAGGTGCCCACAGTGAATGTTTGTCTTCATCTTACTAGTTAACCAGAAGTAATAAATAACTCTGAAACTTTAAACGGCATCGAAATTGACAGTGCGGTTGCCCTCCTCTCCACCCCACTCCCATTCCACTTCCTTGTGTGGAGGGTCTTTTCAGGGGGCATTTTGGGGGCATTGCGGGTGGGGAGTCTTAGCTGTCCGTGGGAGCCCACAGCATTAGTGATGGATTGCTGCCGAAGGCTGCCATTATTTAGGTGAGTCCTGAGCTGGTTTCCTTCAGACAGCAAAGGAAGTCCTAATTTGCATACCATGTTCTCTCCATGTGAGTGTAACATAAATAGTTCTCTCCGTTCCTTTGCCTGCTGCCCTCCCATTCTTTCACAGAGAAGCATCGGGCTGCCTGATGTCCTCTAACCCCGCACCCACTGAACCTCAAAGATGCGCTTTGTTCCCAAGCTTCCCCTAAACTGACCTCTGCTGGAGTCCACCTCCTGTGAGGATCCATAGACATGAGTCATGTTGGAAGGATGAACCCACGTCTTAACGTGCAGAAGTTTCACTAGGAACCAGACACCCTTTATTCAAAATAGACTCTTAGAATATTGAACATCAGATCGTCTGAAGTCCAACGTTTTTGCAAGTGTGGCTCTTGCCACCTCCCACCGCTAAGAGTCCCCTAAGAATGCCGTATACAATGCCAATTCCATGGGCCTCCATCCCAGATTGTCCGAACAAAAAGCTCAGGGGCTGAATTCCAAGAATGTGAATTTTTTAATTTCCCCGAGCAAGACTTAAACTCAATAAAGAATCTGGTCCAGAGGTTACAATCCAGCAGCTTCAGCCTCACTGAGAATACTTGTTAAAAGTTTCCAGTGAGATCCTACTAAATGAAAATCCCCTCAAGTGGGGTCCAGGAAACCATTTTTATAAAATCTCCTAGAGCATTTGTATGCACATCCAGGTTTAGGAACCACTGAACTGAACCCTCGCCCCCAAACACACACACACACACACACCCAAGACTCAGGACAAGAAAGTAACTGTGTTCCACCTGGAACAGCTCAGAGGTGGCAGAGCCTGAGCAAATAGAGTGACATGCACAGCCACAGAGACACTGTTAAAATGCATCACTGGAATGGATACTCTTCAGTCTGGATAAAACCAGAATGAAAATAATCCACCGTTCCTAGCACTCTGCCTGGCATATTGGACAACATTATAAATGTCCAGAATTGAATCTTCCATTTGCTTAACAGTTTTTAGTTTATAGGGATCATTAACATCTAGAAACAACAATAGCTATCAAGTGCATTCCAGACAACACGCCGCTAGTTTTTCCTGCATTGATTCATTTCATCTCACTACAATTACGTAAAATAGGAACTGTTGTTAACTCCAATTTATAGAGGTGTAAATGCAGGCTTGGAGAGGAGGAGCTTTCCCAAGTTAAAAAGCTAGAGGCACTCCTGGGATTGGGTCCAAGGGTCATCTGGTCCGAGGGACATGTCAGCCTCACCGTCCAGGAAATCAGGAATGCCACACTTGGAAGGAATAGAGCCGCAGTTACCCTTGTCCAAATCAACTGAATTTACTAAACTTTAATGAGGGATTCCTAGAAGCCACTAAGACTCTAGTTAGGAAATTTAATAGGGTTTAATGGAGGTTAACAAGGTACATCCAACTTTCCAGCCAGGTTTTAACTTCCCAGAGCTGAGCGGAGATTAACAAGCCCAGGAGGTGTAAAGGCACCTGCGTGATTTAATGGGGTTAATGAAACTGTCAGAGGTTGGCCGAGAGGGACAGAGCCAGAGCATGCCGCTGTGAATGACTCAGTCTGGTTGAGGTCAAGAGACATTTACCGAACAGCTGAAGCCTGTCCTGTCCTGCCCTGGGCACCACAGGGGTAGCAGGTAAAAGAAGGCCACAAGCACCATGCCAGCCTTGGTTAGTCCTGGTTGGTGGGATTTGGAGTTTTCCTTTCCTCTTTGTGCCTTCTTGGTGTCATCTAAATCATTTATAATGGTGAATCATTTTCACCAAATCTATAAAATTAAAGCAATGTTTTAAGTTCCCTCAAAGTACCTTTTCTCCACATGCATAGTTTTTAGGTTATATATTCCTCAAAGCTGTAGAAAATAGAAAAGTAAAAACAACCACAATAATACAGTCTTAAATTTGGGCAGCACTTAACTGGTAAAGGGCCATCACCCATCGTCTCTGTGGGGTTTGTCATACCCTATGAAATCATGCTATACGAGGTCATACTGGTCAGTGGGAAAGCCAAAGTAAATCCTCTCTTCTGCCTCCCCGATTGGTGCAGTGTTTTCACTGAGCACCTACTATGTGACAGGCCTAATGTTAAGCACTTTACATCCCAGCACATTGCCACGTAGGTGCAAAAGACTAGTCTCATGACCCTAGATGCCACTTTTGCACACCTAGATGATAACTATTATTCTATTTCCTAGTTTAGAAAGGTGAAATCACTTGTCCAAGGCCACCAGAAAGTGGTGGGGACAAGAGTCAAACACAGGTCTGTCTGACCCCAAAGTGCGGTGTGCCAAGATGCTTGCTCGTTGGACAAGCTATTGTCTCATGGGAGCATTGTTCAGAGCAGTGAAGAAGTCATATAAAAGGGAACTGGTTCTAAAAGTATAATAAATATGTCAACACTGAAAAATAACATCTAATGACATGGAAGGGCTTTCATATCAGGTTAGAAATACTAGACAGGGGCACCTGGGTGGCTCAGTCGGTTGGGCGGCCGACTTCAGCTCAGGTCATGATCTCGCGGTCTGTGAGTTCTAGCCCCACGTCGGGCTCTGTGCTGACAGCTCAGAGCCTGGAGCCTGTTTCAGATTCTGTGTCTCCCTCTCTCTCTGACCCTCCCCTGTTCATGCTCTGTCTCTCCCTGTCTCAAAAATAAATAAACGTTAAAAAAAATTAAAAAAGAAAGAAATACTAGACAGGTGGGGTGCCTCAGTGGCTCAGTCATCAGTTAAGCGTCTGACTCTTGATCTCAACTTGGGTCTTGATCTCAGGGTTGTGAGTTCAAGCCCACACTGGGCTCCATGCTGGACGCAGAGCCTACTTTAAAAAAAAAAAAAAAAAAGAAATACTAGATATGTATACTATGTAGATATATATGTATACATATGAATATGAGTGATATACATATGTGGCTATGCAGATGTACATGTTGTATGTATACATGCTATATGTGTATACACACAAATACATGTTTCTGTACACACACACATACACACAAACACACACACACCCCTGTATCTGTGACTGTGGCCATATCAGTAGGCATATCAAAACACCTATTTACCAGCTCCACGTATACCCATACTATAACTGTATCTATATGATTCAGAGGAAGGGGAAATTGGAAGGAAAAGGCTTTGAAAATCAAGGGAACTTCCTAGAAGAAAAGGCTCCTAAGCAGGCCCTTGTAGAAAATGCAAGGTTTCACGGGAGGCAAGGATGAGGGGCAGCCCAGCTGGGAGCCTAAAGCCCCAGATACCAGAGTGAGGAGCATGGACTTTGGAGTCACCAAACCTGCTATTACCAAAAACCAAACCAAGCAGTGAAATATGGCCAAGAAAATGTTTGAGTGTCTGCTGTGTGCCCGGTGTCTGAGGGAATCTGGAAAGGGACTCCGTCCCCTGGGAGCTGAGAATTTCAGAGGAGTTCATTCTCAGACAGGGATGGAAAGTAATCCTTCCAGTGCTGAAATCCTAGGATCTGCAGGAGAGCTTCGGAGCCTGGCACCGGCCCTTCTTCTGACAAAGGAGCTGTGCACACTGGGCTCGTGCCCTCGTAGAGAAGCCGGTGAGGCTTAGCAAATGTAATGAGCTTAATTAAGCTAAGACGGCTAATGAGACTTCCTGAGGGTTCACGACGACTGGGAAGATGGGACTGTTCGAAGGGAGCAGCAGGAGGACACCTGTGCCCAACCAGACCCCTCTGAGGATCCTGCTTCGGGGATGCGGTATGCAGGGGCGGACCAGGCTTCAGGGGGAGCAATGCAGTCAGCTGGACAGGGGTTGGACTTTGCCGTGTCAGCAAGAAACTGCCTGAAAGTGAAACCATTACTAATGAAGCTTAGGGGAGCCCAAAGGATGAGGACTGAGGAAAGCAACTACCGACACATCCCCAGCCTGTCTACTGGGGTTCATCTCAACTAGAAGAATTTGAGCTTCACTAAAGCCAATTGAAAGGCTATGGGGCACCTGGGTGGCTCAGCTGGTTAAGCGACCACGTTGGCTCAGGTCGTGATCTCTGGCTCTTGAGTTCCAGCCCATGTTGGGCTCTGTGCTGACAGCTCGGAGCCTGGACTCTGCTTCAGATTCTGTGTCTTCCTCTCTCTCTCTCTCTCTCTCTCTCTCTCTCTCTCTCTCTCTGCCGCTTCCCCCACTTGTGCTCTGTCCCTCTCTCTCAAAAGTAAAGAAACATTAAAAACATTTTTTTAATTAAAAAAAAAAAAGAAACAGTTCCAAAGAGGCTCCACCACCATCAACGGTAAAGGTATTGATTTCTGGTTGCTAGTATCATTTTCAAATGCATACTATTCTTGTTTCTAGCAAGGAATATTTCCAAAGCTGTATATGGAAAAGTGGTCAGGACATACCCACAGAAACAATAGCTATTATTTGTTAAACACCTACTCAGTGCTAGACACCGTGCTGGAGTATTTATATGTAGATCATGATCCTCATACAGATCTGCAAAGAAGCGATTATTATCCTTGATTTTCTGATAGGGAAACTGAAGCTCAGAGAAGTTAGATGGCTTACCTGGGGTCTTAGGGTGAGCTGGAATTTGAACCTGTGTCAGTCTGACTCCTTGGTGCAACCTCTACTGCAGAGAGAAGTCGAATATCAACAGTGTGGGGGAGATGGGGGGGGCAGTAACAGCTGTTAGAACTTGAGATCCCAGAAGTCTGGGGCGTTCAGTGTAGGGGAAAAGCCCTCCGCATTAGCCCCGTGCAGTAGTGACAGAAGGGTTTGAGTTACCAAGAGAAGAGTGTTAGGTTCGGTGGTTCCTCTCCAAAGAAACAGAACAAAGTGCGTGATGCATTTTAGACTTTATACAGTAGGGAAACACAGACCCTTGCTCCAGCGTGCCTTTAGGGAAGAAGGCCTCCAAGGTCCCTGGGGAGTTAGCCTCATTCCCAGGACTCCTAGCTCTGTGAACTGTCTGGGTCCCCTTTCTGCTCCCCTGGTCTGCCAAAGGAAGTTAGAAAAAAGTGTGCCTGGGACTCTGGAGCCACTGCCTAAGGGAGTCTGGAGTATTTACTGGTGTCTGTATGCTGAACACAGAGGAAGGAGTACGGCCACCAGGTGGCGCCCGCCCCCCAGTAGCAGCCCGAGGCCCCAGGGGAAGGCTCAGGGGTATTTTCTGTCCCCTCACAGGTACTGTGTTTGGTGAGTCTTTGGGTCAAACCATTGTAAAAATCTAAACAATCAAGGCAGAAAGGGACTTAGATCTCTGGTCTGACTCGCTCGTTTTACAGAGGACACCAAGGTCCAGTGCGGGCAAGGAAATGCACAAGGTCGCACAACAGGCTAAAACCCCTTCTTTTGACCACTGGCTCTGGTGCTTTTCTACCACATTAAGCGTTGTCACACTCCCATGAACACCTCCCACACCCCACCACTGAACTGCCAGAATACCACCCTGAGGCAAGAGCTGTAACTCCAGGGCCTGGGGAAAGCCAGGCTCCTTTTCCTCTTCCCTCCATTCCCTGTCGCTTCCGAATCAGGCAGCCCAACCCCAAGTACAACAGAGGCACTAACACTAGTTCATGCTTACCACTGCCCACTCTGGGCCAGGCTGAGCGTTTTCCACTCATCATCCAGTCATTACTGAATCATCACATCTCTGTGAGCCGTCCTGCTTTCCCTTTCACAGAAGAGGGCTCTGGGTCTCAGAGAGGTTAGGAAATCTGTCCAGTGCCACACAGCATATCCCACCAGCTCATCTGGTTGTGAGCACAGGCCTGGGGGTCAGTCCAGACCTCTCTGTTCACCTTGGCCCTGTCTCCTGTGCTATATTCTCTGTTTCAAAACACTTTGAAAGACCTTTTCCCATTTTAGCCTGACAAGAGTTCTGTGGATTGAGAAAAGGCATCATTAGCCCATGGTAAAGATTAGAAAACTGGGGCCCAAGATGAGTGGCCCAAGGTCACCTGACTCATGGTAGGCTTAGAGCTGGAAAGCAGGGCTTTACCCGCTGTGTGGAATACACCAAAAGACATTCCACACCTCACTGCCCAACTACAGCTCTGCTGATGTCTCCTGAACTCATGGAGCTCAGCAGCTGAAATTGCAGGCTTGGGAGACAGACGAACCTGGGTCTGCATGCCAGCCCTGGCACTCAGTTATGACTGTGCATGAGTTACCTACCCTCCATTCCAGTTAGGAAGAGTAAATGAGCCTATAGACGTTGCATACCACTGCCTGGAACACAGGAAGTGCTCAGTAAATGGTGGCTGTTTATCGATATGATTCACTAAAGCTCTGTGTTTAATGTTCCTGCTACATGAGCCTTAAGACCTACATTGTCCAATACAGCAGCCATTAGGCGAGTGTGGTTATTGAATGCTCAGAATGTGGTCCAAACTGAGATGTGCTCTAAATATACAATACACCCCTGAATATGAAAAAAAAAAGAATGTAAACTATCTCATTAATAATTTTTAGAGTGACTACATGTTGAAATTGTATCTTAGACATATTGAATTAAATAATGTATAAAAATATAATGTTCCATTTCACCTGTTTCTTTTACTTTAAAAAAAAATTTTTAATGTTTATTTATTCTTGAGAGAGAGAGATAGAGCGTGAGCAGGAAAGGGGCAGAGAGAGAGAAGGAGACACAGAATCCGAAGCAGGCTCCAGAGTCTGAGCTGTCAGCACAGAGCCCGATGCGGGGCTCAAACTCACAAACTGTGAGATCATGACCTGAGCTTCAGTCAGACGCTTAGCCAACTAAACCATCCAGGGGCCCCTCTCCTATCTTTTTGTTGTTGTTGTTAATATCATTTTTGAGAGCCAGAGCTTGTGCAAGCGGGGGAGGGGCAGAGAGCGGGAGACAGAGGATCCCAGGCAGGCTCTGTGCTGATAGCACCCAGCCTGGTATGGGGCTCAGACTCACGAACCACGAGATTATGACTCAGGCCAAAGTTGGATGTTCAACCAACTGAGCCACCCAGGCGCAGTGCCTTTACCTTTTCAATGTGACTCCTAGAAAAATTATAATTACATACATGGCTCACATTTGTGGCTCACATTGTATTTCTACCATACAGCATTGCCTTCGTTTCAGGAATTCAGCTGTTGCAGCCTACCTGCCCTGCTTTACCTTAATGATGTGGAATACAAGGGCTTTGAACCAGGAATCCACTCACTGGCTGGGTGGCCTTGGGCAAGTCATTGCAACTTTGTGCCAGTTGGAAATGCAGGTTTCCCTGCTCTCCGAAAGCAGAGCATTCCTATGACACCTTTTGTAAGCCAAAATGGCACAAGGCAAAGAAGCAATTCCTATTAATCTATGTGGGAAAAAATGTGAGCATTCCCAGACCCCAGAAATAACTTCCTAAGCTTTTGTGATACCTTAGGACACACCTTGCTAATGGGTGCTCAAAATTAATAGATATAGAGCGCAGATGCTCACAGACACAGTCCAAAGCTCTGGCAGCTTAATGCTGAGATGCTGAGTGTAATTCCCGGGGAAGGAGCTTGGTGGGGCCACTCTGGCTGCTGGGGGTGCACGCTGCCTCTATCACGCCTCACTGCAGAACAATCACTGAATGCAATTTTCACTTTTTGCTTTTTTTTCATAAAAGCAAAAATTCTCAGGGCACCTGGTGGCTCAGTTCGTTAAGCATCTGACTTCGGCTCAGGTCATGATCTCACAGGTTCTTGAGTTTGAGCCTGAGTCGGGCTCTGTGCTGACAGCTCAGGGCCTGAAGTCTGCTTCAGATTCTGTGTCTCCCTCTCTGCCCCTCCCCAGCTCACACTCTGTCAAGCTATCTCTCAAAAATAAACAAGCATTAAAAAAACATTTTTTTAAAAGCAAAAATTTTCTTCTAATCTTTTGGTTAGTAGAAAACAGGTACTAACATAGGTCTTTCATAAAGCAAAGTGGCAGAACACAAACTTCCGAAAAGAGGGGGATACCTGTACATCCTACCTGTCTAAAATAAGAAAACAAACTGAAATAAAATCCTCAATGCCTCACAGGCTATTGTGAGGATGAAATAAAATAATAGAAAGATCTACCGAAGACAATGTGGTCCTTTGTATGTCTTATCTCATTCAGTCCTCACACACCCCAGGAAGTTGGGGCAATGATCTCTCCCACTTCGTAGGTGAGGAAACCAAAGCTGGGAAATATCCAGTCACTTTTATGGAGTCTCTTGGTCATTGTGTTGTTCTATATCCTGCACTAGAAGCCGAAAGTAAACAAAGGGCAAAAAGACTACAACTCGCCTCCATGACCTTGGGCAAGTCCCTCTGTTCTGTGGGCCTCAGTTTCCCCTTCCTGTAAAATGAGGGAAGTGTTTGGATGGTGGGTGAGGATCTTTGAGGTCCCAGTGTTACAGGGCGGTTTGAACACTTCAGTGAAAACAGGACTTCTGGAACTCTTCGAAAGTCCGATGACTTCCATTGTCCATTCTGTGGGGATAAATGTGCATTTCTGTTTGTTTTAATAACATTTGTAGGAGCTTTATATAGTGTCTATGTCTGCTTACATTAGACGCTGTGTATTATAGTTAAGAGTCTTTCACCATTTCCCATATAAACCTTGTTTTTTATGGGTTTGGGAGAGCTCAGCTGTAAAAACTCTCTCGGCTGAAAAAAAAATTTTTTTTTTTCAAACAAATTAGGTTTAAATCAGGAGACTGGTTTCAGACACTTTAGACCCTGCATATTTTTTCTTCCCAGTCACTTTTCATTTAAAAATGAGACTGGCTGATTTCTTAGTTTCGTTTCTTTTATGGGGATTTTGCAAGACCAAAAGCTTAACTGTTGGTTGCATGGAAAGAATGGATCCAGAGCCTTTTCCAAGGGCGCCCCGGGCCTGAAGTCTGCAGATGGCCTTCTAATCCTGGCTCAACCTTTGACTGGATGTGTGACCCTGAGCTGGTCATTTCACCTCTCTGGGCTTTCCTCTCTCCTGGCAGTGAGGAACACGATCCCTGCGCCGATCCCTTCTAGTTTATGGGCAGAAGCGTATGCTCACAGAAGTGTAAGTTCCAAGGAAAGATGAATGTGCTATACAAATATCCGAGGCTGGTGCAAAGAATAACATGCTGAGTTTTTCACCAGCAGAAAATACATTCCTGGAATCAGGGTGTTCCAGTCAGGACAGGACCTAGCGGTCCAGGAGCCTGCCGCCTTCCTCATGTTATAGATGGGATCCACTCTGAGCCGGGGCGAAGGAAAAGAGCTACTGGTGAAGGCTGCGGTTAGAACCCTGATTCCTTCTCCACCCCACTTCTTTCTTTCTCCACCTTACTTTGGGGACCAAGGAGGATTCAACTGAGGAGGCTGTATTTTTATGAACACACACACACACACACACACACACACACACACACATCCTGGAGGTGCTCTAAGATGTGGCGAAAAGCCCCGTCTCTGCGTCTCTGCTGCAGCCAGAGATGCCCTTTGATCCAAGCCTATCCACCTTTTACCATCTGTGTGACTTTGAACAAAGCCCTTCACCTTTCAGTGTTCTGCTGCCTCAGTATTAACCTCATACAATCTTTGGAAATAGTACATACTAAGGGCTTAAATAATTTCCCCTACAAATTTCAGTTGTTGTGGATTACTTCATGCATTAATAAGTTTTAAATGTAAGAAAAATAAATCAATAAATGTAAGTAAAGATTATATTTACTGTGTGGAAGGCATAATAAAACTTCACAATAAATATTTACTATTGTATATTAATTGGTGATGATTATTAGAATTCTTTCTCATTCATTATATTTATACCCACAGTGCCTAGCACAAGGTGGGTGCTCGATTAATGTACGTTGCATAAAGTGTATGAAAATTACAATGGTCACAGGAGAAATTAGAAGGAAATTGCAGCTCAATTTTTTTGTTGTAAAATACTTATTTGTTGTTTAAAAATGTAGAAAAATATACCTAAGCAGAAGGAAAAGTCAAAATTATCCTTATTCCCAAAACTCAGAGGTAGAGGTGTAAATGTTTTGATGTATATTCTTCCACTTTTTCTCCACGAATGATATTTAATTAGCTACTTTTACATAAAGCAGGTCTCAATAAACAACCTTTAGCAACCTGGGAGGGTTTTTTTTTTTTTCCTGCACTTAATATATCATGAACAATCTCCATGTCAGTTGCTACACTTTTTCAAGTGACTGTGTTGCAACCCACTGTACTGACGGATTTAATTAACCACTTCTGTAATTATAACACATCAGGTGCCTTTTGTATTTTTCACTCTTTAGCAGAATAGTCCTGCAGTTAAAGCTTTGTAACATCAGTGAGTATTCCCTTACAGTCAATTCCTGGAATTTACTTTTAAATTAGTGACCATTCCATGTTCCCCCTAGATTAAAAGGGGGAGGGTGATGTTAATTCAAAAATACTAATGACACCGCCTCTGCCTCAGCTGGATTGAGGTAGGTTTCTGACAAACCGCGCTGAACCCTGGGAGAGAATGAGAAAGCGAACGCCAGGCTCTAGAGCCATTCCATGGAGGGAGCGCTGAAGAAAGGTGAGAGGCTAGAGAGTCGGCGAGGGGGAGAGAGGACCGGGAGCCCGAGTCTGGAGAACCCCTGGTTTGTGAAACCTGGAGCAACCCCGCTCCTCTCTGAGGGCTGGGCTTTTGCAGCCCGCGAGGGAGGGCCGCAAGTGTGGCTCTGGCGTTCCAGGGGACAGTGGGAGGGCATCCCCGTCACCCTCGCAATGGGCAGCCCCCGTCCTCAGCTCTCCCTGAGACCATGGGGCCACATGGCTGGGACTGAATTTGAGGCTCCAGCTCTGTCTTCTGAAATGCGGCTTAGGCCCGGCCCGATGGGGTTTTCTGAGGGGGCATGGTTATGCCAAGCTTGGCTCTGGCTGCTGCGGGCGGTACCCCTCGGTACCCTCTCCACTTACTGGTCAGGGCTCCAAGAAAGCAGAACCCGGGTGCGCATTCCTACCGTGCCTAGGATACCTCCCGGAGCTAAAAATAGTCGAGGGAGCCGAGCTCTGTGTAAAGCCAGAGAACCGGCTGTGAACTCAACTGAAGTCCTGGGTTCGAATCCAGATAAGGTCCCCTCCGTACGGAGGCACCTCGATCCACTTGCTCTCCGAGTCTGTTTCCCCCATGCGTGCCAGAATTTCTAAGGGGTTTCTCAGCCCTCGGAGAGAAAAAGAAAAAAAAACCCTCGATTTTTCTTTGCTCCTTCCCGAGGGCCTTGGGGCCTCGGGGCCGGGGACTGAGGCCGGGGGGAGGGGTGGGCCGGGCGGCTCATTACCGCGAGGTGTTGCCCTAGTTAAGTCGCGGGCCCGTTTGATCTGGCGGCGGGTGGCGAGAGGGAAAAAAGGAAAAAGTAGGGGGGTCAGCGTAAAGAGACGCTCACACCTCCCCCACCGTTTCCTCGCACCCATAAAACACCTTTTATTAACTCCTTCGCGTCCGGAAGGGCTGGCGTGGCCCATTCAGCTCCTGCCACGGTGTTTACAGCCAAATCTAATGGGGCCCCATATTCACCCCGATGCCGGGACGAGGCGCCTAAGACACGCCTGATCCCGGAGCTGCCTGGGGTCTCCTTTTTTGGCGCGCGCCCCAACGCGAGGGCCTCCAACTCCAGAGCAAGGAAACGCCCAGAGACCCGCGCGTGCGTCTGCGCGCCTCCCTCGCAGTGAGCGCGGAGACCCGGGCAGGCACCGCAGACCACCGGTTCCCTCGTGCAACTGTGGGAGCTGTTAGGACACGTAAAAGCGCTTAGCTTAGAGCCTAGCACACAGTGGCGCGCAAACAAGACTAGTTATCTGTACACTGTTACTTGGGGACTCGTAACGCCAGCGTTTGCCTGCCCCACTTTAGCTTTCCTTGCATCCGCACCTTAGCAAATGCACCGCTTCTACTCATCCCCACACCCAGTCATGGGTGCGCACGAGGGGTCACGAAACCAGCTGTCGTGCACGAAGTGCCCTAATTAGCATGCACACACACACTCCCCCGCTTTTGCACAAATCCAGATGCTCTCTCACAAGTATTTGTTGAGTGCTTTCTTGATGGAAAGAAACTTAATTGTCTCGCTGTAACCATAAGCACTCACAAGCTTACTTTACTCACGGATAAAGTAGTAACCGCTATGATTTGTCATGCGTGCTGGGAGCTGCCCTAGGCAGACCCTGTGGTGGCCCCCGGCATAGCTGTGGCGCTCCGTGTGAGTTCCTGCACTATTACACGCACACCTATAAGATCAGAATCTCACGTACAGGAACATATTCCCCAGTGCAAACCGCCCCCCCCCCTTCCAAGTTGCACTGCCTTCGGATGCCGGTGGTTTGTGTGCCAAGCCCCCTTCCCAATAACCCCAAACTACTTACTGCCTGCAGATACTGGTGTGCATACTATCCTACACACAAGCCCCAGTGCTGACCCACATAAATCCCAGACTGTCCTCTCCGGGTCTAATTCGTTTCCAGTGTTCCCTTCTGTGGGTTCATTATATTCTAAGAACTTTCTTTGTCCCCCGAATAAATCCTTTATCTGCCTCCTTTTCCTGACTGGATTCGTAACTTGGTTTGACATTTATCAAAACAGAAGTCAGAACAGGAGGTTCTCTACCTAGCAGAAATGATGGGGCCAGTGGATATACCCACCAAGACATCACGCAGGCTACCTCCGATTTCAGAAAATCTTTTATTCGTCAAGAGCATAGATACTGCTTTGGCAAAGGGAGGGGGCGGTGAGTGGTCTTATAGGTTTGAGGTAGAAAAAGGGTAGGGATGGGGTAATAAACACCTGAGCACAGCAGGCATGGTAGGTAGTTTAAATACATAAAAACTTTTCAACATAGGGAAAAGTTTTTATTTAGGAAGGAAGGAAGGAAAGGAGAGAAGAAGGAAAGGAAAGGAAAGGAAAGGAAAGGAAAGGAAAGGAAAGGAAAGGAAAGGAAAGGAAAGAAGGAAGGAAGGAAGGAAAGGAAAGGAAAGGAAAGGAAAGGAAAGGAAAGGAAAAGGAAGTAAGGGAGAGAAAGAAAGGAAAGAGAGAAAGCGTTTCCCTTGAAACTAAGTAGGAAGTGCAGCGACAATAAAATAAAATAAAATAAAACAGCACTGTTTGTAGGAGAACAACAACAAAAGGCACCCCTCCATCTTCCTGGTTTGGTTCTCTTTCCCTGGCAGAAAACTACTGATTCCTCTTATTGCATTTTAATTAGGAAAGAGAGCGCCTGGGGGGTTTTGCCGCAAAGCTGACTGGAGAACGAGGAAGAGAGCCAGAAGGCATAGTGGAGAAAGCATGGGGGTTCTAAATTCGCCCCAAGAGGGTTGGAAGGGTGCTTTTTAGCGCGCTGGAGTCCCGCAGTCCCTTTCTCCCGCATTGTGCAGCCAAGAGCCACTCTCTCAGTTTGGGGGGGGGGTGTGGATATATATATATATTTCTCTTTCTCTTAATGTATTAAAATCAACTTCAAATGACATTGCACGTGCGATCCAAGTGTGTTGTTGCAGCCAGCGACCTGCCAGCACGCAGCAGAGGCTCTGCGGGATGCGCCCTTATAAGCCCCCGGCACCCAGAGCCTGGCCCTCGCCGCCGCCTTCCTCTCCTCCCGGGGCTCCGGGTGTCGGGCAGCGGTGAAGGGGTCCTCGGCGCGGCCTCAGCTCACTGGTTTAACTCCAGCGCCCAGACTTGCTGCGGCCAGCCTGTGCGCCCTTTAATCCTCTTCTCTCCTGGGCCCAGGGCAGGAGGAAAGCCTTCGTGTTGCTGCTGCCAGAGGACACACACAAGAAAAGAGGCGAGAGACAGGTTTAAATTTTTCTGCTCCGATCGCCCAGGCATAGAGTTGGGGTGGGGAGAAGGTTTTGGGAGAAGTAACTGGGCGCCTTTAAATAAGTGACGGATTTCTGTTTGCGACATAGACAAACAGGCTCGTAAATTTGCCTTTATGCGCCAGAGTTCCTGGGGGCCCGGATGGGTTGGGCAACTTCTGGAGGTTTGGTAACGAGGATTTTCTGTGCCTGGTGAAATTGATGCGCGTACTTTTGGCTTTAGGGCGCCAAAGGATGGCCGCAGAGGCGTTGGAATGGGAAGAGTGGGAATCGACAATTTTCCCGCTCTCGGACCTGCTCCCCCTACAAGTCCCACTCGCTTTCCAACCTAGTTTAGCGTCTGGGCTGGCTACTGGGTTGAGTCTCTCTGCTAGTGGACTGGGAGCCTCAGGTGGCTGGGCGAAGGAGGAACCAGTGGGCCTGGCCCGCCATCCTCCTTCCCGGCTCTTAGCAGAAACCAAGCGGTGCTACTTGAAGGAGGCGGCGACCAGCAGTGGGTGGGGATACGCCCAAAAACTCCCGGCGGGCAGGCATCGCCCCGGCCTGCCTTTCCTACATCCCGACGGCTGTTTGGAGACTCGATGCCTATCGATCTTTCCCAGTCTCCCCAGATGAGCTATCCCTAGTTTACTACAGCCCCTGTGGGTCAAAGAAAACCCGGCGGGGCTCTACAGCCAAACGTGCGGCGGGCCTGAGCGCAGCAATTTAGAGAAAATAGTTCGCCAGCCTGGAAATCGCCTCCTTCGGAGGTCCCAGAGCCCTAGCCCAGCGGAACCGCGCTCCAGTAAGTGTCGCCCTCACTGGAGAGGATCGAGTAGGGACTGCGATCTCCAAAGCCAAAAGCAGTAGGTGAGACCCGTGCCTCTTGGTTGTCAGCCTTTACACACAAAACAATCAAGGTCGCCCTCAGAACTAGCTCCTGGGCAGTGGGGCAGTGGGACGCGCCCCGGAATGGGAGTAGAAGACCTGACTTGTTTTACCCCAGCTCCACCTCTGAGTCCTCGGGTGGATGACCTTTACCTCCCCGTCCCACTCTGGGCCTCAGTTTCCCTATCCGTACAACAATGTTAGTAGCCTAGCCTCTCCAGCAAAAACCCTTGGAAAACAGTAACTGAGTCCACGTGCATAAATCGACACTCAGGCACATTAAAGTAACAAATTCCTGCAGCATTCTTAACGTGGATTCCCGGAAAGCCCGGGGATGGATCAAGACCCCTTTGAAATTGGAAGCGAAATAGAAGATGTGTGCATTTTCTCGGGTCTGAATCTTCCCTACAAATTAATTCAAATATGAATCTGCCTCCCACCACACACGCGATCCCACACTACGGCCTCAGAGCTCTCCGCAGCCTCTCAAAATCGCACACACAGCAACGCAAACCCCTTCCGCTCATACAGGGCCTGCGGGTGCTCACCCAGCCAGCACCCTTGGCCGGCGCCTGCAGGCCCCCTGACTTACCAGATCCCTTTTCCGCTTGCTCTCGCGGCCGCCATCCGCCTTCTTGAGTTCGGCCTTGAAGGCTTCGGGGTCGCCGGCCTGAGCGTCCTTGGCCAGCACGTCCATCAAATAGGCGATGTAGCTGGTGGCCAGGCGCAGCGTCTTGATCTTGGAGAGCTTGGTGTCGGCAGGCACGTTGGGGATGCACTCGCGCAGCTCTGCGAACGCGCTGTTAATGCTCTCCGTGCGCCTCCGCTCCTTCTTGGGTCCCGAGCCTTTCCGCCGGCCCAGCCGGCCGCCGAGCGCCTCCAGCCGCGCGGGGCTCTGGCCGGGCCTGGCGTCCGGACCGTAGGCAGCGGTGGCCGCCGCGGCTGTGGGCGGTGGCCCGCCGGCGGGGAAGTCTGGGGCAGCGTCAGCGGGGCTCAGCAGCCAGCTCTGGAAGTAGGGCCGCTCCTGGTGACAGCGCGAGGCCGGGCCGAAGAGGAAGGGTTCGTGGAGCATGGGGTGCGTTGGGTGTGGGTGGTGATGGTGGTGATGGTGGTGATGGTGTGCGTAGCTGCCCACGAGGTTCATGTTGGAGCGGCCCCTGGCCTGCGCCTCCAGCCCGATTAGCGCCGCCCCATGCGCCCGAGAGACTGCCGGGGCCACCCGTGGGCTCTGGGGCGGCGCTCTGCTGGACGCCGCTTTCGGAGAGTCTGGGGCAAGGCTGGAGACAGACGCGCAGCCCACCGGCCTCTCGCAAGCTAGGACGCCGACGCCGGGAGACCTATTTAACCCTTCTTCGGCCTCCTCTTCAGGGTCTGGCTTATATAAGGCCACGGCTTTGATGTCAACCTCTCCCCGGAGCCAATGGCAGGGGGGCGGGGAGGAGGAAAAGGGGTGGCCGTCCCTGGCTTTAAGCTCAGCTAGCACCACCGGACTCTAGGCCGCCTGCGGGGACAGGGAGGCGGCCCCGCCTCTGCCTCCCCACCCCCAGTTCCCGGCTGGGCGGAGGCGGGGGCTACGTACTTGAGGCACAAGCCTGTCAACACCCTAGACGGTGGCTGCCACCTCCTTCCTGTGGACCCAAGGAAAGGCATCCAGAATCATCCAGCGAAAAGAAGGCCTTCATGTAGAGCTCACTCCTTGATTTTACAGATACGGAAACTGAGACCCAGACAGAGAAAGTTTCTTGTTTCTAGACTGTACAGAACTCAGAATCGAAATTCTAGCCATTCTCAGTCCTGAGCTCCATCTACTCCCATCAGCCTCAGAGTCAGAAGATGAGAGGTCCTTGCTGGAGGCAGCATAGGCCCTTAATGGTCTCCCCTAAGCACCTCCAGCCTTTAGTCATCATTCCCACCTGGCAGGGACTGTGAACCGTACTGTGGAGCCCAGTAGGGCATGCTCTTCTGCCCAAGGCATCTACACCATCCCAAAGACTGCCACTGGCTGGAGAAGACTGGAGTGTGAGGGAGGGGGAAGTGAAGGAAGGCAGGCTCCAAGCCCAGAGGCAGTTAATGATTTGTTCCGGGCTCCAGGGCCTGAGAGTCACTTTTCTCGCCTCCGGGCGCTAGATGCAGTCCAAAGGCTGGATGGAAGGCCCGAAGCACAGCCACATTGGGTCACTCCACCCAGATCGTCACTGCTTGAGAATGTTCACTTGTCTAAAGACACCAGCACCAGGGCTCACACCAAGAGAAATCTGCGTTTGGCAGTAAACACATAGCGAGGGGACCCCGACCTCCACGCTGTTCACAAGGCTGGCACAGCCAGAGAACTGCCATGGCAGTATCTCACACCCACCAAAGCAGAGGGACATCCTGGCTGGGCAGACCTCCGCCATTTCCCCTCCCAGCTAGGGCCTCTCTGAATCTCCAGTTCTCTCCACAAGGGCCTTTCCCAGGGCTCTCATTGGGACCTGGAAATCCCTGGGTGGTGGTGTTTCTCCTAGAATTCTCTTTCATCTCCCACGGAGGTAGCTTCCCAGCTGATGCCCTCATACCTGGGCGCCCCCATCCACACCAGCCTTTCCCAGCCAACCGCCTTCCCTAGGTGGGGCTGAGGGAATGCGCCTTTCTCTCCACAGTGATGTCCAGGAGCAGGCAGAAGATAAATATGTGACTGCTCTTTCCAAAGGACAAATTCACTCCTTTATGCACTCATTCAACATTGTTTATTGACCTCCCTCTATGTGCCGGACCTACTAGTACAGAGGCAGAGGGAGAAAGGTCCACTCTCTCCTTGTGGGGATAGGAAAGGTAAGGAAGATCAAAGATTATCCTTGGGGTTGGTAGCCCGTGGAGATGTACTTTTCTCCTGCAAATACATGGATCCAGGAGGGGACACCACAGGAGAGAAGAGGACAAGTTCCACTTCTGCCCAAGTCCTGGGCAGGTTCCACTTGTGGGAGCTCGGCAGGGCTAGAGGTGCGCAGGGGTGGGGGGAAGGGAGGTCCTGGTTTCCTGCCTGAGGCGGGCTGGAAACCCGCCGCTCTCCCGGGCGCCTGGCGCCAGCAGCACCGGGGTTGGGCCGATCGCAGAGCCGGAGGCTTGCCGGGAGGGAGCTCCAGGCGCCTGGTTCAGCCTCGGCTCCACGGGGTCCGCGCCTGCCTGGCCTGGAGGCGCTCACCAGTGAGGGTGTCCGGGTAGAGAGTTGTAATTACCCTGGGGAGAGGGACCTCTGTCCTCAACACACACCCAGCCGACCTTCACCCGCAGCATCACGCAGCAGCACACTGGGGCTCCTGATAACCCATGCGCATATATGTGCACACGGGCTCACAAAAATCACTGGCATCCACAGAAGCCCAGTATCCACACAGACGCCAAAAAGTATGCGTGTTCCCACGATAACACATTGACACCCACAAGACACACAGCACTTCAATATTCATGCATTCCTAGAATTTTATACATTATCTCTCTGTCACCCACAGGGCACACATCCCGATTCAGATGTGTTACAGCTAGGAGCCACTCCCCAACCTGTAAGCAGGCAGGCATAAAGATACCATCACTCAGTAGAGGCACACGAATTCTATGTAAGTAGCTCACAGCTGCAGGGTTTTACGCATAGTCTTACGCCCACGGTTGTGCACGGCACACCAATTTGTATTTTCTTACAACTCCTCACAATTATCAACACAGCACGGACTTCTGAAAATCTCATCATACATTTCACGTATTCTCCATGTGGAAACTAAGTCTTCAGTCCCGAAAACATACCCAGGTGCACAGCCGCAATGACTACTCTGTACACACAGGTGCTCAGACGTAGACGTTTTCACATGTGTGCAACACTACACACAGTCACACGGATTGCAAACACTTTAAGACAGCCTGACATATATTCTATATTGCCTATACAACCACATTCACAAGCCCTGGAAATGAAGTTGAACGATAGAGGCACACTGTGCCAGCACCCACATGAAGGGCAAGCACTCATATACATACTGGCAATTATGCACATACAAATTCACAGCTCCAGCATCCACCCACACACATCCAAGTCGGTTCCCCCACCTTAATACAGATCACTCGGGGGCCAAATACACCCCCAGAGATCTTTCCTGGTTAGTGTGGTAGGAAATGCATTATCACTACTGGACGATGACTCCCTTGAGGGCCCTGAGAGTGACCGGCAGCCTCTCCTGGGCAAAGAGCAGGGTGCCCCCCAGTCACCTGGGCTACAGAAAAAGCTGTTTCTGTCCCCGCACAAGCCCCACACCTGGGCGCGGAGGAGTGGAAGCCGTCAGCCAAGCGGCGCCCGCACTGGGAACGCAGCCCTAGGGGACGCGCTGGGGCTTCGGGTTTGGCGGCCTCCAGCAGGATGGACGCCACCGAGATCGCCCGCGCAGACCGCAAGGCGCCTAGGCTCCAGCCTCGGCCTTCAGGAGGACTCCAGTGTACTTTTAACTTCAGCTCGGCTCAGGTGCGTTTGGAGTGCGGCAAAACTCGGCAATGGGGACCTGGTGAGGACGCTCTCTCCGCCCCAGGCCGAAACTGCCGATTGAGAGATAAGACACGTGCGTTCCTTTCCCTTTCTGAGCCTCAGTTTCCCCAGTTTCAGAAGAAAGAACTGATAGTCTGGAGTTTCCATTCCCAGTTCTGGACTGTTGCACGGACCCCACCCTTGTTGCTCTCTGCGCGGACGCAGGCTTAGCGCTCCACTCTAGGAGGCCTAATGGGAGGCCCGGCCCAAGTCTGCAGACCCAGGATAAGGAGCTGCGCAGTCCGAGCGGCCTACGCGCCTGGCCACACGCTCCAGGGCCCCCCCCCTTCCGGTACCCCGCCGTGCTCACCCGGAGAGCGCCTTCTGATGGTCTGGCACTCTCAGCGTTTTCAAATGCGTGCTTTTTCCTCCAAGTGTGCTAGTGAGGTCCGGCAAGAACTCTACCCCCATCTTACAGGGCAGAGAGCTTAAGCACAGAGAGGTTAAAAAACTGCAGTAAAGGAGTGCTTAAGAGAGACTGGCTACGGAATCTGGTGCACTTGGGTTGAAATCCGCCACTGTCGCCCCTCCTTATGGGAACCTTAAGATCCTCAGTTTCCTCCTCTGTAAATTGGTATAAGGTAACCACCCGCCTAGAGTGCTGGCTTAAGGCCGATTGAAATAATATAGGTGAAGCTCTTAGCATGATAACAGTAAACCTGGATAAGTAGTGCTCTGTTTGGGGGACTAATTTAGCAAGGGAAGAAATGGAGTTTGGGAGTCCATACGACTGCATAGCACTGGACAGGGAGAGTCCAGGCCACTGGTCACCGCTCGAAGTTTTGTGTCCTGATCTACCCAAGCCTGTTTCTGACCGCATTGGAGTCTTCCTCTTTCCCCAACTACCCTACAGAACCCCACTGCCTAAGGCTGGAGGTGAGGGAGACCGAGCTTTGCCAGATGTGGGGGTTCTGTCGCCAGAGGCTTGAATTGCTTCCCACCCACCGGCATTTCACTCGTTGTATGATTTGGGGGGAGTTCGGGCGCCCTGCGAAACTCAGTTCCCCCATCTGTACAGTGGGCTGGCTGTACCAGCCGCTCCGGAGTGACTTCGACCTGGGCCTAGGGGTCCTTCTCCTGACCTTGCCCCACTCCTCCCCTTACTCCCACCTCCACCCCTCGCCTCCACCCCTCGCCCCTGGACAGGAAGGCCTGAGAGCCTGCGCCTCAGCGCCCACCGCAAAAACTTCTCCCACCGAGTCCCGTGACCTTGACGCCACCGGCAATCCCCGCACCGGACCCCTTATCTAAATAGGGCCGTAAATCAAAGACCTGTCAGGGCCCGGGTAATTACAGGAACTCCATAAAAAGGACCCGGCCGGCCGCCTGTTTATATTAGCGCCGTGTAAAATATTCTCGCTGTCTTGGGGAATCGCGTCGCGCAGTAACGCACCATAAATCAGCCCGCGGGCCATTTACCCCGCAGCTTGAGCGCGCAAATCCCTTAAACATTTCTCTGCGGCATCTAAAGAGTGCCTAGGGCTTTCCAATCTAGCCCAATCCGCTTCCTGGGTCCGGGGACAGTTAGGGCAGGGGAGAGAGAGAAAGCTTGTCGATTGATTTCTCCTATAACGTCCTAGTGTGACAGGACTCCTGGACTTCGCTGATGTGGGAAAGCAGCAAGTCTATGGAGAGATCTTGTTAGGACAAATAGGGGAAACCGGCGCAGAGAGGGAAAGAAGTTTACCTAAGGGCACACAGCCAATGAGTGGCAGAGACGCCGCTGGAGGCCAGACCTCTAGGGAAGACCCGACTGATGGCAGCCTCTGTCTCTCCTTATTCCCCCCTTTCCTGGGATGAGGACTGGTCCAGCCAGAGAGGGTCCAAGCCACACGCTGACATTCCATTCTCTACCTTTTCGCTTCGGGGATCCCTGAGCTTCCTGCAACTGTGCGCAGCAGCATTCTGTGCGTTCTTGCGTGAAGCGGGGCCTCTGGTTCCTTATATGGGCCCCTTGTTTTACAGGTGGCAAAACACGGGCGCAAAGGTTGGGGCGCAGCTAGGAATGAAGGCCCTCCGTTACTAAACTAATCCATTTTCAGTTTGCCTCCATTCTTTCCTAAAGAAACACTAAGAGAAAGAGAGAAAACGGGAGAGAAAGAGAGCATGTGTTGGGGGTGGGGGCAGGGAACAGAGGCAACCCTGTCCATTCTTAGGTTTGTAACTGCCTCAAAAATACACAATCTATTTAAGGTGAACCTGACGCTGCCCATTGTCTAGTAAGTAACATAAATCAAGGTTATGGAAAAAGAATATTAAATTTTCCGTGTCTTCCCTCGGGGCTGGGACCTAAGGAGTCCGGGAGAATTAAACATCTTCCTCCCCCATTCCCTTTCCTTTCCCTTCCGATGTCCGTAAATGACAACGTGTTTACACAAGTTTTTATGTCGTCTAAGCTTCGTCCCGGCTCCGTTTCCTCCTCTGTGTATTTTCCGCGCAGAGAGATGTCTGCTTCAGGACACGTTCAACCTAAACAGAACCCCGTCTGATTGGAAAACGTATTTATTTGAAAAATCGTAACTCACAGTTTTGGTGAAAACGGCCCCCAAATTTATGGGATCGTTTGGGCGCAGGCCGTAAATTAAAAGCACCGGACACCCCCTTCATCCCCCTCCCCCCCTGCCTCGTCCCGAGGCAGCTCCGGTCAGCTTCTCCGGAGCTCGAGCGGGAGACAACCCCCTCCCTGCTCCAGTCCCTCGCGTGGTTAGTTGCCTGTTCGCGGGCAGGTGGATTTCCCGGTTCCTTTCCACGCAGTCCCATTGCTTCGGGGCAATTTCATTCTGCTTAGCCTGGCAGCTATGAGTTTCAAGTGGTCAGTTGTTGTGCACCCTCTGTTTTAAGGGTTCCAGGTTGTTCGTTAATTGCACGCTGGTTAGTTTCATGGTGCTAGGTTGCAGGTCACTGGCGCTGGTCCACAATTGATCAATTGTGTGCCAGGCTGTTTTACACCAAGAGGCTTATCTCTGGTCAGTGTCACCAAGGTCAATTTCACCGCCTGGCCTGACGTTTCTTCCCAGGTCAGAGAATTTGTTTCCTTTTTCAATCCAACCGTGAGTGCCTTGGAAGGATGAAATCAATCCATTCCACCTATCTTTTGGATCCTGCTGCTAGCCTACCAGGGTAGGCTGAGGGTTGGGGGAAAGCTGGAGCTGGGACCCTGTCCCCAAACACAGATGCCACCATGGGCTGGGGAGCCCTGTAGTCCAAACACAGCGGAAGCACAGGGCCTTCACCAGCAATCCTGGAATATGCTTTCTCCCGGAAATGCATGGTTGAGCCACATCTCTCCGTCTTTTTTTACTAGGGATTGTGCACTTCTCTGGCAGCATCCCCATGGGAAGGAAAGGGGGGGGAGGGCAGGACCTCAGTTCCAGACTTATTCCTCTAAGCACAGCTATCTCAGGGAGAGGGTGTTGGCGATTCACTCCAAACTTTTGCACACGCTGGAGCAATGCAAGAATGGTGGTGGAAATTTGAGGTTGTGCAGCATCTCATCCCAATCTACAGGTTTCCACCGCAAGCCTGGGCCCTCAACCACTACCTGGCAAGAGTGACCTATACATGGTAGTATTCAGTTCAAAGAAATGCAATACGTTTCAGTAGAGAAAACCCAGTCGGGTCAACCTGATCTGTTCTGGAAGATTAAGAACTGGTAGGAGGTAGAATCGGTCAGAAATGGTGAGGTGACAGGATTGTTCTCCCATTATCCCACCTTAAAACTTGGGGCTGGGGGTATAAGAAGGGCTCCTCCTTCTCGAGCCTCATTTCTTCCAATCTAAAATGGAATGGGGAATGGGATCCACACTTTGTACAGCTGCTGACAGGACCGGAGCAAGACACCGACTTTTAAAGGTGCCTGGAGGCCGAGGTATTACTCTTGAGAAATCTGTGCTTGTCTGATGGAGAAGTCCATAGGAACTCAAATGTTTGGGCACTGGACTGGGGGGATGGGTCAGTGGCCAGCTACACTTACTGGTGAATATTCTGGCCTCCTCAACTCTTTCCTTCTGCAGATAGGCATTCGGAAACTGAGTCTGCGGGCAAGAAACTGCATCATTATTAGTCTTATTATTTTAAACGGGGCCAGGCAACATCCGTCATCTTTCACATAATGGTCAATTGTAAACACACTTTAAGAGAGAAACACAAAAAAGGGATTTAATGTTGACACTGGGAAAATGCTTAGCTCTGGCGTTGCTGGGGAATTGGCAGGCTCTCTTGTCCTTTGGGAGAGAAGTTAAGTGCTTAGTGGTTTTTTTTTTTCTTCTTTGCTTTTTCCATTGAATTTTTAAATCTCTCAGGGGTCTTCTTTGTCTCTTTAGTTTAAGGAGAGAAATCCTTGCTTAAAAAGTCAGGGGTGGATGAGAGGATAAAAGGGTTTTGGGAGGGACAAGGGGTGGGGCAGGCATAGTTGGCCTGTCTGACCAGCACCTTCCCCAGCGTCTGCTCCCTCTGCTCTACAGATCCCCCTGCTGCATCAGAATGTGGTTCTGGAGCAGGAGGATGAGAAACCAAACAGAAGGTGGGAAAAGCAGAAATAAGGGAGAAAGGCATACCTGGTAACTGAAGAAAAGGGAAGCATCCTTTTGTTTCCCCTCATTATCGAACGTGAGAGGCAGCTCCCTTCCAGAAAGTCCAGTCCAACCACCCCTTCCTGGTGGGAAGGTCACTCCCTAGCCACATGAACTCCACACCCACACCCCCATCAGATCACCTACACACACCACTGGGCACAAGATTGTCCCCATTCTCTTCCCAACACCATTCAGATCATGGAGCAAAAACCACGAAGTCACAGTGGAAATCACCCCCAAACTCAAACCAACTGCTGGTAGTTAGTAAATTCATTTTCATCCATGCAAGCAAGGCCCTCGGAAAGTCTATTTTAAAAAGAACAACAAAGGTGGCAGGAGAAGAGAGAACAGAAAGGAAAGCCTAGAAACCAGAGCAGAAATTAATTTAATTACCTCCTCTCCCCTGCTATAAATTCCACAGAGGAAATCAAATCTTTCTGTGCATGTGTATAAAAACCAATCAGTCTATGGAGCTCGCCAAAACCCATTATGTCTCAAACTGGGTATCCTAATTGAATGAATCTGACTGTACCAGGCAACCAGGAATCACCCGAGCCAGGTTTTTCCGAGCCTTTGCCACGGAGCCAGAGAGGATAAACATGGGTTGGAACCACACACTAATCAGCTTGCTTGCAGAGAAGGGGAACTTTCTCAGTCTCAGCGCTGGCAGATGCGTCCTAACATTTTGCGTCAGATTGTAATGGAATATTTCTCATAAACAGCCAAGTGTCTCTCCCAGCCACTCACCTGACATGTTTCTTGTTGTTTAACTTCAGATCTGACAGATGATGATAACCTGGAAAAGAGAGAGGTTACAAATGCCGAGGGCTGTGGGGCTGGGCAGTGTAAAGGGCGCCCGCTCCAGAACTGGGACAGGGCTGTGATTTGTAGGGCCAGGAAAAGGCTGTTATGCAACCAGAGGCAAGCAGGCGCTGGTGCGGGACGGAAGCACGCAGTGAGAGAGCTTGGGCTGCTTGCTCTAAGGCCATGTGCCACTTGTTTAGTATCCCCTGTTGTCAGATGGAGGATGCCCCCTCCCTCTAGCCTCCCCACTCCCCCCCCCACACACCCCGTCTCAGGGGCACACTGATTTATAGCACCTGTTAAAAACACGTAATGGATGCAATTAGCTGTGGCACTAGAGGAAAAAAAGGGAGGAGTTGACTTTATTCCAATAAAAGATAAATGTGTTTGTTTTCATGAACTTAGTTCATTCATTTAAATTTCTGAGACCAATTAAAAAAAATCATTGCTGCTTTCTTTGCTACATGGGAATCATGCTATGATTGGTTCTCATTGGCATTGGTTCTTGAAGTCGAACGGGTATTACAATCCCCTTGTTGAACATGTTTCCAAGGCGGGGAAATTTGCAGGATTGGGATGGGCACAGGATATGCATTTCCAATACAGCTCATTCTGATGCAGGAACCGTGCTTTGAGACTACAACTTGCATGAACATGGTAGGGGCTCAAGAGGAACCTATTTACCAACAAATATATTTTCTTGTTAGCTGCGTGACTCTAGCAAAGTCAATATAAACACACAGTTAAATGTGATACATGTCTTTTGTGGAAAATTTAGAAAATATAGAAAAGTAGAGGAAGAAATGACAGTTTTCTGGATCCTAACAAACTATTTCAACTCCCTGGGCTGTAGCTTTCTCCAAAGAACCCTACAGACTCCAAAAAGAGACAATGCTCTTATCTTCACCTGTCCGACCCTTAGCACCCAACACACAACTGGCACATAGTAGGACCTCCAAAAAATATCCGCTGAAAGAAATAATTGGTTATACGAAGCTGTGGTTTAGATGATTTCTAAAGTCACTTCCAACCCTAACATTCTATTTTTCATTTTCTGCTCTAGGGGAAAAAATGTAATTGCATAAACTCAGATATATTTGTCACTGGGACTCTTGACGTTTAAACATGGATATGCTTTCTTTTTCCCATGTCTTGTCACTTGATCTGACAGCTTTCTGCTTGCTCTGTTTGATATTAGGTTAGGGTTGTCCTTGCCTGAGGCAGCCCGGCCGCCACTGTGGATTGGAAGTCAGTCGGGTGGTCCTCACCTTGTACCAAACGGAATGAGCAGAGGAGATTTTTGAAGACTCTAGCAAAATTGCATGAACAGCCCAAGAAAGAGGATGCTGAGCTGTTTGCAGTTCACAAGTGTGCAGTTCTTTCCTGAAACCATGAGGCAGACCCCTCCCCTTCTGTCACAGCACACGAACATCGACAGCTGCATTAAGCTCTTACTGTGTGTCGTGCACTGTGCACACATCTCCCATTTAATCCTGGAAGTGAGGCTGTTAACTCCATTCTATAGATATGCAGATAGACCCAAGGTCACTCAGCTAGGACACTGGAGAAGTAGGATTCAAGCCCAGGTCTCTATTGACTCCAAAGTCCTTGTTTTTAACCACTGTAATGATGTGTGTGTTGAGAGTGGGAGAGGGATAGTTAATACCCTGAAAATATTTTTTATTTCTCCAACAAACAATACTTTAACAACAATAATGTACTGTCATTAAAGAATATGAACCTGCCACCTGTTTCACTCCCTCACCCCCAAATACCGTATACTAAGACTCTTTCCTGTTACACAGAGTTCATGTTTATCAGGTTTTTTTTTTAAGTGTATTTATTTTTGATAGAGAGAGGGAGAGCGTGAGCGGGGGAGGCAGAGAGAGAGGAGGACACAGAATCTGAAACAGGCTCCAAGCTCTGAGCTGTCAGCACAGAGCCCGACACGGGGCTCGAACTCATGAACTGTGAGATCATGACCTGAGGCAAAGTCAGACGCTTAACTGAGCCACCCAGGTGCCCCATGTTCATCAGTTTTAATGGTGCTTTAATGGTTTGTCAGTAGTATATGGTGCTCATCAGGCTTCATCTAAATAGATAACTCGCCATAATGAGGTTATAAACCCCATGAGGCGAGGAGTCAAATCCATTCTATTCACCAGTGTATCCCTAGCACTTGGCATAGTACATAGGCCTAGAGATCACTAAGTAAATATTTGATTGAACGAATGGTAACTTGCTTAATATAGACAACTCTGAGGAGATGCTTCTGGCACTGTGATCATCTAGAAGTTAATCATCACACAGTCAATGCTCAGCAAGATGTGGTTGAAGGAACAATCTTTTAGGAGGAGAGCTGGCACATGGAATTTTAAAAATAAAGTCTCACTTAAATTAGTAAAATGGAAGTAAAATAGCTTCTGCACCTGAGTTAAGTCCCTTGCTATGCTCCATAAGGAAGGCCATGTTTTCTGATCTCAGCTCTGTGCTCCCAGCCCCCAGATCCTCCCCAGAGACCATTAAGTCCCAAAAGTCTGTGTGTCTGTAAGGTGCTAAGTCACATGTCCTCTGCCAGAGCTAGCCCTGGAGTCAAATGCCAATCACGTCTGTCGGGATGATTTGCTTCTAGAAGTCATAGTTGTCATAGTTGGCACTACTCCCATTTATATTTTTAGAATGGATTTCTAGGAAAAATGTGAATATAGCATAATGTTGAGTTTAAAAAGCAGGAGACAAAATTAAATATACTGGGCTTTTTTTTCCCCTTTAAAATAAGAAAGGCTTTATTTAAAAAAAAGGTTTTTTTTATTTGCACGCGTGCGAGAGAACACGTGAGTGGTGGAGAGGGCCAGAGGGAGAGAAAGAAAAAGAATCTCAAGCAGGCTCCATGCTCACCACAGAGCCCAACACGGGGCTCAATCCCCTGACCCAGGGATCATGACCTGATCTGCAATCAAGAGTTGGACGCTCAACCGTCTGAGCCACCGAGGCACCCCAAGAAAGGCTTTAGACAAAACAAATAGCATGAATCCACATCCAAATGCAAGTGAGAGATTTCACTGGGTTTTATAAAAGAAATTTGCACTCGGGCATCAACTAGAAACCAGGGCCATCACATAGGCATATGCAAGAAGACATCCCAAAATAATCATCGTTGATGGAATCATTGGAATTATGGATGATAATTTTGCCTTTCCTCTACTTTCACACTTACTGTAATGGTGTATAACTAAAAAATAAATTCAGGGCACCTGGGTGGCTCCATTGAGCATCAGACTCTTGATTTTGGCTCAGGTCATGATACCGGGGTCATGGGATTGAGCCCAGCATTGGGCTCTGTGCTGAGTGTGAAACCTGCTTACAATTCTCTCTCTCCCTCTGCCCCTCTCCCTGGCTCATGCTTTCTCCATAAAATGAAATGAAATGAAATAAATTCATACTCCAAACTAAATATATAACATGAAAAATAATTCCTGTGAGAGGAGACAGTCAATAAGAAAAAGTACCAAGGTAACTTGGGCAATAAAAATAATAATTACCCCAACAATAACATTTATTTGACACTCATAATGTGATAGGCAACATATTAAGAACGTTACATGGTTGATCTCATTCACATCTCAAAAGTACTTCATCAGAAAACTGCACTCATTATCCCCATTTTGCAGGTAAAGAAACTGAGGCACAGAAAACTTAAGTAACTTGTCCAAGCTTCCCCAGCTAGTAAGAGGCAAAGATGTGCTTTGAACCCGTGGATTCTTTAAACACATTTATGAAAGGATAGAAAAAAGAAGGAAAGAGAGAGGAAGGAAAGACTGAGGAGAAAATTTCTCCATTGGTAAGAATGAAATGGAACCAGTGAAATGGGTATCAGAGATACCTGTTCGCTAACCCCGCATGGAATCACCTTGAGGGCTAATTAGAAATACAGAATCTTAGCTTCACCTCAGACCCACTGAATCAGAATTTGCATTTTTAAAATATTTCAAGGGATTCAGAGACACATAAAAGTCTAGGAAACTCAGTTCATATAGAATCCATTTGAAAAAAAAAAAAATAGAGAAAACCCATTTGTGTTTGTCGGGACTGGTACCACCTTAGAAATAGAGGCCTAGCTGCATGAATCCGTGTTTTTCAACTTGGGCATGATCCCTGTTTCCTCATTGGGAAAACACCTTGCTAGATTGCAATCAGAATTTTTTTTTTTTTTAAAGAATAGGATAGAAGCTATCAGAGGGCCTCTCACGAAGGAAGGGTAGATGTTACTGCATGGAACCTTTATATTAAGTATGTGTGTGTGTCCTAGGTCTTGAGCTGCAATGTCTGTCTTATGAACTCTTTCCCAAAAAAAGGTTTTAGCGTCTGGCCTTCACCCTGTGGCCTGAGGCAGCCTTGAAATTCCAGGCTGACATTTAGAGGTGTGGTGGACCCACTTCCCATTTCTGCTAAATGTAGAAACTCTGACCGAAAAAGTTGGGTGGGTGGAGGGGGCAGAACATCTCACAAATGATCTATCTTTCTGTCCAGATGCAGAAACCTGGGCCCAGAGAGGAGAAGGACTCGCCCAAGGTCACACAGAAAAACTGAGATTTGTGCCTTTGGAAAAAGGAGCCTCACAAGTTCAGCTCTTTCATTCACTTTTTGTCCCAATCAAGGAAGACCTGAGTGGCTGGATTGGGATCTGGCCAGGAGGCCACGCAGCTGGGGGACATGACTCTGGAATGTGTTGGGGAAACAAGACGCCTTCTCTTCCAGGCCCGACAAGCCAACAGGCCGATGTGTGGCCAGAAAGGGCCCTGGTTATCTGCTGCCCGCCTCTGTTTCGTTTGGTCTGTCAACTCCAGCAGCAAAGTGCCCCAAACGTGTGAGGCTTGATAAAGGTGGGAAGGTAAGAGGGTGGAGGTGGCAGGACATCAGGGACCAGAGCTTGAGAGATGTTCCAGAACCTCTGCTTCTACATTTCCTCTCAAGAGGCTGGGAAAGCCAGTCAGACCTTCCTAGCCCCCTTCATAGCTCCCCTCCCTGCTGATTGTGGCTGAGACCCTGAACTTCTCTGGGTGTCTGGGTCCACTCCATCTCAAGCTGGAACAGGATAAGATCTTGAAACTTAGATGCTGAATCAGAGGATTTAGAAATTTTAAAAGAAATCTACCCTTTTGTTCTTCTTTTTTTTTAAACTCGAAAAGTAATATGGAGAACTTGGGGAAGAGAAGAAAACAGCTATAACCCTACCACCCCCAAATAGCTGTCACCACTATGATGTGTGTGGTTTTCAAAATGGAGTCGTAGAGTCTATCCTGTTTTGTCTTGCTCACTTAGCAAGGGGTTGTGAGTTTTATTTATTTATTTTATTTTTATTTTTTATTTTCTGGTCAATGAATATCATTTACTTTATATTACCTGGATATTTGATGATAATAAAGAATTATCATGGGTTGCCTGGGTGGTTCAGTTGGTTGAGCATCTGACTCTTGATTTCGACTCAGGTCATGGTCTCATGGTTCGTGGGTTCGAGCCCCACGTCGGGCTCTGTGCTGACAGTGCAGAGCCTGCTTGGGATTCTCTCTCTCCCTTTTTGTGTCTTCCCTGCTCACACTCACTCTCTCTCAAAACAAATAAATACACTTAAAAATTTTTTTAAAGAATTATCGTTAGTTTTTAAGTATGACAATGACATGGTGCCTATTCTGTTTTTTACACAGTCCTTCTAGAGATACACTCTGAGCAGTTTCTATGTCAAATAGTGTCTGGGGTTCCCTTCCAAATAACACAAGAGGGTGCACTTGGTGGCCGTGGAAATAAAACAAACCTGGTCATTGGTTGAGAATTGTTGACACTCTCTTGTCTACCTTCTTAGATAAGAGGTTTTATCAATATTCTTCTGTAAGAGTAGGGGGGGGGTTGTTTTTTGTTTTTTGCCTATTTTGATCACAGATCCCTTTGAAAATTTTAAGCAGGCTATGGACCCACTTCCCAGAAAAATCCACATTCCCATATTATACCCACAATGGTGGGAGGTTCACAGTCCCCTGAAACCCGATTGGGTATCCCAGGTTAAGAACTCGTGAATTACAACATGATTACATTTTAAGATTGCATAGTATTCAGGTAGCTCTATCATCATTCACTTAACCAATTCCCCATTATTGGAAATTTTTATAATGACTGAATTATTCTTTAAATTTGTTTTTAATCTTTATTTGTTTTTGAGAGAGAGAGACAGAGAGACAGAGAGACAGAGTGCGAGCTGGGAAGGAACAGAGACAGAGGGAGACACAGAATCCGAAGCAGGCTCCAGGCTCCGAGTTGTTAGCACAGAGCCTCACATGGGGCTCAAACTCATAAACTGTGAGATCATGACCTGAGCTGAAGTGGGACACTTAACCAACTGAGCCACCCAGGCGTCCCAATGACTGAATTGTTCTTAATGAAACATTCTGCGACCTGTATCTTTGCATGTATATTCCTGATGACAAAGTCCTAAAAGTATCAAAGGACATGCCTATTGAAAAGGTTTTTCTTACAGAATATCACGTTGTCCCAGGAAGTATAGTTCATGTCTTTTCAAATCCGTTTCCATCATTGGAGTCAAGATCTCTGGGGTGAATCCGGGGCTGCATGGCAATCCGCCCTGACTCTCCGAGGCTGTGTTCCCACCTGCAAACACAGGGTTAAACTAGCTGACACCCTGGATCTCCCACTCTGTTCCATGATTCTTCCAACCTCAGAAATTCAGGCAAACGCTATGTGCTCTTCACAGACCCCATACTTCTGACTTTGCTTGAAGGGCGGACCCCACGTGCATCTAACAATTCTTGCTGCCCATGGACCTCCTCCCCCAGTCGACCTCTGCCCACTAGGCGCTCTTCCTAAAACCTCCACAGCCCGAGAGGCCAGCTTTAGTGGGCTCTGGAGTCAGATTTTTAGGGTTGGAATCCTGACTCCAAGCAGGGTGTAACTTTGGGTAAGTGGCTAAACTCTGCTGCCATCTCTGGGTGTTTAATATCAGTACTACCTGACAGGGTTGAGTGAGGATGAATTGAGCTAGTATGTGTTAAAGTGCTTAGTACAGTGCCTAGCACATAGTAAACACCATCAAATACTTGCTATTGTTACTACACCTCTTGCTTCCCCAGCCCCCTCTGAGGACGCTCCTTTGCCCACAGAGTGTTGTAAGGACCCCTCTCCAGCACCTGTCCACAACCTTCCTTAGAGCCTATCTGCCTGTGTCCCCTCATACACCCTGTTGTTAAACCAAATCGAACAATTCCTATCTCCACCCCTCCCCTCACCCCCAACCATTATGCCATAAGTGTTCCTTCTTGGCGCCTTGGCTGGAGTTTTTTTCCCTTCATCCCAAATGCATCTCCTTCTAGAGCCCTCCAGAGGAAGATCCAGGGCTCCAATCTACTCATGCCTGAGCCAAGACTGAGCCCCCCGGAAGTCCCTGGTCATACACAGCCCTTCCAGTTCTGGAAAGCTCACTGGTTCCGGAATGAGACCTGGAAGTTCATTCCCTCCTCTTCTTGCTTCATTTATGCCCTCTTCGCATCCATTCCCAGAAGCCCTGTGTGTCACCCTCAGCACACTGCCCCAGCTTCCATAACCCACACACATCACAGCAGCACCACCAGGTGCCACCATGTTATGGCCAGAATTTGAGAATCCAGGCTGAGGAGCCTACGGAGAAAGCCTCTTCCACCCAGCCTGGAGAGCTTGGCTAGATCATTTGCCCCCTCAGACACTCCCTTTTCTCATTTGAGGGGTGTGACATGTGTCAGAAGTACTAGAACCTTTGGAGATGGTTTTATGCAGATCTGGGGCTGTGCAGCCCAGGCTGGAACCCAAGACTCATAACAAAGGGTGACCTTGGGCTCAGGCTCACCAAGCCCCAAAATGACGGGGCTGGGTTTTCCTACGAGACCCTCAGGCCTAACATTCAGCCCCCACTCTGTGAAGGCCACCCATCTGAAATGTCATCTCCAGTGTCTTTCCTCAAGTGGACTCTATTAGAATACTCAACAGGTACACTTCAATGCAGAAGGAACTTGTGTGCTGCTCACTCTGTCCCTTTTTGTTTGCTCTGTGGGGCTGGTTTTCCTGCCGCTGCATGAAAACTGGGGCAGAGCCCAGAGTTTTCTAGTCCCTTTAGGTAGTGAAAAGTCCTGCAGCCATCTCTAGTCACTAAATATCAGGTTGGTTCCGTCCCCCCGACCCTCGCCTCTCCACACCATGCTCGAGCCAGCGCCCTCTCCCTACTGCCGGCACCCCCAGCTTGTGGGTGTGTTAGATCTGGCGAAGCCTGTAATCAAGGAGGAAGCATATTTGGCTTCCCTCTTTATCTCCTGCCTTGTGCGTCTCCCCTCCCCGCAGAATTCGATAAGCTTGATTTCTGACCCTTCGGGGCTGGAGCAGTGCGGGAAGACAGTGGCTGCCTGCCAAGGTAGCCCGCCGTGGCCGCTTTGTCCGGGGCGGGCAGCTACAGTGGACTTGAGGCCTCGGGCGGCCCTTCCGAGGCTCGCTCCGCCCTCCCTGAGGCTCTGCAGCTCCTCACCTGCAGGTCCCTGGCAAGGTGGGTGCAGCTCCATACTTGCGGGCGGCTTTCTCCTTCCTTAGCCCCTAGGCATCCAGCAGGACCTCCTCCAGCCCCTTTCGGCTTGCCCTCCAGGAACCCCCTTGGAACAGACCCTGAGATAAGCTTCCTGTCTCTCTCTCTCTCTCTCTCTCTCTCTCTCTCTCTCACTGTCCCATATGAGCCCACACCATACTGCACAGCCCTTGTTCCAATAAGCTCTGGGAGAGGGGTACCCAGTGCAGGCCTACCGCTCCGTTCTGCCGTCAGAGCAGCGGACCAGCGCAAAGGCATCCCATTCGGTGGGACAGGCGGGGGTCAAATGGCAGCCTGTTGTGTCCACTGAAAGGTGGGAGACATATTTTGAGCTCTATGAGTAGTTTCTCTTAGTGTCACCTTCCTATCGCGAGATGAAGGGGGAGGTATCCTCCAGCATTCATTTTTGAGGACAGAGTGGGGTGTGGGGGGGGGACTCACAGCACATCAACAGCTTTGTAGAATGTCCCCCTCATCCTCAACTACGTCCAGTCCTTTCAAACCAGCCACAGTGAGGGACTGAGAATAGCCAGTTTTTGCCTACCCTGGTTTGGTACCTTACTTTGGAATGTGGCATCTATAATATCTTGGCCTCTCGCTGCCACTTCCATTTTAATATCCTGTTACACTTATTTTAACAATGGCCACCATTAATTTGATGCATATTATACACAGGCAGGCTCAGGACTGACCATTTGTGGTGAATATTTGCTCCCTGCCCCCCAGCTTTCTGTGTCCAGTTCTTCTGCAAACAGTGCCCTGATTCCTTTTCAGTTAATTAATTACCTCTCCCTCACTGTGTGTGTGGGCTGTTAGGACATTCAGTAACAGAGACTACGGCAGGTGCTCTCAGTGCCCTGCCCAGACTCCCCTTCTGGGCTAGCGCGCCCTCTCCATCACACGGATGTTGGTGCTAATGGCTCTCAGCTGCCTCCTTCTCCAGATGATACCTGAAAGGGTGTGCCTCTCCCCCTGGGGGTGGCCTGTGGTCAGTGACTGACTGATGGAGGATAAAACCCAGCATGTGGGTCTTAAGGGTGGACAGACTATGGTACAAACCATGCTCCACCCTGCCCGTGGACAGAGACTAGACTTCTGAAACCACGTCTTTGACCAGCTTCTTCCCTCCCTAGTGCTGCTGCCTGCCCGCTCTTCTCCTGACAATACCCTCTCAGCAAAAAACAATCACACAGGAATCCGCATCTGGAGCTCTGCTTCCAGGGAACCTGCCATAACCCAGGTAGGAACGGGACCCAGGGCAGACAAGGCTCCCAAGATACTGGATATAGGATGGGGAGGAAAGAGGTTGGAATCTTACCGCTCCAGGGGTGGCTCTCTGGCAGAGTTATCCTTTATTCCTATCTTATTTCCTGGTTCTTTAGTTTTTCTTTGGATCCTGAGTACTCCATGTCCTTCTATCCTTTTTCTTGGTTCGCTTTTTAGCGAGACTCCCTTATGACTGCCTCCTAAGAACTCTACACATAGAGTATTTAAATGTACCAGGTCAACCCTCCAATAACCCTAAGTGACAGGTGTTATTGTCCTTCCCATGTCACAGATGAGGAAACTGAGGCTCAGAGAAGTTTAGTGACTTGCCTTAGGTCCCACAGCTAGGAAATGAATATTACCAGGAACTGGGTTTTGAGCTCGGGTGTGTCTAACACCAAATCCTTGCTGTTGACCATTGTGATGTGCTATTTCCCCGGGAGAGGGCAAACTGAGGTGGGCCCCAGCCAGGGATACTCCCTCTAGGTTAGGCTAATATGCAGTTGAGCCAATCACCATTGCTCTTCGTGTGTGTGTGTTGGGGGGTGCAAATGGGCTAAGTACTTGGGCTCTGGCGGTTGGAATCCAAGCTCCAATTAATCCCAAGTGTTAATTGGGCAAGTTACCCGAGGTCTCTGAGCCTCAGTTTCTTCATCAGGTCAGTGGAGATAATATGCCTAGATAGGATTCTTGGATCAAAGGGGGTCCTGAAAGGAAGTGTTTGTTCAGCCCGGTTCCCAGCATGCAGTGAGCACTCAATAAATAGTGGCTCTTATTGTTGTGTTGGCACTTCCTGTCATTCAGAACATATTTCAGCCAATGAAGGGCCAAAGGAGGCCCATGGCAAGGACTGTTTCTTGGGATCCCAGTGTTCTCCAGGGCCTTCTGTCCTTACCCTGGGTGGACCTGTGAGACATCCCTCCACGGGCCTACAGAGTGCTACAGGCCAGCAGAGACCAGGCAGGAAATGCATCTGACTGGAGTGGACCAGGTAGGGGCTGTGTCAAGCTGGAGGGCAGGGCCCTGTCTTCAGGGGGCAGCAGTGCTCAGGTGGCACTTGCTTGTGGCCATTTGGGAATTTGGGTGCAGAGTGGCCAAATCCTGGAAATCTCAAGAAAAGCAGGAATCTAGGCTATTCTATGAAATTTCCTAATTTTTAAATGTTTTCACTTAAAACACATTTTTTAACTTTCTTTTGAGAGAGAGTGTGAGTGAGTGGGGGAGGGGCAGAGAGAGAGACTGGGAGAGAGAATCCCAAGCAGGCTCCCTGCTGTCAGCCCAGAGCCCAATGTGGGGCTCGATCCCACCAACTGTGAGATAATGGCCTCAGCTGAGATCAAGAGTCTGCTTAACAGACTGAGCCACCCAGGTGCCCCTTAAAACACTTTTTTAATGCTGGTTGGGCCAATTAAACCCATCTGTAGCCAGTTGTGGCCTCAGTTTGCAACTCTGGGTTAAAGGTTTTGGTGGATGCTTGTGTGAAAGCAAGAGCTGCTGTCTCCCTAAACCAGCCGTGTCCATCTCCAGAGCCTGAGGATCGGGCTGGGTTTGGGGGCTTCTTTTGGCTTTGGCTGTTATTGGTTGTCAATGTGAATTCAGAAGGAGGGTATGACTTCATAGTGTGAGTCCAGCCCAGGTGACTAAGACCCGTTCCCTGCTCTTGTGCTCTTGAAGAAGGTAAGGGTTCATGGGGTGAGATTTCAGTTCACCAACTGTGGAAGAGGAAAGAAGCTGTGTGTGTGTGTGTGTGTGTGTGTGTGTGTGTGTGTGTGTAAAGGAACAGTGTGGAATGATCCCCAATGGGCTGTTAGCATTGGTTACCTCAGGGGGAGGGGCGGGAAGGGGCTAGATAACAACCTTCCACGTGCACACATTTGTTGGGCTGCTGGTTTTAGTAAGCCTGCACTGTTGTCGTCACCTGAACGTCATACAGTTAGGGAAAAAATATAAATTTAATTACATGCGCACCTACCAAAAAGACGATCATCTAAATTATGGAATCGAGGGGACCTGGGTGGCTCAGTCGGTTGAGGATCCGACTTTGGCTTAGGCCATGATCCCGTGGCTGGTGAGTTTGAGCCCCGCATTGGGCTCGCTGCTGTCAGCACAGAGGCTGCTCTGGATCCTCTGTCTCCCTCTCTCTCTGCTCCTCCCCTGATTGGGCCCTCAAAACTAAATAAAAAATGAACTATAGAATCATCTCACTTCCTCCCATAATAATTTTTGTCAGTTACACTGCCATACGTGTCCACTGTAAAAAATCAGCACGTGCTTGATGGTAAAAAAGGAACAACTTGAAATCGCTGGAATTCTATCCGCCATGAACATTCCGGTGCGAGGGCTCTGGACCTGGGGCTCATGAGGAGAGTGAGCATTTCCTGTGTGCCAGACCCTGTGCTGACATTTGGCAACTGTCGTGCCGATTCTCACCCCACAACGCACGTCCTGCCAAGTCACACTCAGGACACGGTGCGTTCGTGGGCCTCTTCCCCGGGAGAGGCTGGGTCGGCGGAACCAGACAGAACTGGGAATCTGAATTAAAGAGGCTCCCTGGGAAATCCTGACGCAGGTGTTTTGGGGACCACACTTGGAGTTGAGCCAGCCTCAGTCCACCCTGCTCATTTCCCAGCGGCAAGACCGGAGCCATGGTGACTTGGTCAGGGTCAGCCGGCCCTTGTGGCCGAACTCAGACTTCGGATCCGCGCTGCCCCCATACACACACCGTTCTTTTGGAGCTCTCCTCACCGGGCTCCTGCAGCTTTCCTCATGCCGACGGATGTTATTGTTTTCTTATGCCTCCAATTAAACAAAAAATCCTGTCAACGGGCGACAGGCCTACTGCACGGAGGCATTAACCAGACCCGCAACCCGACCCGGGGCCTGCTCCTGTGGGTAAAGCACATTCCCTCCACATGTCTCTCTTGCGGGCTCTCTCTCAACAAGAGGCCCCACGGAGGCACCATTGGCCCACATATTGGGCGCTACAACCCCCGAAGAGGCATCTGGGAGCAGGAGCCCGCAGCCTGTCACCATGGCAACCCTGCTGCAGCCTTTAGGCCCACTGAGGTAGCCTGGGCACCAGGAAGGTTGGAGCTGGGGAAACTGAGGCCCAGAGTGGTGAAGGGCCTGCCAGAAGGCTGGAAGTTACCCATCACGTAAAAGCAAAATCTCCTACCAGTTTTGTTTCAGCTTAGGGTGTTAAGCTAAGTGGGAAAGGATTAGCAATCTTGGGGGAAAGTTCCACAAGAACAGGGCCTGCAGGAAATGGGACCATTACTAACATCAGGGTTCTGCTTCCATTCTCTGGCGCTGAAGGACAACTGTGGTCTCCCCAGTCCTCCTGTCACCTGCAGCCCAGAGTCTTGTGTAGGCCCCTTGAGGAGGAGGTGTGGCCTTACATCTCAGGCCTGGGAAACTCTTTCCAACTCCTTCAGATTGTAGATAGGGAAACCGAGGCCCAGAGACTAGGTCACACAGACTCAAACTTGTCCTCTGGGCCCCTCACGAGTGCTCTTCCCACAAGGAAACCATTTCCCAGCTCACACTCCAGCTTGGGGAGCCATTTCCCAGCACTGCCCAGCTGGCCCTGAGGGCAGAGCCTGAGCCTGGGTCACTGACCTCTATGGCTCTCGCCATGGCACTCGAAGGTGAGCAGAAAGCAGGGCTGGGGGCCCAGTTGGGAGAGCAACAGGTCCCTGGTGGGGCAAGTAATCCAGAAGACACATTGTAGACGGCTGCCTTCAGCTAAGTGCTAGACTGACCCTTGAGGGAAGGGCATTGTCCTTCGAGGGCCCTCAGGTGTAAAGACTGTGGGCCCCACATGCTGAAGTTGACTCTGTCACTCTGGCCTGGGAAGCCTGCCCGGCACGCCGCGTTTCATACGCCAGCCCTCTCCCACACACTCCTCTGCTGTTCTCTTGGTTCCCCGAACACACTAGGCTCATCCCTGCCTCACAGCCTTTGGCTTGCAGTTCCCTCTGCCTGGAATGCTTTCCCCCAGCCCCAATCTGGCTTTTCCTTGTCACTCACATCTCAGCTAAAGTATGACCTCCTTAGTGAGGCCTTCCCGGCCCACTCCGACTAATGGCGCCACCCTGTTCTTCTGTCACATTGGCCTATTTCATGCTGCTGAGAATTTACCACTGTCCTTTTGTCATTGGCCCCTGTCTGCTCCTGCTTTCTAGAATGTGAGGTGCATCAGAACAGCTATCTTGTGTGTCCCTCAGTGCCAGTGACGAAACCCAGTGTCTGCATATAGTCGTGCTCAGTAAATATTTATTAGCTTGATGAATGAGTGAATGAATGACCTGGTGTATACTGAGCCCTCTCACAACAGCGGGAAGCAAGGGGAGGCCAGACGTTTATCTTTGGGTGCTACTGTAGAGGTGGCATGCTTTAGTCACGAAGAGAAACTAAGAATCTCTACCTTGGTGCTTGCTTCCTGTGTAACCCAGAGAAGGTTACTACACCTCTCTGAGCCTCACTTTCTCCATGATGGCGGTAGTGGTGCCTAGTGCATGAGGCAGGTTGTGATGATTATATGAGATGCTGTGGTCAAGAATTCAGCCAGAGCCTGGCAGACAGTGAAGGCTCCATAGTGAGTCCTCAATAAAAGTCTACACTGGGGGGTCGGGTGTCATATATGGCTTGACTATTCTAAATGTAGTCCTTCTGACTCCTTGACACATGAACTCTTGGGTGACATGTGCACTTGCTTAAGCATCCTTGGCTGTCCCCCACCCACTGCACTCAGCAACTTCCCTGTGTCCTCCCTGAGCCCTGAATCTCCAGGACTGGGGACAGCCACGTTGTCTCCCTCATGTTGGTGGCAGTGAAGGACAGAGAACACGCTGAGCCCAATTCGCAGGGGATGTGACACCCAGGGTGCCCAGGAGAGGCAGGAGGCAGGGAGTTGCCGGCTGCAGGCATCAGGGAAGGCGTCTCTGAGGAGACGGGGCTTGAGCTGCACCTGACCAAGTGGGCAGGACTAGGAATGAGTGGAAGGGGTGGGGGGGTACTGCCAGCAGGCAGAAGGGCAGGAGTAAGGGCCTGGAAGAAGGGGTGTATTGATTCCTTCGCTCCTTTGTTGGTTGGAATGTTTAATGATCACCTAGTGTGCAGAAGGCCCTGGCGGGGCCCTGTGCTGGACAAGATCCCCCATCGTAAGAGTTGAGTGTGGTAGGAGGGCAGACAAATAGGCAGACAAAAACAGTATAAAAGGGAGACAAGGATGGGGCGCCTGGGTGGCTCAGTCGGTTAAGCATACGGCTTTGGCTCAGATCATGACCTCATACTTCATGGGTTTGAGCCCCACATCGGACTCTGTGCTGACAGTGCAGAGCCTGCCTGGGATTCTCTCTCTCTCCCCCTCTCTCTCTGCCCTTCCCACTTCTCTCTCTCAAAATAAATAAAAACTTAATAAAAAAAAAAAAGAGAGAGAAACAAGGATTCACAGGATCTCCTGGGTGTAATCGTGTCTACTAGGGGTCAGGGAAAGTATCCTGGAGGAAGCAACACTTAAGCTGAACCTTAAACAAGGGGCAGGATAAGTGTTCCAGGCAGGGGGAACAGACTGTGCAAAGACTAGCAGCTAGAGAGAGAGCTTTGAGTTCAAAGACCTAAAAGGCATTGTTAGGCTGGAGCCCCACAGAGGAGGGTGAGCCTGTGCAAGGAAAGGTGGCAGGAGCCGGGTCAAGAAGGGATTTAGTCAGCCTTTATCCTGACCGAGGCGGGGAGTCCCTGACCAATTTAGAGCAGGGACTGTGTGGTCAGACCAGAGCTGATTTTGCGAAAAGGTCACTCTGCTGTGTGGAGAGGAACATGCCAGGTGTAGAGGAGGCAGGAGGGAGACGGGTTAGGTGGAATGCTGTCAAGATGAGCGACACAGACAGCGGGGAGGAGGAAAGTGTCACAGGAGGACTTCCTTCACGGGACTAGGCGTATGATGGGGTGGGTGGGCAGGAATGAGAGGGAGAGAGGCAGCTGGATTACCAAAGGAGAAGCACTCTAAACCTCTGGCTCGGAGATGCTTAAGAGGCATCATTTCTCAGGCTCCCCGGTGGGACAGCATTACAAATGCTCTCCCCCACAACTGGGGGACAGCATTATAAATGACTGGGCTGGATAAGAAGCTCAACAACAATGTCCCGAGTGCCTACTACGCGTCACACATTGCTCCGGGTGCTGCATGTACAGTGTGAGCAAGACAGATGATGTCCCTGCTCATATCCTGCTGGAGGAGAGGGACAATAAATGAAAACACAGATCTCATGGCACATGGTAAGAAATGTTTCAGGCGACCATAAAGCGGAGTGAGGTTAAGTGAGGGGCAGAGAGGGGCTGCATGCAGTTTCACATAGGGTAGTCCAGGAAAGCCTCATTCGTAAGGCCACTTTTTTTTTTCTATTTTCACCCTTTAAAAAGCAGCATTATAGGGGCGCCTGGGTGGGTCGGTTTGTTAAGCGTTCGACTCTTGATTTAGGCTCAGGTCGTGATCTCACAGTTCATGAGTTTGAGCCCTGCATCAGGCTCTGTGCTGACAGTGCAGAGCCTGCTTGGGATTCTCTCTCTCTCCTCCCATTCTCTCTCTCTCCCCCCCCCCGCCCCTCCCACTCTTCCTTTCTCTCTCTTAAAATAAATAAATACACTTTAAAAAACACACAGCATTGTAGAGATGTAATTTGCATATCACACAGTTCACCCTTTTAAAGGATGCAATTCAGGGGCTTTTAGTGTATTCACAGAGTAGTGTGACCCTCACCACAATGTAATTCTGGCACGTTTTCATCATCCCCAGAAGAACCTCCCCCCCATCACCCGCCGCAGCCACGCCCCCTTCCTCTTTACCCCTAGCCTCCAGCAACCGCTGATCTACTTTCTATCTCTGAGGACTTGCCTATTTGGGACATTTCATATAAGTGGAATCATGTGCTAGGTGGTCTTTTGTGACTGGCTTCTTCTACTTAGCATGATAATTTATTAAATAATTAATAAGGCAATGTTTGGGCACAAACCTGTAGGACACGAGCAAGTCGGCTGTGCAGATGTGGAAGACAGGCACTCGGGGCAGAGAAGACCGTGGTCAGTGAGTCCCAAATTGCCCAGTGGCCATAGAACAGGAAACATTTACTCCAGCCCCACTTCCCTGGGCCCTTGTGGGGAAGGAGGTTTGCTGGGTGGGCGGTGAGGACCACTAGGTCAGGCAGCTGGGGGTGGGGGCACCTAGAGTGCCTGTTATCTAGCCTGGGTGGGTGGGTTGTAGAGATAGCCTCTGATACCCCAGGAGACTTTGAAAGTCTCCGCTGGGGCCTCAGTATCTTCATCTATAAAACTGGGGGGGGGGGAATCATTTGGCTCCTCCAATCATGTGGAATTGGAATGACATTCCAAAGGACAGGTGTGAACCCGGATGGATCAAAAGCCTCGAGGTGGAAGGATGTGGTGTTACCGGGATGGTTTGAGGCACTGGGGGAATAGAGGGGTCACTGCAGGCACAACTGGGCCTGTCATTAAAAACCAGCTCTCTGTCACTATCTCTTTTCCTGAAGATGTCCTGGGTCTGCACCAGGCCCTTGGGGATCTGGATGGCCTTTTAATGAGATTTTTGCACAACCAGAGGGTGAAGACTGGAAGAGATTTCTTTGTGCTCATTGGCAATTCTGGATTTTTCTCAGCTGGGTCAGAGATGGGGCCTGGGAAGGCGTGCTGGTGCCTGGAGCCAGCTGTGGTCTCCTGCTCATAGCACTGCGGAGAGCAGATAAAGGAGTCTTGGGTGAGGTCTCGGCTCATAGTGACCTTTGGCAAATTCCTTCTCCCCCGCGATCCACAGACTCCCCCAGACGAGGACACAGACAGCATAGTCCAGAGCGCCCCACAGCTATGACACTCCAGGACTCCAAACCCCTGGAATCACAGCAGAGGAGAAGTGCCTCAGGACACTGAGACTCAACATAGGACCCACGGTTGACATATGGTCTGACAACAGAGTACAATTTTTCTCTTACTACGAATTAATTTTTTTCATTTGTAAATATTTTAGTACATACCTCTGAAATGTAGGGTTTTTTTTTTTAAACAAACTATAATATCATTATAATATCTGTATCAGCCAACTGTTGCCACAATAATGCCACAATAATGCCACAATAATGCCACAATAATGCCACAATAACAAAACACCCAAACTCAGTGGTGTACAAGACAGGCTTGTGGTTGTCTCTCAGATGTCTATAGGGCATCTGGGTTTGGCTGGAGTAAGTGGGGCTTGGTCCCAGGTTGCTTCTGGGCTCAGATCTGTTCCTCATGTCTCTTGTTCTTATGGGGCCAGAGGGCCGGGCTGGGACGTGTTCTTCCTCCCCGGGCAGGAGCTAAAGATCAAGCCTATCCAGGCAAGCACATTTCAACTGGCTTTTTGGTCGTATTCATCAGCATCCACTGACTAAAGCAAACCCCATGGCCACTCCCAGATTCAAGGGGGAACATAGACTCCACCTCCCATTGGGAAGAGCTGCAAAATTCCCCAGAGTTTCAGGGAAGGGTGAAGAATTGGGTCTATTTTTGTGATCAGCCAAACCCAGCATCCTCCACAAGAGACGAATGAGGTATGGATGGATGGATGTTTCTTTATGAACTCTAGATTCATTGCAGTTATTTATCCTTATTAATAATCCTTTTTCTCCTCCTGACTTTAGCCAGTAAGGCCTCTTCAGTTTTGCATGACCCCAGCAGGCTCTGAGAGCTTCCCTGCTCTTTAATATTGATTATAAGATGTTCCGGGCTCATCTTGCACATTTCCTGCCCTTGGCCTGGAATCAGCCTATTAATTATTTTTAAAAGCTATACATTTATAAGGTTTAAAAGTCAAGCCATTTTTTAAAAGTACAGAATATACAGCAAACTCCCTCTCCTCACCATCCCCCACCCCTTTCCCCAAACTTTTCGTTCCCTTCCCTAGAGGCAGCCACAACTATCAACGTCCCATTAATCTTTCTGGAGGTACTCTATGCCTAATTAAGTGCATGTGATAGGTGTCTTATTTTTAAAACACAAGAAATAAGTTCCTGCTTTATTTTACATTTTACAGTATGCAATAATTTCATTTCATAGTACATAATAATAATGATAATAATAATAATAATAATGGTTGCCGCTTATATGGCATTTACCGTGTGCTAGGAGAGCTGAAGTCCAAAGGAAAATCTGCTTAAATCAGAAGGTTTTGATCACACCCTGCCTACCATCTCCAATTCCAGGGCCCCAGACACACCCATCGTGGGATAATCGTGTTTGGTAGTGTTTCCCCAAGTACGGTGAACTACGTGATTTTACATAGTACAAACTGAGCATAATTATTATTTTAATCGTTATGGAAATATTCTACTATATAAGAGAAAAAAAAAACGAGGATAACAAGGAACCCTTCAGTGTCCCCTGATTGTTTCACGGGAGCCCTGGCTCCATTACTGAAGCTGTGTTTGTTTGAGGCCAGCTCCTGGCTATCTCTGAGCAGAAGGAACTCTGCTTTCGAATCCGGTCCCCATTGCTGTCTTTCCAGGTTGCTGTGAGCAGGTCCCTCTATCTCTCTGCATCTCTGCTTCTTCCTCCAAAGACTCAGCCTCCAGGGGGAATTCTGAAACTTCCATTAGAATCAAGACATCCCTGAGCATTATCAGCTGTTAAGTGCCATCTGTGCTAAGCCCTTCCTTGTAGAGAGGGGGACACTGAGCTCTGAGAGAAGGGGCTGGCCAGAGGCCACACAATGAGTGACACAGTGCGGCCATCTTTATTTTACACCAAACTGTGCGAGGAGCTGAGTGTTGCTGGGGCCGGCGAGCTGCCACTGTGCTCTGATCCATTGGGAGAGGGGGAGGATACCTTCGTTCTAAACTCAATCAGAATTAATGGATTAGGGAGGCTTCACCAAGGAATAAAAATACGTGTTCAGGGGCGCCTGGGTGGCGCAGTCGGTTAAGCGGCCGACTTCAGCCAGGTCACGATCTCGCGGTCCGTGAGTTCGAGCCCTGCGTCAGGCTCTGGGCTGATGGCTCAGAGCCTGGAGCCTGTTTCCGATTCTGTGTCTCCCTCTCTCTCTGCCCCTCCCCCGTTCATGCTCTGTCTCTCTCTGTCCCAAAAATAAATAAACGTTGAAAAAAAAAAATTAAAAAAAAAAATGTGTTCAAACAGTACAAAACAACAAAGTGAAAAGTTAGTCTCCGTCAGGAAACCTCTCTCCCACGCCTCCCTGCCGATGTCCCTCTCCAGAGGCAACCACTGCTGGTTTCTTGGTTTCTTGAGTATCTTTTGAGAGAAACCCTGCTCGTACTGAGGTAGAAGTGTGTCCTTAAAAAAGGATGTGCGGAGAGTTTCAGTTGGGGATGATGAAAAGGTTCCACAGGACAGTTCCATCATCACAGGATGATGGTTCCCCAGCAACATGAATGTCCTTCATGCCACTGAATCATACGCTTAAAAACTATAAGACGGTAAACTTTAAATTATGTGTATTTTACCACAATTGTAAAAACAATGAGGTGTATATTATCCACATTTTTTCCCATCTTTTTCAATTAACCATGTATTTGGGAGATCATTCCACCATCACCCCACGAAGTGATTTGTTCCTGGCCATCTTGGTTAAGCTGGGAACTATGCTTCCCTAAACACCCCTCCTTGTAAGCATTTCCGGATAGAGTTGGCCAAAAGAAGAATTTGTGGGGTGCCTGGGTGGCTCAGTTGCTTAAGCATCTGACTCTTGGTTTCAGCTCAGGTCACGATCTCAAGGTTGGATGAGATTGAGCCCTGCATCGGGCTCTGCACGGACAGTGTGGAGCCTGCTTGGGATTCTCTCTCCCTCTCTCTCTCTGCCCCCCACAATAGATAAGTAAATAAACATTAAAAAAGAAGAAGAAGAATTTGTGGACATTCGGAAGGTGGAAATGAAGCAGTGGGCATTCCTCTCCCAAGACTGAATGCCCACTGATGGCCCTGCTGACCGGCAGGGGCTGGGCCCACCACCCCGGGCAGTGAAGGTGGGCCATAGAACCCTCTCCCTGGTTCTTCCCATCTACCTGTGCCCCTCCTGCATTCCCATCCCCCAATTGTGTAAGAGTGTGATTCCCATAACAAAGCCCTTTCTCCAGAAATCACAATTGTGTGGTTTCCCTAAGGAAACACTGACTATTTCACCTATGTTCTTCCTCATCTTTTTTTTTTTTTGATTGTGGTAAAATACACATGACATAAAATTTACCATCTTAACCGTTTTTAAGTGTACGGGTCAGTAGCATTAAGTACATTACATCCTTGTGAACCCTCTCTCCTGAACTCTTTTCATCTTGCACAACTGAAACTCGGTGCTCGTTCCCTCCTGCCCCGAGCCCCCGGCAACCACCACTCTAGGTCTATGGATCTGACGTCTTTAGGAATCTCACATGAGTGGCAGGCGCATCACATTTCATTTGCCCTTTTGTGGCTGGCTTATTTCCCTGAGCGTCATGTCCTCAAGGTTCATGATGTGGCAGCCTGTGTTGGATTTTCCTTCCTTTTTAAGGCTGAATAGTACTCCGTTGTCACATAGCCCACATTTTGCCATTGGTTTCTCCCCTGGCAGACACTCGTTTGAATCCTGCCTCCCCCTGGGGACATAGTAAGTAGGCAATGAAGGAGAGCCGTCACCCTCCCTGTGGCCACCTGTGGGAGAGCCACAGCTCACCCCTTTGGTCGTGCAACCCTCAGCAGCCCTCGGGCTCCCCACTATCTCCTGGGCCTGGCATGTAGCCTATCTTAATCCGTCTCTGGCAGCCTTCCCATTCATGCTGCCACCACACAGGATGTGGAACAGACCTTCCGCCTCATCGGGCCCTTGGCACAGCCTGCCGTGTGTATGCCCTCACGCAGCGTGCCGAGGGCCCATGGGGCCAGGTCACATGTGGGGTCACTTGCCCCTGGCTGCAAAAGCAGGAACGTTTTCTCCACATACTGTTCTCGCATTTGTGTTTTCACACGGTGGGGTTTGGGGCACCGGACTGGGGGGTCAACACACCCAGCCTTTCCTCTCACACCGTGCCAGCCCATTCTGTGAATTTAGACAAGCCTCTTCCTTCTGCGGGCCTCCCTTTCCTCTCTGGAAAATGCAGAGACGATGCATTGACTGACAGAGACCATCCATTGCCTGGATGGTGTCCAGTGTGGCCCCAGAACACCCAGGCTCTGATTTTCCTCCGGCTCCTTCAGTCAGCATCCATTTAGTCACCTGTCTGTCCATCTGGCAATGACTTCTCTTTAGTTCTTCATCTTTTTGGTGTTTCTTCTCATTTCCCTGTGTCATGCTTGCACGTGGCAAAGTTTTCAGGGTAGGGCTTGAGAAGGAGCCGTCCCTCCTGGCCAAGTCCTCTGGACCAATTGTTTTCAAAGGGAGGGGACGGTGCCCCCAGGGACATTTGGGAATGTTTGGAGACATTTTGTCTCCGAGACAAAATAGAGGTAGTGCTATTCCTGGCATCTAATGAGCAGAGGCTGGGATGCTGCTCAGTACCCGTCAGGACACTTAGTCCCCACGACAAAGACTTATCCAGCCTATAATGTCAGCAAGTACCAAGGCTGAAAAGCCCTGCTCTAGATACTGATGCTGTTGATATTTGTGGGGATATTTTCCTCGCAACGTCTATGAATATACAAAACATAAATGTGCATATTTTTCAACCAAAATGGGTTCGAATTGCAGTGTACTATGGGCAGTGACATTTCAAGTTAAGGGCCCAGTTGGAAATGGATTGTCAGTTAGTCAGGGGCAGGGCTAGGCTGGACCCAGTGCTGGCCCAGGGCTCTCCAGCTTACGCCGCACTTCTGATAAAAGTATGTGCTGTTGGCTTGCTTGCTTGATTCTGTTTTCTTCTGGTGGAGGTGGGGGCAGGTCCAGAACAGGAGAGGCCACCAGCCCTGTACTGGAGGGTGGCAGAAAGAGTTCTGTACCAGTCCTGGAGGCTGGGGGCCAGCCAGCTCTGCCCCAGCTGCCCCGATTTCCCCATCTCTCCACCCCACCTCCCCACTGAGTTGGCCTGGCTCTCCGCTAGGCTTCAAGCAGGCCCTGCCTTATCTCCAGACGCCTGTTATCTGCACACCCATCTGTGGACAAATGGCCGGCCCGGCTGGCTCCTGGTCACCCCCGCCTGGAGGGGGCCCTCCTCTCAGGCCTGTGTCTGGCAATTTGGGCTGGAGCCCAAGGTGGGGGGTCTCACAATGGAGGAGGCCCAACCCAGCCCCACCCCTGGGGCTTTCAACTCCAGAATGAGGCTGCTTGAACATTCCATTCACGGGACAGGAATCAGGGCCAGGAAACTCATCCCATCCCACTGCCCCTTCGCTCATTTGGTTTTATAGCAGGCCTTATAATGTGGGTGAGGGCTGGAACTGTCAGCAGTTGGGGAAACTGAGGTCAGAGAGGGGATATAACTTGTCACAAGTCACATAAGGCAGAAGCACTGCTAGGAGTAGAACGAGCCTCCCTACCTCCTATCATGGCCTCTGAAGAGGAGAGCCCACAGACACCACACTCCTGGCTCAACTTTGCCACAGAAGCCAGGTGGCCGAGATGCAGTCACACTTCCTTTCTTTGGGCCTTGGTTTCTGCACTTCGCAAACAGAGAAAAGTGAGGGTCTGCCCCCAGCTCCCAGGAGGCAGGTGAGTGGTGGGGAGAGTGAAGCAGGGACTCTGAGCTCACCCTGGCTGGACTCAAGTCCCATGCTCCCCACCGATGCTCAGCAGGACTTTGGGAAATCGCTTGATCTCCCTCTCTTGGCCTTGGCTTCCCCGTATGAAAAATGGAATGGAAAAACAGGAGCCCTTACCTCACAGGATCTTCATAAGGATTAAATGAGTTAATCTACATAAAGCCCTTGGCACAGTGCTGGGCACATAATGGGCGCTCACGAGTAAATGGGAGTTACTGTAATTTTTATCAGCAGTCTAGTAGCATAGGAGAACACAGTATAGTGCCTGTAGTAGCTGGTCGACTGTGTGACCTTAGGCAACTGGCTTGACGTCTTTGAGACTCTGTTTTCTCACCTGCAAAAATAGAGGCAGTGAGGGGCATGTGTGGCTGAGGTTCTGGAGAGGGGCTTGGCACGGAGCATGGCTCCAGCGGCCGGGCCAGGACGGGGCACTGCTGGGGACCCGCAGGGAGGAGTGTCTGCAGAAAGACAGAGACAGGCTGTGGGCCTTTGTTTACAGAGCCCATCTCTTCTCTGATGGATGCAGCCAGCAGAGTCTGTTTGCAAGTTCCTCCTGGAAACATGAATCAAGGTCTGTTTGGAGAACACGCGCGCTCTTCTGTCAAACATTCCACCCGTGCTGGGGCCGCGGAGCCCCTGGGGCCAAGAGCAGAGTGGGTCCCAGACGGCACACAGGGACAGAGCATAGGCTAGGGGATGGAGCCAACCCGGAGAACTGCACAGCCTGGGCTCTGTGACCTCTCGGACAGACGCCCTGCCTGGCCTCAAGGAGCTCTCTAGAAAACAAGATAAGACCTAGACTCCACCAGAAAACAGGGAGGGAGAGATAAGGACCCATCTGCTTCTACTCTGGTCCCCTGTGATCTTCCACAGCAGCGCCAGGGTGATCTTTTAAAAATGTAAATCTCATCGGCTCTCCCTGGCTCACAAGCCACCAGTGGCTTCCCTTGCAGTTGAGTAAACATCAGGTTCCTTACAAAGGGCCTCTGAGGCCCCATGGAACCTCCCCCTGCCTGACACTGGACCCTCTGCTCCAAGCACCTCATTCTGTAAGACCTGCTTTCGCTCCCGCTCCTCAAGCAAGCCTGCCACGGTGCCCCTGACGGTCCCCTCCCTGAGGCCCCCCTAGCCACCCTGCTGGCTCCCATCGGATTTGGGATCATATGTGTATTTGTTTGCTTGCCCTTGTCATCTCCATTTCCACTGGGGCGGGGGCGGCGTCTGCTTTCTGCCTCAGCATGCCCCCAGCCCCGGGCATGAGGCTTGCCACGTGGAAGGCTCTGAATAAATATCTCCTCAGTGAACGAACGACTGACCGTGGGAAGAAATGGTATCTGAAAATGGACAGTCAGAACCAGCTGGGGGGTCAGAGAAGGCTTCTGGGGAGACGGCAGTACAGCCAGGTCTTGCTGATTAGGAAGCCTGAACGGTGGAGACAAGAAAAGAAGAAGGACAGTGTTTAGGCTGTTGGGCGGCTGGGGGTGGCGGCGGGCACGGGGGGGGGGGGGCACTTCAGGGAGGGCAGCACAGTGCGGTGGGGAGACTGACGCTCCCAGTTCAGCCACTTTGGCCAAGTCACTTCAGCCCTCTGAATCTCAGTTCCTGAAAAATGGAGATGATGATACCTATTCACAGACAGAGCATGCAAGGAGCAAATGGGGTACGTGGGTAAGCCCCCAGTCAGAGCTCGGTAGATGGTAAGCATCACAATTACAGATTTTCAGCTCATGGCCATGCCACTCTGAAGAAGGAGGTATCACTGTCGGCATCATTTTCCCGTAGTAAACTCATTTGATTTGTTTTTAATGCTACATATATTTTCAATGCTGAAACAGTCTCAGGTTTACAGAAAAGTCACAAGTACAACACATGGAAGTTTTCCCCCTGAACCAGTTGAGAAGCAGTTGCTGATAGGATGCCCCCTCTCATCTGAATACTCTTGTGTGTATTTCCAAAAACCATGGACAATCTCCGACCACCCATAATACAGCCATCACTGTTGGGACATTAACGCATCCCTACCATAGAATCCTCAGACCCCATCAGAGATTCTGCCCTGGGCTAGAATCACATGTGGCATTTAATTGTCGAGACTCCTTGGTCCCCCTCTTCCCACCCCCCCACCCCCCCCCACCCGCCACAGATGAGGGTGCTGAGCTCCCAGCTTCCTCTAGGTGGCATACAACTCTCTGAGGAAAGGAGGGAACCCTAGGTGAATTAATTCCAAGAGAAGAAAGGGTGATTTTAGACCGAGTAAGCCCTGTCTATGGGGTAGAGTCCCCCAAAGGAGTCATCATTGCACCCCTGCTCCCACTAGAGGGGGAACCAGTATTCATTCATTCACTCATTCATTCATTCATGGGTCAACAGGCATTTCTCAGTGCCTCCTCTGCTGATAGCTAAGGCTCAGCCTTCTGAAGGTCACAGCACAAAGAGCAAGGTCACTGGACTCAGAGGTCAGGACACCGAGGTTCAGGCCCAGCTTTTGCTCCTGATTTCCTGTGAGACTTTGAGCATCCCTCTGGGTTCCAGCAGTTTAAAAAATGCAGGTGTCAGCTTGGCTAGATTAAGGTTCTGTTTCATCACCCCATGCCCATCCCCCTCCATCTTGAACCCATCTCTAAATGCACCTGGCCCTTTGCTCCAGACCCCTTCTCTTTCCCATAAAAAAGCAACCAAGGTGTGGTAAGAAAGACTGCTCACAGGCAGGTGAGAATATAGTTTGAAAGGACCTGGGGGTGTTAGCATGGTGGGGGAGGGGCTAGCACCAAACAGAAAAATCTCTAGCCCCAGGGACAGGGAAGGGGGAGGGAGAAGGAGCTAGAAGGCTGGGGGGCTATCTTCCCCCACCCCACTCCCAGAGCAGAATGGTGCCTCTGCCCCCACTCTTCAACTTCTGTCTCCCGTGGCTGACTTAGCAGGGGTGTCTTGCCCACTTGGAAACTACAGCAAGGGGTATGACTGTTTTCAGGTCCCCCCTTGGCCACAAACTGCATCCCCTACAGCAAATGACTTACTTTGCTGTGCCTCAGTCTCTTTATCTGTTAAATGGGTGCCAAACAAAGCCTTTCTCCTAGGGAAATGTAGCCACACTGTTGATTCAAATGCTTCCATACGCTTCTGTTCCTAAGAGCAGGACAGATGGAAAGAAGGTGTGAGGAGTCTCAGAACCCTGACTCAAAAAGAAGATCCTGTGGGGGAAAGGGGGCCCAAAGGGTGCTTATCACAGATGAGGAGCCTGTTGGTGCTTTCTGTGTCACCTACACTACTAATTCTTCAGCCACAGACAGCAAACTCCCTGCAATGTCCAAAGCACTGCCATATCCATGACCTCACCTGACCTTCATCTCGATGGGTAGGGAAACTGAGGCTTGGGAAAGGAGGTGCGGCATCTGGCTAGCTGCAGAGTCAAGCTGTAGAAGAGAGAACCAGACAGTCCTGGATTTAAGTCCTGCTCTGTCACGCCCAAGCTGTGTGACTTCAGGCAAATCACTTTACCTCTCTGAGTTTCAGCTTCTTCATTTATCCAATGGGGATAGCTGAAAATTGTTTTGAGGGTTATATTAAATATGTAGCATGAGAGGTAGGGTTTCATCTTGGTTTTGGTAATTTTCAGAGTGAGACATACCTTTCCTGGTTCTAAGTGACCATCTTTGGGGAGTAGGATTTTTCTTTTTCTCATCCCACCTGTCTCTTCTCATCGATGTTTTCCCTGGCTCCTCCTCCTCCCCCATTGTCTCATATCACAGTCTCTTCCCGATGACTTCCTGGTTCAGCTGTAAGCACCATGAGGTCAGGGATCCGGTGTGCCTGTCTTTAGTCCATCTGGGCTGCTGTAACAAAGTTCCGTGGACTGGGTGGCTTGTAAACATCAGAAATTTATCTCTCGCAGTTCTGGCGGCCAGAAGTCCAAGGTCAGGTGCCAGCGTGGTCCGCTCTGGTGAGGACGCTCTTCCCAGATGCAGACTGCAGACTGCCGACTTCTCGTTGTCTCCTCACGTGAGAGGGCTCTCTGGGGTCACTTTTGTGAGAACGCTCATCTCATTCATGAGGGCTCCACTCTTGCGACCCAATCAGCTCCCCCAAACCCTACCTCCTGATACCATCACCTTGGGGATTAGGATCTCAACATACAGATTTTCGAGGACACAAACATTCTGTCCACAACATTTGCCATTGTGAGCCCAGCAGGTAGCACAGAGCCTTGCCCTGAGTAATGGTGGCATTTCAAGTGCTGGCCGTGTGCCAGTCCAGGCTCTTCTTCTCCTCACAACCCTCCAAGGCAGAGGCCACTACTCTCACCCCCATCACACCAATGATGGGACTGCAGTTCAGAAAAGGGAAGTAACATGCCCAACAGAGACGGGTGTAGGCTGGGGCAAGAGAGGCATCCAGGGTGCACAAATTTAGGGACGCTCAGTCTCAGGGTCACACCTCCCTCAATTCCGAACGCTAGGCTCTCACTTCATGCTAGCCCTGCTGCACAGGGTCACACAGCTAGGAAGTGGGGACGCAGTGATTCGAACTCACGCCTGCTTAATTCCAGGCCTCTTAACCACAGTGAGCTCAGCAATTGTTGGCTGTTTACAGAGCACGTGGTGCCTGGGAACACTGGCCACTAGATCCACGTGGCTATTACATGACTGTCAACGATTGCTTTCTAATCCTCAGTCCCTCCTTCTGACATCCAGCTTTAGGTTGCCCCACCCACATCCCACCAAAGCCAGCTTCTTGGGACCTTTCCTAGCTGGGCGGCGTGAGCTGTGCTAACCGTTTCCCAAGTTCTGTTACTCAATTTTTATCTTCCCTGCCAGGACCAACTCCCGTGTGCTATTACTGTGGCTGACATCTTGGCCAACTGCCCACACAAGCAGCAGAAACCTTCAGTCCTGCCCCAGAAGGCCCGAGAAATGTCTCTGTGCCCAGAGGTCTTTGAGAAAGCAAACCGCTTCAAGGGGAGTTATGAGGGTGAGCCTGCCCCCCCCTCCCCGATCCCCACCCGCTACCCTGGGCCCTTCATCTGGACAATAACAGCTCCTGTCTCCAGAAACCATTCCCGCAGGTCTCAGCTGAGTGGCAGGATTATACTACAGGGTGGCAATTAGCCTGATAAAGTGATGACCTCACCCTCTGCCTCTGGCCAGAGCAGAGAGACCAGCTAGCTGGAGCCTGCCCCTTAGAGGTTCTCCCTCCCCCCCCCCCAGCCAACAAACATGGGGCCTGCCTTGCTGTATGTAGAGTCGGGGACCCTAGTTCAAGGGCTTGGGCAAGTCTCTTCCCCTGTCCAGGCCTCAGATTGCCCATCTGTGAAATGGAGCATGTTCTGACCTTCGTGGGCTTGTGGGAAAGTAATAATAAGTAGACTAATAAGTAGAATAGAATAATAAGTGAGAAATTGCTTTGGCCTGGGACTTCTAACCACAAACAATCCTAGGACTTTTTCTGGAATATTCCTGAAGGAACAAATAAAAGGGCACTGGGCCAGGGAGTGAGAAGGACCTGAGTTCTGAGTCCTGGCTCCCATGTTCACCAGTTATAGGCTCCCAGGCAAGCTACCTCTGTTTCCTCCTCTGTAAGATGTGGCACAATGTCTGTGCTTTCCCCTCCTTGCATGTGGTTATGAGGAACAGGGACACGTGAGGCAGGAGAGCCAGCTGCTTAGGGTAACAGCTTTCAGGTCAAATAGACCTGGCTTCAAGTGCTGCCTCAGCCACTTGCTAGCTGTGTGCCCTTGGGTAAGTTACTTAACCTCTCTGAGCCTCTGTTTCCCATCCATTCAATGGACAGAATAATAGTTCCTACATATAGGCCTGTCATGAGGATTAAATTAAACAAAGCAAGTAAAGTATTCAGCATGGTGCCTGGAAAATGGTGAAGGGACATGGGGACAGCTGTGTGATCTTGAGCACGTGTGTGACTCTTTCTGAATTTGGTCTCCTCACCTGAGAAGTGACAGCAAGACAGCACAGGCAAAGCTAAGAACAGCACACTAGGTTTCAAGAACATTCTGTGGAATGGCAGAAGGGCTCCAGCCATTCTCAACTCAGAGTCGGGTGTCACTCTATATCTTGTATCCAAAGGCCTCTGTCCCTTCTCTGCTTAATGTAGAGGCAACGAGTGTCGGCCATGAAGCCAACTTAGCAGCTGTGTGACCCTGGTCAATTTAGTGAACCTCTCTGTGCCTCATTTTCCTCATCTGGAAAATGGGATAATAGTTGTCCCTACCTCACCCAGGTGTTTTGAGGACTAAACACATTAATGTTTTTAAAGTGATTGAAACAGTGCCTGACATCCAGTGTGTGCTCAATACACATTAGCTTGTATCTGTGTTATTTTGAAGTACCCGTTTCCCCCTCATCTCAAGTTGCCTTTGTAGCAGCTAGTGCTCGGCGAATTCCCTAGAAGTGCATGGAGAAGCCGCAGAGGGTCAGAGAGGAGCATGAAGCCTGGCCCTGACACTTACATATTCGGTGTCTCTGGCAAGTCCTCTCCCCATTCAGGGCCTGTTTCCCCAAGTGGGAGGATGAGAGGGCGAGACTGAGAACATTCCAGGATTCTAGGTCACAGGGTGGCTTAGTCCCTGGCAAGGACTCCTGAGGGACTGTTTGCTCACTAGCCTCCAGGAGACCTGGCAGAACTGAGGTTCTTGCCTTGGTGGCCCCTTTGTCTCCTTCACTCCACAGCTCCAGCCCTGAGAGAAAGTGGACCGTGCCTGGGCCATCCCATGGGTGCAAAATCCCTCAAGCTCTCACACAGACAGATACAAACTGCGCTTGACACATGGATGGGCGTGCAGGCGTGCAGTCAGACAGCACATGCCCCCCAACACCTCCCTGAGATGGCCACAGACAGGCCAGTCCCCCCCCAACCCCTTGATGTGGAAGGACTTGGCCTGGTGCTTTGCACATAGTGGCCCTAAGCAGATGTTTGTTGACTGACTAAACAAATGAAACCTTCCTGGAGGGGTGCCTGTCCTCAAACAGACCCAGCCAGACCAGGGTTTCCAAGAGCACAGAATCTCAGCCACCGGAGGTACAGAGGATTTTAGATCGCTCTGGGTGAGCCCATTCTAACTCTGCTAGTTACATATTCACTGAAACATGCCTTAGATAAAATGCTACCAGTGGTTACAATCAAATGACAGAGTAATAGAAATTTTCCTTGGGGTGCCTGGTAGCTCAGTTGGTTGAGAGTCCACCTCTTGATTTCGGCTCAGGCCATGATCTCATGGTTCACGAGTTCGAGTCCCATGTCAGACTCTGCATTGACAGCATGGAGCCTGCTTGGGATTCTCTCTCCCCTCTCTCTCTCCCCATGCCCACATGAGTGCTCATTCTCTATCTCTCAAAATAAATAAATAAACATTTTTTAAAAATTCCTTATTTTTAGAAGCTTCGTTTCAAAACAAAACCTGTTTAATTAAAAAAAAATCCTTTACATAAAAATTTTGCCAATAATGATACAGATGGAACTCAGACGTGGCTTCACCTCGGATGCCTAGGACTTGGGGCACTGCTGACGCACTCACCATCCAGTCTATACCTCTCTTCACCATTTTACGAACAGGGAAGCTGAACTGGGGCTCAGCTCAGGGAAGGGTCTTTCCCAAGATAACATTTATTTGGATTCCCAGAGAACGGGGCTCTTGGTTTTGCCTCTGACTGACCTTGTGACAGTGCAGTTCATCCCTGGCCTCAGATTTCTCAAGTGTAAAATCAGGGAAATTTAGCCCCACACTGCTTGCCTCCCAAGGTGGCTGTGAAGATCTTGAGATGATGGGAGGCAAAGAGTAAGAAAGCACTTTGCAAACAGATTTAGGGCATTGCCTTAGAGGCGGAGCTGAGTCTAGAACTCAGCTCTCCTAGGGTCCCATTGAGGCCTTGCTCAGGGCAGGACACAGAATGGTGAAGGGAGACTGTAGGTTTGGGAGCCAGGCAGATAGGTGCCTAAGTTCAGTCTCTACCTGTTTCTTCTCTCCTTCAACATTTTTTGAAAAGTTTATTTATCTGAGAGAGAGTGAGAAGAGGAGGGGCAGAGAGAGAGGGAGAGAGAGACGATCCCAGGTGGGCTCTGTGCTGCCAGCACCAAGCCCGATGCGGGGCTCGAACTCACAAACTGAGATCATGACCTGAGCTGCAGCCATGAGTCAGACACTCAACCGACTGAACCGCCCAGATGTCCCATAATTCCTTCAACATTTTTTTGAGTACTGAATACTCAAACAGTACTAAATACTAGGAAGACAATGGAGAGCTGAGGGAGGCAGGCATTAGTCAAAAAATTATACAAATAAATGTAATATTAAAAGTGCAGGAAGTGCAACACAGCATAGGTTCACAATGTGGGAAGGCTATTTGTCAGGTAGGTCAGCACATGCTTCCCCAGGAATGATGCTCAAACTGAGGCTGAAGAAGTAGAGGACGTAAAGTGACAAAGAGGCAGGAAAAGCATTGCAGGTAGAGGAAACGACCAGTACAAAGGCCCTGGGGCAGGAGGGGCAGGTTCACTGGAGCGACTTTAACATGCCTAAAGTACGGAGTCCCAGGTGACGTGTCCTCAGCCAAGCGAAGCTGGAAACCTGGCAGGGGCAAGCATGCAACATTCAAGGCCGGTTAGGATTTGGGCCATAATTGTAACAGCAGTGGGAATCCATTAAAGGCTTTTAAGCAGGGAGTGATATCCATTTTGATAAGCTCACTGGCTGCAAGTCAAGTGTGAAAGAAAAGAACATAAGAGAGGACTTCCTTTACAGAAACCAGAACATACAATCAAGTCCCTAAAATAAGATCGTTGTAGTATTGGGAAAGGCACAGGCAAATAGACCCGTGGAACGTGACAAATGATCCAGAATTAGATTCCAGGATACAGATGCTAACATTTGACAAAAGAGATACCTCATGTCAGTGGGAAAAGGATAGTTTATTTCCCAAATGGTGCAGGCCCCAAAATACAACGCCCCGGAATAAATAAAAGTGAATCCCCATCTTACACCGTAAAATGCTATATTTCAAAATGGATCAAATATTTAAATGTGAGAGTTAAAATATTGCAAGAGATTCCAGGAGCCTGCATGTGTGAAGTAGAGCAGGAGTCAGCAAACTTCTGTCCATGGGCCAAATCTAGCTGGCTGCCTTCTGTTTTGCTTTGCTTTATTTTGTTTTGTTTTGTTTTGTTTTTCATAACAGCTTTATTGAGATATAATTCACATACCATATAATATACCCGTTTAAAGTGTACAATTACATGGCTTTTAGTATATTCACATACCTGTGCAACCATCACCAAAGTCAATTCTAGAACATTTTCATAACCTCAAAAAGAAACCCCATACCCATTGGCTATCAACCCCCTATCTCCTATCCTCCCCCTACCCCCTGGCAACCACTGATCTTTCTGTTTCTATGGATTTGCCTCTTCTGGACATTTCACAAAAAAAAAAAAAAACAATCTAACAATGGGTGAGCTTTGGTGTCTGGCTTCTTCCACTCATAATGTTTTCAAGGTTTATCCATGTTGTAGCATGTATCGGTACTTCATTCATTTTTATAGGTGTATGGCTATACCACATTTTATTGATCCTTCATCAGTTCCAGTGATCGCCATCCATTGATCGACATTTGGGTTGTTTCCACCTTTTGGCTATCGTGATTAGTGATGCTATGAACTCCCTGTACAAGTTTCTGTGTGGACTAATGCTTTCGTCTCTCTTGGGTAGATACCTAGAGTGGGATTGCTAATGCCTATTTTTGTAAATAATGTTTCATTGGAAACTTTTCTTAACATATTGTCTATGGCTGCTTTCTTGCTATAATGGCAGTGTTAAGTGTTGCAACAGAGAACATATGCCCTGGGAAGTCTGTCCTTTTACAGAAAAATTTACCAACTCCTGATATAGAGGCAGAGGAAACCTTACATTTCAAGGCCGAAAGTGAACAAGATATTTTGTTTAATGTTTATTTATTTCTGAGACAGAGAGAGACAAAGCAGAAGTGGGGGAGGGGCAGAGAGAGAGGGAGACACAGAATCAGAAGCAGGCTCCAGGCTCTTGAGCTGTCAGCACAGAGCCTGATGCGGGGCTTGAACTCACAAACTATAAGATCATGACCTGAGCTGTAGTCAGTCGCTCAACTGACTGAGCCACCCAGGCGCCCCAGGAAGCTATTTTTTTTTAATGTGTGTGTATTCATATAGATATGCAATCTTTATTTAGTATGGCAAAAGATACTAAAAGTCATTAGGCAAAAAAATAGAGCTTGAAAAAAAATAACTCGAGGGGCACCTGGGTGGTTGAATAATCCACTGACTCTTAATTTCAGCTCATGATGTCACAGTTTGTGAGTTTGAGCCCCATGTCGGGTTCTGTGCTGATGGTGCAGAGCCTGCTTGGGATTCTCTCTCTTTCCCTCTCTCTGCCTCTCTCTCTCTCTCAACTAAACAAAAAGATATTTAAAAAAGAAAGAAACAGTGATAAACTATCCCTGTATATGTATAGGTGAGTACAAACACCTAGTTTTGAAGGACTGAGGACTGATAAAAACATGATAGGACACATAACAGATGTTGGCATGGGGTGCTGTGGGGAGAGGAGGAGATGGAAAAAGAGGAGCCAAACAGAAAAGAAAGAAAACTCCACTGACTGGATGAAGTCTATTTCTGATCACTTCAAGGTGTTTATGTAAACTATATGTACATACATATGCATGTGTTATGGGCAAATGCATAAAGAAGTTAACAGGCTTGTAAAACAAAAAGTCAGCAGGACAGACCTGTGGGGGTCACAGAGGTGGCAGGGAGACCAGCTGGGAGCCTGTGGCATCTTTCTAGGCAAAAGGCGATGGGAGCTCAGGCCAGCGTGGTGGCAGTGGGCATGGAGGGGAAAGAATGGGTTTGAAAAGCACTGCAGATCAAATGGTCTAGACGGGGAATGGCGAGCTTAAATTCCTGTTTCCTCATCTATAAACTGGGTAAAATGATACCCCCTATTTATCAGCATTATGAGGATGATATAAAGTCATATATGAAATGTCCAGTGAAGAGTATGCCCGTCACTGCTTCACCCAGTAAGAGTCCCCCAGGAGCCAGCCACCTAAAGGCCAGAGCCTGCCTGGTGGGGTGTCACCATGACCCCACAGACCACACGCTCTATGCGTTACCCAGTGGAGGCTGAAGTCTGGGATGTTCTGGGCATCAGGGCGAGGTGGGGTTGTTGGAGAAGGTCCAGGGCTGGATGGAAAAGGAGGCTCACATATCTTTGCTGTTACAGTAGAGGTGAAGTGGCTCTCCAGAGGAGAGTCCTCTCCAAGGTCAGAGGCACCTGAAGGCAGGGAATTCAGATCCCAGGGGCCCACGACATAGCCTCTTGTCTCCGTGCCCTGATTTGGGCATTAGAACTGCACCTGTCAGTTCAGTTACTGAGTGCCCACTGTGTGTAAGAAAGTCCCTCAGAGAGTTTTCTTTAACAGAAAAAAAATCCAGGTGAGGAAAAGAGCCCCAGAAATCCATAAATACCAAATAGTGGTGATCAAGCCAAATGAACTGAGCAGATAGTGGGTTATGGGGATTCCAAAAGACGGAGAATCCCACTTATATTAAAGAGTGCTCCTAGAAGGCTTTTGGAAGGAAGTGGCTTTTGAAGAAGAAGCAGAGGTTGGAAATGTAGAAGAGGGCAGATTTTTTTTTTTTTGGCAGATTTCTTTTTTAATCTTCCCTTTTATTTTTGAAGGAAATTCTTCCCATTCTTAATGGATCAACTCAAAGGCTGCCTTCCTGCTTACTGGATCCTGCTGGTTGGAATTATTCATGTTTTCCTAGTGCCGCCATTAACAGAGCTTTCTCAACAACGCAAACTGTGTGCTTTTGGCCACGCATCTTCCTGTCCAGCTGGGAGGTTTGAGCAGCTTGAGGGCAGGGGCAGTGTCTTCAGTGTTATTTCCCTAGAGCCACATGGTGCCCTGCCCTTAGGATTCCAAACACGGTGTTGAATAAGGGAAGCGTAAGCATTCTTGCAGCTAATATTCATTTGACCCCCCAAGTTCTTGGAGAAATCCATACTTTCCTCTATTTAAGAACCCAGCAAGCATTTCCCAGTATCGTTATTTCCTAAATCAGACCATGAAAATATGTTTCTGAGAAACAAGGAATAGGAGCCCAGTGTATTAAGCCTTTACCAGACATCCGGCACTGTACAAAGTGCTTTACAGATCTCATCCATATAACCCTCAAAGCCGTTAAGAAGAAGCTTTTGCCTATGCCCATTTCACAACTGAGAAAAAAACTGAGGTAAGTAAGCCCAGAAATTTCTATGGTCATGGCAGAGGTAAGATCAGAACCCCAAACACTTGGGTGCTGTCCCTCACACATATATAGGACTCTGTGTCCGTACACATGCATGAAGAGTTTCCAAATTTGTAAAATTAGGGATTGGTCTCGATGACCTTGGACAGCACCTTGTGCCCTGAAAAGCCAAGGATTCAATTCCATGAATACAAAGATGGTCACTTAAACTTGACTCTCAGGTGTGATTCCCCACTGGGCAGTTGAGAAAACAGCCTTGGCAAGGCCCTGTGGCTGGCACAAGCCCTCGCACTTCTTGGTAGTGTGGGGCCAGGTGCAGGACCTGCCTTTTCTGCTCCTTGGCCCATTCTCTTTCCCCCAGTGCTTTGTTTGGCATCTTCCAGCCACCCTTAGTGTGGTCCATGAGATGGCTACAATCTGCTCTTGGAGTCTTGGAGGAGATGTGGGCCATTCTTCATTACACGCATGTATGATCCCCCCTTTTTTTTTTTTTAAATAACACTGAGTGCCATGGGCCAGGCACTGTGCAAAACACTTCACAGGCAGTGTGCTTTACCATTCACTAAAATCCCATGGGGTAGGCATTTACGTTATTCCCAGTGAATACACAGGGTGCTGAGGCTTGGAGGGGTTGAGTGGCTTCCCCAGCTTACTTAATTAGGGAGAAGAGCTGGGATTTGATCTCAGGTCTGCCTGATCCAGAGATACTCACAGCCACAGCTGGGTCAAGGCCTCCGCTAAGGGTCTGAGTGGTAGAGAGCATGCTTTTGCAAACTCACACTGGGGCCTTGGAATTTAAATATCTATCCTTGTGCCCAAAGCCTTGGGGGTGAGACACTGCTCTTTGTGGCGACTCCAGGTCCTGAGGAGTATTTTATGGGAGGAGGACAGTGAATAGGTGAGTAGAGTAGGAGACAGCAATAGATGTAAAGGTTGCTAGCACTTAATAAATATTCCATTCCTTCCTTCCTTTCTCCCCTCCCTCTTTCCCCTGGATGATTAAGAGCCAGGCTTTGAAGTCAGGCTGACCTGACTTAAAATGCTGGTCGAGCAACTGACTAGCTATGTGGTCTTGGACAAGCCACTTAACCTCGGCTTCAGCTCCCTCATCTGCAAAATCGAGACAGTGACAGACACCACCTCATTGTTACGTGAATCGGGAAATCTGAATAATGGGCTTAGCCAAGGGCTGAGTGCAGAGTAAATGCTCATTAAATAGGTAGCTCCCAGTCCAGCCCCTAATGGCTGCGTGACCTTGGGTAAGACCCTTCCTCTATGGGCCTCAACTTCCCAATTTGTATAATAAACATGTTCCACCAGGTCAGTGGTTCCCAAATTGTGGTACACTAGTGGTAAGCTAGATAATTTCATATAACACAAAGTGAACATTTGTTGTTTTACCTTGTGAATATATTTTAATGTAGAAAAGAATTAAACTAAGATACCAAATACCTGATTTCATGGATATTGTCTGGATTGAAGCTAAGTAAAAAAAAAAAAAAAAAAAAGTACTGATTTAAAGTAAATGCCATTAAATAAATAATAGATCAGGTGGTACCAGGATATGGCAGAAATTGAGAAGGTGGTCCTTGAACAGCTGGGCGTGGGGAAGTCTAAACTAGACGATCTGGCTTTGATTATATGGCTGCCCAGAGAAACTCAGGCTCATGATCGACTTGCCAGAGGGATACCTTCCCCCCCCCCCTATATTTTTAAGTGGCCAGGTTGCTGTAAGCCCCATTGCCAGCAGTTTGGGCTAATGCCCTTTCAGTACGCAGCACAAAAATAATATAAATAACTCATCCTAGGACTTCAAACATGCCACCTCAGATGTATGGTGGGAGATTACAGGTTCCCAGGACGCAGCCCCTCCATCATTCCCCTGGCTTAGAAGCTTGCTGGAGAGCAGACATCAATGCTTTGGTTTTATGGGCAGCCGGGCCACGTGACTAGGCCCCAAATCCTTTGCTTTATGGGTTGTTTACACATTCCTGGTGAGAAACGGTTTACATTCTGGGCCCTGAGCACACTCCTAAATCAGCTGCCCGGTTCTTGCAGTTGGAGGTGAAAGAGACCTGTGTGTCGGTGGGCACCAGGAGGCAGGCTAGAGGAGGCCTGGGGAGGGGGCCCCTCCACTTCCTGTCTGTGGCACCTGGAACCTATTTCTGAATCAGTGGGGGGCGCTGTGCAAGGGCCCGAAGTGGGTAGGACCCCGAGGGGGTTCCAGATGCACAGTTACTCCAGGTGTGCTGGGCTCTCACTCCATCCGGGCACTTGGCACGCATTAGCTCACTAGGTTCTCACACAGCCCTGGGAGGTGGGAATCCTTCTCGTTTTCAGATGAGGCAGAGGCTCAGAGACGAGAAGTGCCCTGTTCCCTATTACACAGCTGGGGAGTGTCAGGGAAGGATTCAAACCCACTCTGACGGAGGCGAAGGCTGAGGTCTCACCGCCGTACTTTCTTGTCACTAGGGCTCCATAGAAACCATTTGGGCTGGAATTTAGGAGGTGTCTCCTGGCTCGGGGAGGGAGGATTAGGAGATGACAATTTCTGTCTGGGTTTTGCTGCTGACTTAGCTAAGTCACCGTCTGAGAATCCCACGTCACAGAGTTGACCTTATGACCAACGCACAAGATGCCCTGGGAATCATCTGGGCAAGTTCAGGGCATCCGGTGGGCCCCTGCTTGCCCCTCCCACTCCACCCCTCTCCTTCCTTCCTCCCTCCTTCCTCTTCCTTCTCTGGGCCCCTTCTCCTATCCCCCTGCACCCTGAAACAGCCCTCAGTGTCTATGGGTTTCTCTTGTATCTACCTCCTTGTGGTTTGTACCCACCGGCCCCCGCTCTGGCGTTGGCAGCTGCATGGACTGCTCCCAGGAAGGTGCCCGGAAGTTGGGGGCGCCTCTCAGCTACAAGTCTTCTCCAAGCCACCCAAGTGCCTTCAGGAATTCCCCACGTGACGTCGTCTCAAGCCTCTTCCTCCTCTTGGCTGCTGCCTTTTGAGCTCGGGGCAGGAAGGTGACCCAAAGCTCAAGAGGGAAGGTAGCTAGCAGCCTGGGTTAAGGAATCTCCTTCTCCCTCTGGATTGAGAGGCAATTAGGTCTTGCGGAAATCCTGCGGGCTCTGTGGTAAGGGAGACGTGGATGACAGTCCCGTCCAACATTGGATGACCTCACTCAAAGTGGTAACATTTCAGCCTCTGCTTTCTCCTCTGTAAAATGGTAGTGATTATTGCAGTAGACAGCTGGGGTTTTTTCCTACCCAGCGGCCTCACCCCCAAACCCGGCCCCGGTACCCCCAGTGTCCTGCAGGGCACCACTCCTCTACCACCCTCAGCCCAAACGGTTTGGCCCAAATTCCACACTTGACTCGAAAGACTCAGCGGCTCAGCCCGCCCCTTACGCCTCCCTCTGGTGATTGGTCCAGGGATGCGCATGTGGCCCAACTCCAGCCAATCAGAGTCCAGATGGGAGGGACTCCTGCCTTCTCTTTTCAGTAGGTGTAAGGCTGTGAAGGACATGTGAGCGGTGATAATCTCTTTTGTTGTTTTGCTACTATGGAGGTACAGCATGTTCTGAGAAGGGAGCAACCCACGTTGCAGAACCAGGCCAGGAGACAGCAGTATTATTTGAGTGCCTTCATTAAGCCGTGGCTGAACTAGATTCTTTTGACTTTCCAGGTACCAATAAATTCCCTGCGGAAGTTTAATGACAATAAGTGGGGAAGGAGAAACTCAATTGGGTTGCGAAGAGAATGGCCTTGCTTTCTTTGGGGAAGCAGTTGGCCTCCCTGCACGATAGGGTACCGGCCCCTCAACTCCCTTCCTGGAGATACAGGTGGGAAGGTCTCCCCCGACACCAGTGCCCAGGGTCTTAGCACCCTCCGTGCTCACCTCCAGCTCCCCCCCCACTCTGCTCTCTCTCCGTGGCCCTCTTAGGTGTTAAATGGGGAGAATTTCAGTCCAGAGTGAATGTTTACAGCTTACTTGAAACCCTTAAAAATAAAAATTCATCATAAACTGACAGATCCTTAAATTTAACTGCGCAAACAGTGCCACTATAATATTTAAAGCTCCGCTTGAATGGCCACTCTATCAAAACCACATGGGCTCCCACCTGGCTCTCTCCCTTCCACTGTTGAACTTGAGGAAATGCTGGCAGGATGTTTATTTGGGCTGAAGGCACAGACCCTCCTTGCTTTGGGTTAACCATTTTTACAGGACTGTTCATATTCCATGGTGGACGGCCCTAAGTCTTGGGCCTCAAGGTTCTGAGTTTCTTCCCCTGCATTCATACAGAGGAAACATAGCAAACAGTTGATGGTGTGGGCTTCAGGCTTGCAGGGTTGGAATCTTGGTTCTGCAGGTGACTAGCTTTGTGACATTCAGAATGATACCTGATGGCTCTGTGCCTTAATTTCTCCGTTAATGGGGAGTGATGACAATTCCTCCTTCTTGTGAAGACTAAATGAGTTAATTTATGTAACACACAATCCTAACTGGAATATAGTATGTCCTCAATAAACATGTTCGTGTGTATGTGACCTCAGGTGCAGAGGGTTGAGTTAATACAACTTCTCACCATCCAGTTGATTGCAGATTGCTATCAACTCATCTCACACATAATACTATCCTGAATATAATAGAATATGTTCTTTATGGACTTCACTGGAATCTATAGCTAGGAATAGAATGGCCAGATAATATATATGCGTATGCCCAATTTGACTGAGAACTGTAAACTATTAAGTCCTATCCTTGGCTAATTTTCTCCTAAGGCTATTTTCTGGTTCATTGTCAAGAGTTCGCTTTTATTCTTGTTAGTTTTGGGCAGTGCAAATTACCTTCCTTCAATCTGTCATCCCTTTACTATATCTACATTATTCTCCATTTTAAAAATCTTTAATTTTGATAGATCCAGACCCTTTTACCTTATGTGGAGTGTTTTTTAGCTTTACGGAATTTTTGTTTCGAGTTATGACGTGTGCACGAAAATGCACCGAGTTTAAGTTGGGTGAGTTTGGACAAGTATGTTATTCACTGATGTAACACTACCACAGTAAAGATGTAAAACATTTCCATCACTCAAGTCAGTCTCCTACAAAAGGCAAATGCCTTCCTAATTTTCATCACCACAGATTAGTTTCTCCTGTACTAAAGCTTCATCTAATAAATAGGATCACAGATGTACTTTTATGGCTGCCTTCTTCACTCAGTGCGTTTTTCAGACTCGCTTATACCATTGCATGTATCAGTAACTTGCTCTTTTTTATTGCTGAATAGCATACCATTGTAAGAAGTTGTTTATCCATTTGCCTAATTATGGACATTAAGGCTTCTCCATCTTTTGGCTATTGGAATAAAACTGCTGTAAATATTCACACAAATTTATACACATATATAACGCGTATTTTCATTTCATTCCTAGGAAAATAATTGCTAGGTTATAGGGTAGATGTATTTTACCTTCAAAAGAAACTGCCAAAGAATTTTCCAAAGTGGTTTTACCATTTTACAGTCCAACCAGAAATGTAAGATCCACATCCTCACCAACGCTTGATGTTGTCTGTGTTTTTAATTTTAGCCATTCTGGTATATAGTGAGTATTTCAGATTGGCTTTAATTTGCTTTTCCCTATATCTTATGATGTCGAGCACCTTTTCATGGGCTTATTGGCCATTTCTATATCCCCTGTAGCGTATCTATATAACTCTTTTGTCTTTTTGTATTAAATTGGGTTGTTCTTTTCATTGTTGAGTTGTTAAGAGTTCCTATATATTCTGGATGCAATTCCTTTGATATGTGTGTGTGTGTGTGTATGTGTGTGTGTGTATGCATATATTTTTTTCTCTTATCTATGCCTTATCTTTTCATCATTAAATGATGTCTTTTGATGATCAGAAGTTCATTTTTGATGAAGTCTAACTTATCAATTTTTAACAGACTATTCTTTTAAGAGCAGTTTTTGGTGCATAGCAAAGTTGAGTGGAAATTTACAGAGTTCCCACATAGTCTCTGCCCCAACACACGCATAACATATTGAGATCTCCCCAAGAAATATTTGTCTACCCCAAGGTTGAAAATTTTCTCCTGTTTGCTTCTGGATGGTTTATGATTTTAACTTTTGCATTTAGATCCTTGATTCTTCTGGACTTGATTTTGGGGTATAGTATGAGGTAGGGATTCAGATTCATTTTCTTTTCACACATACATCTAGTTGTTCTAAAACAATTTATTGAAAAGTGGTTTCTTTCCCCCATTGAATTGCTGTGGAACTTTTGCTGAAAATCAACTGACCGTATATTTGTGTGAGTTTATTTCCAGACACTATTTTATTTTATTGATGTATATATCTCATCTTAGGCCGCTACCACATGGCCTTGATTATTGCAGCTTTATAGTGAGTCTTGAAATCAGGTAGGATAAGTCTTTCAACTTTGTTGCCTTTTTTGAAGATTGATTTGAACATTTAAGGTTGCTTACATTTCCATATAAATTTAAGAATTAAATTGTACTTCAAGAAACTCTTGCTATAATTTTTTAAACAATTTTTTTAATTGAAGTAAAGTTGACACACAATGTTACATTAGTTTCAGGTGTACAACGTAGTGATTTGACCATTTTACAGGTTATGCTATGCTCACCACAAAGGTAGCTACCACCTGTCACCATACAATGCTGTTGCAGTACCATGGGCCATATTCCCTATGTTGTAACTTTCATCCCCGTGACCTATTTATTCCACCACTGGAAGCCTGAACCTCTCACTCCCCTTCACCCGTGTTGCCCATCCCTCTATTCCCTCTGCTTTGGCAACCACCAGTTTGTTCTCTATAGGTCTGTTTCTGCTTGTTTGTTTTGTTTTTTTTTAGATTCCAAATATAAGTAAAATCATATGGTATTTGTCTTTGTCTGACTTGTTTCACTTAGCATTTAATACCCTCTGGGTCCATCCCTGTTGTTGCAGACAGCAATATCTCATTCTTTTTTTTTTTTTATGTCTGAGTAATATTCCATTCTATATATACAGAATACACACACACACACACCACAGTTTTTTTTTTAAAGCCTACTTATTTATTTTGGGGGTGGAGGAAGGGGCAGAGAAAGAGAAGGAGAGAGAGAGAATCCCAAGCAGGCTTCACACTGTCAGTGCAGAGCCCAATGCGGGGCTCAAACTAACAAACCATGAGATCATGAACTGAGCTGAGATCAAGAGTCAGACATTTAACTGACTGAGCCACCGAGGCACCCCCACAGCTTCTTTATTATTCAATCAGTGGATACTTGGGTTGCTCCTGTATCTTGGCTGTTGTAAATAATGCTGCAATAAACATAAGGGTGCGTGTGTCTTTCAAATTAGTGTTTACATTTTCTTTGGGTAAATAGTCAGTACTGGAATTACTGGATTGTATGGTATTTCTATTTTTAACTTTTTGAGGAACCTCCATACTATTTTTCCACAGTGGTTGCACCAATTTACATTCCCAACAACAACTCACAAGGCTTCTCCTTTCTCTACGTCCTTGCCAACACTTGTTATTTCTTGTGTTTTTGAAACTAGCCATTCTGACACATGCGAGGTGATATTTCACTGTGGTTTTGATTTGCATTTCCCTGATGACTAGTGATGTTAAGAATCTTTTCATGTGTTGGCCATCTGTATGTCTTCTTTAGAAAAATGTCTATTTACGTCTTCTTCCCATTTTAATAGGATCATTTTGAGGCTTTTGGTGTTGAGTCATGTAAGTTCTTTATATATTTTTAATATTAACCCCTTATCAGATACATCATTTGCAAATACCTTCTCCTATTCAGTAGATTGCTTTTTCATTTTGTTAATGGTTTCCTTCACTGTGCAGAAGCCTTTTATTTTGATGTGATCCCAGTAGTTTATTTTTGCTTTTGTTTCCCTTGCCTGTAGAGACAGATCTAAAAAACGTTGCTAAGGCCAATGGCATATAGATAACTGCCTGTGTTTTCTTAAGAGTTTTATGGTTTCAGTTCTCACATATTAGATCTTTAATATTTTGCAGTACTTTTGAATGAGATTATGTTGAATCTATACATAAATTTGGAAAGAATTAATATCTCAACAGTATTGAATCTTCTAATCTATGAACATAGCATAGAGTTCCATTTGTTTAGGTCTTTTTAATGTATTTTATCAATATTTTGTAGCTTTTGGTATAGAAGTATTATACATCTTTTAACAAAATTATTTCTAAGAATTTTATGGATTTTAGAGTTATTGTAATTATATTATTTTTATTTAATTTTTAAACTGTTCAAGCTACCATAGAGATAAAAATTGATTAAAAATTTTTTTTCAATGTTTATTCATTTTTGAGAGACAGAGAAAGAGCACAATTGGGGGAGGGGCACAGAAAGAAAGGGAGACACAGGATTCGAAGCAGGCTCCAGGCTCTGAACTGTCAGCACAGAGCCCCATACGGGACTGGAATTCATGAACCGGGAGATCATGCCCTGAGCTGAAGTCAGACACTTAATGGACTGACTGACACCCCTGGGCACCCCTACAAATTGATTTTTTTTAAATATTGACCTTGTGTCCTGAGTTTAGTAGTTTCTATTGTAGATTTCTTAAGTTTTTCCACGCACAATCGTATAATCGGTGAAAAAAGACAATTTTAATTCTTTTCCAAGCTGTATTCCTTTCATTAATTTTTCTTTTATCATTGCAGTGACTAAAATAAACACTTCGATGTTGAATAGAAATACTGAAAGGAGACAATATTTTGGCTTCATTCTTAATCACTTCCCAGCAACTGTCGTCTTTGCTACCACTTATGAATGGCATTATATTTTTAAACTGTATTTTCTAGTTGACTATTGCTGGCATGGGGAGATGTTAATTTTTGTAGGTGGAATTGATTTTTCTAAGTCAATAAACATAGTCACTGCAAGGGCCCTTGCAGTGTGTGCCTCCCTCTCCCTCTGTGTCTCCCTCGCTCTCTGCCCCTCCCCCACTCACACCCTGTCTCTCAAAAATAAACGCTAAAAAACTTTTTAAAAATACATAGTCACTACAAATGGTGATAGTTTTATCTTTTCCCTTTCAATCCTATTTCTCTTAATTCTTCATCTTCTTTTAGAGTTTTGGCCAGTTCCTCCAGTACACATCTAAGAACCACTCTTGTGAAACAGGAAGGATTTGAAGCCGTTTTTATTTCTGTTTTTGTTTGTTTATTTCAAGTTCTTATTTAAATTCCAGTTAGTTAACCTATAGGGTAACATTAGTTTCAGGTATAATTCAGAGTATAATTTAGTGATTCATCACTTATATATTAACACCCAGTGCTCATCACAGCAAGTAACCTCCTTAATACCCATCACCCGTTTAACCCATCCCCCCACCTACCTCCCCAAAGCTGTTTTTATTTCTATTTTTAAATATGAGGAAACTGAGGCCCAGAGAAGTCAAGTTATTTGTCCAAGAACTCATAAATACGTGCTGTTTAAAAAGTATAAATGGGGTCCCTGGGTGGCTCAGTCGGTGAAGCGTTGGACTTTAGCTCAGGTCATGATCTCACAGTCCGTGAGTTCAAGCCCCACATCCGGCTCTCTGCTGTCAGCACAGAGCCAGCTTGGAATCCTCTGTCTCTCTCTCTGACCCTCCCCTGCTTACATTCTCCCTGTCTCTCAAAAATGAATAAACATTAAAAAAAATTAAAAAAAAAAAAAAGTATAAATGTAGTTAAAAAAATAAATAGTCCAAATTCCTTGAAGCAAAATTAGAAAATAGAGACAAAAGGAAATAAAATACACATGTAGCGGTCATCCAAAGACTAAGTGCCATTAATATTTTAGATTATAGCTTTTCAGACTGTTGACAATAAAATATATTTTACTTAAACACGATTAGACAGTAATGCTGTTTTGTAATGTGTTTTTCCACTGAGCAATTATCAGAAACATATTTTCAAGTCAATGAATACATTTAATGTTTGCATAGTATTCCATCTGATGGCTGTAACATAGTTAAGATAAATATTCCACAATTAGGGGGAAGGGCGAGACACCTACTTTGGTTTCAGTTTTTCACTCTTATAAACAACACTGCAAAGAATTTCATTGTGACTAAATTTTTACCCCAAATCTAGGATATGTTCTTTAGTACAAATTCTTGAAAGTGGAATTGCTAAGTCAAAGGCCCTTGATGTTCAGGCCCTTGATATCTGTTGGTAACACACGACTTTTAACAGGTATATAACAGATAATTCCATGTTGACATTTTTTTCCACTTCCCCTCGTATAGGATCCACTAATCTTCTCACTGTCTCTACCCATCGTCTCCCATTTTCTAACTAGAAAATCCCAAGCCTGATCTTGCCTCAACCTCATCGTAATCATTCAACAACATCCAATGGTTACATATTGAATACCTACTATTTTCCAAGTTCTGGAGATACATGCTCATGGAGCCTATGTTCCAGTGGGGAGAGACAGGTAATAAACATAACAAATACGTAGTCATAGGGCCTGGTCAAAGATGCTGAGTGATTGGGGAAAAGAAGACTAGAGGCAGATGATGGGGACCAGGAGTAGTAGTGAGAGATGGGGAAATAGTTTGCAGTCTTACAAAGGAGGGTCAGAGTAGGTCTCTGAGCAGGATTAGACTTGATTAGAGGTGAAGGAGACAGGAGGAAGGACATTCCAGGCAGAGGGATCGGCAAAGGCCCTAAAGCAGGAACTCCCCCTACCTGTCAAAGAAGAGTGAAGTCAGAGTGGCTGCAGCAGAGTGAGGAGTGGGAAAAATAGGTCAAGGGGGCATGGGGGGAAATGCCAGGTTATACAGGAACTTGTGAGGTTATGTAAAGACTTTGGCCTTTGCTCTTAGTTTGAAGATTTTGAGCACAGGAGTGACATGGTGTGACTTTCAATTTATAAGAATCACTCTGATTGTTAAGAACAGATAATAGAAGCTGGGAGACCACCTAGGAATCTCCTGCAGTAATCTAGCCAAGGGGTGATAGTGGTTCGGACCAGGGGTGGGCTGTGGAGGTTGGAAGAAACGGTCAGGCTGTGCAGGTCTGAAGGAAAGCCAATATTTACTGTGGAATGTGTGACTATCTTCTGTTGGCCCCTCTGGATTCAGCTTCTGGCTCTCCCCATGGTCCTCTGTGCCCTGAGAGGCTGACCTGTATGAACTGCGTCAAGTCTCGTTGCCTTCTATTTCCCGTTGGATTTGGCTGAAAGGAGTATTGGCTGGGGGTCTGAGAGAAGGAGGAGCGTGAGACTGGGCATATTTCCTCAAGTCCCTCCTTTCTGGCTTTGCTGCACCTTCTACAAGTGGCTGCAGCTCGAAGCAGCTCCCTTTACCCCCCAGACCTAGGTGGTAACAGCCTGCTTCTCTGCCAGCCCCAGAGTCTTGCACTAGGACTGTTGCTTTTCCAACACCCCGCCCATAAATTTATGGATAATCTCTTTCTTACATTCTCCTCAAAACACCCAATTTAAGTGTGCCATCTGTTTGTTGCAGGGACAGGAGGCAGGTCACGAATGAAAGTGGAGTTGGCTTCAAGACCCAAGGTCCACGAGGTTCTCCCTTTACATACGACTCTGTGCCCCAAACCTGGCCGAGGTGGTTTTGGGGCCTTCATTCTCCTTGGAAGTAACCACATTGCATACAGCTTCAAAAAAGTGGAAGGTAACAGTAAAAATGGTCATATTCTCCCACCGGCCCCAGATCTCCAGACAAGGGCTGGTATGGAAAGAGCACTGGACAAGGAATCAAGAGGTTCCCTGGTCTGGTTTCTGTGGATTAACTCCCTGAACAACCACTAACAGGTCACTGGATGACCCAGAGCCTCAGTTTCCTCATCTATAAAATTGGCAATAATGAAACCAAACTCAAAGAATTGTGGGTAAAGATCAAATAACAATGCCTGCCTCAACAGCATGTGATCTGGCCTGTGAGCTGGGGGGCAAAAAGCCACAGTTTGTATTCTGACCTTGTGGTTTACAAGCTGCATGACCTTGAGGAAGTTTCCAGCCTCAGTTGCCTCACCTATGAAATGAAAATAGTATTAACATCTCCTGCAGAGCCTGGCAAGTAAGCTTTCAATAAGTGTTACATAGCTGACAAATATTAAATTGTTTCCTTCGCCTCCCCCCCCACACCCACCGTCTGTGAAATGGACTCAAAAAAAAATATTTTTAATGTTGATTTATTATTTTGAGACCGAGGGAGAGAGACAGAGCATGAGTGGGGGAGGGGCAGAGAGAGGGAGACACAGAATCTGAAGCAGGCTCCAGGCTCTGAGCTGTCAGCACAGAGCCCGACGCAGGGCTCGAACCCACAGACCATGAGATCATGACTTGAGCTGAAGTCAGACGCTTAACCGACTGAGCCACCCAGGCGCCCCTGGACTTGATCTTTTTAGTACATAAGATAACTTTCTTTTACTGATTGTGGTTTTCCCTCCCCACAATATGTGGGCAAGATTCATCCATTTTGACATGTATGGGTCTTGTTTATTAGTTCTTACTGCTGTATGGCATTACATTGTATGAGTTTGCCACAACTTATCCATTCTCTCATGTATGGACATGTCCATTGTTTTCCACCTCGGGGGGGGGGGGGGGGGGACACAAATAATGCTGCTCTGAAACCCTGGTGACAGCCTCCTTGTGCCCACATCCAGGTTTCCAAGTCTGAATGAGTGTCTTTGCAGTCCGGCCATATGCGGGTATGAGCCCAGTTGAGAAGGGGGAAGCGGAGGGTGCAGGGAGGGGCTGGCCTGGGGTCGGGATGGGGGTGGAAAGGAGGCATGGGGGAGCTGACTCTTATTTAACAGGTTTTGAAGGCTTTGTAAGTAACAGCTCTTAAAACACAATATTTTGAAGATTTAAGTGTAAATGAACAGAGCCATATGGATTACATTTGCCTTAAATTACACAGGATTTAAAGCGGGGCTCAGTGCTCCAGGGCAAAGGTACAGGCGTTTCATGGCTTGCCTCCTTTGCTTGCCAAGGACCTGGATTCCCCCCACCGTCCAGAGCTCTGGCTGTGGAGCAGGGCAAACACTAACTGCCCAGGTGCCCTGGCCACAGTCCGGGATACAACGGAGCCTCAAAGCCTGGGCCCCAGGATGCCCTAGTCCTAGTTCTTGCTCTGCCCCTGCTTTGCTGTGTGGCCTTGGGCCAGAGGCTCTGCTTCTCTGGACTTTAGTTTCCTTCTTTGTAAAATGAGATGTCTAGGAGGTGGTATAACAGTGATTAATCAGAGTGATTAAGATCTGGGTTTGAAACCATCCTTTAACCACTTTCTGGCTGTGAGACCTTGGGCTAATTATTACTCAGCCTTTTTATGCCTCAGTTTCCTCATCTATAAAATGGGAATATTAATAGTATCCACCTCATAGGTGGTTGTGAAAAATAAATTTGCCAGTAGTATACCCAGCTCCTAGGAAGCACTCAGTTTGCACCACTTTTGTTTTGTCTTTATGGTCCTTAGCACAGATGGGTCCAACCCTGATTTTCCCTGTCATTCCCAGGCAGAGGTGATGGGAGTGAGCCTGACAAATGAGACAGGGTTACATGGTGCCCAACCACTTCCCATTCTTTTAGGAACATTTCCATTATGTGGCTATTAGTTCATATCACTTTATTTTTTTAAGTTCATTTATTTATTTTGAGGGGGGAGGGGCAGAGAGAGAGAGAGGGAGAGAGAGAATCCCAAGCAGGCTCCACACGGTCCACGCAGAGCCCAACACAGGGCTCGAACTCAAGAATCGCAAGTTCAGGACCTGAGCTGAAATCAAGAGTCGGGTGCTTAACCGACTGAGCCACCCAGGTGCCCCTGTATCACTTTAAATGTGAGTACCTACACATATGCTTATAAGGGGATCGTGCTGAGTTATAATCTCCTTTCTTAACTTTCACCATACCACATATGTGTTTCCATGTCATTAATCTTCATTGACACCATTTTTTTGTATCTGAACGGGAACACAGTAAACCAACATGTACCAAGCGCTTACCATGCAGCAGCCTCAGTGTTAAATATTTTCCATGCATGTTCGCATTTAATCCTCAAAACAAGAAAATGAATATCGTATTCTGATCATCTCCATTTTGCAGCAAAGGAAACTGAGGCTTGGGAGGCTAAATAACTTGCCTAAAATATCACTCAAGCCCGGACCTGCTGACTCGGGAGCGTAAGTGCTGACCTGCTCCCAGGCACTGCCTGCCCCATCAAACTACATCACGAAGTGACTTCAGCTTCCTATTCTTAGACACTTGGACTTTTTTTTTCTGGATTTTCACTCTTATCAGTAGTATGTGATAAATATTCTTAAACAAAGATCTTTGCCTACATTGTGCTCACTTTTGGGGGATAAATTCCTTGAAATGGACAGCCCAGTGTTTGGGGCTTTCCTTACAGAGCTGAGGAGACGCAGAGGACTAGCTGAGGAGACGCAGAGCCTAGTTGGAGGCTCGGAGGCCCGAGGGAGAGGCAGGAAGCCCTGGAGGGGATGGGCCCAGCTGGAAGGCTGGGATGCCTGACTAATCCACAGACCATGCACACACTGCTTTGGTTTATCTGAGGCCTGGCTTCCCGTGCTCCTGCAGCTCACCCTGGAACCCCCAGGAATTCAGTTTATTTCCATCCTGGTTTTGCTGACTTTGCTGAAGTCTCTGCTCAGTGGATCAGCTGCGAAACACAGTCACACACACACACACACGCACGCACACACAGCCCTCCAGGAATCGGGCAGGAGGGAGACACTCGTGGGGACGAGGCCAAAGAACCTATGAAAAGTGGGCAACCCGAATTTACACAGAAAAAAAATTCCCCAGAAAAAGCTGTTCGCCAGATTTACATAAATCATTTCATCTCTAAACTGAGCTGGGTTAGTTGAACCTTTTCGTAATGGCTTTATTGTTTTTGAAAAAAAAATTACGTGTTCATTGTTTTTAAAAATTCCTCACGATAGATACAAATACATTTGAAGATATAAAAGCATTTTCATATTCTCCTTTCAGACTGGCTGTATATAAAACAGCTTTTCAAGCGCTTGCTAAAATGCATATTCTGATTCAGGAGTCCTGGGCTGGGCCTGAGAGTCTGCATTTCTAACCTGCTCCCAGGGGAGGCCAGTGCTGCTGGGCCATGGCCAAGACTGTGGGCCTGGAGGAGCATGAGATATGTGTGCTAATACAGAGCCTTCTACCATGGACCTGCCGCTCTCTGGTGACTGCTCAAAATGTTATGTCAGAGCTACAAGGGATCATCTGATGAGAACTTCTGAAGATAGTGGGGAAACTGAGGCTACTGGGGGAATGAGACAAGCCCAAGGCCAGGGAGCTCGAGCCAGAGCATGACAGAAGGCTTCAGATTCCTTTTGTTTCTACAGAGCCCAGAGCTTAGTCAGCTTTGACTGTGGGACCAGCGAAGGCTCTGAGAATGGCCGAAGGGAACTGTGGCCCCTGTAAGGAACGAGGCCAGCAGGCAGAGCACAGACCCCATGCCAGGTACCATCTGGACGCTTTGCATACGTACACTCTCAGAAAATCCCCACTGTGACCTTCGCGGTAGCATTGTCCACTCCATCTTACATAGGGAAACTGAGGCTCAGAGAGCACAGTGGTCTGGGTCTGCCAGAGGTCACACAGCAGGTGAGTGAGGAACTGGCATCAGGTGTGTGTGTATGAGAGAGAAAGAGAGGGAGAGACCCAGCACTGCCTCCCAAAGTCCCCTTTCAACTCCTACCTTCAGGGTCTCTGCCTTACTGTGCTTGAACAATGGTTCACTTCCCATCAAGTGAAAACCGGTCTTATTTGTAAGAAACTGTAGGAAATAAATGCAAGAAAGTCATTCAAATCTGGGTCGATCTTAGCACCCTGCAGAGTGCTAGGCCTGCCCTCTTTGTTAAAAGGGGAGATTAGCAAACGTTAGAGAGGTGTTGGGGACAGACTAGTACCACACTGAGGCTTTCCTCTGGATGAAGGAGAATAGTTTTGCAGTACAGGAGTTGGCCTTTGGCAGTGTCCCGGGTGGATTCTATCTTTCTTCCATCTCCTGGGCCCACTACAGCACCCTGCTCTATGCTGCCTTTCAGCCCTGAGCCCAGTGGCAGCAGTCAGGACTGGCTTTTGGGACTGGCACCTGGGCCGGGTTTGACATCGTGGGAGGCCTAAGCCTATGACATCTCTACTTAAGTCCTTTGCTTCCCAGGGGGTCCAGGGGCCTGGGAGTCCATGAGCAGGCAGCCTGGAGCCAGGACATGCTCCCTCCCAAAAAGATGACCCACCAGCCTGTTTGTCTAATGTGACCACTTTGGAAAAATTGTTTGTTCTCATCCTGCTAAAAACAGCTTCAAAATGACTCCTGTCTAGACTGTGCCAGGATCGATTATCAGATCCTTGACCTGATCCAAACCACAGGGGGCATAGTCATTTGCTTTAATGCAATTAAAGCAAAATATAATAATGTATCCAGGCCAGGGACCAGAACAAGTCTCCCTGGAAGGTGGGAGGAGAAAGCAGCTCTGGATAATTTCTTCTCAACTCCAAAGTTGCGAGTGTGGACTTTTCCTGCCTTCGTCTCCAAGGCAACCTTGGGCTTTGGACTCTCCCTTGTCCTGCTGAGTGCCACCAGGTGAGAGCAGCCTGGGGGGGAGTGGGGGTTGGAGGAAGCAGGCTTGGGGTGGTATGTAGAGAGGATACTGCAGAGCAGAGTCCAGGAGGAGTGAAGCCAGAGAAGGAAGGGAAAATGAGAAAAAAGATCACAGGAGAGGAGGAAAGAAATGCAGCCATCTCAGTAATTCCCAGATTCTTTGACAAACCCCCAGTCCCAGGGGAACAGGGTGAGCCTCGAAGGTCTTCCCAGAGGACAGCAGCAGGTGCAGTGATCTCAATTTCCAGAGGAAGTCACCAGGAAAATGTTCTCAGCCACAAGAAGCAGGAAGATCAATCCCAAGGCCTTGGCCTTGCGGTCAGACATGGCCTTGCTGGCCTCACAGCTCTGTCCAACATCCCAGGTTCTGGAGAGGGGCGGGATGACGGCTCACACCTTCGCCCCTGCCTGTTCAGACATCTGTAGGGAATTCTTCAGCCCTTACCACATACACGCGGTCTGGGGGGACCTCCACACTCTGCCCGTAGGGCTGCCGTGACAAAGTCCCGCACGCTGGGTGGCTTCAACAGCAGAAGTTTATTCTCTCACAGTTCTGGGGGCTGGGAAACCCAAAATCAGTGTGTTTGTTGTGCAGGAAAGGTGTATTCCAGGCCTCTCTGGTAGGCCTTCTCCCTGTCTGTTCACATCGCGTTCCCTCTATGCGTGTCTCTGTCCAAATTACCCCTTGTAATAAGGCCACCAGTCCTGGATGGGAGCCCACCCTCAGGCTCTCATTTTAACTCCCTTACTCCTGTGAGGACACTGTCTCCAAATGCGGTCATGTTCTGAGATACTGGGGGTTGGGATGTCAACGTAGGAATTTGGGGGGTGGGGCACACAGTTCGACCCACAGCACAGTCCATGGGGAGCTCCCCCTGCAGTCCTGGCAGGAGGAAGAGGAGGACGAGGCTCTGGTGAAGGCCAGCTCGCCCTAGCTCCACGACCTTGGGAAACCTATCCATCTTCCCGAGCCACCTCCCTGTGCGGTGGAAGCCGTAATGCCGCCCCCACTGGGTGGAAACCTACATGAGCTCCAAGTGCCTTTCTTCTCATGTTTATGTGAATTACGCAGCTAGGAAGCATCCTTGGAAAGCTTGTGTGCTCTCCCTTGCCACACTGAGGTTCCCTGAGAACTGAGAACGGCTTGGCACCCCAGAAAGTATAGCCCTTATACCTTTTCTGACTCCTTCCCCCTCCTCCTGCCGCTGCTCCTGCTTCCTGTTTGATTGATTCCCAAGGCTGTCCTTCTTTTATTGTTATTGGCTACCACTAATTAAAAACTTAACTGTATAGACGTGAGCCAAATGCTTTACAATTTTATCTTATTTTTTTTTAAGTTTATTTATTTATTTTGAGAGAGAGTGTGTGTGTGTTCATGAGCAAGGGGCGGGCAGAGAGAGTGAGAGAGAGAGGGAATCCCAAGTAGGACCCGTGCTGTCAGCACAGAGCCCGACTCGGAAGTCAGTCTCACAAACCATGAAATCATGACCTGAGCTGAAACCATGAGCATTGGATGCTTAACCCACTGAGCCACACAGGCCCCCTAATCTTTATGTCATTTTATCCTCACAGTAACCCAATAGGATAGGAACTATGAGTAGCTCCATTTTGCAGATGAATAAACTGAGGTTCTGAGAGTTTGGGTAAGGCCCAGATGACAGACCTAGGACGTTAGTGGGGAAAATCTCAGAAAGGCAGATCTCAGCTCCGCAGAAGGAAGGCCTCTAGAGTCTAAGGAGAGAGGGATTTGAGTAGCTGCAGAGTCAGTGGGTCTCCTGGGCCACATGCAGAACCCCCTCTTGAATACCTTGAGGCCTCAGCCGAGGAGAGACCTGAAGGAGAGCTAGAGGCTCTTGCAAACCCTCCGAAGCCAACATGCCTGATGCCCCCTGCCAGCAACTGCCCAGTATATAGCGGCTCAACACACACATAATAAATGAGTGATTGGATCCGTCAACTGCAACCATAAAAACAGCCACTTTTGTTACAAAGTGACCATCTGCCAGGCTTGGGCTAGGCTTTTGACCCACAGTTTCTTATTTCATTTTGTTCCTCCCACTCCCTACGGGATAGGTGTGATTACTATCTCAGTTTTACAGTGAAGAAAGCTGAGACCCAGCAAGGTTTGGTAACTTGCCCAAGTCTGCCTGAATCCAGGGTTGGAAGCGCTACATGAGGGGACTCAAACCCTGCCCACAGAAGGGGGCATGTTCATCTAACTGTTCCAACAGCCGTGGGTCCCCAGAAGCCTTCAGCACATAGTGGGTCCTTAATAAATGCTTAATGAATTAATGAACTGATCCATTCATCAAACCTAGCTCACTGAGACATAGCAACCCAACAAACAACAAAATCTCTGGGCCCACAAGATTCCCCGAGCCTAGCACTTAGCACATAGTAGGTGCTCAGGAAGTATTTGTGGGATGAATGGCCGTGTGACCCCTAATGTGAGCAACTCTGCACATAAATTTCAGCTCCAGGCACTTTGAAGTTCCCCCAGGGGACAGCTGCTTTTCTTGTTATCGAGCACCCCCCCCCAGCCCCACCCCCGCCCCTACCCCCCCTGGCCCCCTGGGCCCATCCAGGCCAGGGACCTGGGGCCGCCAGAGTCAAGAGATAAGGATGATGGATGGCCAGTCTCCTGGCTCCACAGAAGCCTGGGGTTTCCTGGGAGCGGGAGACAGTCTAGGGATTCTAAAGCCCCGCGGAATTTGAGTGGAGAGAGCTCAAGGAGGGGGTGGGGGCGGCGTCCGAAGTGTCCCTATCTTTGCAGAGACGCTGGACCCGACAGGAGGTTTCGGCACCCCCTGACTGCCTTGATCTCCTTCCATGTCGACAAGGCTTCCTTTCAGCATGTATTGGACACCAGGGCTCGTCGTTAGGGCTTCCAGTGGGAGGCTGCAGGGTGGTGTCCCCCCCGCTAGCCCATCCTGCCCCCTCCCCTGGGACACCGGGCCCGCGATCTGGAGGCAGGACATGCTTGCTTCCCGCTTTGTAATCTGGGCATTAATTGAGTCCCTGGCAAAACAAAACAAAACAAAACAAAAAATCACTTAACGTTTTGTATCCCTAAAACTTACACAATGCTGTATGTCAAATATATTCGATAAATTTAAAAGAAAAAGAAATCACGTCTGGACCTATATTCTCTCGTTTGTAAAATAATCCTCGGGGAGGTGTTCCCTGCCAGCAATGCTGAGACAGGGTCCTAAGTAAGTAGGAGGGAACCAGCTGGGGCTCAAGACGCTGGATTCCACCTGGATGAGGCGGCCACCAGCTTGCCCTTGGATCCAGACAGTACCATTCATTGGTTTGTGTAATTTTAAATCCCTGATCCCCGAACCGAGAGGCTTTATAGCTTCAGGTAGATTCTGAAGGCTGAGCATGTTAGATTTTGAAGGAATCTGAGAAACTGAAACTTGTAAATATTTTTTCTCTTTTCCTTCTCTTTGGACTTAAGTTTATTTTAACTTTAAATATATATATAATTATATATGTATATATGGAATATAATTATATATATTATATATACATATATTTATATTATTTATATTTATTATATGTATTATTTATATTTATTATATGTACATATATTTTTTTAACACAATACTTGAGTATATCTTCCTTGTTAAAAAAAAAATACAGATAAAGTGCCCAGACAGGGTACCCTCAATCCTGGATACCCTCAATCCAGGGTACCCTCACTTCTCTTTCCAGAAGCCATCATTTGGGGATGCACCCCCCAAAGCACCCTTAGCACCTTTTCATATGTATCTGCTCACTCACAGAAGATGGGCAGAGTTGTCTATACTATAGAGGGTGGGGGTTTGTATACAAGGAATCAGCCCACCCTGGTCTTGATACTTTGCTTCCGCCACTCAGCCCTATGGCCTGGAGACCCATCTGTGCTAGGACATACGGATCCATCTCCTGTCCCCTAACTGGGATACAGCTCATGACTGGGTGGACCCGCCCTCCAGGTGAGCTCCAGCAAGAAGAGACTTGGTCTGTTTTGTTCACGGATGCTTCCCGTGTCTAAAACATGGCCTGGCAGTAGTTAATAACTATTCCATGAATGAGTGAAGAGATGAACCAATGAACAATCCAGGGCGTGTAACCCATCCCATACCGGGGGATGTGCCATTGGTTCCAACTTTTCACCAACGCAAACTGCTGCAGTGAGGATCTTTGGACATGGTCCCTGTGTTCACTTTGGAGGAGCAGTCACTTTAAGGGCTCCCAAAGCCCCAAAGAGCTTCATACAGTATGACTCCATGCATGAGAACAGGGAGCCCAGAAAGGGCAAACAAGTCACCCCAAGGTCATCTTGCACACTGGGGACTGATTGACTCATTGACTTCATTGACTGTCTTTGGACCTACACTTTTCTCTGTCACCAACCCTTGCTTGTGTGCCTCAGGAGGGTGACTTTAAGGGCCCAGGTCTGATTCATGTGGCATGGAGAAGGAAGACCTTCCAGAATCAGAATATTTTTGTCATGGGGCTTTTGTCCGATTATTGAGCTTTTGAAGGATCTGGGGAAATCATGTTTCCTCCCTGAGACTCTGTTTTATTAATATATAAGAGTGATCGAAGATTCTTGTTTAACTCTTTTTTTTTTTTAGTGTTTATTTTTGAGAGAGAGACAGACAGACAGAACGTGAGCAGGGGAGGGGCAGAGAGAGAGGGAGACACAGAATCCGAAGCAGGCTCTGGGCTCTGAACTGTGAGCACAGAGCCTGACGCAGGGCTCGAACTGAAGGACCATGAAATCATGACCTGAGCCAAAATCAGACGCCTAACCAACTGAGCCACCCAGGCGCCCCAATTCTTGGTGAAGTCTTAAGGTGAGGACAACAAGAAAGAATTTGCAAAACAGAGAAGAGACATAGGAATCTGAGAATTGGTTTATAATATAGAATTTTTTTAAACAAATTTTAGGTTAAAAGATATAGAATGTTTCCACTTTTATAAAAAAAAGAAAAAATTGCACATATATATTCAATATATGTACTCTCTATATAATGTACATTGAGAGAGAATAAGTTTGTATTACTGCAGAAAAGGTGACAGCAGTTACCCAGCAAATGTTAATTGTCAGTGCTTTCCTGGGAGTTCAGTATTGCAGAGGAAGAAAGGGGAACTTAGTAACTATTTTCTTACTACACCCCGTTTTGATTTTGTAAAAACTTAACAAACATATATTTACATATTAAATATGTAATCTCAAAAACATCAAAAGTGAAAAGATAAGTTTTACTATAGGGAAAAAAATCAAAGCAAAGGTCATGAATAATTCACTTGCAAAGAAAAAGGACAAATAGCTAAACAACAGAAGGCTAACTCTTAGAGTGATCAAATAGGTACAGATTAAAACAACAATGGAATTCCTTTTGGGGTCTATCAAATTGTAAGAAGTGATATGAAATAAAAACCAAAAGGTCTGCAGTTCTTGCCCTAGAGAGAGGGTAATCGTGATGGGGATTATTAGCAGGAAACGGAGGGGGTCGGGGGGTAGCCGTACCCCTGATGGTGATGACAAGTCCGTCCTGTCCTGCTCCCTGGTGCTCTGAGAGAGCCATCTCCAGGACAAGCAGAGGTGACAGGGCAGAATCCCTGCTTCCTTTGGCTTCTACCTCCTCCCCATCATAGAGACCCAGCGTGGCGTCCACTGGCCCACTGCTGCCCACCAGGGACACTCTACTTTCATCAGACCTAAATCCCCCTTCTTCTGATAAAGAGTCCTGGATCCTGTGACAAAACCAGGAAAGATTGGGAAGGTGCCGGGTACAGGCAGACCATTTCTTCCTTACTCCCAAAGGAATTGCTAGGTTCAGAAGGGAGTGCCCATTGTGGGGTCAAAGGTCATCTCTGTTCTGCCCCTGCCTCTAAGCAGCCCTGCAGGAAGGCTTTATTTGGGTGGGCTTTTGTGGGACTACAATGCCATACTAGGAAAAGCCATTAGCAATCAGCTGGTGCAATAGCCCAGTTTTATATAAGGGGAAATGGAACACAGGAGGGCTTAGGAGAAATTTAAACCACCCAACTGATGAGATCGAGCTATGCGTAGAACCAAGGCCTCTTGACTCCAGGTCCAGTCCCCTTTCTGCTCAGATTCACCCGTTGCCATGTCTTTTTTTTGTATACTGGATCTGTTCTTTAATCTCTGCACATCGACATCTATGATCTCCCTGGCTATGGCTACAACTCCCGCTTGTTCAGTTTCAGAAGATATACATTCACAATGTAGAGAATATACGTGAGAGGAAAAAAATATTCTGATACAGCTCTCCTAGCATTAATAAGAAACTGTAAATATCAACCCTAAGGAATGAAATTAAATCATTTTAAAGAGTAAAAAATTTTAAATAAAACAAAGGCCCCTGATGATATCACAATACACAAATGCAAAGCATGAGGAATCGTCAGTGTATTTGGCACAATGCTCTCATCTTTGCTTTACTCAGCACGTCCCCCTGACTGAGAGATCTGCTCACAGAGAGAAGGAAGGGGGGGTAGAAGAAACTCCATGCCCTAACTCAACCGCTATCACAGAATTCATGTGAAGTAGTTACTTAGCTGTCTAAAAATGAGTATTGGTGTTAAGCAGATTCTCTTTTTAAGTTCTCAGGTAAAGACTTGGGCGCCTGGGTGGCTCAGTCCGTTAAGCGTCCGACTTTGGCTCAGGTCGTGATCTCATGGTTCGGGGATTCAAGCCCCACATCACGTTCTGTGCTGACAGCTCAGAGCCTGGAGACTGCTTCGGATTCTGTGTCTCCCTTTCTGTTCCTCCCCACTCTCACTCTCTCTCTCTCTCTCAAAAATAAATAAATGTTAAAAAAAAATTAAATGCTCAAGGAAAGACTATGACATGGTGGTTAAAGGTAGAACTAGGCAAACTTTTTTGGTAAATAGCTAGATAGTAAATATCTTGGGCTTTGTAAGACATATAGTCAGTTTGCAATGACTCTGCCCTTGTAACTTCGAAAGCAGCCACAGACAATGTGTAAACAAATGAGCGTGACTGTGTTCTGATAAAACTTTATTTATAAAAACAGGAAGTGGGTGGGGAGGGTGGGATCTGGCCCACGGGCTGCAGTTTGCCAAGCCCCGGTTAAGAGCGTGGGCTTGGGAGTTGGACTTGAACTGGAATCCTAATTCTGCTGCTTCTTCATTTGTGAGACCTTGCTCGAATGGCATAATTATTTGAGCCTCATGTGTAGAATGAGGATAATAATTGTGCCTGGTCATAGAATAGCTACTCAATGGAACACCACTTCTCTCAGGCATGTTGTAGGGGCTCAGTAAGCGGGACCTAAACAGGTAGGACACCACCCGCTCTGCTGGAAGAGGCCTGGGTTCCCATTCTAAATTGACTGCCCCAGCCATTTTTCCTTCGTCAGAACCGTCACTTAACACGTCCAAAATACTATTTCCTCTCCCTGTGAAATGGGAAAAGAAACCCCTTTATCACCAGGACTTTTATGTATATTTTCTTACTTAACTCTCAAAACAGCCCTTGTAATTGTTACTGTCCCCATTTTACAGAAAAGGAAGACTGAGTCACAGAGAGGTGAAGGGCCATTCAGGTAGTAAGTTGTAGAAACAAGAGATCTACGGTCATGATATTTCTTTCCACTCAGCCATCTTGCCCCCTCAGAAAACGAGAAGAAGGCTTCATAAAGCGTTCCAGTCCACACAGCTGTGAACTCCTGTGTCACCCAGCTGGTACCTCAATCTCCTCCCTACATCCCTGCCCAGCCTCTGCCTCCACAGCACCAGAAGGGGGGAGTTCAGTAGTGCCCTGAACAACGCATTTCCTCTTTGGTCAGCACTGACTGTGGTGAGGTCATGGGTTGAATGAATTTTCACTCCTGTCGCTTCTATCAAGAGTCCACGGGCTCTCGGGGCGCCTGGGTGGCACAGTCGGTTAAGCGTCCGACTTCAGCCAGGTCACGATCTCGCGGTCCGTGAGTTCGAGCCCCGCGTCAGGCTCTGGGCTGATGGCTCGGAGCCTGGAGCCTGTTTCCAATTCTGTGTCTCCCTCTCTCTCTGCCCCTCCCCCGTTCATGCTCTGTCTCTCTCTGTTCCAAAAATAAATAAACGTTGAAAAAAAATTAAAAAAAGAAAAAAAGAGTCCACGGGCTCTCCCTGAGGACCCCCCAAACCGTTATCACCCTTTTTCTCCTGGACGCTCAATCAAGGTGTGATGACAACTTTTACATCCCCTTACTTCCCAGACCTGTTCTTGCAGTCCAGGGGACATGGCATGGAGGCCCCTGGCCTTCCTGATGCCCCACCCGGGGCCTGCTCTGGTATGTCTATACCCTCGGAAGACTGTGGCGCCCAGAACAGCGTTCCTGCCCAGCGGGCTGAGATGTCACGAAGGTGAGTCAGCTCATTCCCGTGATAACATCTGCACAGCCAGCCTGGGAGGCAGGTGTTTCTTACACCAGAGGGGTGGGTTTGGGACACAGAGGAGCCTCTTCGGTCCTTGCTGAGCCTTCCCCTGGGGCGGAGAGTAGGGGTGGGGAGAAGGAAGACCCCCCTTTCCAAGAACAACTTTTAAGAAAGGAGTGTATCAGTGTGACTCTTACAGAAACTGGGTCTTCGGGAACCTGCACGAACAGCTGAGGCAGGAAGGACTGGCTCTGGAGGGGGCAAGGCCATAGTGGAGACAGGCTGTGTGATTTCTGAGGCTGTGAGGTTGAGGGGGGCCTCATGACACCAGGGTGATGGTTCAGAAGACACCTGTCCTCCTGGCTGCTGGACGAGGCCACTGAGCTGAAGCCAGAATACGTGGATTCTATTCCCAACCCCGTTGAAAAATTCCTGTGACGTTACACTGAGAACATCTTCTCTCTGGGCCTTGGTTTCCCCTGTGCAGATGACTACATGGGGCTCCCTCAGCCTCTCCAGGAGACAGTGTGGCATAATGGGGGGAGGTGAGAGCTCTCAGCGTGAGTCCGCATCTGCCTCTCCTAGCTGCTTGACTGTAGGCAAGTCACTTCACCCTGAACCTTGGTTTTGTCATCTATAAAACGGGATAGTGGCAAAGGGCCCCAAGTGCCTGGTCCTACTCAGTGATCAATAAATGGTGTTTGCTGTGGAGTTTATCTGGGGTCCATCGCCCTCCGTATTCTGAGATTCTACCGGTAGGTGTGGGGGAAACGGGGCACATGAAAATGCTGAATGACCCCCGGGTCCAATGTTGAGGGACACTGGGGCTTTGGCCACCCCTACACATGTCCTGAACATTCCTTCTTTCAGGCTTTTGCCTCCCCTGCTTCCTCCCCATTCCAGAACACCCTTTCCGCTCCCATTCTGCTCTGCCCACCCTCCAGGGCTCTGCTCAAGGGCCATCTCCCTGCAGAAACCTTCCACGGCCTCTTCCTCCTCTGACACCATACAGCTTCTCTTCGTAAAACCCATGCTTGGCAGCCTTATATTTTTGCATTACCTGATGGGTAATGTGGAGCTGCAGCAGTGGCGAGGGGAGGGGGGTTGAGGGGGTTGGGGGGGTGGGGTCCGACTCTCCCTGAGGCACAGTACCCTAGCACCCATGACACATTTAGGGGCCACAAAAATGTTCTCACGCTTCCTTTTAAAAATCGAGATTAGAAAACAAAACAAAAATTATAATAATGAACATATTAGCAGTGAATACAACCTGAATAATATTCATCTTTATACCAACACGGAGGTATTTTAAAAATATTTTTGGTGGTGCTTCCTCCACAAAAGGCGCAGGAGGACAGAGGTACCCAGAGCGGCCCCAGCTGCCGGGCTGTGCAGGCCTCGCTGGGCACCCAGGTCCGGCACAGGTCTCTGCCCGGAAACGTTGGACTGTGAGTTCGGGGGCAGGGATGAGGTCAGTGCTGCCCACCACCATATCCCTGGTACCTAGCACATGGTAGGTGCTTGATACAATATGTACGGTGGAGGGATGGCAGTGAGAAGGTATGTGTGTGTGTGTGTGTGTGTGTGTGTGTGTGTGCGCACGTGCCTGTAACACTCAAGTAAGGGTCTTTCCTGCATACCTCTGCACAATGTGCCTTAGCAGAATCAAACCCAGGCGCTTAGAATCACAGACTCATAGGAAGTGGGAATTTAAAGGGATAATTGATCCATTCCACAAATACTTCTTAAGCACCCACGATGTACAGGCGCTGTGCACAGGACCTTGGAGGACACTACCAGGGGGCCTTACAGAGGCTACTCAGAGCGACTTCCGGGGCTCTAAGAACATCTGAACGTGTTAGTAAAACTTGGAATCCGCACATGGAAAATGTCCTTCCTAGACAGATCTTCTGACATCAGACTGCCAAAAGGCCAGGGTCTCCAAAATAGGAAGAACCACTGTTCAAGCCCAGGATCCAAAAGGCTTTTCACAGTTGGAGACATCAAGGGCCAAGACAAGGAAATGACTGGTTCAAGGTCACACAACTAGTCAAGGACAGAGGTGGGCCACTCCCAACCTTGACATCTCCAGAAGACCCTTTCAGCTATTGGCAAGGGGTGGCTGGAGAAGGGGAGCAATGGAGCTGATTCTATGGGTCTCTGAATTCAAGGACCTGCTCTGCTGAAGCTCCAAGCCCCCAGCATACACGCATGCACACACACACACACACACACTCCCAGCTGTCTTTCACAACATCCCCCAGGTTCACCCATCGGAGGCCTGGTGTTGGGCCTGCCTCAAGTCAAATGCAGATAACCTCTCCCAGGGATCTATAAACATCCAGTGGGTGTCCAGGGCAGAAGAATGTGGAAATGGGTTCTTTTCCCTCTGAGCACTGGACATCTTCTGCCAGACTGTGTTGAAGTTACCGTGACCTCTCAGATCTGGGCCTGAGGTTCTTCGATTTCCCCGTGTCTTGTGGCCCCAGATGTTTTCTCACTGTAAGATGCCATTCTCAGCCTCAACAAAGAAGGTTTCCCAAGGCTGGGATCCCACACTCTCTGCACATGCCTTTATCGGAGCCCCACACTTCCCATGGCTTGCAGCCCATAAGCTAGGGGCTGCCAGCTGTGGGCTCGCCCTTCCTTCTAAAGGGTGTTAATGGTGGTACCTACGGGAGATTTTATGTGGAGACAACTGGTTTGAATTTAGGGGGAGGACACAGGGGAGCTAATTAGAAAGCCTAGTTGTGGTAAATAGATATTTGTTTTATCCCACTTTTTAGAGAACTAAATCTTAGAAAAACACAACCGACCTTGAAATTAAGCAACACCTTTTTTCCCTCAGCTAAAATTTGTTACCAGGTTTTCAAAAAAAGCAACTCTCCAAAAATTTGATCAAAAGAATCAAGCAGAAATGGGCTGAAGCTCTGTCCAAACCGAGGGACCAGAAAGTGTGGTGGGCGACCCTTCCAGCAACTCCAGGGGCTGTGGGTTTAGTCTCAGCTCCTGGGAGAAGGAGGGGAGGCAGGTACAGGGATGGTGGGGAGAGCTTTGTAGAACCATGCCTGCGCTCTGCCCAGCATTCCTGACAAAGCGTTGCAAGCTGTTGCCAACGTTCGGAAAGAGAAAAAAAATGAGCCCACCCCATTTTTATTTAAGTCTTCTGGTTGCTATTTGCCAATTCTACTTCATCTAGGAGGACAGAGATGATTTCTGGATATGTTTGAAGTGGCCTGGAATCCATTTTTTGGAAATAGAGACTATGTCATTGAATTACATGATACCCCTTGTATGGCCAGCATGCATGTGCACACACACACACACACACACACACACACTCAGCGCTGCTCAAATGACACCCTCTTCACACAGCCTTCTCCTTGGCCCTCCACCCAGACTCTCCTTCTGTTTCCTCAGGACTTGCAGAGAACTTGGCAGGCCCCTCTCTTCCAGAACTTCCTATGTTCAGCCTCACACTAGAATTACTCTTGCAAACGAAAATCTCTTCCAGTTGTCAAGAGAGAATTCAAAGGTTCCCTCACACTAACAACCAAGAGTAACAGAATCAAGTTTCTTTGAGTCAGAGACACCAATAGGACCTCCTCCCAGGACAGTTGTGAGAATGAAGGGCCCGTAGGTTGGCCCTGCACATAGTGGGCACTATAAAATCCATAATGGCGGGAAAGGAAATGCTTGAGGCTGTCACTCCAGCCAATGCATCTTCCCCAGAATAAATCTGAGACTGTAACATATTGGAATATGTACAGTACGTAACATATTGTATCTGGGTGACCAATGACATGCCTTTTGCCGACCAACCAAGCAACTCCATAGAAAATGGGACCATAGAAAATGGGAATTAAAGGGATCATTTATTCAGTTTTAAATTCAACTCATAGTTAGTAGTTATGTTATTAATCTTATGGTTGGGTCCCAAATCCTAAACTTGTATAGTCATTGACTCATGAATACTTCTGACGATGGGCCTCCATCACTGACATGGTGTGGAGTCAGAAAGTGCATTCTGGTGTTAGGCTGAAATCTGCATTCCTAAAACATTCATCCACTGGTGACCCACTTCGTTCCTTCAGGAATTGTCAAATCTTCTGCTCCTCTTCCCTGTTGGGCCTTTAAGTCAAGTGAAAACAGCTCTCTCCTGGCCATCTCCACCCTAGCCTCCACCCTGAGGGCTAAAGTGAAACTTCTGGAAAAGACAAGAAAATTCCCCTGTGTTGTTACAGTTCATATGAACTCTCAGGACGTGTGTGCATCTTATATTTTTATCTGCCAGAAACAGCCCAAGCTATCCCCAAATCCTGAGTCCACGAGCTTCAGTGGCATGTCTGGGCTCCAGTGACACATCCCCCAATGGATGTGGGAAGCCAGTTACCAGGTTTGTGCCACCTCCCTATCGACTTGTTCCCTCAAGGCCATGTCCAGATGAGAAAATCCCCATTTCAGAGAAGGGAGAAGGAAAGAATCTAAATGGCATCAGGAGAACTGGGTCCCCACACAAACTGTCACCTCTCTTGGACTCAACTTCCCCATTTGTGTAATGGACCGAGTGATCCCTGAGGGCCTTTCTGGAAGTAAAGTTCGGTCAAAGGAAAGGGATGTGCTACCGGGAAGAGGCGCCTGGTGCTGCTGTCCTGGGCTTCCCATGGCAGCTACATTCTCCATCTGCCAAGTTCTCCTATGCCAGGGAACTGCACCTGCTGCCTGGCAGGTATTCCCCTGCCCTTCACAAGGCTGACTTCTCTCATCCATCAGGCCTCTTCTTAAACGTCACCTTCCCTGAAGGCTTTTCCCGGTCACCTCCAAACAAGCTGGTCTCCCCTCCACCCTCTTCCTCTCCTCCCAGCACCGGTCACCGGTCACCACCACAAATTACTATTCCATTGTGTTTGTCTGTAACGTCAGTCTCTTGGTAATGTCAGCTCCATGAGAACAGAAACCCTGTCTGTTGTGTTTACTGCTGCATCCCCAGTGCCCAGCACAGGGCCTGGCATGTAGTAGGGATATCAGTGCATGCTGAATACACAAACAAGTGGACAAATCAATAAATGGGCCTGGCTGGTGGTGCCCTGTGGACTATTCCCCTCCCATGAACCTCTTCCTGCCCCCCTTCCCTCTTTCTCTGCCTCTCTTCCTTCTTCCTTCCTGCTGTTCCTGCCCTTCTTTTGCCCGCATCTGTCTTTTTTTTAAGTTTATTTATTTATTTTGAAAGAGAGTGAGCAAGCTGGAGAGGGGCAGAGAGAGGGAGAGAGAGAGAGAGAATCCCAAGCAGGCTCCACATTGCCAGCACAGAGCCCTATGTGGGGCTTGAACCCACAAACCGTGAGATCATGACCTAAGCCAAAGTCAGGTCCTTAACCGACAGAGCCAGTCAGGTGCCCCTAATACACACTTTTTAAAATGAAATGTGGGGGCGCCTGGGTGGCTCAGTCGGTTAAGCGTCCAACTTCGGCCCAGGTCGTGATCTCAAGGTCCGTGAGTTCGAGCCCCGCGTCGGGCTCTGTGCTGACAGCTCAGAGCCTGGAGCCTGTTTCCGATTCTGTGTCTACCTCTCTCTGACCCTCCCCCGTTCATGCTCTGTCTCTCTCTGTCTCAAAAATAAACATTAAAAAAATTATTAAAAAAATAATAAAAAATAAAAAATGTGTATTGTTTTTGTGTGTGTGTGTTTATTGCAATAAAATATAGATAACATAACGTTTACCATTTCTAAGTGTAGGATTCAGTGACATTAAGTACGTTTACAGTGTTGTGCAACCATCACCACCATCCATCTGCACAACTTTTCCGTCACTCCAACAGAAACTCTGCCCATTGATCACAATCTCCCCATGTTCCCCTCCTCCAACCCCTGACAACCACATCCCACTTTTGGTCTCTATGAGTTCGCCTATTCTAGATACCTCGTTCTAGTGGCATCATACAACGTTTATCCATTTGTGTCTGGTTTATTTCACTTAGGAAAGTGTTTTCAAGGGTGACCCCAATTGTAGCAGGTGTCAGAATTTCGTCCCTTCTTGCCACTCATTCCACTCATACCACATGCTGTGTAACCATTCACCGTTGATGGACACTTGCATTGTTTCCACGCTTTGGCCATTGCATAATACTGCTATGAACATTGGTGTACAAGGATCTGTCTCAGTCCCTGTTTGTAATTATTTTGGGTATATACCTAGGAGTGGAATTGCTGGTAACATCGTAATTCTACATTTCACTTTCTAGAATTGCCAGTTTCCCACAGGGCCTGCACCATTTTACATCTTCATGGGCAGGTGCACAGAAGTTACAATCTATCCATCTCCTCGCCAACATTTGTTATTTTGGGGGTTGTTTTGCTGTGTTCTTTAATAAGAGTCAAGTGGAATCTCATTGTGGTTTTGATTTGTGTTTCCCTGATGACTAATGATGTCGAGCATCTTTGCACGTGCTTGTTGGCCATTTGTACATCATTTTTGGAGAAGTGCCTGAATAGGTTTTTTGCCCATTTCTTAATTGAGTTGTGTGTGTGTGTGTGTGTGTGTGTGTGTGTGTGTGTGTGTTCTTAATTTGTAGGAGTCCTTTATAAATTCTAGATATTAATTCCTTATCAGATACATGATTTACAAATATTTTCTCCCATCCTATGGGTTTTCTTTCCATCTCTTCATAGTGTACCTTGATGCACAAAAGGTTTTAATTTTGATTAAGTCCAATTTTCATTCTGGTGTATGGCCTGTACTTTTGCTGTAGTGTTTAAGAAATCATTGCCATATCCAAGGTCATAGAGATGACCTTATATTTTCTTCTTATATTTTCTTCTAAGAGTTTTGTGGTTTTAGCTGTTAAGTGTAAATGTTTGATCCATTTCGAGTTAACTTTTGTACATGGTGTAAAGTCAGGTCCAACTTCATTCTTTTGCATGTGGTTTTCCGGGTTTCCCAGCACCATTTGTTGAAGAGACTGTCCTTTGCCCATTGGATGGTCTTGGTACCCTTGTCAAAAATCAGTCAGCCATATACGTGAGGATTTATTTCTGGGATCTAAATTCTCTTCCCTTGGTTTATATGTCTGTCTTTATGCCAGTACCACAACTGTTTTGATCACTATGGTTTTGTAGTATGTTCAAAATCAGGAACTGTGAGACCTCCAACTTCGTCCTTCTTTTTCAAGATTGCTTTGGCTATTTGGGGTCCTTTGCAATTAGTTATGAATTTTAGGCTGGGCTTTTCTATTTCTACAAAAAATCCTATTGGGATTTTGTTAGAGATCGCACTGCATCTGTGTGTGTGTGTGTGTGTGTGTGTGTGTGTGTGTGTGCATTTTTAAGTTATGTGCTTGTTACTGTTTCTTTGCTTTATCTCTTTTTACCCTGTTTTCTAGATCCAACCATGTCGCTGGGTGAACATTTAGTCTGTCATAACTAACTTCTGCCAAACTCTGTGATTACCCATCCTCTGCCCATGGAGGGACTCAGGCGCCTTCCCATTCTGCACGACCACAACGAAGCTGCATCACACCTTGGGCAGGCCCCCTGTGGGTGAGAATCCCTGTGACGTGTCCCCAGTGCTGTTATCTGCACAGTAATTGTGACCTGCCAATAGTTAGGGACCCTTCGGTAGGTGCCAGGTGCTGTATGAGCACTTTATATGGATTCTCTCATTCTGTGATTACAATAACAACTCCATGAAACATGTACTAATATTGTCATTTTACATGTGGGAGAACTACGGCTCAGAGAATCACAGTGAGGACATATTAGATGGAGCCAGATTTTGTTTTTGTTTTTGTTTTTTTTCAACGTTTATTTATTTTTGGGACAGAGAGAGACAGAGCATGAACGGGGGAGGGGCAGAGAGAGAGGGAGACACAGAATCGGAAACAGGCTCCAGGCTCCGAGCCATCAGCCCAGAGCCTGACGCGGGGCTCGAACTCACGGACCGTGAGATCGTGACCTGGCTGAAGTCGGACGCTTAACCGACTGCGCCACCCAGGCGCCCCAGATGGAGCCAGATTTTGAAAGCAGGGCAGTCTGGCTGTGGCACCTGTAAGCCCCACCATTACATTGCAGGGCCTGTCCCCACCAGGGGACATTGGGGCCCAACTTACAACTCATTTAGCTCCCCCATGTGCTGACTGCATGCCAAGTGCCCAGTGAACACCTGGGCTCGGGGGACTCAGAACCCAAAGAGAGAAAGGGACCACTGAACATCACCATCAACAGCTGGGGGGGAACAGAGGCCTGGAACTCGGTGACTTGACCCCTGCTCATTAGGATACTCCACACCAGGGGTCAGGAAAAGGGTCACAGTGTGTACATCTCCCACAGCGAAAGGCCCTTCTGGCAGCCCATAAATCCGGCTGGACCCCGCTTATCCTGTTTACTGGATTAGTGGACTGGGCGTCTCTGTATAAATCATCCAGGGTGATTTACTGGGAGGCCCTGGAAGGTCCAGGCCCCTGGGGAGGGGCAGATAAGTGCCGCCTGAGCCCACTGGCCTATCTCCCAGTCCCGGTGAGGGCTGATGACAGGGACCCACTGCTCTACCGCCCCCACCAGGGTGAGTCCCTCCGCATCCATGTGTCAATCTGCCCCTTTTCTTGCAGGCTCCCGGCAGAGTTGAAAGGTTCCAAAGGCAAAGGCACTGGTACTTTTGGGAACGGTCTCCGTCAGAGAGTGTAAAGAAGGATGAAGTACAACAGGCAATTTGTGAAAGAACAAAAAAGCCAAACCGTGAGGGAACGGAGGTTGCCATCTTTTTTACATAAAATGAACAGCTACCTTTCCTGGACTGTTTACCCTGTGCCAGACACCCATTCACCTTCTCTTACATCATTTTAGTCCACAATAAATGTACGAGTCCATTTTACAGATGAGGCCACTGACGCACAGAGAAGTTAACTGACTTGGCCAGGGCCAAGGTCACACAACGTGAGTCCCAGTAAGGAAGATATGATTCAAGGCAGGCAGTCTGCCGCCAGAGCTGCGAACCTCACTTCACCATTGCGCCCTCCGTTCATTCAGCGGAGACACAGATGTGGGTTAGGGTTTGACCAAGCAGTAAGTGGAGCAGAATTCAAGAGATGGGCTTTGCAGGTGGCAAGGCCAGGATTTAGGTCTCGGTTCTGCCACTTACTAGCTTATGACACGGACCAGTCACTTAACTCTCTGCGCTTCAGCTTCCTTGTCTATAAAATGGGGGTAGTGACAGCACCTCCCTCATAAGAGGGCAGGTCCCCTTCTGTGTATTTTGAGTAATATTTTTAAAATATGCTTGGCATGGAACGGCTGGCTGGCTCAGTTAGTAGAGCATCTGACTCTTGATTCCAAGGTCGTGGGTTCAAGCCTCACGTTGGGTGTGGAGCCTACTTAATATATACATGCTTGGTACAATGCTAAGCATGTAGTGAAGCAGTCAATAAATGCTAGGCTCTTACTATTGTTGTTTGTTTATGTTCACCATGATCTTAAGAAGCTCATGAGCCGATGGCGGAGACCCAAACTTACACAAGGAACTTCAGAGAGGTTGGAGCATAATACAGAATGAAGGTCCAAACCAGAAGGGGTAGTTAATTCTAAGAGGAAGGACCAGAAACCTCATGGAGAAGTTGGCTAAACCTGAGCTGTGAAACACAAGCAAGACTTCCTAAAACTCTGAAGGTGAGGAAACACTGAGAGAGCTTCCTTAGCAAAAGTACATGGTGAGTGATGGAGGACATGCCATCACCTGCCATCCCATGCTCTGAACATGTCTCCCCTTTGGCTACGATCTCCATATCAGTTGAGATGGTGTATAAGTCTTCATCAAGTCTTCCCCATGCCTCCCGATAACAAATCACAACAGATTCCCAGTACATGATGGATGGATGGATGGATGGATGGATGGTGGATGGATGGATGGCGGATAGATGGATGGATAGATGGATGGATGATGGATAGATGGATGGATAGATGGATGGATGGATGGATGGATTAAATGGATGGACAGGAAATAGGAGAGTGGATGGATGGATGGATGCATGGATGAGAATGTGGTTGAAGGTCAGGTGCAAGAATGGCAGCTGCCTCATGAGTTCCCACCGCAGGGCCTTGCCCTTGGGGTTCTCTCTGCCTGTATTATTCTCCAAGATATTCCCTTGGCTTAGCTCTCATTTCATTTTAGGCTATGGTCAAATGCCACTTTCTCAGGAAAGCCTCCTTTGACCACCTAATCTAAAATAAAACCCACTTTGACTCTTGCCTTCTTATATTTTAAATAGGGTTTCTCACTCCCTAGCATACTAGATAATTTGCTTGCATCAAGTGTAAGCTCCAGGGTATGAGATGCTTTCTCTGCTTTGCTCACTCCTCTGTTGACAGCACCTAGTATATGGCCTGGCACACAGTCAGCATCCAGTAAACATTTCTTGAAGGAGCTGAAGGTTTAATAAGCAGCTAGGAAGGAAGGGGGAGGTCCAATCTTGGAAATATCTGAACCTCTTTGCAATGGTTGAAAAAGTACTCTGTAAATGATAATGCTGATACTTTCTTCAATTGGTTCCACAATGAGAGTGAAGTCCTTCCCATGAGCATCTCACTCTCCTGTCTACTCTGAGATATTCACTGTTGACAACTTGGGGCTAGAATTGTAAACCCCACTTTGATGGATGAGGAGATGGGAGCTCAAAAAAGCTAAGAGACTTGCCCAGGATCATACAACTACTCAACAGCGGAGCCAAATGTTTTATCCGTTCCTCCTCAGGTATCTATTATGTACCAACTGTGTGGACCATGGGACATTCTTTCTTGGGGCTGCAGTTCCCCCTACCCCAGGTCCACCCTGGGCAGGGCCAAGTGGTGTGGTCTCAGGGGACCAAATCACAAGCACTACAAGCAGAAACACTTGCCTTGTGAACCCACATCCCGGTTAAGCCTGCTCAGCCCACATGGCTCCCGGGCAACCAAGATGGAGAAGGATGCCACTCTGGGCTGACTGGAATGTTCTCAGCACCTCAGCTGGGCTCTCTCGGCTGCCCAGACGTCCTGTTTCTCCTCTCTTGCTAACCCAGGTACCCAGTGTGAATAGGAACGTTCCATTCATACCTTAACTGATGCTCAAAGTAACCCATGACCTATTATCATCCCCATTGAATGAGGGATGGAAATGAGGTCTGGGGCACTTAAGTGGCTTGCTCAAGGCTACAAGGCTAACAAGCAAAAGCTGTGACTTGAACTCTGAGTCTGTGTCCCTCTGATTCAGGGGCCCATGTTCCTACCTTGCCCCTCCTGCACCCCATCCCCAGGCCCCCTCCCTTCAACTCTGCCTCTGCCACTGCCCACACCTCTCTTCAAGAGTCTCTACTTCATGCCGCCATCTCCTTTCCACTGTGCCCCTCACCCACCCGCCCCTTCTCCCTCTCCCTCTGCGAGTTTCTTCCCCCACATCCACAAACATTCTCAAGTCTCCCCCGTTTTCAAAAGAAGGTCCACCCCAGTTCTTTTTCTCCTTCAGGCTACCACTTCCTCTTTCTCCTTAATTTCATCCACAAACTTCTGGGGGAAAATTATTTTATGTGTCCTTTCCAGCCAGTACTCCCCACAAATGACGTAGTCATTAGACAGACTCAGATCTCAGTGCTCAATCTGCCACTGGGTTATAGCTTGACCTTGATTAAATCACATGTCTCTCAGCTTCCTCATCTGTAAAACAGGAATATTGATACTCTTCTCTCCTAGGCTCTTTGTGATCCTGAGATAAGATAAAGAATCTAAGTTACCTTGTCATTGTCCCTGTTCACCCAGCCCTCCCACAGTCCTGGCATGTGTAGACATAACATAAAATAGCTGGTGGGTGAGAAACTGAATGAGTTAACATCCTTCATGTGGGGCCTTGCCTCTTCATCACCCTTTCCTGCCTGGGCCTTGGTGCCTATGATGGCTTTGTGTGTGTGTGTGTGTGTGTGTGTGTGTGTGTGTGGTAAAATACACATAACATAAAATTAACCATTTTAAGCATTTTTAAGTGTACAGTGAGTGACATCACACTTTGATGCAAACTACCATCCATCTCCAGAACTTTTTCATTATCCTAAACTGAAACTCTGCACCCATTAAACACTAAGTCCTCCATTCCTCTCTCCCCTCAGCCCCTGGTAACCACCATTCTCCTTTCTTTCTCTGTGAATTTGGCTCTTCTAGGTACCTCCGGTAAGTGGAGCCATACAAACATTTGCCCTCTGTGATGGATAATTTGATGTGTCATCTTGGCTAGTCTATGGTGCCCACTTGCTTGGTCCCATAGCAGCCCAGATGTTGCTGTGAAAGTATTCTTTAGATGCGATTAACATTTAAATCGGTAGACTTTGAGCAAAGCAGATTGCTCTCCATAATGTGGGTGGACCTCATCCAACATTTGAAGACCTTAAGAGGAAAGACTGAGTCTCCCTGGATAAAAAGAAATTTTGCCTCCAGACCGCAACAGAGAAATTCTACTTACGTTTCCAGCCTTTTGTACTCAAGACTACAACATCAACCCTTACCTGAGTGCCAGCCTGCTGGCTTCCCTTACAGATTTCAGGTTTACCAGCCCCTACAATCACATGACCATGAACCCTCAATTTCAATCTCTATCTCTCATATATATACATATATATATAGTGTGTGTGTGTGTGTGTGTGTGTGTGTATCCTATTGGTTCTGTTTCTCTGGAGAATCTTGGCTGATACATTAGCCCTGATCCCTCTACATGAACCTTATTCCCATCTTCTCATCAGCCCAGATGTCACCTCCTCTAGGAAGCCTTCTGGAGCATTCTCACATGGGACACTTGTGCATTTAGGTGGCCACCTGCATGAAAGAGACCTGAGCAGACAGCTGGATGCAGGCAAAGTTCCTGGCTCCTCCATTCCTTCACTTTGACCCAAGGGTCTTGGTTCCCCAGCTGGAAGCTTCCAGGGCACGCCAAGGATTTCTGTCGGGTCTGGGATCTGCCAGCAGGACACCCACGACTGCTCTCTGGCTTCCTGGTGCCCAGTGGAGGCTGTGACAAGGATGAGGAGGACAAGACTGCCGCTTAGGACCCCAGCCCCCAGAGGCTGTACTACAAGGTGGTTGGGAGCCAGGTTTGGACCGGAAAGTCTGCTTGGTTTTGAATCCCAGCTCTGCCACTTACCAGTCATTCGGGAAAGCCAATAAGGTCTGTCAGACTTTCTCTTCTTCACAATGAGAATAATAACGCTTATCTCTGAGGGTACCCGGAGGATTAGATGAGGTAACACAAAGCACCTGCACAGGGTAATCACTCTATAAATGACAGGTACTATTATTGTTATTGATGCTATTTTCATTGTTAACCCTGTGGCTTCAGGCAAACGGCATAACCTCTCTCGGCCCCATTTCCCGGTCTCTAAACTGAGGACAAAAATAACAGGAAACGCTTCACGGAGTGGCTCTGGGCACGAAATGAGATAAAACATGTAGAGCGACCCTCTGTACACAACAGCTATTATTAGGCAACAATACTTAGTAGTATTATTGTTGTTACTATTATTATATGGGCCCGCCCACAGAGGTAGCCCCTGGATCCCTCCGCCTAGGAGGGATCTGAGACCCTGGGTGGAGGAAGAGCCCCGCTCGGAGCCCCCTCCCCGCGCCCCCGCCCCTCAGGCCCCTTTGAAGTCCCCAGGGGCCCCCGGGGCCCCGTGATAAATGTCCCAGCCCTATAGGTTATGACTTGCTGCCAGATTTGACGTTAACCATCATGCCCTGGCTGGGTGTTTGAAGAAAGTGGCTAAATGCTGCTGGGGCTGATGGGGGAGATAGCCGCCGAGGCCCCGTCTTTGAAAGCCGGCCGCCCGGGCGAGAGCTGGCGAGGAGGCCGGCTCCGCTGCAGCTGTTTAGTCTACCAATCACGGTGGTGACAGCGAGTCTGTGCGGCCGCGGGGAGGGCCGCGCGGGGCGGGAGGGGCGCCTGCGGCCGCTAGGGCGTTCCTGTCGCTTTCTTTCTTTTCCTGGGGGTGTGTGTGTGTGCGTGCGTTCACACCTTTGCGGTGAGCAGGGAGAAGGCTGCAAGGGACAAAGAGCCGGAATGGAAGCCCAGCCCCCCGCCCCCAACCGGGGGCTCGCTGCTGCCTCGCCTCCCCTTGTTTCCCCTAAAACAGAAGCGCGTTTCACTAAGAGGTTCATATCCCCGGCTCCAGAGTCAGCCGGGCGCTGCCTCTCCTTGCAGGGAGTCCTTGGGAAAGATCCTTGACCTCCCCAGCCTCGGTTTCCGCATCTGTAAAATGGGGGTGAATAACGGCACCTCCCTCATAGGGTTCCGCGACGCTGAATATGTGTGAAGCGTTTTGCACAGAACCAGGCACACAGGCGAAGGCTGGGCAGATGGAAGCTGATCCCCAACGGTGGTTGGGGGTGCATAAAAAGAAGAGCCACCTTTGCTGTGGGGCTCCCAATGTGTCCCCAGACTCCTCATCCCAACTTCTGGTTCACTCCACCCTTCTCCGTTCGTTTGTTCTTTCTTTTTTTAATTTTTTTTTCAACGTTTTTATTTATTTTTGGGACAGAGAGAGACAGAGCATGAACGGGGGAGGGGCAGAGAGAGAGGGAGACACAGAATCGGAAACAGGCTCCAGGCTCCGAGCCATCAGCCCAGAGTCTGACGCGGGGCTCGAACTCACGGACCGCGAGATCGTGACCTGGCTGAAGTCGGACGCTTAACCGACTGCGCCACCCAGGCGCCCCCGTTTGTTCTTTCAAACAACTTGTCTCCAAGGCAGAGAAGCATCATAATTAAAAATAACCGCTACCATTAGGGAGCCCTTACTCTGGGCCAGGCACCGTGCGGAGCACTGTACAGGTCCCAGCTGACCCGGGAGGAAAGCGGTGCCATGGAACCCTTTCACACGGTGCAAACCCAGGCTCAGTGAGAAGCCCCTGGCTTAGTGAGCAGCAAGAAAAAACACCAGCCCAGTTGTCTCTTGGGTCACAAGTGGCGCTGCAGACGGGGTGCTGGAGGACAGAGGTGTAGGTTCTAAGGCCACTCGAGAGCCAGAAATGTCCCTCATCTGTAAATCGGGAATAATGACACCTGACTTACAGGGTTGGTGGGAGTTTTAGGTAAGATAACAGTGAACGGTGCCTGGAGCTTAGCAAGGTCTTAATAAATGGTAGCCCGTGTGATTTTTGAGCACCTCCTCTGCCCCAGCCTGTGCTAGGAACTGGAGACCCAAAGCTCATTGCGTCAAAGCACCTGACCCATCAGGACACACCAGGTCGCCCTTCAGCGACAAACAACCCAGTGCTTAGCACAACCAAGGCTTAGTTCACACTCATGCTACGTGCCCAACACAGGTGAGCAGGAGTTTCTGTTCCGCCAGGCACTCAGGGACAGCAGCTGGTGGCCCCTCCACTTACACATGTGTTTCCAAGGTCACTGGCAAGGTGAACAGAATATGGTGAATCACACACTGGCTCGTACAGTTTGTATCACCAACATTTTATTGGCCACTGTAAATCACTTGGTGATGCCTAACCTCAAAGAGAAGTACACCCTTATCATGGGTTAGAAAGGGGGAGAAAACGACCACCACAAGTCCCATAGTCCAGGAGGGGAGGAAAATATGTAAACAGCTATCCTGATGGAGTTATGTCCTCACTAAGCACTGTGTCAACACAGAGGTCAGGGGAGGCTACATGGCAGAAGCAAGCTAAGAGCCCAAGCCTGGCTTTTAGACCAGTCGATGGTTCTTCCACTGGGGACAAGGATCCATGGTTGGCTTTCAAGGATCCAGGAATCGCCTGAAACTGCAAAATCTTAGAGGTAGGTGGGTTTGTACATTTTTATGGGAAGAACATCTTAACTTTCATGATCTGAGACTCTGGCCACCAGATGATGTCTGTGCCTTTCTCCTGACATCAGCCCCTTCTATTACAGTGTATCTTAAAGTGCAGTGTTTAAACCACTGCAGCACACAGTCTGGGAAGCTGTAAAATATGCATAGTCCCGGGACCAGCCCTGAATCAGAATCTCTGGGGGTAAGGCTGGGCAATCTGAATTTTAACGAGTTCTCAGGTAACCCTGCTGCGCCCCCAAACTTGGAGAATGAAGCAAGTGAATGAGGCTGTGAGTGAAGCATGGTGAGTGAACACACAAGACCCTCTGTGGCCAGAGAGTGCTTTACAGTTTGCACAGTGCGGCCACGCACTGTACCTAGTTCAACTGGCACAGCAAAAGGGTGGAGAGAAGGCACCAGGCTCTCTGACCGGCACAGAGGAGGGGTTCAGTGTCACTGAGAGAGACAGGAAATGCAGGGGCAGAAAAAAAAAGAAAGAAAGAAAGAAAGAAAGAAAGAAAGAAAGAAAGAAAGAAGAAAGAAAAGAAAGAAAGGTCTAAAAATATGCACTCTGGAATCAGACATCCCTGGGGTCAAATCTCATCCTTGCCAGTTACCAGCTGGGTGACCTCTGACAAGTTCCCTACCCTCTCTGGGCCCACCTACTTCATCTAGCCCCGGAATGACGGTCTCAGCTCCTTCACAGGACTGTGCACATAGCCTAGGTGCTCTAAAGGATCGCCAGAGAATAATAACTGTTTTAATGATTCCTGTGCGAGGTCTCAGGAACTCCCTTCTTGAGGGGAGCAGAAGGAAAACCTGAGGCGGTTCCACTCTTGAGTTCTAGAGGCCGAAATCAAGCCCAGGCACAGCCCCTCAGCCTCCTGTCCTAGACACCTGTGCTCACACACACACTCGCCCTTTTTGTCCTTGATACCGCTGTTGAAACCCCATCTGACATAGTAGTTAGACACCCCCCGACCCCCGACCCCCGACCCAGGACTCAGGGCCAAGGGTCAGATCGGTGTTTCCCAGCCTCGTCTGTGCCAAAGAAGAACCTAGCAAGTGTGTTCAAGATACAGATTCCCGGCCCCACCCCTGGCGGTTCTGATTCTATGGCTTGGGGCCCCAGAAACTGCAGTTTAACATGCTCCTGGGGATTCTGACTCTCAGCCAGGTCCTTGAGACGATGCTCGGAACTCCAGTTGGTTCAGAACATGCAGGTTTGGAATGTCTGATAGGGAGATGGAGGTCCCAGCTCACACAGGACCCTGTGCCCGCAGGGATACAGCCCCAAGATGAACCCTCTCCTCCCCAGCAAGCTACCTGCCCACCCATCTCCAGGATGCCCTGTGCTACCCTTCCCCTTGCAGCTTGGGGCAGGGAGAAGGGGCGACTGTATCTTTAGGTGACTTGGGTGGGGGAAAGAGCCCTGGACTGGAGTCAGGAAACACAGCAGGGGAGACTCCTTGGCTCACCCCATAACCTTCAGGCACTCAGAGCCTCAGCGTCTGATCTGTCTGTGGGGCTCACTCCCCTGACTGAAGGAGATCAGAGGAGAAGCTTTGGCTTCCGGGCGCTACCCTGCACAGCACCCCTTCTGAAGCCCTGCACCTAACTTTGTTTTCTCGTCTTTAAGTAGGGCTCCATAAAATCCACTCTGGGCCCTGGCCAAGATAGTGGCTATGAAAGTGCCAAATGAGGGACAGACCCAGCAGCGGCTCTCACCCAGGAAACTCAGCACCTTAAAAAGGGGAGAGATAAGGCCTCCTAGGTTGCTCCCGGAGCACCCCCTCCTCTGCCTGCTTTGATTTCTCCACTTCTCTCCCAGTCAGAGACCAGCCTGGGAGTTTATCAGCAGGGAGTGGCAGGGCCTGCTAATCACAGGCTGCTCTGGGCCAGGGGATTAACTCTGCAGACCTGAGCTGGCCCGGGTCAGGGGCCCTGGCTACCAGCTGTGCCCCAAGGGTTCTCAGCTTCAGATTGTTTATGGGGAGGAGGAGGGGGGGAGGTTATGGGACCCTGAGGGAGGAACCCTCCGCAAACTTGCAACAGAACCACAGCAGCAGAGAGATTAAAATTAAATGGAGCACCTCACTCTCCTGCTTAGGACCCTCCAGGGGGCTTCCTCTCTGTGCAGAATAAACTCCAAACCCATGTTCCGCCCACAAGGCCCTCCTGGCCTCTCTGAACTCAGCCCTGGCTCTGGGGCCCTCTAGCCATGCCTGCCTTCTCTCTCTCCTGGACCACCAACCCCTCCCCAGCTTATTCTCGCTCTGGGACTCTGGACCGGGCTCTTCCTGTGTCTGGAACCCCATTCCCAGATCTTCAAAAGGCTCTCCCTCCAGGTGTCATCTCAAATGGCTTATCGCAGAGAGGACTTTCCCCCCTGCCTTCCTGAAGGAGGGCCGTCCCTTCCCACGGTCACATTATTCCTCTGTTTCATTTTTCAATCAGAGGCTGAAATTCGTATCTGTTTTCTGCTTATTTTCTGCCTCTGCCAAGAGAGGAGGTGAACTGAGAGCCTCTGCCCAGTGCTTAGGGGGAGCCACCTACTGGGGGCTCTGAACAATTTGCAGAATGAGGGCTATAGACCTGTCAAGCCACTGTCCTGGGTTCTGGGCAGGGACTGGGGATGGGGATGGGGGGGGGGCGTGCCAGGAGCCTTGCTCTGAGCCCATGTGCTTCCCATTGTGGGAGAGCGAACTGAACGGGTGTATTTAAAAAGGCAAGCAACACCTGCCGGTTTCAGGTGCAAACCTGGAGGCTGGGTTGGAGGAGGTGGTTCCATACCTCACCAAGTGGTAGGAAGGATGCCTGGGGAGCTTGTTGCAAAGATGGCTACCTGGACTTCGCCTCCAGGAGCAGGTAGGATGGGAAGGATTCTTGGGCCCCCCTGGTCAGAGAAGGCTTCCCAGAGGGGCCATGCTGTGAACAGGGTGAACAGGTACATCTGGGGTTGGGGAGGAGAGGGGCAAAGGGAAGGCTGGGCACCTCCTCTTGCGCCCAAGTGCGAGACCCCAAGGTGGAATATGGTAAGACTTGGGGAGGCCCTGGAGAAAGGGGAGGAAGGGCAGGGCTTCAGACCCCCTGCTGCTCCTCCCAGCCACTCTCCTCCTCCCAGGATATCCACCACCTCCTGCCATAGAGGCAGTTCTACCCCTCAGCTCACATCACCTGGCATCGGAGCCAGCAACCCATCCCGGCAAGAACTGGGCCAACTCTCAACCCCTGCTTCCCCCACCCGGTACAGTGAGGTGATTTGTGTGAGAGCACTGCTTGGCCCCCTGAACTGGGCGGGGGACCATGGTCCTGCCACATGGAAAGTTTGGTGGCCACAGGAAAGTACTTAAAAAGAATCTCTGAGCCTCAGTTTCCTTATCTGTAAAATGGGAGGGTTAAACATGCTAATGCGTAAAAGGCCCCCAGACCACCGTCTGGCACACAGCAAGTGCTTAATAACTGCAGTGAATGTTTTTGCGGCCCTTTCTCCAGAGCCCAAAGCCTTGGGGCCCCCGCGCGGGCCGCCCGCCTAACCCTGGCCTCTAGCGCCACCTACCGGCCAAGTGGCAGAGTGGCGGACTCAGGGGCCGCGAGTGCACGTGTCCGATCCGCCCCCACTCCCTGCGGGACGCGGGTCGGCCCCTCCCTCCGCGGGCCTCCCTTGCCTCATCAGTTAAAAGGTGGTGTCCTTTGGCGCTCACGTCAGCTTGGTTTGGGGCTTGCAGAGAGTCTTCGGGGCGGGGAGTGGGGGTGGGGGATGCTCTCCTGGAGGGACTGGCTCGGCCCGAGTTCAGAAGACAGGTGCCCAGGGCGGACGGGGGCCGCTGCTCCGGCCGGTCACGCCCCTTCCACCGCTGGCGAGCTGCTGGACGCGGTCCGCTGGGGTTTCCGACAGGTTCCAGGCTCGCCCCGCGCCCCCGGCCGCTGCACCCCAGAGCAGGGGAGAGCGCGTGCGCCACATCCCCGCTGCGCCCATGACGCGCACAGTGTCCCAGAGCCAGACACACGCACCCACGACGTTAATTTTGTTTTTTTTCCGGCTTGATTTAAGGTCTGCCCCCTGAACACTTCCCCTCCCCGGAGTGTCGGCTCCCGCAGGGCGGACAAGGTCCTCAGCTCTTGTGTCAGCCGCTATCACCAGGCAGGGGGCTGGCACGCAGCTCTCCAGGGCTACTTGGTGAGTTAGTAAATAGAACGACACTCACAACGCACACAGTCATGCCCAATCTCAGTCACTCTCTCCACCGGCGCGCGCGCGCACACACACACACACACACTCGCTCCAGCGAAGGCGCGTGCACCCTTGGCGTGCAGCGAACGCATTTGGCGCCCTGCCAGCCTCCCCGCACCTCCCTCCTCTGCTTCCTGTACTAAGGGCTCCATCCAGCCTTCTTGAGGCCATCAGGGGAGGGAGTCCGGAGGGGTCCCAGTGACCCATAGGGAGATGCAAGGATTTTATGAATCTGCTGGCTGTAAATTCCCACCACCTATACCCGCCCCACCTCCCTTCTCACTTGAGAGAATTTCCCCACCCTCTGCTCGCCCTCCAAGGTTCTCCTCCAAGTAACGAGGGCCATTCAGATGGGACCGTTCCCCCAGCTATCACACACACCATACCACCACGGCCATTCAGACTGATAGGCTGGAGTCCCACCTCTGTGCTGATCAGGTGGGTAGCAAGTGGCCTTGGCCACTTGGACAAGTGACTTGACCTCAGTGACTTCCTCGGGGAAACGTGACTAATAATAGGACTTCTCATGGGTTTAAGTGACAGTGAAAAGAGATAATGCAGTATAAGTCCCTCAATGCCTAGCACCTGTGAAATGCTCAGAAAATGGAGTTATAGTTATTCTTATTATAGGGCCCTTAATATGATTAGTCTTAGAACTGCCATTTAGACTTAAAATAGCAGAACTAGACAGGCTCTGACAGAACCCCTACTGCAATGGTTTCATTGCAAGCTGGAGACAAAGAAGCCCGGAGAGGGGAAGGGGCTTGCTCAAAATCACTCTGCCAGTCAGTTGTAGAACCATATCAAGAATTCCGATGTCTCAGGCAAAGAGTTCTTAGACAAGACACCAGAAACACAATCCACAAAAGATAAACTGGACTTTATTGAAATTAAGAACTTCTGTACTTTGAAAGACATTGTTAAGAAACTGAAAAAATAAACCACAAATCGTATACCTGATAAATCACTAGTATTCAACATAAAGAATTTGCAAAATTCAATAGTAAGAAAGCCTAATGTTAAAACGGGCAAAAGGCTAGAAGAGACACTTCACCAAAAAAGATATATGCATGGCAAATAAGAATGAAAAGATGCTTGTAATTAGTCAGTAAGGAAATGAAAATTAAAAGTATAATGAGCTCCTACTACACACGTATTAGAATGGCTAAACTTGAAAGGGAAAGCTGACAATACCTTGTGCTGATGAGGATATGAAGTGACTCATACATCAGTGGTGGGAATGCAAAATATGCAACCACTTCAGAATATAGTTTCACAATTATAAAGTTAAGCATACACTTATCATAAAACCCGGCAATCTCGTTTCTAAGCCTTTATTTACCAATGAGATGAAAATTCATGTGCGTACAAAAATCTGTACATAAGTGTTTGCAATAACTTAATCATAATCGTATAAACTGAAAACCCAAATGTCCACTGGTGAAGAGATGAAAATATAGCACAAGCTTACTCCCTCCCAGGAAATGCTGTTTCTAAGTATTAAGTACCATTTGATCTGACCGGGATCCCCTGGTGGAAAAAAAGGTGTGCAGAACTTGAAAAATATTGTTTTAAATAAAGCCACAGTGTAGGTCATAATATCAGTATCTCCAAAACAATATCAGTCCCTCCAGAACAATTTCCTAGTGGTTCTGTGAAAGTCACCTGTAGAATTTGAAAAAAAAAACAAATTTTAGGGTGACTTCTGGAATGGTACTTAGGAATCTTTGAGGGTTTTAACTTTTGTTGTGATGTACAATATACATCCTGAAAAGCGCATAAAAAGGGATCATACGGCTCAAGTGGTTTCCGTAAAATGAATATGCCCATGTGCCTGGCCACCCCGTGAGGAAGCAGAACAGTGCCCACACCCCCAAATTTCCCTTACCCCCTTCGGGATCACACCACCCTCCCTCTTCCCCCAGAAGTCATACCAACCGCTCTGCCTTCTTCTTTTTTTTTTTTTTTTAATTCATTTTTGAGAGACAGAGCGAGACAGAGCTTGAATGGGGGAGGGGCGCAGAGAGAGAGAGGGGGGGGGGGGGGAGACACAGAATCTGAAGCAGGCTCCAGGCTCTGAGCTGTCAGCACAGAGCCCGACGCGGGGGATGTGGGCTCGAGCTCACGGAGTAGACTGCGAGATCGTGACCTGCACTGAAGGAAGTCAGATGTTTAACCGACTGAGCCACACAGGTGCCCCAACCGCTCTGCCTTCTAACACTAGTTGTGCCTGGCTGGGGACTTGATGTTCATGAAATAATAATGCATGAACTTGTGTTTGCTTCTTGCTTCCCTTGTTGAACAACATGCTTTAAAGATTGATCCTTGTCATTGTACGGAACATTTTTAAAGTCAGCTCTGCTATTCTTAAGCTCATCCAGGTTTGAAAATCTTTTCCAAGAAAGCTGAGACTCAGAGAGGGAGAGGAATTCATGGAAGGTCACACAGGCAGTCAGTGGGAAAACTGTGATGGGCTCATCTGACCCACATCCTGACCTTTTTGCGTGTCCCAACATCTGTTATCTATGGTGCTGGGGACAGAATTTTGGTTTGTTAATCACATTTAGATGGCAAACAATGTGATAGGATATCACCATTTCTCCTACCCTGGGCAACCTCCACAGGAAACCACCCAGCACCCTGGAGGAAAGCCTGCCACTTGAGCTTGAGTAAGAAGCGTGACCACTCTATGCCTCAACTTCCCCAGATGTGAAATGGAGATAGAAATACCAGTACCTAATTCACAAGATTGTCAAGAGAGCTGAGACAGAGCATGGAATAGTGTCTCCTCAAATGGCCTCAATAACTTAATGGTAGCTATTTTTATTATTTCTCCTTACTCCCCAGTGGCTCACACTGAACCAATACTCAGGGTGACAGCAGCAGCTCAGATAAACCCACGGCAAATTCCCTCACAGTGTCAATGGGACACAGGGGCATCATGGGAGAAAGTTCAGTAGAGAAAGCGTGTTTAGGAAGGGCACGCAGGGTGGTCCAGGGGCTCCATTTTAGCCACTGACTGCCTTGTAGCCTTTGGCAAGTTTCTTCCTCCCTCTGGACTCCAGTTTCCTCCTACTTAAAATGATGGTATGGAACTAAATGGTCTCCAGGTATCAGAGCGGAGAGCTCAAGTTGGTGTATCTCAAGGTGTGCCCCTCCTTGTCTCTCCCTGAGTAACATCCTCCTGCCCATGGCCTCTGCGCCTCACCAGAGTAAGGGACCCCACCAAGATACTGTGACCTGGAGAAATGCACATGTACCCTATATCACTGGCCATGGGACTTCTTGTGCCAAGCTCCCTGAGTCCTCTTCCTAGATCCCTAGAAGTCTCTACCCCCCAGGCTAAGAACCTCCAATCTCTCCTACCCTTGAGTTCCAGACCCTTTTCTCCGAATGGTTCACAAGCACTTAAAAAAAATGCAGTTTTATGGAGACAGAATTCACATAAAGTGTACCATTGAGTGCATGTTAGCATATTATGATAGCTGCACAGCCATCACCACTATCTAATTCCAGAACATTCTTATCACCTTAGCAGTCACTCCCCATTTCCCCCCTCACCTGGACAACCATTAATTCTGTCTTTATGGATTTGCCTGTTCCAGACATTTGATATAAATGGAACCATACAACATGACTCTTTGTGTCTGGCTTCTTTCATTTATCATAATGTTTTCAAGGCTCATCGTGTTATAGCCTGTATTGGTACAAAGCTTCTTTTCATTGCTGAATAATATTCCATTGTATGGCTGTACATCATAATATTTATCTGCTTGTCCACTGATGGATATTTGAGTCGCCTCCACCTTTTGGTTATTGTGAATAATGCTGCTGTGAACATGGGTATACAAATCTCTGTTGGAGTCCCTGCTTTCACTTCTTCTGGGTATCTACCCAGAAATGGAATTGCTTTATCATATGGTAATTCTATGTTTAAATTTTTGAGGATCCGTCAAGCTTTTCCACAGAGGCTGCACCATTTCTCATTCCCATCAGCACTATTAGAGGGTTCTAGTTTCTCCACACCCTCTCCAACACTTGTTTTTTTTTTTTAATTTATATTTTTTTAATGCTTATTTTTGAGAAAGAGAGAGACAGAGCATGAGTTGTGGAGGAACAGAGAGAGAGGGAGACACAGAATCTGAAGCAGGCTCCAGGCTCTGAGCTGTCAGCACAGAGCCCTACGTGGGGTTCGAACTCACGAATGGTGAGATCATGACCTGAGCCAAAGTTGGAGGCTTAACTGCCTGAGCCACCCGGGGTGCCCCGTTTTTTTTTAATGTTTATTTACTTATTTTGAGAGAGATAGAGACAGCACCAGTGGGAGAGGGACAGAGAGAGAGAGAGAGAGAGAGAGGGAGAGAGAGAATCCCAAGGAGGCTCTGCATCATCAGCACAGATGTCTGATGCAGGCCTCGAACCCATGAACTGAGAGATTGTGACCTGAGCCAAAATCAAGGGTCAGGACCCCCTCCAACACTTGTCTTTGATTACAGTCATCCTACTGTGTGGGAAGTGAAATCTCATTTGCATTGTTTTGATTTGCATTTCCTGGTGACTAAATGATGTTGAGCATCTTTTCATGTGTTTATTGGTCATTTGCATGTTTTGTTTTGTTTTTCTGGGGAAATGTCTATCTTTATCCCAGTACCACACTGCTTTTACTATAGCTAGTAAATTTTAAAATCAGCAAGCATGAATCCTCCAACTCTGTACTTTTCAAGATTGTTTTGGCTGTTCTGAGTCCCTAATGTTTCCATATGAATTTTAAGATCAACTTGTCAATTTCTGAAAAGACTCCAGCTTTGACTTTGTAGGAATTGCATTGAATTTGTAGATAGATTTTGTAGGAATTGCATCAAATTTGCAAATAATTTGGGAGCGTATTACCCACAAACATAGGATGTCTTTCCACTTCGGTCTTCAATTTCTTTCAATGATGTTTTACATTTTTGTTAAATTTATTCCTGGTATTTTATTCTTTATGATGCTTTTGTAAGCGGAGTTGTTTTTCTTAATCTCCTTTTCATCTTTTCCATGCCAGTGTATAGAAATACAATTGAATTTTGTGTGCTGAAAAAAAAATGTATCTAAAGAACCTTTCAAAATGCTGGTTCACAGACCCACCTCTATAGAGGCTGTAGTGAGGTCTGGAAATCTTCATTTATTTAGATGTTTGTTTATTTTTAGAGAGAGAAGAAACATGCGCACACGTGCGTAAGCAAGGGAGGACAGAGAGAGAGGGAGAGAGAGAATCCCAAGCAGGCTCCACGCTGTCAGCATCGAGCCCAATGTGGGGCTCAAACTGAACCATGAGATAATGACCTGAGCCAAAATCAAGAGTTGAATGCTTAACGAACTGAGCCTCCAGGCGCCCCTGGAAATCTGTAATTTTTTTTTAATTTAATTTTTTATTTTTTAAAATTTACATCCTAATTAGTTAGCATACTGCAACAATGATTTGAGGAGTAGATTCTTTAGTGCCCCTTACCCATTTAGCCCATCCCCCCTCCCACCACCCCTCCAGCAAGTCTCAGTTTGTTCTCCATATTTATGAGTCTTTTCTGTTTTGTTCCCCTACCTGTTTTTATATTATTTTTGTTTCCCTTCCCTTATTTTCATCTGTTTTGTCTCTTAAGGTCCTCATATGAGTGAAGTCATATTATTTTGGTCTTTCTCTGACTAATTTCACTTCGCACCAAACCCTACAGTTCCATCCACGTAGTTGCAAATGCCAAGATTTCATATATATGTATATATGTGTATATACATATCCCACATCTTCTTTATCCATTCATCCACCAAGGGACATTTGGGTTTTTTCCATACTTTGGCTATTGTTGGTAGTGCTGCTATAAACATGGGGGTGCATGTGTCCCTTCAAAACAGCACACCTATATCCCGTGGATAAATGCCTAGTAGTGCAATTGCTGGGCCGTAGGGTAGTTCTATTTTTAGTTTTTTGAGGATGGAAATCTGTAACTTTAATCTTCTATTTGGCGTCATTTTCCCCCAAAGTGTTTCAGTGCATTTAGATTACAATATTTTGTTTTACATAAGTGCTATCATACTGTGTATATTGTTCTGCAACTTGATTTTTCTCCAATAGCATACTTAGGAGATCATCTGCACATCCATACACACACATTCTGTTTAATTGCTGCACGGCGTGACAGAGTGTGGCCATCTCCCAGCTGACTTCACCACCCCTCTCTTCATGACTGTTTCCTTTTCACAACTGTCTTTCATGTCTCCATCTTTCTTACTACATTGTCTCACTACATTATTCAGTTCTTCAAACAGAATACACAGGCTCTAGAGTCAGGCCACCTGGGTTTAAACTGCAGTTCTGCCCTTCACCAGTCATGCAGCCTTGGGCAAGTTCCCAACTTCTCTGTCTTCTGTAAGGTGGGGGCAATGGTAATTGAGGCTGATGTGAGTTTCAACACAGAGCTCACTTAGCTCAGGCACCTGGTACACAGTAGGTGCTCAAGAAATATTGGTTGGATGTATCAGCAGATGAATAGTTTGCCCACAAGCCCCTTTGTATCCCCTACAACATAATGCCCCTAAAGAATAAAGAAAAGTGCCATAGTAAGCAGAGGTTAGGAAATGGCTGCTTTAGAATGTTTGTGTTTCCCACAGGCTAGGGACACAGGAAACTGGATCTGGAGGCAGATCCTTGTGGTCACCATGCAGATCGGTTAAGCAGGACTTGCCATGGGCTATTGTAGTGCCTCTAGCACAGTCATGGGGATTTCTATTAGGCAGGGAGTCAGGGTTTGCCTAGTAGCAAAAGGCCCAGCTTTGGAATCAGACAAATTCCAGACACAACTGGATTCAAGTCTTGATTCTACAACCTGCTAGTTGCATTGACCTTGAGGAAGTCACTTAATCTCCCTGAACTTCAGTTTCTTCAATTGTAGAATGGGAAAGTGATGCTGCTTATCTGGGAAGACAGTATGAGGGTCACTGTAAAGAGTTTGCCTTGGTGCCTGGTGTATGATGATACTCCTCACATGTTGGTCCTCTGGACCTAGCTGTGCCTGAAGCTATTGCCCAGCCTCCACCACCACCACTCCCTGGCTTTTCAGTGCACTATAATGATGCTCACTTTGTTGGTCCTCTGGACCTAGCTGTGCCTGAAGTTATGGCCCGCCCTCCACCACCACTCCCCGGCCTTTCAGTGAACTGAGCCAATAAATAATTTTTGCTTAAGCCCATTACGGTTGGGTTTCTGTCCTTCACAGCTCAAAGAATTGGGCTAATTCACAGAGTGAACTTTGTTATAAAGCTCCATGTGCTGACCCACTATCCAACTCCCAGTTTACATGTGACCTGAATAGAACAAATAACCATATGCATATAGACAGTCACTTTAGGATAAAATGAGTTCAGTGTTTCACCTTTCCCATATCGCTCTCCCTTTTTTAAGTCCCATTTCACATGGTCTCCGGAAGTAGAATTTAATCCAGCTAATCACGGTTAAAGACATAGTCTTTCATCCTGGCCCTTGGGGAGCCCTTCACTAGCCCTTCTCCACAAGCATCCTCCCCAATTCCCTCTGACTGAGGATGCAGTCTCTCTATCTGCATCATGGGAGGCAGGGAAAGGATAACTCTGGAGCCATCAGTGCTTTGTTTAAAACCCAGTTCTGGGGGCACCTGGGTGGCTCAATGGGTTAAGCATTGGACTCTTGATTTCAGCTCAGGTCATGATCTCACAGTTGGTGAGTTCGAACCCTGCATCGGACTCTATGCTGACAGTGCAGAACCTGCTTAAGATTATCTCTCTCTCCCTGTCGCTCTGCCCCTCCCCTGCTTGCTCTCTCTCTCTCCCTCTCTCTCTCAATTATTAAGCTTTAAAAAATACAAAAAATAAAACCTAGTTCTATTGCTTCCTAGCTGTGTGACCTTGAGCAGGTTACTTGCTCCCCTGCTTTCTTGGCACTTCAACTACAAGGAAGGAAGGAAGGAAGGAAGGAAGGAAGGAAGGAAGGAAGGAAGGAAGGAAGGAAGAAGGAAGAAGGAAAGAAGGGGGAGGGGGCAGGGAAAGGGAGGAAGGAATGAAGGAGTAAGGAAGAAAAGGAAGGGAGGGTGAAGGGAGGAAGGAAGGAAGGAGGAAGGAAGGAGGAAGGAAGAAAAGGAAGGAAGGATGAAGGGAGGAAGGAAGAAATAAAAGGGAGGAAGGAAGGAAGGAGGAAGGGAGGGAGGAAGGAAGAAGGAAGGAAGGGAGGAGGAAAGAAGGAAGGAGGAAGGAAGGGAAGAAGGAAGGAAGGAGGAAGGAAGGAAGGAGGAAGGAAGGAAGAGGGAGGAAGGAAGGAAGGAAATAGAGACAACAATATCTACCTCAGGGGAATCTGACACAAAATATACAAAATGCTAACACAAAGCCTGGCACACAGTAAGACTAAAGAAAGGGTAGTCATTGTTAAAAGTAGCAAAACATTTAGCCCGGTGCCTGGTATAAAGCAGTCAAGCACTCAATAAATATCTGTCGAAATGAGTTAGATTCAAATCAGTGTCATGACGATTGAGGGAGGGAGGAAAGGAAACTGTGGTATATTTTAAGGGACTTTTAAAAACATTTAAGAAAAAAAATAAAATAAAAATAAATAAAAACATTTAAGAGAAATTAATAAACGTGGCAAGTAGACCTTGTTTGGCACTTCATTTGCATAAGCCAACTGTAAACACATTTCTTGAATATTGGGATAATTTTAATTTTGGCGAGTGTAATAATCGCTTTGTGATTACAGAAAAAAATGTTTCTCTGTTTTATGAGACGCATACTGAGGAATTTAGAAGCGAGAGACACGACTCCTGAGATCTGCTCTACGACACTCTGCACAGAAGACGGTAAAGGTGGAGAAGGACGAGCGATGGATACGTGTGGACAGTTGCTGAAGCTGAGCGATGGCACACGGGGGCCGACTGCACTCTCTGCTTTTGTGTAGGTTTGGAAATGTTCACAAGTGAAAACAAATAGGGGACATTGACTTTGAGCCCCCCGAGGGAAAGGTGAGCTCTACTCCTCGTCCAGGAACTCAGGCGTCACGCAGTAGGAGCACTAAGACACAGGCTTCAGGCAAGGTGAATGCTGTAAACCCCAAAATGGGGGGTCCCAGGGACAAGGGGCGCTCAGCCACACCCCTCCTGGGAGCCTGCGTTCCTGGTGGGAACGTTTCCCATCTGAGAGCCACACAGGCTGATGGAAGATCCCCACAGACCCTCTGCCCCACCCACTCTCACACACACAAAATTGGCCCAAGGACTAGGGGAGAACCAGAGCTGGTTTTGATGATACCCCTAATTAAATGAGGGCTGGTTTGGGTTAAACTTCTTAAGTAAGTTGTTATTCAGTCATTATTGTGAAGCTGTTGTTACGATGGCATCTAGAATTTGCAGTCATGCCAGCACCACCTGATGTTTGAGAAGCTCACCTCGGGCACCCTTGTGGGTCACTGGGGTCCCTGAGCCCCCCACCCAGAGGGCTCCTGGCTAGCTCTTGAGGAAAAAACATAGCATTGGGTGGGGAGTCAGAGTCCAAGCCCCAGTCCTGACTTTGCAGCCTACTTGTGAGTGGCAAGATGAAGCACTCAGTGTAGGGATGGGGGGGGGGCTGTGGGGTCCCAAAGACTGGGCACAGAGCAGGTGCCAACCATTGGGAGCAAACTGAGGTCCAGGCACCTCCGCTAACTAGCTCGGTGACACTTGGCCACATACTTTGTCTGTCTGAGCCCCAGTTTCCTAGTTTATCAGATCGAGAGGCAGATCTCTCTGGGTCTGACTCAATGCCACTTCCAGAAAGGAAGTGTTGTCTGTTCTGCCCCAGTGCCTCCCCAGTTTGCAATCACACCTGTTGACTTGCTTATTTCCTGTGTCCCTTCCCAAGCCTGCGCCCCAGCTGTAAGCCCCAGGTGGTCGTGTTCTGTTTAATTCACCATCCTATCACCAGCTCCCAGCCCAGCGCCTGACGTAACGGACCCCCAAGTAAGTATAGACTGGATGGATGCATGAAAAGGGCTTAGCCCCTGGTCTGATACATACTGTGTGCTCAATAAATTACAGCTATTCTTAGTAGTCGTCGTAGTAGCATAGCTAGTATAATTCCTGAGCTTCCGTTTCTTTTCTATAACATGAAGAAACTCATATTTACGGCCCCAGAAGTACTCCGAGGACTGACAGGGTTAGTGTTTGGAAGGATTTCGATTAGGCAGGGCTAATGCAATGAATTTCTAGCAAAAATCATCTGGAATGTAGAGCGAATGCCAGGGAGCTGCCAGACCTGAGGGAAGCAACGCTAAAATGGGTGCAGGGACACGGGCGACTGTGTTCAGCAGGGTTGACATGTCTGTGAGATGGCAGGCACGATCTTTCCTTCCTTTGATTTTCAGTCTTGATACAAATGTTAAGACTTTTACGCTGTTGGAGAGCAAATAAAAGTGGTTTATAGTACAGATTTTTCAGTTGTCTTTTAACCCTTCCAGAACGTGTCTAACAGTTGTGGTTTCCCCTCCCAGAACACAAGTTGGAGACAACGTGGGGAGGAACAAGGAAATGAAGGGGAGACCTCAGCTTTGCTTATGGGGACAGCTGTTTGCTGCTGGGGAAGGTGCAGGAGACAAGGTATTCCCAAGGTCCCAGGAGACAAAGGTCATTGGGAGTTGTGGAAAAAACTGCTCACGTCCTACCTCCATTATCTGTTCTCTGAACTGAATTTCATGATCTCCTTTGCAGACCGAGGCCAACAAGATTAAAGCAAAAGTCACTGGGTAGGAAGGACTTCCAAGCTTGAAAGACAACTGAGTAGGATGAGAAGTGTGCCTTTTACTCTTTTCCTTGTATAGAACTCCAGAACTCAGATGTGATGGCTAGAGTTCCAACAGCCATCTTGGACCATGAGGTTACCTCAAGGAAGGAGGCCTAAACATGGTGGAGCAGAACAATCCTAGTTATTAATGAGATTCTGGAACAGCCATCTCCGTCATAGACTGCCTAGCTCTAGCATGTCATTATATGAGAAATTTAAAAATTGAGTCAGATTTTTGTAATCAGAAGCTCAGCACAGTTATTTACAGGCTGAGAAATGATGGAGGAAAGGGCCTACCACAGCACCCAACATGTAGTGAGTAAATGGATGAAATAATTAGTGAGCTGGGAAAGGAAGGTTGGAGGGAGGGAGGAGGAAGGAAGGAAGAGAAAGGCAGAAGGAGAAAGGAAGGGAGGCAAAAAGGAAGGGAGGAAGAAAGGGAGCCAGTCTGTGATAGCAAAAGAGCATCTCTCTGATCTAGAAACGGGTTGAGGGTTTGAAACGAGGGATCTTTTTGGCAAATTCAAGCCAAGACCCTCTACATGCCTACCCTGTAGAGCACCCTTGTGGGAGAAGCCAGTGGAGCCATTTTGTCAACGGGAGTCAGAACCCCCTTCCCCGGGTTCAGACTCCCTCAGACTCTAGTGGACGTTGAAGAAAGACCTGGGCCCCAGGTTCATGTCTGCTGCAAAGGACTCCACACACATCTCCTTCCCTAGACCGGCTAGTTTCTGCATCTGGACAGTAAGACAGCTGCTCCGGAAGGGTCTATCCAGCTGTGACTCACTCAGTATTCTGTCTTTACACTTGCCCTCTCCCCAGATGGCCTTTCTTATGATCATTGTAACCACTGTGTGCTGAGTATCCTCCTTTTCTCCTTTATTCCTCAGGACAGCACAAGGAAAGCTCAGTATTATTATATAAGACAGGTTATACCTTCTGGGGCCACACAAACCAAGGAGTGTAGAGCCAGCTTGTGTACCGTTGTGGGTATGACCCCAAAATTGTGCTGTCAGCTCTGCGTTTCATTCCCTTTCAGAACTTTCTCTTCACCGTGTCCCTGAGTTGAGACCCCAACAAGAGGAGGAAGCTGGGTGGGAGTCGGGGATAAGTTGAGGGTCCTCTGTGCCCCCACCACACCCCTAGCCCCTTCCCATCTCTGGTTCCAGTGTGGAGAGGTGGCCAGCCGCTCAGCCCAACCCAGGCACCTCTGGGAAGACACAAATAAAAATAAAACAGTAATAACTCGGGCCCCAGCGGGTGCATAGGCAACAGCTTCAGCCAATTAACATTCCTTCGGGGTTTGGGGAGGGCCCCCCCTTCAGCAGCACCTCATAAATGTCAGGAGGGGCTTGGGAGTGGCCAGGGTTTCTCCCAGGCCTGGGTGAGGGCAACACCCTGAGCCAGGCCTACGCCTTCTCGGTGGCGGCATAGAGATGGGTGGGCACAGCCTTCCAGGTGCTGAAAGAAAACCAAAGTGAACTCCCTGTCTGGGAGTGCTAATCAACATCCCAAGGTCGGGGAGAGATTTATGATGATAACTGGAGAAGCTGCCTGATTTCGTCCTGGAGTACGCTAAGCCTTTTCCAGCCAGGAAAGAGGGGGACAGGCACAAAGGCAGCCCCTCCCCAGCTTGATTCCCTTTCTACACAGATAAGAGATGACAAAGTCTTGTCCGATCTCCTCACATCGCTCATCGCACCCATTTCACAGGTACAGAGAGTGAGGCCCAGAGACTGGACATGACTTGCTCAAGATGTCGGGAAACCAGTATGAACGACAGGGAACACACCATCCTCTGTGCCCTCCTCCCTGTACTCCAAATGTCCTACCCACACACCCCAGCCTGTGGAGGGGATCTCCCCAGCTCCCACTTCTCCCTCAGAGCTCAGCTTCCCTGCTGCCCCCCGCAGGAGCTGGACTTTCTGATCCCTTCTCATGCATCTCCACATTTTTCCTTCAGAGCACATTTTGCATTGTATATTGGTTACTTTCTGACTCCCCCACTAGGTTCTAAGTTTCCAAGGCAGGGGTGGGGTCTGCTCTGCTCACTGTTGAGTGCCCAGCATAGGGCCTTGTGAATGGATGAGTTAATAAGTAGATGAATGTCCCATCTCTGCTTGAAGGCTCCCAGGTCCCTGGTGGGACAGAGGGTTTTCCAGGGCCCCTATTTGGGTCCTTGAGGGCAGTGCTTCTAACAGGCAAGGATCCCAAATGTGCTGGCACATCAGAACCTCCTCGGGCAGCTTGTGGCCACAGCCAGAAATCCGGAAGGAGGAGTGCTGGGAAGCTGCATGCTAGCAGGCGCCTTGAGAGGGTCCCATGATCCCGCACAGATCGCTTCACCGTTCTGAGCCTTGCTTTCCTCATTTGAGAAATGGGAGGAAATAGACCCCAAAGGGCTGCTGACAGGAGTTAAGTGGGGCTTTGTAAAGGGCTACAAAGTCACACACGGGGGACTGCTATCGTGCACACCAACTCCACCACTGTCATCGTCATTGGTAGTTTGGGACAGGATCAAGGAGGCCCTGAATGCCTGGGTGAGGGATGTGAGATTTAATGTCAGAAACATGCGTTGATTCATTCATTTATTCAGCTAGTAGTTACTGTGTTCCCACCATGCTCCAGGCCCCAGGGCTGGGCACTAGGGAAACAGACACTGCCTCTGCCCAGGGATGTCTCCTGCCCAGACCAGGGGCCCCGGCGCTCACAGGGCCAGGCAGCTCCTGTGGGCGGGTGTCCAGGGCTAGGTGGCCCACAGCAAACCAGCAGCCAGAGTCCACACCTGCGACAGGCAGCCTCTGCTCAGCCCCACCTGGAGGAAGTCAGGCCAATGGAGGCAGAACCTTGAGTCTTTCACAACAAGCTGGGAATTTGGAGGTAACTCTCCTTATTTTTAAGTGTCGGCCTCTAATTCAGAATATTAGTTTAAGCTGGGAACTGAAGCACCGAGAAAGAACTACTCACGGCCGGAGGAGGAAGCCCGTCAGCCTGGGGAGGGGTGGGGGTGACCCCACCGAGGGGTGACCTGGCCCAGGTTCCTGGGTTTCGCTCAGAATGGCAGGGACACAGGTTCTGACCGTCCTCCCCCTTCCCTCCCTGAACAGATGCCCCCTGGGAGAAGGAGCCAGCTCAACACCGAGTCCAAGGAGGCACCACAGCTGCTTCCAGGGCTGATCACCCAGGTAAGCAGCAACTCCGGGGGTGAAAGTTTGAGAGGCTCTCCCAGGGAGGCAGAGACAGAGAACCACCAGGGGGCCAGACCAAAGCAAGTCCCACAGCAAGGAACTGCCAGGCCGGGGGAGAACCAGCCTGCAGGCTCCCTGCCCAGAGCTATTTCCGTTCTCCCAGGACACCTCTCAGAGGACTTGCTGCTGCTCTCTGTCCCCTTAAGGGGAGGGCAGGGGAGGGGGAGGGGCTGGGTTCGTCCCCCAGGCCCGGGATCAGAGGGCGGGCAAGCTGGAGAGGTGGAGGACAGAGGTGGGATCTGATCTTATTTCGTACTTCCCCTCCCCGACAGACACACACCCATAGTCTCAGCACGGAGCTGGGCACGTGCAAAAAGTGGAAGTTAAATGTGTGATGACAAACCGTGCTAAGACAGGGGAAGCTCCACCATGCTTGGCAGGTGGAGTTCTGTATCTCCCCTGTCCCTGCACCTCCACTTTGGGGAGCCCTGGAAAGTGGGGAGGGGGGGGATTTCTCAGAGCCGGTGTGTTGGGAGCGCCACATCACCGTGACCTCAGTTGTTTGCGGACTGGTGACACCTGCTGTACCAGTTCCGAGCTCTCGCGGCCGAGAGCGGGGCGCGCTAACAAATCCCGCCACGAGGGGGCGATAAATCCCAAAGCCTGATGCTGGGGACCTGGAGGTTAGGGTCCTAGAATTTGCGCGCATCTTTGGGCCCGAGACTCGCCACGCGCGCCTGGACCGCACATCTGCTAGCCGTCGGCTGCTCCTCCGGGCGGGCTCTCTAGAGTTTGGATGAATGTGCATGAACAGGGCGAACGCCCTGCGAAGACTCGTGGCCCCCAATCCTGAGAAAGTGATGGCGCGTTTGAAAAGCTGGCATGGTGGGAGGAGGGGGCTAGAAAATGATGGAAAATCGCGAAAGGCTACGGTTAAGGCACATGAGGAGACTTCTCGTCCGTGTGGCTTTGTCTCCCTCTAGTGGAAATCAAGGGACCTCTAAAAATCTCATTAACCTGGAAGGCTCCTCGTCTATTTTCCTCTTCAAGATCTCCCGCCCTTCCTCACCCTTGCTTCATACGCTTTGTTTCTTGTTTATCTTTTCGTTTTTTTACTATTAAATGGCCATCAATAAGGAAATGGAGTACGGGCCAACAAATAAAATAGTAAAATGTATCTGGTTCCTCGCAGAGTTCCAAATCATACTGCTAATTTACCAAACCAAGTTATGAAATAATATAAACACATAACTCCATGTTTACATGTGCATATATATGAGTATGAGTAGCCTGAAAAGTCTGGGGGAAGATCTGCAGAAATGCACACCCAACGCCGTGATTTCTGAGGAGGAAGAGACAGAGATTTTGCTTTACCTGTAATGTTTGCATTGTTACATGAGAATGCACTTTGTGAAATTAAAAATTAATGAAAGTAGCCTTTTTAGTATAAAATTATGCCTTTGGAAAGAATCACAGTATTCAATATGTATTTAAATTGCTAGTTACAAAGTAATACATATCGTACGATTCCATTTCTTTCAATAACATGTGTGCATGCATGGAAAAAAGGCTGGGAAAATATAAACAGAATGTTTACCAGTAATTATTTCTGAGCGGTGGGGTCAAGGCAATCTTTGTTATTTACTCAATCATCTTTGTCAGTGCTGTTGGTCTATACTTTCGTTTTTAATCTTTTGTGATACTTGTGTTGTATGGGCATACCATGATTTATTTGACCAATCTCTTATTGATGGACGTTGAAGCAGCTTCCAACATCTTCCTATTGTAAACAATGCCGTTAAGAGACATCATTCATGACATAAGGATAAATTCTGGAGGGGGATCCTCTGGGTCAAGGAGCATGGCACATTGCATTTTGATATATATTACCAAACCCCTTCCCAGGAATGTTTGACTCATTCTCAATCCCCCTACCTACACGTGCAGACATCAGTGTAGAGAGTGTCTGATTTCTCACGTGTCCCCAATCCTGAAAATTGTCATTCTTCATCCTTGGCCGTCTGATGGGTATAAAAGGTGACTGTGTTTTCACTTGGGTTTCTTTCACGACCAAAGTGGTGAGATAAGACTGGTTTTCCTGATGCTTTTTCTTTTCTTAATATGTAGTCCCAGAGCAGTACTCTCTTAATTATAGGTAAAAAGCCTTTATACTAAGTCTGGCTATCTGATAGGAGATGTGTCCCTTCTGCGTCTTCCAGTTTCGCGAATTTCTTGACTGTTGTTTCCTCTTCCATGTCATTCTAGAATAAGTGTATTAAATTCTGCAGAAGCCCTCAGTGGTGTTTTGATTGTATTGCTTTGCACTTATAAGCTGGAAAGAGTTGACATCGTCTACGGCTAATCATGATATATCTTGCCATAAGTCAGATTTTTTTTGTTTGGCATTCTTCATTAAAGTTATCTAATTGCCTTTACAATGGCGACTCTAGAGTTACATCCTTAGCCTACAGCACACGGTCAGGGAAACAAAGATAACAACCAACAAAGGAGAACTGAAAAGCAGGACCTGACTCCTAAGAGTCTAGTAACCATATGCATCTGCCCATAGTTTTGCAGGCAGTGGAATGTTCTGCAGAAGAGGGCCGGCCGCGGGTTCCATCCCCGTTCCTCCCTGATGTGCTTGGGCAGGTCACTTGGCCTAGCTAAACTTTAATTTCTTCATGGGTAAAATGGATTTAATGATAGTGGCCCCCTTGTGCCGGCAATTGAGATAATATATTGTCTATAAAAGTGTTAGCCCAGTGCCTTGCATGCAGGGATGAGGATTTTTAAATGTGGCCTTTCCACCTTTCAGCTGTGGCACCAAATACTTGCTGTGTGATTCGGCCATGTTCACCAACCTTTTGGTTCCTGGGGCTTTTTTCTGTTGTGAAAAGGGGTGACCGTAGCATCCAGTCTCGGGATTTTGTATGTGGGTTGAGAGTGGATATTCCTGGGTACAATAAATACCAGACGAGGGTGGCCATTTCACTCCAGTGATGTCACTGGTCACGTGCTCTGCTGGGAGGTGGGGGTGCAGAGAGAAGCCCCAGGGGGGTGCTCCTCAAGAAGGGAAGGCATAACTAAACCAGGGAATATGCAGTGGAACGGGCCAAGTGGGCAAGCGGCACCCTGTGCAGCAGGGGCACCCTGGGGACTGGGCTGAGGGGCTGGGATGGGGCAGCTTTGGCCCAAGTAAAGGGCAAGTGGAAAAAGCTCTGAGCTTCTGAGGCTAACTTGGCTGCTTGCTCTAGGGTCTCTTGCCTTTGCACTGGGGCCATCTGACTCAATGGTACCCTGGTGCCACCTGCCACAGCGCTGCCTCTGGCCTGACTTTGGAGGAATAAAGATGGCTCGTGGCCCCAGAGTTGCCCCCCCTAGAACTGACTCCCCACCTGGGAGACTGGTCAAATGACCCCTGCTGGACCCTCCCTGCTCAGTAACCCTTGCTGCTTTTTTTTTTTTTTTTTTAAACCTCCCTCAGCCCTCTCCGGGTCCATGCAAGGTGCTTAACCTCTCTGAAACCGTTTGCTCAGTGCTAACATGGGAAATGACAAACTTCTTCCCACAACCAGGGGCATTGAGACTATCAGCTTAGCTAATGGGTGCGGAAGGGGTTTGTGGAGAATAGAGCACCCTGCAAATATAGTGTCCTTTCTAGCCCTGAAGGCTTGGGCCCAGCTGTCACTTAGCCTTACAAGGCTGGGTTTCCTTGTCTGAGAGCTGGGGGTAAAAGTGACACGTCCCCATGAAGTTTCTCACTGATGTATTCATTCATTCAGCCAGCCAGCTTGGGGGGGTGGGCAGTGCTAGGCACTGTGTGGGCCCCAGCCATGCTCAGGCCAACCCACCCCCTCCTCTCTTAACTCCACCCACCAGCTGCTGTGTTATCCTGCTTCAGGCAGGAGAGGAGGTTCCTGGTGCTAAGCCAGACACCAGAGCTCTGCAGAGGGAGAAAACTGAGGACCATGCGGGCATTTTGCACGAGGCTACATTTATTCACCCACAAGGGACTACCCCTTATTGTGAAATTATCTCTTTGTATCTAGACAAATTGTAAAAAGGTCTATTTCATTTATGAAGTTATGGTAACCAGAGGTGGGAGTTGATTTTCTAAGTGTTCTTCTCTGGCAAAATTAAAAGTTGGCGACTGGTGTGGCAGGCAGAAAGGTTCTAGAATGGCCCCCTGTGATCCCCTCTTCCTGGTATTCAAGCCCCCGTGTACTCTCCTTTTGTGCAGGATGGGCTGGGCCCAGTGACTCACTTCTAACAAATAGAATACGGCAATAATCCCTTCCACGATCAGGCTACAAAAGATCGTGACTTCCACCCTGCTCTTGCTTTCACGCCCGGCTTGCACGCTTTGATGAAGCAAACTCCCACGCAGGAGACACTGATGCGTGGAACTGAGGAACTGAGGGGGGCCTCTGGCCAACAGCTGGGAAGACATCAGTCCAACAATCCTTGAGAGTAAATCTTGCTAGCAGCCACATGACCTTGGAAGAAGGTAGCTCCCCAGTTAGTTCCCTTCAGATTACTACGGCCAGCTGCGGGCCCGGACTCGGATGAGAAGACAGGAACATCTAGGACACAAAATCGGTTGTAAAGCAATTTGTTAGACAGCAACAGTCAGTATGTATCTCAGTATATTTTTTTTAATGTTCCTGGTAGGTGCGATCCAAACTTCGGGCATGAGTGGTGGTAAGAAACTGCTCCCTACAACTCCTTTGCAGATGAGCATGTGAAATGGTAGCCTAAGGGTGGGGAGGCAGCTCCTGGGCAGGCCTGCAGTCTCATCTTGGCTGGTGCTCTCTTAGCCAAGTGGCTGCGGGCAAGTTACCTCGGCTTTTCTGAGTCTCGAGCTCCTCATCTGTGAAATGGGTGTAATACAGCTCTCCTAAGCAGTAAGGAGATAAGTGTGTAAATACCAATAATTACCATTTCTAGGATGTTCTTTTGTGTCAGGGCCAGTGTCAAGTGCTTTACATGCATTATTGCGTTTTATCCTTACAAAGGTATGAAGTAAGCTGTTACTACTCCCCTTCTTGAGATGAGAAAACCGAGACTCAGAGAGGCCCCGGGACCATTCCGGAGTCTGCCAGTCTCCAACCCCAAGGCACAGGAGTGCCTGACGCTTTGCAGGCCCTGGAGGAACCCAGAGGAACTTGGGTTGTGGAGAGACAGGGTGCTCTATTCTCCACAACGAATAAAGGCAGCAGGAGGGGAGCAGAAAGCGCTCCAGTGTGTTTCTTACTGTGACCGCTAGGCGACAGCAAAGGCAGGCAGACCAGCCTCCAGCACTGAAACTGAGCTGAAAGTTGACTCCTGAGAATAAATTAGTTCCGCTGAAAATGGATTCCTGCTTTATTTCCCTAAATATTTATGGACTGCTTGTTATGTGCCAAAGGATTTATAATAATTACATGAAGGCTCCTCACAGCCCTGTGAGGTTTGTTATTCCCAACTTTCAGGAAGAGGAAGCAGGCTAAGTCACTTCCCAAGGTCACACAGCTAGAAAATGGCATGCATTAGGTTAATCATTTGGTGTGACTCTTTCCAGAACTTTCCCATGCCAATAGACTTGAGTTGCCATATATGTGACTTGTTAATAAGGGGAGAGAGTTGCGGCGCCTGGGTGGCTCAGTCGGTTAAGCGTCCGAGTTCGGCTCAGGTCATGATCTCACCGCTCATGAGTGAGTTCAAGCCCCGCGTCGGGCTCTGTGCTGACAGCTCGGAGCCTGGACCCAGCTTCGGATTCTGTGGCTCCCTCTCTCTCTGCCCCTCCCCTGCTCATGCTCTGTCTCTCAAAAAAATGAATAAATGTTGAAAAAAAAAATTTTGTTTTCAAAAAGAAAGGGAGAGAATAGTTTTGTTTTACATGTGTTTTTTTTTCAGAGTTCTGTTTTTGCATGTTCTTCAACTTGCTTCTCTCACCGGCAGTGAATTTTGGAAACATTTCCAAGGGAGTCCATGCTTTAGTTTTCCATAGCGTGGTTGGATCACACGATGTCTAGACAATCAACCTCTGTGGACAATCATTTGAAATACTTCCAATATGGTTATGCTTTTACCCGCTCCCTCCCGCCAAAAAAAAAAAAAAAAAAAAAAAAAGCTTTCACAAACATGCACGAACAGATGAGCCTGTGGTAGCATTTCTGTTCCATTGATTCCCAGGAAGGTGACCCATGGGTTGTTGGTCATGTGTGTGGTTGTGTGTTGAGAGAGATGCTAATCACCCACCTGGGGGGATGTGCCCACTATCATTCTCATCCACAGTGAGGGGGGAGTATGTCTCTCCAGCCCTGCTGGTGATCAGTGCTCACACTTTTTGCCGATTTAATACAAATGATTTTTTGGTATATATTTCAGCATCCTTCTTCCTTGAGGTGGGTAGTGAGAGTTTGGGGAAGCAAGAATGTCCCAGCGGGAGCGCCCGGGTAGCTCAGTCGGTTAAGCGTCCGACTCTTAATTTCAGCTCAGGTCATGATCTCACAGTTGGTGAGTTTGAGCCCCGCATCAGGCTTTGGCTGGCAGCATGGAGCCTGCTTGGAATTGTCTCTCTTCCTCTCTCTCTCTCTCTGTCCCTCCTGCTCCTTCTCGCTCTCAAAATAAATAAATAAACTTTAAAAAAAAGGAATGTCCCAGGGGGAGAGATGAGAGAAGAAAGTGTCCCCTCCCAGGCAGACACTCAGGCTGAAGGCATACCCCCTGTGTGTGCACAGGGCACAGACACATTGAAAAGCTGCCAGTCTTTTTTAAGTTGCTGTGTTCGAATCCCATCTCCACAGCCAGACCACAAGCCCACTAGGTTATGTTTGTGCTTTTGTTGACATAAGCTGAGAGATTGCTTAAGGGCGGTGGCTATGAGAGGGATGAATGGGTGCCGGGGGGGGGGGGGGGGGGGGGGGGGGGGGGGGGAGGGGGGAGGTAGGACTGCAGGCAGTTGGGAAATACCACTGGGGAGAAGGTGGAAAAGGACAGGCAGGAACTTCTAGGCCCCACCCTGTGACATCAGGCGCAGACGGAGACCCCTAAGCCTCCTTACAGTGCAGAGGGGGTTTCCAGAATGTGGAGCTATCCCTAACATTAGAGACCCCTGGGTGAAGCCCCTCCCACTCACCTGGCATAATCAGGCCTTAGCCCCAGGGCTCCACTCTGCCCCCTCTCAGGAAAGAGCCGTGATTATCCCCATTTTACAGATGAAGAAACTGAGGCTCCACGAGGTGAATACACCACGTGGTGTCAAAGAAGTGGTGAGCGGTACAGAGCGGGCATAGGCTCAGGGAAACCAAGCTAAGTGTTCTCGGGGGCTCGTAGGTGCTCAGGGGAGGTGGAGACTCCCCAGGCAGGGCCCACAGCAGCAGAACCAGCAGGCGCTCCCAGGAAGGGAAGCCTGGGTGTCACTCTTGTCCCACCCTCTCCTGGGGCTGCCCGCCCCTCCCCGGGGCACATGTTATCTGTGTCCTGGGCACACAGCTGCAGACTCTCACCAGCTGAGGCCCTCCCTGGCAGGCAGCATCTGACCTTTGGACATGTAAACAAACCTTGGCCTGGCCCAGGGTGGCCCTGCTCGTTGTCCTTGGGGCCTGCGGATGTGGGTACACACAGACAGGCATGCGCGCATGCGTTCAGCGTCCTAAGAGCGCCTTTGAGCCTCCACGCGTCCACTTGGAGTTGAAGCTGGGGGCCGAGGATGTCATGTGCATCCTGCTGTCTGCCTACACACTAGGACTCTCAAGACTGGTTTCAGGGCCCAGGTTACTTCCTAAAAGAGGACCAAGCTGGAACCAAAGGATCGCAAGGGAACCTGAGGATCAGAGAGGGCATGAAATGTGCCCAGAGCCACACAGCGGACAGAGCCAGGGCCATACAGACTAAACAGGTCACACCTTCTCTGGGTCTCAGCAGCTTCGTCTGCCCAGTGGGGAGAAGCCTGCTCACACTTCTGACTCACCACCCCATCCCCCTGCTGTAGACCCTCACCCTGCTGGTCCTTACCACCAAGCTCCTGTTATCTCCAGGGCCACGGAGCCTGCTGATTTCTGGAACAGGGCCCACCCTCCCTGGGGGGACCAGATGGATGGGACTGCAAAGGGCTGCTCAGGCCTGATACGGGTCTCAGTGTGCCCCAGTCTTTATCAGTGGGCCTTGGGGCTCTGGGCAGGCATGTGGCCCCGTCTAGGAGAGGGAGCAGTGAGGAGACGGTGCCGGGATCCTGAGCAGATGAGATACAGGACAGGAATGTTTTCAGTAATTTTTTTTTTTAAATCTATACTGCTTTCTCTGATTGGGAAAGTAATTTAGGCAAGTTACAGTAAACTCAACAGAAATAGTTTTGGAAGTGAAAGTACCTATAAATGCACCTCCCAGACGTAACCCGTGGGCCCAGATTGGGATCACCCTTGCAGATTTTGCCTATGCATAGACTAACATTGCCAGTTATTGGCTACACTGAAATCATACCGTAGAGCTCAGTGTGGTGGCTCAGAGTGTGTCCCAGGTCCCAAGAGCGTGGCTCCTTGGCTTCATACCCAGAGTCCCGCGTGGCCTCATCTCTTTGGACCTCAGTTTTCTCTTCTGTAAAGCCTCATATGGACATTGTCGAGGTTTAACAGAGTAATGCAGGTGAGGCTCTTAGCCTGGGCCTGGCCCGCAGTGAGCTCTCAACAAATGTCAGTGTCAACAGGTCTGTCACATAATTTGCCTTTATTTTTCATTCAACAACAAAACATGGACGTCTGTCCATGCTGAGGCCACAGTTGTAGCCCTCTCGTTGTGACAAATCCAGAGCTTTCTTTGTGTGTGTGAACCATCATTTTGTTTTTTAATCAATTTTATTATGGTATAAGTTGCATACAATAAAATACACTCATTTCGAGAGTACAGTTCAGTGACTTTCAAAAATTATATAGTCATGGGGCACCTGGGTGGCTCAGTCGGTTAAGTGTCCGACTTCAGCTCAGGTCATGATCTCGTGATTTATGGGTTCGAGTCCCACATCGGGCTCTGTGCTGACAGCTCTGAGACTGGAGGCTGCTTTGGATTCTGTCTGTCTGTCTGTCTCTCTCTCTCTGTGTCCCACCCCCGCTTACTCTCTGTCTCTCTCTCTCTCTCTCTCTCTCTCTCTCTGAAAAATAAACATTAAAAAAATTTTTTTAATTATATAGTCATGTAACCATCACCATAATCAAAATCCAGACTATTTATGTTACCCCAGAAGTTCTTCCATGCCCCTTTGTAGTCAATCCTTTGCCCCCACATCTTGCCCCAGGCAAACCCTAGACTGTTTCCTGCCCCTATAGCTTAGCTTTCCTTTTTCCAGAATTTTGTTTCAATGGTTGCATACAGTAGGCACTCTTTGGGGCTTCTTCACCCCAGGCAGTGTTTTTGAGCTTCACCCACATTGTTGTGTTGCCACGAGCTGACTGCCTCTCATTGCTGAGGAACATTCCTTCATGTGGTTGTCTCAGTTTTTAATATCTGTGCACCTGCTGTGGGACATCTGGATTACTTTCAGTTTGGGGCTATTATTCCCTCGTGTTTAAAACTCCAATGAGGAAGGGGACAGAGACGGTTTCTAAATGTTTACTCTTGCCTTATAAATGATACTGCAGGGAGTAGTCGTGCACATTTTTATGGTCAGTATTGCCAGAGAAATGCCATGGCACTAGAGGCACAATAGAAATTTTATAAGAAATAAAGCTCCCCCCCCCCCCCGTCCAGCTGGGGACACAGAGGCCCAGGCATAGTGAACAATGTGCCCCAAATCACCCTGTGAATCAGTTTGCAGGCAGGAGAAGACAGAACACAATTCTGTGCTTACCCATCTGTCCCCAGGGCCTCAAACGAGGAACACCCCCAGGGTATCCCCTAACGATGTTCAAGACCTCGATGATGATGATGGTGATGACGGTGATGTGGTCACAGTGTTGACTACCAGTATTGAAAGCTAGGTAGTGTTCTAAGTGTTTTGTGTCGATCGACTTACTTTAATCCACACAATACCCCAACGAAGGAAGTAAAATTGTTATTTCCATTCTATAGTTAAGGAAACTGAGGCACAGAGAGGTTAAGCATCTTGCCTGAGGTCACACAACAGCACATGGGCCTGAGTCCCTGCTGAGCAAGGGAGGAGGGGGGCTCAGCGCATGCAACCAGAATCAGATGCCAAGTGGCCTGGGCCGCTTGTCCCCAACTTGCTGTGTGGTGCGAGTGGTCCAGCTACGTCTCTGGGGCCCAGGTTCTTCACCTGCCAAAAGGGAAAGGGAGCAGTGTGGCCAGATGGTTCTCAGGATCCTCTGACAGTGTGGTTTAGACGATTTTCTAGGGCTGGGATGCCGGGAGAGACAGGGAGCCGGGGGCTTCACCCCCTAAAGGGGGTCAGGAGAGGAGGTGGTCTGGTGGCTTTTCCAGGCGGGATATTGGAGGTCTGGTCTAGGTCCCAGTGACCAGGCTGCTGGCCCTGAGCAGGGGATCTGGCCTCTGTGCCCTGGGACAGGTGAGGCCGGCTCCCCTGTCACACTGCACGTCACTGCTGGCTCACACGCCCAGAGTCCCTGGGCATCTGTGCCCACCACCTGAGAGTGATGTGCTCCTAGTCTGGAAGCCCCTCCTCCGCCCTCCAGGCCACGTGTCTTCTCCCTCCCTTGGCCCTCCCTTCAGGACCTGTGCTATATCTGCACCCCCACCCCCCAACCCCTGCCTCCAGCTTCAGTGAAACCATGTCCATGGCCCTGCTCACAAATCTATGTCATCTAAAAGATGTGAACTATATACATTTACTGAGCACTGTTGTAATTTGCATAAATTAACATTTAATCCTCCCAATGACCCTGTGATGTAAATATCATATCATCACATTTCACCGAGGGACTATCTGAGGTTCAGAGGGGTTGAGCACTTTGTGCCTGGTCACACAGCACATACAGGGCATAGCCAGGATGCGGGCCCAGGCACTGCTTCCAAGTCCAGAATCTCGACAACCGCACTACCTCTCCCTACTTGGGGTACCCCAGAACCTCTGGCTCCTTCCTGATCGCATTCCTCCTACGACATCTGTCCATCAGCGAGGGGCTGGAGTATGATGCTGCTGTTAGGAACACAGTTCCCTAGAGCCGATTATCTTGGGTTGATACGACTGTTACTGGCTATGTGCCTTTGAGCGAGCCTCATAACATCTCTGAGCCTTATTTTGCTCATCCATAAAATGGAAATGACAACAGGAAGCACCTCACAGAGTGCTGACCACTGGTTCTAAAGTATGGTCCAGGGACCCCTAAGTTCCCCAAGACCCTTGCGATCCATGAGGTCAAAATTGTTTGCACTCTAAGACCAACGTATTACTTGGCTTTTTACTCTCATTCTTTCATGACTGTACAATAGAGTTTTCCAGGGGCTACGTGTCACGATATCTCACAACAGACTGAGTACAGAAACAAGTATGAGAACCCAGCTGTCTCCTTTTCAGCCAAACATTAAAGAGATTTGGAAAAGTGTAAGACAATGCTACTCGTCACAATTTTTTTTCAAAAATAAGGTTATTTTCATAAAATAGGTTCTATATTAGAATGTGTATTGTTATTTTTATATTAATCAATATCTATTATATATGTTTTAATTTTTGACACAGTGAATGTTGATAGATATAATGACCACAAAAAAGAAGATCTTTGGGGTCATCAATTTTTAAGAGTATAAAGGGGTCCTGAGATTAGAACGTTTGAGAACGGCTCTGGGAGTACAAGGCACTGGCTACTTTTGTGGAGGGAGACACGCTCGACCTTAAACTTGCTAAAACACATCATTCTTTTTCACCAGGGCTGTGTCTCCCCTCCTCTGCCTGCCCTGTTAGAGGTCACTGCTAAACCGCAGGTGGCTGAACACTGGCCAAGAGACACATGTCAGACCTTGGCCCTGGTTCCACCATGGTTGATTGCTATGTCACCCTGGACTAGACCCTGGGATGCTCTTGGCTTTCCTTTTCTTCACCTGAAGGACAGGCATGGTCAGCCAAGCAGATTTCTCGGGCACCTTGAACTGCTAACATGTGAAGAAAGTGTGAACAGTCTATCCTAAACCTGCCAGCCTTGAAGTTGGAGCTTGAGAACACCGGGAGGAATGCAGCCATTTGCCCCCAGCCTGGGTGGTGACACTTGCTATAGCCCTGGTCAAGAGACAGGATGCCAGTGTGGGAAAAGCTCCACAGTGGGTGCTTCTGGTCTGGGTTTCTAGCCTCTGCAAACTCTTTGTGGTGCAGGACCCGCAGCCTCATGGCGCCTCAGCAATGACATCTGTGAACGGAAAGATTGCTTGCTGATGTTCTAGCTGGGACCGGGGAAGCCCCAGTCAAGCACACCTCCTTTCCCTTTGTCTTATCATCTAGAAGATGACAGGGTACAGAGAACACTAAACAGGGAGAAGGGCTGGATTGGAAGCTGAGCAGCCTTATCTGACTCTGCTACCACCCCAAGTGACCTCAGGCAAGTCCCTGTCCCCATCTGAGCCTCAGCTCCCAGGAATTTGAAATGGGCACAGCCTGGTTGAACTTAGAGTTGGCTTCTGCATGCCCTGCAAATCTGATGGCTGGTTGGGGATTCAGCAGACACTCCTTTCTCAGGGCCTCATATCCCACACTGAAATGCCATCCCTAAACATCCTTGTCTTTCTCCAGAGGGCCAGTCTGTTCCTGAGTCACTTAATAAAACTTTATTCAGCACTTACTATTAAGAAGCCACAGGGCAGACTGGAGCCCAGGTATTTTCAATTCTTTGTATTCCATTCTACTTAATCAGGACTCCAGGTACATTGATTTGCAGCCCAGGGCTGCACTAAAGAGAAGAGAGGAATGAATCATGGTCTTTGTCTCATAATGTGCCTGGGACCTCACTAAGAGAGGCATTTGTTCATTCGTTCAACAAATACCCACTGAGCACCGACTTTGTGCCAGGTCCTGTGCTATGAACAAAACAGACCCGAGCCCCGCCCTCATGGAAATTACAGTTTAGCAGAGGAAGCAGACATTAAACAAATAAACACACAAGTACAGGTATTATTATACATTCCGATGACTTACATAGATGGTATGAGGTGGAAAAATAGGAAAGATTTTTCAGTGGGGATTGTGAACAGCTGTTACTAACACATCTTAAAGAGAGTAGCATAAGCACATAAGAGTTTACTTCTCATAATGAGCAGTCTGAAGGTAGTGGCTGCGGATATTCGTTCAGTAACTCAGGAACAGAAGCCTCTGTTGTACCTCATGTTCCCAAGATGGCTGCTAGAGTGTCAGCCTTCACGTTTGTATTCCAGATGGAAAGCATGCAGGATGGGAGAGGAAAAGGGTACACATTGGTTCTCTATCCCCCTTTTAAGGAGCCTTCACAGAAATCCACACAACCTCTGCTTATATCTTATTGGCCCGAACATAGTCCCATAGCCACACCTGGCTGGAGAGGAGGCTGATAAATGAAGAAATGAGCAGGGTATCCTTACTGAAATGAAAATTCTGTACGAAGAGTGAATGGGAAAAATGATATTGAGTAGATGTATTCATTGCCTATTGTCACCGTAACAAATTAGTAGAGGCTGGGTGACCTAAACAACAGGCATTTATTCTCTCACAGTCCTAGAGGCTGGAAGTCCAAAGTCGGTATCACTGGGCCAAAACCGAGGGGTTCACCGGGCTGCACTCCCTCTGGAGGCCCTTCAAGAGAATCTGTTCCCTGCTTCTTCCAGCTTCCAGGAGCTGCTGGCATTCTTTGGCTTGTGGCCATGTCACTCCAGTGTTCGAGGCCAATATCTTCACATCTCTCCCTGCTTTATCTTCGTGTTCCTTCTCCTCTATATATGTGATGAACCTGTCCCTGTGTCTCTCTTATGAGGATACATGTGATTGCATTTGGCCTGGCTCCCCCCACCAGATTGCCCAGGATAACCTTCCCGTCTCGAGGTCCTTAATTTAATCACACCTGCAAATGTTACCCTTTTTCTAAACAAGGTAACACAGGTTCCAAGGATTAGGGACGGATATCTTTGGGGGCCACTTTTCAGCCCTCTACAGTAGGGTACCTCACTTTCTGTTCCCTGCAACTCCATTTAAACTGACAGGTGCCCAAAGAAGAGATACCGCACCTGAGGTGGAAATGGCACATGGGAGTTAGCCTGGGGAGGAGTGGGGAAGAGTGTCCCCAACAGAGGGAACAGCATGTGTGAAGGTCTGAGGTGACAAAGAGCTGGCCATGTGGCCAGTGGGACTGGTAAGGGAAGAGTGCAGGAGAGAAAGATGAGCTGGGGTCCGAGAGCACGGAAGCCATGTAGGGTCGTTGTCTTTATTCTATTTTTTTTTTTAATTTGTTTGTTTGCTTGTTTTAGTAACCTCTACACCCAGCATGGGGCTTGAACTCACAACCCTCCTGAGATCAAGAGTTGTATGTTCTTCTAAGCCAGCTGCTCCTATTCTATTTTTATCAATTTTTTTTAAGTTTATTTATTTTTGAGAGAGAGAGAGCATGTGGGCACACATAGGCACGAGCAGGGGAGGGGCAGAGAGAGAGGGAGAGAGAGAATCCCAAGCAGGCTCCTTGCTGTTAGCGAGGAGATGCTCAGGCAGCCATTTGAAGACTGACGTTGTCGCCATAATCCAGGGGAGGAAGGATGGCAGCTTGGTCGGGGCTGTAACTGGGGGCCAGGAGCAGTGGTCAGAGAGGGTATAGGGGTTGGTGATACATTGGATGGGGTGGACCTACACTGTTGATGCTGGACCATAGGATTCAAGGCTCTCTCAAAAAATAAAAACAGAATCCTGTAATTCTATGGTTGAAAGAGACCTTCTATCATTTCCCATTTGGGGAAAATGCGTCCCAGAGAGGGAACTATGAAGGGGCCAGAGTGGGCCCATGGAATCCTGAGGGGCTTCCTGGAGGAGGTAGAGGTTAATAAGCTCTGGATGGAAAAAGGGAGGGGTTGTAGGGGCACATAACATATTTGGCCTTATAATAGCACTTCAGGAGCGCCTGGGTGGCTCAGTCAGTTAAGCCTCTGACTTCAGCTCAGATCATGATCTCGCGGTTTGTAAATCCGAGCCCCGTGTTGGGTTCTGTGCTGACAGTGTGGAGCCTGGGGCCTACTTCCAGTTTTGTG